>NC_044551.1:160282957-160888457 GCF_007565055.1 Rhinopithecus roxellana
CGCCCTGCTTCAGCTCTCACTGGTCAGGCTGCAGCAGCTGACCAGCACCGATTGTCCGGCACTCCCTAGTGAGATGACCCCAGTCCCTCAGTTGAAAATGCAGAAATCACCGGTCTTCTGTGTCGCTCGCGCTGGGAGTTGGAGACTGGAGCTGTTCCTATCCGGCCATCTTAATGGGGCGTCTCTTATCAGACTTCCTCTGAGTGCTAGGGTACGTGCAGCATGGCTGGGGAGGCCTCTGGAAATTTACAATCATGGCAGAAGGCGAAGGGGAAGCAAGACACCTTCTTCACAAGGTGGCAGGAAGGAGAAGTCGACTTTTATATATTAATGTATCTAAAAATTACTTTATTATCTGAATTTTAAGAATTTGTCTGAAAATGTTTTTGTGCTATGTAGATAATTTAGCAATTGCTAATGCTAGAGTTTTATTTTCTCTTTTTTAATGCTTATATATTTAATTTTTCCATCTTCTTGCTATTCTGGCTAATATTTTCAATATATTATTCAATAGATGTGGTGATAGAGGGCTTCATGGTCTTAATCCTGATTTTAATAGGAATGCTTGCAATATTTCTTCACTAAATATGATGATGGTTCCAGGTTTTCTATAGATACCATTTATCCGGGTAAGAGGCTTATTTCCTACTCCTAGTAGCTAATAAATTTTGTCAGGAATGGTTGTTGAATTTTATTGATTCCTTTTTCGAATATGTTGCAATGGTCATATATATTTTTTTCTACTATTCACTGGATGATGTGGTGAACTATATATTAGTCCGTTCTCATGCTACTATGAAGAAATACCTAAGACTGGGTAATTTATAAAGAAAGAAGTTTTAATTGATTCACAGTTCCGTGTGGCTGGGGAGGCCTCAGGAAACTTACAATCATGGCAGAAGGCACCTCTTCACAAGGTAGCAGGAGAGAGAATGAATGCAAGCCAGGGAAATGCCAGACACTTATAAAACCATCAGATCTGGTGAGACTCACTCATTATCACGACAACAGCATGGGGGAAACTGCCCCTGTGATTCAATTACCTCCACCTGGTCCTGCTCTTGACACATGGGGATTATGGGAGTTACAATTCAAGGTGAGATTTGGGTGGGACACAGAGCCAAACCATATTAACTACATTAACAGATTTTGTAAATTTGAATTAAACTTGCATTTTGGGAAAAAGCCCAAACCCCAAATTGTGAGTCATATTTTTGTACATTGCTTAATTTAGTTTGCTAATATATCATTTAGGGTTTTTGTATCTATTTTCATGAATGAGATTAGAAAATAATTTTTTCTTCTATTTTTCTTTTTTTCTTTTTTGAGATAGAGTCTTGCCCTGTTACCCAGGCTGGAGTGCAGTGGCACAATCTCGGCTCACTGCAACCTCTGTCTCCTGGGTTCCAGTGATTCTTCTGCCTCAGCCTCCTAAGTAGTTGGGACTACAGGCATGTGCCACCACCCCCAGGTAATTTTTGTATTTTTAATAGAGCCGGGGTTTCATCATGTTGGCCAGGCTGGTCTTGAACTTCTGACCTCAGGTGATCTGCCCTCCTCAGCCTCTCAAAGTGCTATTTTTCTCGTTAATTTTCTCTATCAAGTTTTATAAGGCTGTGAAATGAACTGGAGAGTGTTATCACCAACCTTTTTTTTTCTATTTTTTGAGTAAGTTTAAGGTTGAAATGATTTGTTTGTTGACTACTTGGTGGAATTCACCTATAAAACTGGATCCTAAGTAATCTATAAGGAAGATTTTAAACCACTGATTTACTTTCATTAGTAGTGATAGGATAAATTAAAATTTTCTATTTTTCTAAGATTGGTTGTGGCAATTTTCATAGCAATTTTATCTACATTTTCAAGTTTGTTGACATAATGCTGTTTATAACATTCTCTTGTTTTATTTTTTAAAGCTTTACTGTATAATTTAAGTGCAATAAAATGTACCCACTTTAAGTGTAAAGTTCAGTGAGCTTTGTAAAATGTATTTGGTTATGCAAACAACACTACAATATGCTTTGAATACCTTTCTCACCTCAACAAAGTTCTCATGCCCTGTTATGCTCAATTCCTGCTTTTAGACAACTAAATATCTGTTTCTGTTCCTACAATTTTACCTTTTCCATAACTTAATATAATTGAAATCATGCTATTTAGTCTTTTATACCTAATTATTTCCATTAGAATGTTTTCATCCATGTTGTTGCGAATATCAGCAGTTTATTTTTCTTTATTTTGGAGTAGTATTCCATTGTATGGATACACCATATTTTGTTTATTCATTTTTCAGTTGATAGACATTTCGATTGTTTCCACCTTTTGGCGATTACATACAATGACTGCTATGACCATTGTATACCAATATTTGTGTGAACATATGCTTCTCATTTCTCTTGAGTAGATACCAAGGAGTGAAATTTGTGTATTGTATAGAAAGCATGTCTTTAACTTTTTGAGAAACTACCAGATTTTGCTCCAAAGTGGCTGCACCATTTTGTGTTCCTATCAGTGATATATGAGAGTTCCAGTTGTTCCATATCACTTTGTCAATGCTTGTTATCATCAGATTTTAACAATTTTAAAGACTTTTAGCCATTTTAGTATATGTGTAGGCATATCTCATTGTGGTTTTAATGACCAATGATATTGAATACTGTCTCCTGTACTTCTTTGCCTATCTTCTTTTGTGAAGGTTATGTTCAAATCATTTGTCCATTATTTATGCATATGCCCGTTTACATTTTTACTAGATTGCTTTCTAATTTTGAATTGTGAGTTCTTTTTATGAAAGGTCTTCAAAAAGTTCATGGAAAATGGAATTAAAAGATGAAAATAAAATTCATTTCTTTCTTCTTTTTTGAGATCCCAGCACTTTGGGAGGCCAAGGTGGGTGGATCACAAGGTCAGGGGTTCGAGACCAGCCTGACCAACATGGTGAAACCCTGTCTCTACTAAAAATACAAAAATTAGCTGGGCATGGTGGTGGGCACCTGTAATCCCAGCTACTCAGGAAATTATTTCTTAATATAAGCTCTATCAAGGTCAAGACACTTTTGTAAGCAATAAAACCAGCCATTTAGCTCATCTAAAAGAACTGAGGGTCCTGGGAATTTAACCACATCAATGCAGTTTTTTTTTTTTCTTTTCTTTTTTAAGAGACATGGTCTCACTATGTTTCCCAGGCTGGTCTTGAACTCCTGGGCTCAAATAATCTTCCCACCTTAGCCTCTCAAAATGCTGGGAATACAGGCATGAGCCAATGTGTCTGGCCCCATAAACACAGTCTTTTCACATTGCTAACTGAAGAAAAGTGAGGGCTCTTTACAGGTTTTTTAAAACTAGGAAACAAAAAGAAGTCAGAAGGAGCCAAAGGACTATAAGGTGGATACATAATGATTTCTCACCAAAACTCTCACAAAATTGCCCTTGTATGAGAACAGGAATGAGCAGGAACATTGCTGTGGTGGAGGAGGGCTCTCTGGTAAAGTTTTCCTGGACATTTTTCTGCTAAAACTTTGGTTAACTTTCTCAAAACACTCTCATAACATTATCATTCTTTGTCCCTCCAGAAAATCAACAGCACAATGCCTTGAGCATCCACAAAAACTGTTACCATGACCTTTGCCATTGACAAGCTCACTTTTGCTTTGACTGGACCATTTTCACCTCTTGGTAGCCATTGCTTTGATTGTGCTTTGTTTACAGGATTGTGCTAAGTAAATGCTTCAGGATCTTGATCCCACTTCTATACATTTGTATTGAAAGCTCTGCTCTTGTCTGCAGCTCATCTGGGTGCAGTGGTTTTGACACCCAGTGAGTGAAAAGTTTGCTCAACTTTAATTTTTCAGTCAGAATGTGTAAGCTGAACCATGCTGTTAATTGTTGGTCCTCTTCAGTTAGGGCATGAACAAGATTAGTTTTTTCCTGTCAAATGGTTTGCTGCTGCAGGCTTCATCTTCAAAATTGTTTTGTCCCTTCTTAAATTGTGTTATCCATTCATAAACTGCTGATTTCTTTGGCATTGTCCCCATAAACGTTTGCAAAGCATTAGTGAGTTCACCATTATTCTATCCGTGCTTCACCAGAATTAGTCTTGTTACTACTTTTGGAGATAGGGTTACTATATTGCCCAGGCTGGACTCAAACCCCTGGCTCAATCGATTCTCCCACTTAAGCCTTCTGAGTCACCATACATTTGTTGTTTGTTCTTGCTTCAATTTTAGGTGAATTCATGTTTCTTTGATAGGGGTTATTTTCAAATTAATGTCTTATCCTTCTTAGTGTCTAAAACTAGATCCTGTTCAGACATGTTACAATAAGTTAGTATGAGTTTATTCTGGTGCAGAAAAATTTTGAAATCTATGCATACTTTTTTTTATAATATGCCTTTTCCATGAAGTTTTTGAAGTCCCACAGTATATTCTGGATACGAATCCTTTGTAAGACCCTCTTATCTTTTTATTTTATTTATTTATTTATTTATTTGGATATGGAGTCTCACTCTTGTTGCCCAGGCTGGAGTGCAGTGGTGCCATTTCAGCTCACTGCAGCCTCCGGGGTTCAAGTGATTCTCCTGCCTCAGCCTCCTGAGTAGTTGGGATTACAGGCGCCCACTTCCATGCCTAGCTAATTTTTGTATTATTAGTAGAGACGGTTTTCATCATGTTGGGCAGGCTGGTCTTGAACTCCTGACCTCAGGTGATCCACCCATCTCGGCCTCCCAAAGTGCTGGGATTATAGGTGTGAGCCACCTTGCCCAGCCCGTCTTATTTTTAATGTCTGCAGCATACATATGCTAATTATATTTCTTTTGTATTTCCAGAATTATTTATTTGTGCGTTTAAAAATTTTTACCTTGATCAATCTTGCCAATTATTTATCATATTATAAATTTTATTAGTCCTTTCAAAAAACAAACTTTTGGTTTTGTTAATCATTTCTAATTAATGTTTATTTAACTGACTTGTAGTCATATATTTTTTCAGGTTTATTGAGGCATAAAGATTGAGATATATCAAATCCTCACATTGTATATTTCCAATTTTACTTTGTATTTTTGTCTATAAAATTGACAAATAAAATTGCATATATTTTATGTATATAATGTGATGATTTGATATACATATATATTGTGAAATGATTACCACAATCAAGTTAACTAACACATTCACCACTTCACATAGTTACCTTTTAGGTGTTGTGAGAACTCTTAAGATCTACTCTGTTAGCAAATTTCAATTATACAATATAATAATATCAATTACAGTACCCATGCTGTAAATTGATCCTCAGAGCTTATTTATCCTATAATTGAAAGTTTGTACCCTTTGACCAATATCTCCCCATTTTCCCCACCCCAGAAACTCCTGGTAACCACCATTCTACTCTGTTTCTATGAGTTTAACTTAAAAAAAATTCCACATGTGAGTGATATCATACATTATTTGTCTTTCTTTGTCTGGTGTATTTCACTTAGCATAATGCCCTTCAGATTCTTCCATGTTGCAAATGGCAGGGCTTTCTTCCTTTTTTATGACTGAATCATATTTCATTGTATGTATATATGTCACATTTTCTTTACCCATTCATCCATTGATGGACACTTAGGTTGTTTCTATATCTTGGCTATTGTGAATAATGTTGCAGTGAACATGGGAGTGTAGATATCGTTCTGAGATACTGATTTTGTTTCCTTCAGATATATGCTCAGAAATGAAATTGCTAGATCATACAGTAGTTTTAGTTTTACTTTTCTGAGAAACTTCTGTACTATTTTTCCTAATGGCTGTACCAATTTACATTCTCCCCAACAGTGTACAAAGGTTCCCGTTTCTCCACCTCCTTGCCAACATTTGTTAGCTCTCGTCTTTTTGATAATAGTCGTCCTAACAGGTATGAGGTGACACCTCATTTCAGTTTTGATTTGCATTTCCCTGATGATTAGTGATGTTGAGTACTTTTCATATACCTATTGGCCATTTGTAATATCTTTTGAAAAAATACTTTTTTTTTTTTTTTTTTGAGATGGAGTCTCCCTATGTCACTCAGGCTGGAGTGCAGTGGCTCAATCTCTGTTCACTGCAACCTCGACCTCCTGGGTTCAAGTGATTCTCCTGCCTCAGCCTCTTGAGTAGCTGGGACTACAGGCGCATGCCACCACGCTGGGCTAATTTTTGTATTTTTAGTAGATACGGGGTTTCACCATGTTGGTAAGGCTGGTCTCAAACTCCTGGCCTCATGATCTGCCCACCTCGGCCTCCCAAAGTGCTGGGACTACAGGCATGAGCCACTGCCCTTGGCCTGGAAAAATACTCTTATCTTTACTAGTTATTTTCTTGTACTATACTTTCCTTTATTTACCTAGCAACCAAAGTAGTTAGTTAGCTATATAACTTACAGCATTTCTTAGTTTTCTAATGTAAGATCACACTTTCCTTTAGCTGCTGCTTTAGCAGTTATTGTTGTCAGGGATTTTAATTCTATCTTGACTTTTTAAATTTCATGAATTAGGCATTTTTCCTTTGCTTTCAGTTATGCAGTAACACTATATGTTATGTCTGAGGATGTATTTTTTTTTTTCCATTTGTTCTTTCTCCTCTTCCTCATTTCTCCTCCTCTTGACTCGTTTGGAATTTCTAAATTTGAATTGTTTTATCAATTTTAGAAAATTCTAAGCCCTTTTACTCTTCAAATATTTTTGCCCTCTCATTTTCTCTATGAGCTTCTTCTGTAACTCTAATAAAATGTATATTAGATTAAATTAGTTTCCTTTGTCTCTTACCCTTTCTTTTAATATAATTTTTTCTTTATGCTTCTTTCTGGATGTTTTCTTGTGTTCTCTCTTCCACTTTACTGATTGTCTCTTTAGTTGTGTATAATCTGCTTTTTAACCTCTTCTTGAATTTCTAATTTTGATTTTTATGTTCTCATTTCTAGAAAGTGTTTGGTTTTTTTATGTCTACCTAATAAAGTTTAATAGTTTCTAATATCTTTGTTATAATTTTAGTGCCTTCTTTCTTTCAATATTTCTTCAACCCTGTTTATGTTTTGTAACTGATATTTTGAATGTAAGTAGACTTATTGGTCTGATTCTATAGTTTGTAGTTTTGACCATCTCTTGCTCATGGTGGTTTACTTCCTCAAATGTTTATTTTTGATGGTGAATTCATTTTTTTTTATTTTTTTTTGCAGAAACATCTGTGAGATGTTTTTGAGGCTTGTGTTTGAAATGAATTTTTTTCCAAGAGGATTTGTGTTGGCAGAAGCAGGTTTCTGGGGGAATTCCTGACCCCATATTATTTTAAATTTCCTTACCCTCCCTTACCCCTCCTCTTCCGCCTTCTTTTTCTTGCCACAAAGATTTTATAAATTATCACCCCCAAACTGTGTTTGCAGTACTATAAACCTTAGGAATTCTCAGAAAGACTCTCTCTCTCCTTTTTTAATACACCATCTAAACCCTTAATCCAAGCAGGCATTTATTTCCGTAAACTCCCTCTGTAGGATGGTGTTTTTTTTTTTTTTTTTTTTTTTTGAACAATGAGGTGTGAACTCTGAGTTCTATGACTTCATGAATAGTCTCTGATCTGGTGTCCTACTCTGCTTAGATTTCAGGATTTACCTCATATCTCTCGGAAGAAAGGGCTTTTAAAATTTAGATTCAAAGTCACCAGAAATTGGCAAATGATGCTATTGCAAATGCTATTCTGGTGCTTCCTAGCCTCTCTGGAATTATATTTTTAGCCTCCAGAGAATTCCCTACATTTGTGTCAGCTCAACATACGTGTGTGTGTGTGTGTGTGTGTGTGTGTGTGTATTTGTGTGTGTGCACACAGTTGCATGTACTTGCAACACTTTTAGGCATTTTATATCAGAAAGGGGTTCTCTAAATAGCTAGTCTACTTCTGACTCAAAACAGAAGTCTTTACTCAGATGGTTTTAATGTTGTTTGGGATTGTTTAACCCAAAGTTTCATCGGATCATGCCTTACTCAAAAGCCTCCAGTAAATTTCCATCACACTTAGCATGATATCCAAAGTCCTCCTCATGGCCTGCAAAGTCTGGCAAAATCTGACTTCTACTACCTCTCCAACCTCATCTTCTCTTACTTTCCTTCTCACTGACTTAAATGTTCTGGCTTCCTTGCTGTTCCCTGACTATGGCCACACATGCCTGCTGATGCCTCTGGCACTTTGTGGTTCTCTTCTGTCTACCTGGAACTGTCTCTAAATATTCATACGCCTTACACTGCCATTCCATTTTGGTCTCTTACTTGAGTGTCACCTTTTCTGAGATATCTTTTATTCTTTGTAAAATTGCATCCCTCATCATTCTCTCTTCTCTTTTTCTTCATAGTGGATAACATACTGTATGTCTATTTGTTTATTTATGTATTTAATCATACCATTAAAGCTTGTCTGCCTTGTTCACTACTGCATTCCTATTGCTGAACATACAATAAGTGCTCAAATATTTGTTGAATGGATCATCATCATTTTAATGCAAAAACGAGTTATTCCCTTTTATTAAGGGAGCTATTTTCTGGGGAATGTGGCTTTGAAACTAATGCTGAAAGAATATCCTGTAACACATGGAATCATTTATTTTTATTAACAAGTCAATTCAGTTTTTTTGCAAAATGCGCAATTCCCAAGCAGCTGCTTAAAAATCAGGCAACTCATTTCCAAGATGTTTCCTGCAAGTACAGTTGATGGTGCTAAATATTTATTAAGTGTCAGTGTGCTAAATTACGTGCTGGAGGACAGTGACCACATTTTAGTCCAGACCAGTGGGTCCAGAGAGCACAAGGAGGGAAGATGTGGAGTTGGCCTGGTCCTCTTCCTCAGAGCCCTCAGGATTCACTTCCCAGATGAGGGGAGGTAATGTTAGAGAAGGTGGAATTATTATGTGTTAAGTGTTACAATGGCCCCAAGTGTTCAGGTAATTTAGATAAGAAAGTAGAAGGGGACCTTCTTTTGCGTGACTTGGTTGTTCTTGAAATAACTAGGTGCCTCTAAGTTTTAACTGAACTGGCTCAATAAAGAGTTGTTAAAATTTGTTTTTGGGTCTGTGCTTTAACAATTGCTCTCTCACTTCCTTTAATTCCTCTGAGTCCTGATTCAGCTTGGGCCATAGTTGCCTGTTCATGGCCAACTGTAGGTCATTCTCCGAGGTTCTGGTGATGTTTTCTATCATCTTGATATTATTGCATCAATTCCCTAAATCCCCAATTACCTGCTGTACCTTAGTCCTCAATTTCTCAACCATTTCCTTGAAAACACACTGAGCCTTCATAAATATGGTATTTTAGCATTGTGTTTTAACTAAAACTGGTATTTTAGTATCATCCTGTTGCTTCTTTGTGGTAAGTCCAGTTCTACCATCTGTCGTCTTTGTCAGCCATTGTGGGTCAGAATTGTCCACAAAGGCTAAAATGAATGGCAGGAGGAAGCCATTCATGTGAGGTAACAACTCACAATGTAGAAGCACATGCAGCTCAGTGGGACTCAGTGGGGCACTTCTTGGCTGAGAAGGCTGTGTGCTATAGGGAACTTACAGGCTGAGGCTGGGTGTGCTGTCTCTAGTACTGCATTGAAGTTAAAAGTATATATAAGCTATATACAGCAGTGGACTGTGTTATCTATTTATTTAGGAAAATGTTTGAGACAGTATTATACAAAATTCTTACTATACGGGGAGACTTTAATCACAGTAGGCACTTACTAGATGGAATTCTATAACACAACTGACTCTAGCTGTGGTCACACACAAATGAGCACTATGGGCTTTTTACATTTTGTGTATGGTAAGACTACGGGCATAACTTGTCCTTTAAAGGTGTCTGCCTACAAAGGATGTTTATATACCATGTATACATGTATAAACATATGTTATAGATATGTGTAAATTTTGTAAAAATCCAATTTAATTTAATAACAATTTACTGAGCACACACTATGTCCAGACACTTTTCTTAAATGCAATGATGGATCAGAAATAGATCCTGCCCTCAAGGAGTTTAGTGCAGTCAAATGAAATACAGACTTATTCCCTCACTCCTTCCTGGCAAGGGTGGGTACAGTTTCCAAGACCCAAGAGGCGTTAAAACATTCATTTATGGCTTTAGCAATCACATTACTTTCTAAAGTTGTCATCTGGCGTGGGTTGGGTGGTAAGATACGTTTTTTTTTTTTTTTTTCTACTTTTTTTTTTCAATAAGCTTTCAATTAAACCAACCAACCAAATAAATAAACAAAAAAACCCAAAAACCCTAAACATTGCAACTAATTTCAATAAATTATTGTTTAAGCTTTCTTCTATTTTGGTATATAACATGGAAACTATTTTTATTATGTGAAGAGAAAGACTGCTTAGTATTAAGTGTTTAAACTAGACTCAACCCAGCTTGGTTTTATTTATGAAATATCATAAATAGTTAATAGAAACTGGGGAGAGGGAGAACCAAAAATGCAGGTGAAACAATGAGTAATATGTCAATGAACTGATGACGCTTCTCGTGTCCTAAAGATAGTTTTCAAAGGTGGAATATAAACTGAGAAACACATTTAGCGTAAACGAATCTCTCTAATCTCTTTCTTTGTATAATGACCTTTCATTCACTCAATAAACAATGAGGGCTGACTATGTGCCAGGCATTTTGCTAGGCACAGAGGAAATGGGAATCAGCTAGCTATAGTCCCTGTCTTCAAGGAATACATAATTAAACTAGGGGAGCTAAGTGTGTAAACACATGTGTATGGGAGGTGAAAGAGAGATTTCTAAAACCTAAATATGCCCATATACAAAGCTAATACTGATGACTGGGCAGAGCTTTTTATCTCCATATCATGGACACTAAGATTTTTTTTAAACCTTGCTCGTGGCATTTCATATTAGTCACCTACTCGATTTGGCAAAGCAGAGCACATGTCATACACTTGAATTCTGGTCAGAGTCCTGCCAACTTCTAGCTGAGTGGCCTTTGGCTAGTCATACCATCTCTTTGAGAATATTGCCTCATCTGACAAAAATGGAGTAGGTTTACCGCAGGAGGATGTTGATATGAGAAAGTAGTTTACAAAATGAGAAGTGCTGTAGGGTATGGCTGCATTCTTACAGCTGGTGTTTCATCTGGATGATCTCTAAATTTTCCAGTTTCCCATCTTGCACTTCCAATAGACCAAGGAGTTCATGGATTAATAGTTGGCTTCCAAGTTTAGGATTCTAGCTGAGATCATTTGTAAAGTTTTGGGTATATATGCACATGCATATCTTTCTAGCTCCTCAGGTTTCATCAGATTCTCAAAGGGGTCCATGGCAGTAAAAGAACCCAAGACTGCTAATCTAGACAGTCTTGGTGTTTTTTGTGGGGTGCAGAGAGTGCCTTGTTTATCTTTGTATCCCAATACTTATATCATAATGCCCTGCATAAAGTAAGGGCTCCTAAATTTGTTACATTAATAAATATCAAAATGGATAAGTGCTATGATGACAAATATTAACATTCAAAACAAGTCTGGCCTCATCCCAGGGATGAAACATTGAATTCTGTTGAAGCCTGTCATTGACTGTCAATAGGGAGAGGTGCCAAATTTAGAAGGCCAGGCTACTGCACAGTTTTAAGCAATTGTTTTTAAAATTTCATTACTTCTTTCCTTATGTTTTCAGTCAACTTGGGGAAGCTCCTTTTCTCCTCTTTCTTGAATTTGCAGATGGTTTTGTTTGTTTGATTGTGTCAAGGCTGAAGGTCACTCAGTCATACAGGCCTCCTACAGACTCTTTTCTGAGCACATGGGAAGGATCTGGTGAACACATACATCCCACAGGGGAGGGCTTGCCTGAAAAGCTGAGGAACTTTGGAGGAGTAGACACAAACTTTTCAGTCATTTGCTTATGTCTACTCTGACTAAATGTTTCTTACACAAATGCAAATATCCTAGTACTAAAACTTTCCTGCACAAGTATTTGAGATTGTAAAGTCTAGATATGTGCCTCAAACATAAAATTTATTGCAATAGGTTAGGAGATTGGCCTGTCAAATTGCATCACAACTGGAGGTAAAGTGCAAGATTGTCCATTGCATCATGATTGCAATATTGAAAAGCTGAAAAACAATCTAAGTGTCCATCAAAAGGAGACTTGCTAAAATAATTATCATATAACTTAACAATGGAATGTTAGTACCCATTCAACAGAATGAGGTAGTGTAATGCTCAGTATATCACTGTACAACAAACAATGATTTTTTTATTATACTTCATGTTCTAGGATACATGTGCACAACGTGCAGGTTTGTTACATATGTATACATGTGCCATGTTGGTGTGTTGCACCCATTAACTCGTCATTTACATTAGGTATATCTCCTAATGCGGTCCCTCACCACTCCCCCTACCCCACAACAGGCCCAAGTGTGTGATGTTCCCCTTCCTGTGTTCAAGTATTCTCATTGTTCAATTCCCACCTATGAGTGAGAACATGTGGTGTTTGGTTTTCTGTTCTTGCGATAGTTAGCTGAGAATGATGGTTTCCATCTGCAACCATGTCCCTACAAAGGACATGAACTCATCCTTTTTATGGCTGCATAGTATTCCACGGTGTATACATGCCACATTTTCTTTTTTTTTTATTATACTTTAAGTTCTAGGGTACATGTACATAACGTGCAGGTTTGTTACATATGTATACTTGTGGCATGTTGGTGTGCTGCACCCATCAACTCGTCAGCACCCATCAATTCATCATTTATATCAGATATAACTTCCAATGCAATCCCTCCCCCCTTCCCCCTCCCCATGATAGCCCCCAATGTGTGATGTTCCCCTTCCTGAGTCCAAGTGATGTCATTGTTCAGTTCCCACCTATGAGTGAGAACATGCGGTGTTTGGTTTTCTGTTCTTGTGATAGTTTGCTAAGAATGATGGTTTCCAGCTGCATCCATGTCCCTACAAAGGACGCAAACTCATCCTTTTTCTGCATAATATTCCATGGTGTATATGTGCCACATTTTCTTAATCCAGTCTGTCACAGATGGACATTTGGGTTGATTCCAAGTCTTTGCTATTGTGAATAGTGCCACAATAAACATACGTGTGCATGTGTCTTTATAGCAGCATGATTTATAATCCTTTGGGTATATACCCAGTAATGGGATGGCTGGGTCAAATGGTATTTATAGTTCTAGATCCTGGAGGAATGGCCACACTGTCTTCCACAATGGTTGAACTAGTTTACAATCCCACCAGCAGTGTAAAAGTGTTCCTATTTCTCCACATCCTCTCCAGCACCTGTTGTGTTCCTGACTTTTTAATGATTGCCATTCTAACTGGTGTGAGATGGTATCTCATTGTGGTTTTGATTTGCATTTCTCTGATGGCTAGTCATGATGAGCATTTTTGCATGTGTCTGTTGGCTGCATAAATGTCTTCTTTTGAGAAGTGTCTGTTCATATCTTTGCCCACTCTTTGATGGTTTTTTTTTTTCTTGTAAATTTGTTTGAGTTCTTTGTAGATTCTGGATATTAGCCCTTTGTCAGATGAGTAGATTGCAAAAATTTTCTCCCATTCTGTAGGTTGCCTGTTCACTCTGATGGTAGTTTCTTTTGCTGTGCAGAAGCTCTTTAGTTTAATTAGATCCCATTTGTCAATTTTGGCTTTTGTTGCCATTGCTTTTGGTGTTTTAGACATGAAGTCCTTGCCCATGCCTATGTCCTGAATGGTATTGCCTAGGTTTTCTTCTAGGGTTTTTATAGTTTTAGGTCTAACGTTTAAGTCTCTAATCCATCTTGAATTAATTTTTGTATAAGGTGTAAGGAAGGGATCCAGTTTCAGCTTTCTACTTATGGCTAGCCAGTTTTCCCAGCACCACTTATTAAATAGGGAATAATTTTCCCATTTCTTGTTTTTGTCAGGTTTGTCAAAGATCAGATGGTTGCAGATGTGTGGTATTGTTTCTGGGGGCTCTGTTCTGTTCCATTGGTCTATATCTCTGTTTCGGTACCAGTATCATGCTGTTTTGGTTACTGTAGCCTTGTAGTATAGTTTGAAGTCAGGTAGCATGATGCCTACAGCTTTGTTCTTTTAGCTTAGGATTGTCTTGGCAATGTGGGCTTTTTTTTTTGGTTCCATATGAACTTTAAAGTTTGGTTCCATATGAACTTTAAAGTAGTTTTTGCAATTCTGTGAAGAAAGTCATTGGTGCTTAATGGGAATGGCATTGAATCTATAAATTACCTTGGGCAGTATGGCCATTTTCACAATATTGATTCTTCCTATCCATGAGCATGGTATGTTCTTCCATTTGCTTGTGTCTTCTTTTATTTCATTGAGCAGTGGTTTGTAGTTATCCTTGAAGAGGTCCTTCACATCCCTAAAATTCAACAGCCCTTCATGCTAAAAACTCTCAACAAATTCTGTATTTATGCAACGTATCTCAAAATAATAAGAGCTATTTATGACAAACCCACAGCCAATATCATACTGAATATGCAAAAACTGGAAGTATTCCCCATGAAAACTGGGACAAGACAGGGATGCCCTCTCTCACCATTCCTATTCAACATAGTGTTGGAAGTTCTGGCCACAGCAATCAGGCAAGAGAAAGAAATAAAGGGTATTCAATTAGGAAAAGAGGAAGTCAAATTGTCCCTGTTTGCAGATGACATGATTGTATATTTAGAAAACCCCATCATCTCAGGCCAAAATCTCCTCAAGCTGATAAGCAACTTCAGCAAAGTCTCAGGAGACAAAATCAATGTGCAAAAATCACAAGCATTCTTATACAAACAGAGAACCAAATCATGAATGAACTCCCATTCACCATTGCTTCAAAGAGAACAATGATATTTTTGAAGTGAAAAGTTTATTGCTTTTAAAACACCTTTTATTTTAAAATATTTATAGACTCACTAGATGTCAAAAAAAATACGGTAATCCTATGTACCTTTTACCAAGCCTTCTTCTATTGTACATTTAAAATACATCTTAAAGAAAAATATAGTAGGTTCCAGAATGGAAAATATGGTAGGATCCTATTTACGTAAAAATAAAAGTATACCAAACTGTTAACACTGGATATCTTTGTGGAATGGAAAATAACATGCAGCAGGAAAAGGAGGAAAATGAGGATTTTTGTTTTGTTTTGTTTCTGAGACAGAGTCTCTCTCTGTCACCCAGACTGGAGTGCGGTGGCACAATCTTGGCTCACTGTAACCTCCACTGCCCAGGTTCAAGAGATTCTGCTGCCTCAGTCTCCTGAGTAGCTGGGACTACAGGCCTGCACCACTACACCTGGCTAATATTTTGTATTTTTAGTGGAGACGGGGTGTCACCATGTTGGTCAGGCTAGTCTCGAACTCCTGACCTCGTGATCCACCCATCTCGGCCTCCCAAAGTGCTGGGATTACAGGTGTGAGCCATTGCGCCTGGCCTTAATTTTTTTAATTTATAAATATCTATACTATTTAATGTTGCTGTCATTATCTACATATTTATGTAGATGCCTATATATATATATATATGCAGATATAAATACATACTTCAAAAAGGAAGTATTACTTTTATTTAGAAAAATACCTCAAATAGCAAATTTAGCAGAATAATTTATATGATGGCAAATCCAGGCTCTAAAAAATCAGTTATTCTCAGCTTGACAGATTTTTTTTAAAAAAGGAAGCTATGATACAGGACTATATTATGAACATTTGATGCCTATTGTCCTAGAACTCAACACTGCAGTGCTTAGACAATATGTCCTGTAAGAGGGTACTGTTCGTGAAGTACAAAATATATTTTCTGTGATTCCACGGATTGTTGGACCCTGTAGCCAAGACTAGAACACATACTTGGAATCTAAAGTATAAGGTAATTCTAAAAGGCCTTGGTTTCTGTATTATAAATATAACTGTACTCGCAGAATTATGCTTTGACCATTTCTCACTAAGCCAGCAATGAATGGGCAGGAACCACTGAGAGCTAGAGCTCAAATCTGGCCTTGGTATGCAATCTTGACTATTTTAAGCTCTCTGATTCCCCATGTGCCTTTTATCAACCTTTCTCCATTCTGCAACTATTTTAATTATCTGGTACATGATCAAAAATGCATTCCCAGCTGTATTGTACCAGTCAGTAGTGGGTGACGAGGCCTTCCCACAGCATTTCTCTTTAAGCTTCAGCGTACGTATTTGTACTCTTCATCCTATCTATTTGGAGTAGTCCCAAATTCCACAGGCTACTCCACAGTGGAGAGGTGGAACAGGAAGGGGAAAATGAAGGAGGTGACTGCTGCTGAACGTCCAGGGTGTGTAACATAATACCCAATTGGTCACTGCTAATGTATTTAAACATTTGTTTATTGAGTAATTTATCTCTGGCACATTAAGAGATTGTTAATGGTGTTAGAGAGGAGTAATTGCTGTCTCTGTGATTAAGTTGAAAGGAACACAGACGCATAGTTAACAAGAGACAGTATTTATATGATATTTGTAAGTCATATAAATAGATTTTTCCTTGAATGGTAACCAAAGGCACATGAATCATTCATGGTGTTTATGTGACTGAATGAATGCTGATTCCTTAAGCAGAATTAGCAAAGAAGTTGATTCATGTGAAGAATACTGTCATTTCTACTTCCTGTTTAATAGAATAGCCTGAATTAAAGAGAACTGAAAAATATCCTCTGCTAGTTACATTAGTAACATTCCCATTTCCTGAAAGACACACAGACATGCATATACACATACACTCATGTTTATTAATTCGTGCATGCATGCGTCCATCCATTTTCTCACTCAATTTTAATTGCAAGCCAGTTATGTGCCAGATTCTATGTGCCAGGCTGAGGAGATGATGGTGAGCAAAAATAGATCCAGTTTCTGTTCTTATAGGGTATAAAAAATCTAGGGTAAATAATGCCATTAATTAAAAACTACCCAAATGATTATATATTAATAATTACCCATTGAGTCAAGTGCTCTAAAGGAAAGGAATAAATTCTATGAGAATATGTAAGACAAGATACCTGATCTAATGTGGGAGGGTCAGGGTAGGCTTCCCTGCACATGTGGTGCTTGCATTGAGATCTGAAGGATGACTGGTAGTGCTGGGTAGGAGAGGGTTTGTGCTTGATGAGTGTGTGTGGTTTGTGAGTGTGTGTGTGTGTGTGTGTGGTGTGAGTTGTCCAACACTCAGAACTATATGTATGAAGGCTCCAGGGTGGGAGGGAAGATGAATATGTCAAGGATTAAAAAAAAAATAACAGGTAGCTGAACTGCAGAGAGACAGGGTCAAGTGATTAAGAATGAAACTAGAAAAAACAGGACCCAATACATGCAGGACATTGGAAGCCAGGGCAAGAAACACATGCAAGAAATACAACTTTGAAGAAACATGATCAAATATACTCCCTTCTGTCATCTGTAACATACATTATACACAAAATGAACAAAAAGGAAACACATGTCCAAAAGACATTGGGGAACTGTGTTATATTTTAAACAGGAGTATAATAAAATTGTCCCATATTCTTATTCAGGGTCCTGCATACAACCATGCCAGAAAAACTCCCAAAGAGATTTAATAAAATGAAACACATTTATTTGCATCACTGTATACTTTGTCCCTTCACTGAGCCCTTTATGAAACTGAGACAAGTTAAATGTACATGACCACCTTGCAGACATCAGGAAGGTACAAAATTCCCAGCTGGTTCCAGTAAGGCTGTACTACTTCAGTGCCTGGTTTAGGCTTTCATTGTGTGTATACAGCTACTAGAACCTCACAAGTTGGAGACAAATGGGAACAATCAATAGAAGCTGGACACATTGCACATAGAGTTATAACAATGGTAATTAATGTGGGCATTTGTGGGACCCCCAGAATAGTACCTTTGGTGTAAGAGAGCCTGCTTACCCTGCTATTTGACTCTCAAAGAATTTTGATGATTACAATGTGTCTTATGTGTCTACCACTTTGCAGAAGCATTTGGCCTGAGAAGATACCACACCCTCTCAATTGTTTTCATATCTACAGATGCACCCACCCAAGCAAAGCCAGTGTGCTCTGCCTAGGAAGCCTGAGATGACGGAGTCCACATGCTGTTTATTTAGTTATCATAGCTTTATGACTTGAAAATGTTGACAGAGACATGCATCTAGCAGTCACCATGGAAGGGATTCAGTAGCCCACTGTGCCACAGAGGGCATGCCTTGGATGTAGAGAGTGAAGACTTTCCACAACTCGTGAATGAGCCCTCTGTGAGTTTAGCCAAAACATTCGTGTCAAAGAAATGGAAATCTCAAATAAAACCCATCACAGGTCAAGCTCAGGAGGGCTGGCTAGCCAACAAATCCTGAGCAAGGGGGTTCAAGGGAAAAGGAAAACATATGTTTCATAAGCATGTATGAATTATGAAAATAATCTCCTCTTCTATAGCTTTTGAAATGAGGATAATGAAATATCAATCGGTCTTTGAGGATGATAAAAGGAAATTTTTTTTGTAAGTTATAAAACAACAGTGTCTGACTTTAGCAAGTAATCTCAAGAGAGTCACTTTCAGAGTCCAGACTGGAAGAACACTTAACTTCAAAAGAGTTCTTTACAAATACTAATCAGATGGTCCACAAAACTCTCTACCATATGAAAGTTATCTTAACCCAAGTAGGGAAGTCACAGATAGCTGTAAATATCTGTGTGCCTAGCTCTGTGTTAGAAGCAATGGTGAATGTGTGTGTGTGGGATGGGGTGGAGTCAGTGGATGTGTGTAGGTGTGTTGGTGGGTGGAGAAAGGGTGCATTCATTCAGGTGCAGGAAAAGGCCTTTTTTTTTTTTTTCCTGACCAGTTATGTTTTTGACTGAATGGACCAAACTGACTGTTGTGGTGTCATGGAAACCTAGCCATGGAAACCTTATAGAAATATCAGGAGATGAAGGGAGGGAGTGTTGAAGAAAGCATCATAGAGAGATTGCTACCAACTGATTCCCATAGATACTATAAAAATAACTCCTTTTATCTTCCTATTTTCAGTGAGAGAATCTCACTATTTGGAAAATCATGCTTGCTATTCTGCAGCTTTTTCTGTACAGATAACTAATAAACAACTGGGAAAACACTCACTCATCTCAAACGGGACTGAATTGAATCAGATGTTCAGTCTGGAGGGCCGAGGAAATGAAACTTATCTTTATATCTAATGCAGTCCCCCAGCCTTCAAAACTAGTACATCAGCAAGTCCTATTAATTTTATGCCATAAATAGATCTCGAATCTACCTCTCTTTACCCCTACCACCAAGCTACAACTTTTATCACCCCTCCCAGTCCCCTCTTATGTGTTTTCATGGCACTCTGTGCTTTTTTCAAAGCACCACCCTTTACATGTTCATTTATGTGATTACTTCATTCATTTGTTGTTTTATTAATTCATTCACTCATTCATTCAACAAATACTTATTGGGGGCCTACTCTGGGCCAAACACTGTTTCAGCGACTGTTGATACAATAGAGGAAAAAAAAGACAAGGTCCCTACTCCCATGGAGCTGACATTTGAATGGGCACAGACAGGTATAAGCAAATAAGTAGCAAATAAGAACAATGCCTGTTGTCTAATTGGGAAGACAGACATTCAATCCATTATTCCCTCAGCACCCAGTATGAACTTCAGATACAAATCAGACCAGGTCAGTCTCTGCTGAAATCCTTTCTATGGCTTCCTATTGCACTTAGAATAATATGCAACCTCCAAACATAACCTAATCATGTTGAGCCACTGAAGGTAGTATCTTGGTTTTAAAATATCATTAAGTAAACAAAGAAGGTATTAAGCTATTAGGCCTACTTTACGAAAAGCAAATGAACTCTCAAAAGAATGGGTGTCCTCCTTAACACTTTCTTTTTCAACATCTGCAATGCATGAGTTGCATTTTGTTTTTTACCATTTTTTTCTGTTTGTACTCAAATAGATAATTTTTAAAAAGGTTAGTTTTCTTTTGATTATCATACCATCGCTCAGAAAACTGTTATTTGACGAGTCATGTGACCTCTCCAAGCTTTAGTTTTCTCCTATATGAAATGTGGATGGTCATATTTTATATCATACATTTGCTTTGGTGATTAAGTGAACCAAAGCGCATAATACCCTGCCACAAAATAAATGTTTAATTAGATGTTTTTCCCTTTGAGCAAATGAATCAGTGCTCATCATTATTGCTGTAAATAAATAAACTTACTGACATAGGAATGAGAATGTCACTGAAATAAAAATAACATAATTGTTTACTTCACAGCAGGTTGATGGTTGGGGCAAGAAGGCATCTGCAGCGTGGGTCACTGGTAACCTGTCACAGTGACTGAACTGACACCAAGCCTTGCTCTGAAGCAGGTATTTTTATGCAGTTAACCTTCTCTGGGCTGGTGATTATGCAACATGTTTGTTCCCTGAGCACACGTTGTTCTCAGGCGGCCGGCATGGTCACTAAAAATCCTACCTGTTTTAGAATCTTCCTATTTGTAAATACCAGGCAATGTCACTAAAAAGCCTTACAGGCTGGGAAGAGGAACTGAACAAATCGTGGAGCAAAGATGCATCTCTTTTGCAGGTGGTACTTCTCCAGGGAACGACGTCCTTATCCGTGAGACCTTGAACTGAAGGCAAGCTCATCTCCCATCATTCACCCTTCAATTGCCTCACTCCTACAAACCTGCTCTTTAACTGCTTTTATAACTTCATCAACTTTTTCTGATCGTAAAATAGAATATATAGCAAGAATAAAGAATAAAGATCACTACTCATTCTACCCTCTCCCTACCTCCAAATAACAACATAACTTTGGTTGATATTTGATTATAGCCTTCCAGGATTTCCCCCCTATTTCTCTATATAGATGTATTAAGTGGTTTAAGAGCATGGACTGTGGAATAAGACTGCCTGGCTTAAATCCCAGCTGTGTCACTTATTAGCTATGGAGCCTAAGGGAAATTACTTTTAGCTTCTCTGCCTCAGTTTCTTCACCTATAAAATAGAAATATTCCTGGAGTATTGTGAGGATGGGTAATACATATAAAATGGTTGAACAGTGCCCAGTAGGTGCTCAATAAACGCTATCTAGATGTATAATTATATGTAAAAGTTGAATAAGGAACACTTAACTATGTGACTTAGGAAAGAGAAGAATGTCTCTACTTCACAGCTGATTTCCCCGAATAAATAGTTGGTACACAAGAAACATTTGTTCAATGAATGAGAGCATGAACCAATAAATGCATTGATAAAACATGCACGAGTGGATAAATGATGAGAATGGATCAATGGAGTGTAAATGCAGAGGAGCCCAGTGGAATATTTCTGGTTGAGGAGAATCTGTGGGTCTTGGTGATTTTTCTAGGAATATTTGTAAGACTTGCATTAGGCACTTGAGGCCTTCTTGGTGGGAAGACGAGAAACCCACAGAATTACTCTGGATTGCAGGGGGAGGAAAGGAACTGAACTGTTTGGCGGGTCTGTAACTGACAGTGGAGCTCCTGGTCTCCTTTGTTGTCAGGTCTCCTCCTGCTGCTCAAACACCATGCTTACCTTTCTGCCGGGAGCGGAAGGTTCCATTCCTGAGTCTGGCACCTACTTCTCCACGTGCTTAGGAAGAAGCTCCTGATCAGCAAATGCTAGAACTCTTCTCTAAGTCCCAGAACCTCATTACCTGCTGTTTACTTGGGTTTATTTATAGACTTGAAGAAATAACAGAAGTCAGTCACTCACCATGAGGTTTCTGAAAAATCTCTTTAGAACTTCTCCAGGCAAAGTGCCCCATCTTACCTCCCAACTCAGAACAGGGAAGTGTATCTAGCTGATAAGCAACTGTAAGCTCTTGGTGAAAGGCAGCACTCTGGAATGAACCAAATGTTAGTATTTTCCATGGTGGAGTTCTTAGAAGAGAGGAGTCTCAAGGGGGCTTGAAGAGGAGGTGTGAAGGGGTGTGTGTCCTGTAGACGCATGGTAGAACGGGCTGAGGGCCTGTCTGAGGCCTGGCACGACACAGGGTGGTTTCACACATGGCTCATGGTGAGGCCTGTTTTCCACCTTCGTCGAATGTCATTACATCACTCTTTTCCAGTTACAGGAAATTCAGTGAGTGCTGGCCGCAGTATTTCCCTGAGATCCAAAGCAAACAAACCCGCCTCTCCTCAGTCCTGGAGGCTGACGACATGTGAGGGAAAAGCCAATTCACAGTATCTTTCTGTTGGGCCTGAGCAGCTGAGGGTGAACCCGCTGGGCAGGCAGACAGTGGGCAGCTTTCTAAGCACATATGTGGCCAGAGAGCAGGGACGCACGTGCTCGTCTTTTTCTTTTTTTTTTATAAGAGACATTATTTCAAGTCCATTTTTCTACTTGACAGACTATGAGGGCTGGAGTCCCAGCTCTCCTACTTACTAGCTGTTTGAGCTCAGGCAAGTCCCTTGAGCTTGCTAAGCCTCAGATTCTTCATCTGTAAAATGTGGCTCATAGAAGGACCAATCTTCATGGGAAACAGGAGCATTAAATGACAGCTTCCATGTGAAGTGCTTAGCACAGTGCTTGATGCATATTACATACTCAATAAGTGTTTTCTATTCTTGTTATCACCAGGTAAGATGATCAGTCCATATTATTTAGGATTTTTAGTGCCATTTCTCCCTCAAATGCAGTACACAGTACCTTTTTTTTTTTTTTAAAGTAAAAGCTTTTTTAAGACAAAAAATCCACACTGTAATGGGCAGAAGCCACAAGCGAGTAGCTTGAACAACGTGTATAGAGTGAGTGCCATGTAACCACACCCATGTCAAGATGCGCAGCATCAGCAGCTCACGGAAGCCCACTTATGCTCCATTCACATGCACTATTCCCACCTTTCTGACCTTTGTCATGACAGATCAAGTCTTTAAATGAAATCAGTGTCCTAACCACCATCCAAATAAGGAGATAGAACATTTTCAGCAACCCAGATGAATTCCTATCTCACCCAAAGAAAACTGCTCTTTTCACTTCTATTACAATAAATTTTGGTCCTGAGTTTCTATAAATGGAATGATGCAGATGATATAGTATGCACGCTTTGGTGTCTGGCTTCTTTTATTACACTTACTCAACCATATGCTTGTGAGATTCATCCATGTTGTCGTGTGGAGCAGACATTTCTTCTTGTTGCTATATATAATACTGCATTGTATAAATATTCCATATTTGTCTGTTTTATTGTCGATGAATATTTGTGTTGTTCCCAGCCTTTTGTTATTACAAATGATGCTGCTATGAACATTCTTGCACATATTTTTGGTGCATATATACACCTTCCTGTTATTTATATATTTAAGAGTGAAAGTGACTATATCATAATGTCCATATTCATTTACTTTTAGTAGGTAATGCCAGAGTTTCAACATTGTACCAATTTACATCACAGCAGTATGTGAGAGCTCCAGTCACTGTACATTCTCATCAACACTTGTGATTACAAGTTCCTTTTAAAAAATTTAGTTATTCTGGTGTGGTGGGTGCATTGCATTATCTCACTGTAGTTTTATTTGCATTTCCTTGATGAGTAAGATGTTAAGCTCTTATATTGACCAGTTTCATATCCTCTTTTGTGAAATAGCTTCTCAAATATTTTTGCCAATTTTTTCTATTGGATTATCTGACTGATTTAGGTGAATTTAAAATGTAAATATGTTCTGGATACACAAAATATGTAGATATTTGTAGGCAAATATTTTTCCCACACTATAGGTTGTCTTTTCATTCTCTTGATAATATTTTTTGATGAGCAGAAGTTTTAAATTTTAGTATAGTTCAATTCATCAATCTTTTTCTTCTGTTCGGTACTTTTAATGTCTTATTTAAGAAAGTATTGCTTATCCTGATGTGATGAAAGTATTTTCCTATGTTATCTTTTCAAAGAGTATTGCTTTTCTCTTCATATCTGAAGTTGATTTTTATAAATTGTGTGAGGTGGGTTCAGTACTCTTTTTCCCTTATTTCTTTCTCATATGGGAATTCAATAGACTCAGCACTGTTTGTTACAAAGGCCTACTTTCCCTATTGCAGAGTAATAACACTATTGTCAGAAATTTGGTGACCACATATATGGGGGTCTTCTTGGGATTTTAATTAGAAAAAACTGTGCTTTTTACCCCCTTAAAATATTTAACTTATGGGCCAGGCAAAGTAATCCCAGCACTTTGGGAGGCTGAGGTGGGTAGATCACTTGAGGTCAGGAGTTTGAGACCAGCCTGAACAACATGGTGAAACCCCTTTTCTACTAAAAATACAAAAATTAGCCAGGTGTGGTGGTGCATGCCTGTAATCTCAGCTACTTGGGAGACTGAGGCAAAAGAACTGCTCGAACCTGGGAGACAGAATTTTCAGTGAACCGAGATCGCTCACTGCACTTCAGCCTGGGCGACACAGCAAAGCTTTGTCTCAAAAAAAAAAAAAAAAAAAGAAGAAGTTTAACTTATGATTTTGTGATGTTGGATACATAGATCCATCTCCCAAAAGCAACAACTTCTTCTGTTCACAAAAAAATTCAGGTTTGAGATGAACTCCCAAAGTTCTTACACTGAAATAATTTTTTTCTTTTTCTTTTTCTTTCTTTTTTTTTTTGAGACGGAGTCTCGCCCTGTGGCCCAGGCTGGAGTGCAGTGGCCGGATCTCAGCTCACTGCAAGGTCCGCCTCCTGGGTTTACACCATTCTCCTGCCTCAGCCCCCTGAGTAGCTGGGACTACAGGCGCCCGCCACCTCGCCTGGCTAGTTTTTTGTATTTTTTAGTAGAGACGGTGTTTCACTGTGTTAGCCAGGATGGTCTCGATCTCCTGACCTCGTGATCCGCCCGTCTTGGCCTCCCAAAGTGCTGGGATTACAGGCTTGAGCCACCGCGCCCAGCCTTTCTTTTTCTTTTTACCACACTGTGGTGGACACTAATTTCAAAGGATAGAAGTACTAAGAAAGCAATTACAAGTTTGTATGTGCACCAGCAGGAATCAGTCCATAGTGCAGTGATTTCATACAATTTATGATTGGTAAATATTTTTGAAAACACATTATTTTCTACTCAAATGTAATTGGATACTACATTCAATATAACGAGCAATATCAACTGAGATTCTAACACTTAAGAGATAGTAAATATATGACATGATCCTCCTGTGATCATGGCAGACACTGCTAATTATGACATTCTCCACCATATATATGGTAAATATATGACATATGGGCCCCCATGCCTGCCTGTGATCATGGCAGACACTGCTAATTAATCATGACATTCTCTACTGTATAGCCCAGTAGTGGCCTCAGAATCCTTCTCAATGTAGAGCCCTAGGCATTCACTATCACCAGTTGATTAGATTTGTCACATAAAATGAAACCTACTTGCCATAATTAACTTAGAATTTCTGGCTGCATTCACCTCTACTATATCCTTAAAGCTCCTAGAATCCTGCCCCTTCCAACATAATCATCCTAAATTTTTCTCTGAATTGTCTGTATTATGTGAGCTGTGATTGAATCATTTAAAGTGGTATGAAAGGAGACAACTGGCTGGCTGGCTAGCTGCTTCCAGCGGGCCTGCTTGGGTAGGCAATTCCTTGGTGGGGTGAGCTCAGGACAGGACCTAAGCCTCACCTTTGCAGCTTATAAAGCTTCATTCAATGAGCTGTCCCTGAGTTTATCAGGCTACCAGGAGCAAACTTATAAAGAAATTAACAGGAGATAGATTTATAAATCAGAATGCTGACTGCCTGATTGGTAGTGGGGTCACAAAACTTTCCAATGGGTAGAATATTGGTTTCTACTACTCAGGAGAGCCACTCTCTTATATAGAGCTACCTGAAAAACTGAATTAGTAATTGGAGGTTTAGTGGTTCAGAGTACAGACTCTGCACTAGGACCTCAGAGTCTAGGTCATGGTGATTTTAGGCAAGTTGCCTTTAGCTTCTAAATCTCAGTCTTCTCATCTTTACATTGGGAGAGGGGGTGATAGTAATTACTTCTGAGGATTCAGTGCACAAATGCATATATATCATTTAATAGCTTAGGATCAGGCATGTAGTAAGCAGTTAATAAATGTTACACAGTACAAAGGGAATGGGATATTTTTAAGGACTGTTTGTCCAGACTATGGAAAATCTTTGAACTCCTTTACTCCTTCTTTTTTTTTTGAGACGGAGTCTTGTTCTGTTGCCCAGGCTGGAGTGCAGTGACTCCGCTCACTGCAACCTTCGCCTCCCGAATTCAAGTGATTCTCCTGCCTCCGCCTCCTCAGTAGCGGGAACTACAGGTGCGTACCATCATGCCTGGCTAATTTTTTGTATTTTTTAGTACAGATGGGGTTTGATCGTGTTAGTCAGGATGGTCTCGATCTCCTAACCTCGTGATCCATCCACCTTGGCATCCCAAAGTGCTGAGATTACAGGCGTGAGCCACTGCACCAGGCCTGCTCCTTCTTAGAAACAAAAATAAGTCAGTTCATTTGATAAAGTATCTGTCACACTTTCTTTCTGTTGGATAGTTTTGGATGAATAAAAATTATTAAACACAAAATCCCCATTCACTAGATTTCATGCTAATTTCCGTCACCTTCCAAAACCAGTCACCATTAGATTAGATAAAATTAAAGGACTAGGTTTTACCATTTATATTGGTCATGTTCTCATACTGAGCATAAAAGCTAGCCACCTTGCTTGGACAACAGGCAGAGAGATAATTTGGTCTTTTGATTGGCCTCGGGAGATCTCCTGTTTCCTTGATAAAGACTTGTGAGAGGCAAGGAAGAAGATCGATGTGCAGGTGAGGGTATTTTTATTGTAATTTTACTGGAGGTGGGGTGAGGAGGAAGATGAGTATGTTTCCTGAATGGCTACTGTATGGCACAAGTACTTCCCATGTGCTACTTCACTTAATCTTCATAACAGCCCTATAACACTGATATCTTTATGCTTTATGGGCAATATCCAGAAGGTGAATAATTACCCGAAGATCCCACAGCCAGCAGGTGGTGGATTTGAACGTTTGATGAACTTGAACCCAGAGCCATCTGATGTCGGAGTTCATGTTCTCTGAACTCATGACACCTTACTGGCTACTTTTAGCTGAATTTTCAGAGGTTGACATTTCTTCTCACCTCATATGGAAGATTATAGTTTGCAGACTCTATTAGTGTGATTACAAAATCTTTGTCCATTTATATAAGTATGAGAAGATAGACATCAGTGAGGAGATCTAGAAGAATAATACCCAGTGGGAGGGAGAAATTGTTTAAACCAGTGGTTCATAGTCTTGAGTGTGTATCAGATTCAAATAGAGGGCTGCCTAACACACAGATGGCTGGGCCCCACCTTGAGTGATTCAGTGGGTCTGAGGTGGGACCTGAGAATATGCATTTCTGACAAACTCACAGAATTTTGACAAATTCATATATGTGAATATATTCACAAATATATATATAATTAACTTACACAATCACAACGTCCCACATTAGGCTGTCTACATGCTGAGGAGGAAGGAGAGCTAGTCTGAGTCCCAAAACTGAAGAACTTGGGGTCCGATGTTCGAGGGCAGGAAGCATCCAGCATGGGAGAAAGATGTAGGCTGGGAGTCTAAGCCAGTCTCTCTGTTTCCATGTTTTTCTGCCTGCTTTATATTCACCAGCAGCTGATTAGATGGTGCCTACCAGAAAGGGTGGGTCTGCCTTCCCCAGCCCACTGACTCAAATGTGAATCTCCTTTGGCAATACCCTCACAGACACACCCAGGAACAATACTTGCATCCTTCAATCCAATCAAAGTGACACTCAGTATTAACCATCACAATGCTGATGCTGCTGGTCCAGGGACCACACTTTGAGAAACACTGGGTGATTTAAACAGGGGAGAGAGAAACAGGAGGGAGTAAGAGTGGAAAAGACAGTGGGCTAGAGGGTTAAATATCCACTAAAAGCTGTATTCTCTATGGCCACATATCCTGTTTTACAGGATTTATGCTCTTGTCTATCACTTCCAGCATCACTCCAGTGTACCCATTGATTCTGGGAGCGGTAGAGATGTGGTTGGACAGGGTAAGGACAATGAGGGTTGAGTAGTAGAGAAGGAGTGAGGTGGTTGTGAACTGGGTGAATTAGATGGCAGCTCTGTTACCTACCAGCATCCAGATTGCCCTTTCCTGAGGGAGAACTGACTCTGGCCAGGCCCTATGCAGGAAGGGGTGGGCTAGAATTAGAGCAGTAGCAGGCAGCAGATCCTCTTGGGCCATTCCAGAGTGAAGAGTGTGGGCAGCCAGGCCTCTAATGGGGAAGGTTCAAACCACAGAATTGGCTCTTGAGTTACTCCCTCATGTTTCTGTACTGATATTTGAACCAGACCAAGCCACAGTTTTCCTATCAAACTGCTCCCCACGCACCCCTCTGTTTCCACCAAATTGCAAAATAGAAGAAAAATTGAAGAGGAGACTCTTTGGACCCTTGCCATGGTAGACTTGGAAACTCACCTGGGGAAAAGGAGCATGAAAAGGTTAAGCAACTTGCTTTACTGCTTACTACCCAATATTGGACTTCAGGTTTGGAATTTGGTTTGAGGTAGATAGGGAAAAATATTTCCTTCTTAACTGATTGTTCTTGGGCAAACAAGAATGTCAACGAACCTGAGAAAAAAGCTTTATCTACAGTTATTTTCCTCAGTGGAGGTGTTTGTTTTGTATCTCTCTAGCTTCATATGTGGCTTTAGGTGAAAATAATAGTGATTAATCTCAGGCATTGTTGGCTTTTACTGAGCAATAGGTTTGAAAGATTCCTGAGAGGCCTGTTTTCTTGGCCTTGAAGGAGAAATGTTATGTTAGATGTTTCTAGTCATTTTGAGAGGCAGTGTGATAGTAATTTATGTTTAGCATACATTTCTTGAGCACCTACTATGTGCCAGGTACTGGTGGGTGCCAGTAGTAGCAATAGTGAAAAGATCATTGGACCCAAAGTGTTAAGACCAGGTTTGAATCTTAGCTGTGTGCTTCCTAGCTGTATGTCACTTTGCTTTTCTGAATTTAAATTCTATCTATAAAATGGGTGTATGCTCAGCACACAGGGGTGCTGCAAAATGGCTTTGAAAATCATAAAGAGCCACGTGAGTACAAGGTGGCAATATTGTAGCATTTGAGCTACCTTCTCTTGGCATTATACAGTCGGACATTATTGTGTGGCCTGGGATTAGCACAGTGCTTGGCACATAGAGGTACTCAATAGCCACTTGTAGAAGGAAGGAAAGAGGTAAGAGGCGAGGAAGGGAGGTTTGAGTAGGTCCTCAGCAGTTGCACTTCAGTTTCAGTTCTTCCAGAGCAAAGGTCCCTGATAAAGTGGTAAACTATCTGTGGTTAGGTGAGAGCTGAATTGTACTGGTGGCGATTCATTCAGGGTCAGGCTAAGCACTAACCTGCATTCTCTTGTCCATTGATCATTGATCCTTGAATGCAGACTTTGGTTCTAAGGTGAAATCTCCTCTGAAACATAAACACCCTACTTTCACTCTGCCCATCTCATTGGTTTGTTTGGGGAACTAGATAGTAGATGTAATTGTGCCTTGAAAATTGTGAAGTGTGATACAGAAAAGACATTTTCTTCTATTTTTCTACACACCTATCTCACACTAAGTTTTCAACAAAAGGCTTAAAGGGAGGTCTCATATTTATTTTCATGGCTTGGTATGGTCCTGCTTTCTCATGAACTTGGGGAACTACTGTGGGAAGTTGAAAACAAGGTATTTTTAAGTAAGAAGAAAAATAACTTTTTTGAACACCTTTAACAGGAATCCCACAGTGAAAACAATAGGTGGTAAGAGAAGTGAGTAAGAATCTTGTTGTAAAGGGAGAGAAAAGAACTAATGATCAGCAGCTAGCAAGGAAGGCAGGAAGGAGAACTGGCAATGGATGGTCACCATGGTGGATGGTGGAACTGCTCAGAGAAAACATCTGCGGACGCAGCCACAGACTGATGTTCCCTGGGTGGAGGTGGCCTGGTCCACACGAGGTCCAGGCTCTCCTCACTTTCTCCAGTGGTAGCAATTACTGATCAAGGACCTCTGCCTTGCTAACTAAAAGCTGAAATACGCCCTAGTTCTGTGCGTGAGCCTCCATAGGAGGTTGCCCTTCATATATCTACGGGGGCCAGGCAAGATGTATAAACAAGTGAAGTTTGCAGGAAAAATAGACAGGGAGTTCTGAGAACTGGGCAAACTCAAGAACACATGCGTGGGCTGCAGGCAGCCGTGGATCCAGTTCATTAAAGCCATCTGGAATACGATCCAGTTTTTCTAGATCATCAACTTTTTAAGAAAAGGAAGAAATCTGTATTTGTAAAATGAAACCTTCCAATCTTAAATGTTAAATATACTGTGTGGGACTGGCAAACTATCTCCCTGATTTACTTGTTTGCCATCTCTGGTGTAAATCCTCATATGCATCTCAAACATGCTTTTATTAATTTGTGTGAATTTCTCATAAGAACCATAAGCACAAGCCCTACATATTCACCATCTCAGAGCACCCTGACCTCTTCCCTCTTAGAATAGTTACTGTACATCTGGTTGGGACACAGGCAACACGGTGCAGTGGTTATGAGCTTGGGGTCTAGAGTTAGACAGCTCTGGGCTCGAATTGCTGCTTTAGCTTTTCCCAGGTGTATGACCCTAAATCGGACATTTACAGTTTCTTTTTTCCAGAAAAAATACTTATTGAGAGCAACCATCATACCAGCACTACCTTAGGCCTTCTGGGAATATGGTTGTGAACAAGTTAGGATGTCTATTCTGGAGGAATTAATAACATGACACATTCTGGATCATAATAACATAGCTTAATGGCACTGAAAATGAGCACATCAGAATACACTGTAAATAACACCAACCACTAATGCTTACATTTAAAAGTAATAGCAGCATCTAAAATAACCTTTAAAATAAAAAAAGTGATTTTCGACATGTACTTAGCTATGCTTTTTTTTCTTCAGACAATAGCAGGGATGACATATGTTAGAATCTAAAATATATCAGTTTAGGCTTTTAGAAGAACAGTCATGCGTCACTCCGTGCCATTTGTTTTTTTTTTTTTTTGGCAGATGAGGATAATAGCACCTTCTCTATTGATTTTAATCCATTACTGTAAGCATTGAATATTATTGACATCATAAAGAACAGCACCCTTGCAGGATTTATTTTATGAGCAAAACAATATTTAAGATTTGCCTCTTTCTCTTAAAGTATAGCAAGATTGAAGAAATAACCAGTGTTAGGTATTGCAGAGGCAGACAGAATCACTATTCTTCAGGGGCTCTTCAGTTACAGTTAGTCTCTCTTGCATTTGCTTGTGTATCTTTATAATGCCAGGAGCAAGGGGGTATACAAAAAAATCGCAAATTGATATGTGTAGAAGATGTTGACAGGGATCCATTGTTACTGTAGGGTACAATGCATTCTGTGTTTTGATGTAGTGGTCGGAGTCAATAACTCTCAGCCTTACTAGAGAAGCTGTGAGCAACTGCTTTTTTATCCAGAACTTAACCTTTGTGAGCCCTGGATTTCTAATCTGACATGGAGCTAATTATCCTTTGTTTTTCTAAAGGGTTTTGTGAGGATTAAATGAAATATATATAAACTACTTGTGGCCATTCGTGTCACATAGCAAACACTGAATAAATGTTAAATATTCTCATTATTGTTAATAGCAGTTAAGTAATTGGGTTTTCAAGCAATTTAGTTTAATCTCACTGTTATTCTCCTTTGAAGCAGCAGCTCTGAGACTTCCAGTTTATATCCCACAGAGTCCGGGGCCCAGCACAGGTCCTCAAATGCTGGATGATGACATTTGCACCACCACGGTCATCACCATTATTATTACCATTGTGTCTGTTATCGTCACCATCATCGTCACCACTAGGGCTATTGTTTACTGAGTACCATCATGTCCCAGTTCCTGTGTTGCTTCCATATTCGTTCTGTTTATATTCTCACAGCAACCCTATGAATTTAGGAATTATTTCCTCCTCTCCCCACTTTACAAATGAGGATGATGAGGCTCTCAGGAATTAAACACCCAGCTCAAGGACACCACTAAAGAACATCAGAGACAGAATTCAGACTCAGACCTGTCTGACCACAAAGGCTGAGCTATTTTCCTTACATCACGCTCCAGATCCATTTGGGAAATGGAGGTGGTGGGAGTTACAGATTACGTAACTGGTCTTGGATAGCTTGGCGTTCTGAGGTGCGTGTCCCTTTGCATTTTGGTACACTGCTATCATTTTGTCTCTTTCAGATGGCTGATAGCAGTTTATTTATAACTGAGAACTGACAGTTTGTTTATCCAAATAGCTCTTTGAAAGGTTCCAATTATGGTTCCGCCACATCTCTGAAGGCTAGTGGTGGAAAGGCAAAGTGATGCTATCTGTGCTGCCTGCTTAGGTACAAAACACAAGAAAATACCATTCTTTGACAGGAGGCCCTGACTGGGGCAGAGACAGCCATGTCCCGAGAGAGATCAGCACTAAACAGACCTTCAGAATGGATGCTGACTACCCTCCAGTTCATGTCTTCAGTTGTAATTAATTCTCCTAGGCAGGTCCATGTGTCACAGATACAACTAGGAAGTCCTCTGTCTTGTGTGACTTCCAGAAGGTGGTTTCTTCCCAGCCTTGATTTACAATCTCAGCCATGTGGATATAGCTTCCCTTCTCACTCTGCCTACCATCAAAGCGAGATAGTTAATCCCCAGTGGCCTTTCAGTCCTTAGTCCTTCGTGATGGAGCAGCTCCTGTGAGCAAGACCCTATGCTTAGAATCAGAGAGACACTAAAGAGAGATTCAGAACCTTTAACATGTTGGAGGAAGAAATGAGATCAAATTTGTAAATTTGTAAACTTGATATTTGGGTGCCCATTGTTCCAGCGTGATTCTGTACTTTTGAGTGACTCAGCATGGAAGTGAAAGAACTTACTCAGCAGAGGCAGCGTAGCATAGAGAGAAGCTTGTCAAACATCTTCTGCCACAAACTTGCTATGTAAGCTTGGGATCACTGCTTCATCTGGAGTCAGATTGTCTGGATTCACTTCCCAGCCTTGCCACATATGGGCTGTGTGACTTGAGCAGGCTGGTTAATTCCTCTGTTTCTCAACTTTATTATCTGTAAAATGGGGATAACTTTCTCACATAACTGTTATGAGAATTTAAAAAGATAATGCATGTAAAGTGCACTATGTGCCTGGCATATAGTACCGAGTGTTAGCTGTAAAAATAATAATAAAAAAGAATAAGTGTTACTAATATTATTAGTATGTTTCAGGGTTCAGTGCTAATCTTGCTTTTTTGTAGCTGTGCTCACTCTGTGATGACTTCATCCTCTTATGACTTTAAATACCATCTCCAAATTTGTAGTTCAAGCATCAACTCCTCTCCTGAGCTTCACACACACACATGCATTTCCATATGTATCTATGTATGTATATGTATTTATATATTTTTTGCATAGACATTTAATGGGCCTCTGAAACTCTACAAGTCTCTTACTTAACTCCTGTTTATTCCCCTACTCCACCGAACCTCCTCCTCTCCCAAGCTCAGTAATGTCAGCTCCATCTCTCCTAATGTTCAGGTCAACAAGCTTGGGGTCACCCTTGACTCCTCTGTCTCACTGCCCTCTAGCTACTCCGTTGGCAGATCTTGTCGGTCCTATGTTCACACATATCCAGAATCTGATGGCTTCTCACTACCTCCCCCACTTCCATGCTGGCCCCAGCCATTGTCCTCCCTCCCCAGGATGACTCCAACAGCCTCCTCCCTGGTCTTCCTTCTCCCCTGGCCTCCTTCAATCTTTTCTTGCACAGTCGCCAGATTGATCTTGTTAAAATATACATCAGATCATGTCACTACTCTGCTCAGTACCCTGCAATGGCTTCCTATCACCCTGAAAATGAAGTGTAATGTTCTGCTAAGCCTGCAAGTCTCCTCATCCCTGGCCCACAGCTGGTCTGGTGATTTCATCTCCTATCATCCCAACCCTCTCTCACTGAGCTCAGCACCAAGCATGCTCCCCTCGTGGCTCTTCACTTCCTTTCCCTTCAACCTGGAATGCTCTTGCTTTGGAAGTTCACATGGCCTGTCCCTTATCTCCTTCAAGTCCCTGTTCAAATGTGCCAACCAGAGTGGTCTTCCATGTCTACCATATGAAGGATACTTTCATCTCTTGCCCTCCTCTACTGTCTTATTTTGCCTTATTTTTTAAATAGCACATATTCCCTTCTCACCTAGCATATGTTTTTTGTTATTGATGTTTATTGCCTCTCTAGAACATAAGCTCCATGAGAGCAGAATATTATTTTGTTCACTATTGCATTCTCATCATTAGAACAGTGCCTAGTACTTAGTAGGCAATCAAGCAAATATTGTGTCCTTATGAATGAAAGGAACGAAGGAAGACGACTCCTCATGAGCCCACTTTTTCCTATCTCTAAAGTACAGTGACTGAGTTAGAGGCTTTGTAAAAGGTCCCTTCCAGCTTAAAAACTTTATAACTCTGTGAGGTCCACTGAATTCTCATGCATTGGATTCAGCTCACATCTCTTAGCAAGGCCAGTTCACTCAGAAGGCAAGAGTGCTTCTTCACAATAAATTAAGCCATTTACCACTCCCTGCCAACACCAAAAATCTCATGAACAGAATTAGATTGTCTAAAAAGATCATCTTCAGCAAATTTCAAACCTGCTCACTCTTAACCCCAGCACTGCCTATTTTTCATGTGCCCACTGCAACTATCCCTTCCCTGGGCCATCCACCCCCACTGCCTTTCTCTGTGCCTCAGGAGGCTGATCCGTGGACTGCTTCTCCTGGGCTCTTTCACCTGCCAGCTTTGCTGGCTGGGTTTGGCCAATGGAAGCAGGAAATTCAGGACAGGAAGAGAGGGGCCGGAGTGTTTTGTCCCTACTCCCTCTCTGTCTTTCCACTGCCATCTGGCCATGAGCTGTGAGCCTAGATCCAGCCAGGCAGCCCTCGCTTCTCAGCTCCAGCTCCCACAGGGCTCCCACAACACTCTTTCCTCCCCTTTCTTGTTAGCTTAAGAGGTGGAAATGTCTTTTGGCTGTTGCTGGCCCCTGAAGCTCCAGCATTCCTCATTGGCTTCATTTACCCTGTTGATAATTCCTTCATTAAAGTCTCTTCAGTTAGACTCCATGCATGGAATTCTGTTTTCTGTATACCAGGATATTTACAGGATATTAATTAAGTGGTGAGTGAGTCTATTTCCTTTGTACTTTAAAAGGTGTATAAACGTTGGGTGTGGTGGCTCACGCCTACAATCCCAGAACTTTGGGAAGCTGAAGTGGGGAAATTGCTTGAACCCAGGAGTTTGGGACCAGCCTGAGCAATGTAATGAGCCCTCATCTCTACAAAAAAATCAAAAAAATTAGCCTGGCATGGTGGTGTGCTCCTGTTGTCCCAGCTACTTGAGAGGCTGAGGCTGGAGGATCACTTGAGCCCAGGAGTTTGAGGCTGCAGTAAGCTATGATAGTGCCACTGCGCTCCAGCCTGGGCAACAGTGAGACCTTGTTTCAAAAAACAAAACAAAACAAACAACAACAACAACAACAACAAAAATGGAAAAACAGACATAAAACTTGAACTATGTAGGATTTTCTGAGTAAACACTTGAGACTGTGTGTTGGCTATACATTTGTTTAGAGCTAGACATAGAGATCTTTCTTTTTTTCTTTTTTTTTTTTTTGAGATGGAGTCTCGCTCTGTCGCCCAGGCTGGAGTGCAGTGGCTGGATCTCAGCTCACTGCAAGCTCCGCCTCCCGGGTTTACGCCATTCTCCTGCCTCAGCCTCCGGGTAGCTGGGACTACAGGCGCCCGCCACCACGCCCGGCTAGTTTTTTGTATTTTTTAGTAGAGACGGGGTTTCACTGTGTTAGCCAGGATGGTCTCGATCTCCTGACCTCGTGATCCGCCCGTCTCGGCCTCCCAAAGTGCTGGGATTACAGGCTTGAGCCACCGCGCCCGGCCGACATAGAGATCTTTCATAATCTGGGGAGAAATCAGTAAGTCTTTTTCACTTGGTTCAATTCCCAGACCCATGAAACAAGGACTTCTTGGGGAAACTCATGGGTTGACACACAGTGGAAGTTCCACTGATACATACTTTAGAGTGGGGGTAGAAAAATCTGGCTGAGTATTATTTAATTTGAATATTCTTACTGCCCAAAGGAAATGCTGTACTCATCCTCTGTATGGTACAGGTATGAAAAAATCCCTCTGCATGCCTTTCTTGGAAGAAGAGCTTCAAATTCTTTTTCTTTTTTCAGAACAGTTCTGCACATTCTTGAAGAAACAAGCCTTAAATCCAGAGAGCTGGGTGACAGGGCAGTGGCAGAGTGCCAGGAAACATATTACCATGTGTGCTAACCCTGTTTAAGAAAACAGATCATTTTAAACTTAAGCAGGTTACATAAAAAATGAAGTGAAGTATGACCGAGGGGCCCTTGCAGAGAGACTGTAAAATGAGACTTTAATACAAGCCAAAAAAAAAAAAAAAAAAAAAAAAAAAAGAAAAAGAAAAAAAAAAAGGAAAGAATATAAATACATGGGGAGGGACAAAAGAGTTAAAGGAAAAGCCAAGTTAATAATAAAGTAAACTATTGTATTCCTTTACCTCTGTACTTTTGTTAGGGATAGAAACATATCACTGACAAAATATATATATCTTTAAAAATAAAAATTTTCAGCTAATTTGGGCTATCCAGCCATCACCACAATAAAGAATGAGCTAGATTTCCTCATATTGTGAAGGGCACTAAATTCACAGATGTGAAGTTGTGGATAGGAAAGGTTTTATAAACTGCAAGGTAGCAGTGATTTGTGTGTGTTTATTTCACCTTTGTAGGATACTGAACTTGTGCATTCTTCAAAGTATGAAGGATTTGAGTTGACTAAATAGTAAACCCTCTCATTCCTACTGGAGAGAGGAGAAAGGAGAGCAGAGGCTCAAAACTGGGATGAATGCCTGATGACGGGAGAGTTGCTCTCTCAGCCAGATCCTTTGATTCGCCAGCTGCTGAAGCACCAATCAGAGCTCTTAGCTGCAGCTCACAAGAGATCTGTGACTTAAGACCTGGCTCGGACATGCATACTTTCAATAGAGCCCTAAGAGAAGCCTGTATTCTGAGATGAACTCCTTGTCTCCCTCTAGTTCCATAAGCAGGGCCATTTGAGAATCTTTCTGAATCTTCTGAATCTACTGTAGCTCACTAGGTCCCTCCTTTGCACGACGGCCCATATGCCTAGGACACAGTGCTAAGGGGTTTCCTCTCCCGCAGTCTGGTAGTCCATCTTTTACTAGCAAATAAAAGCTACGTGACACATTGTGTTTATTCTTTATTTTCTCTTACGAGTTAATATAATTCATCATGTTTCTCTTTTTGGCTCTGTGGACAGAAATCTTAGCAAATGCAGTAACATTCTCTCTCTCTGTGTGTGTGTATGTGTGTGTGTGTGTGTTTCAACAGCAAAACTTCTTCAGTGCAAACCCTATACAGGAGTTTGATATATAAAAGATCTAACAGGCCAGGCGCGGTGGCTCACACCTGTAATCCCGGCACTTTGGGAGGCTGAGGCAGGTGGATCACGAGGTCAGGAGATCGAGACCAGGCTGGCCAATATGGTGAAACCCCGTCTCTGCTAAAAATACAAAAAAATTAGCTGGGCGTGGTGGACCCTAGATTGCACCACTGCACTCCAGCCTGGGCAACAGAGCAAGACTCTATCTCAAAAAAAAAAAAAAAAAAAAAAAAAAAAAGAAAAAGAAAAGAGATCTAACAAGGTGCTATTATGAGTGGCACAGAAACAGAAAAGCCTATAAGTTTGGCCACTTCTCACTGTCCATCTTCCTTGGTAGGCTCTAAGTCACCTCTAAATCCCCTTAGGGCAGGGAGGATTTCTCAAACAAACAAGATCCAGAAATCACACACCACAAAAGAAAAGATCGATACATGTACTATGTTAAATCAGTTGCTATATATATATTTTAAATGGCACCCTAAGTGAAATTAAATAAATAAGCAATCAACCGGGAGAAGATAGTTGCAACTATTATAACAACAAAGAAATTTGTTTATGGATCATACAATGAATTGCAAATGAACCAGAAAAGACAAAACTTGCAGTTTAAGAAAATGGAGAAAAGATATAAACAATTTCCAATAGTGGGAAACTGACCAGTAAAGATAGGAAAAGATGGTCAACCTTACTAGTAATTAGGAAAGTATAATTAAATGCATGAGTTTGGACATATCAGACAGGGAAATGTTTTCAAAGTCTGACCGTACCTATATGAGGATGTGGCGAAACTGACATGCTCCTGATGGGTTTGTGAACTGGTTAACATGTTGGTTCCCATTTACAACACCCCACTTTCTGAAAGCCTTTCTGCAGGAGTATGTGAGGTATATAAATAATAGAAAGCTACTTGGTAGCCCTTCATGTTTCTTATCATCAGCATACACCCAATTTATGATCTCACAGTGCTATAGACCAGAAGTCCAGGAGGCTGGACTGCTTTCTCTGCTCTGAGGTACATAGGTCAAAATCAAGATGTAGGCTGTATTAGTCTGTTCTCATGCTGCTAATAAAGATATACTCGAGACTGGGTAATTTATAAAGAAAAAGAGGTTTAATGGGCTCACAATTCCACCTGCCTGGGGAGGCCTCACCATCACGGCAGAAGGTAAAGACATGTCTTACATGGCCACAGGCAAGAGAGAATGAGAGCCAAGCAAAAGAGGGAACCCCTTATAAAGCCACCAGATCTTGTGAGACTTATTCACTACCATGAGAACAGTATGGGGGAAATGGCCCCCATGATTCAATTGTCTCCTCCCAGGTGCCTCCCAAAACATGTGGGAATTATGGGAGCTACAATTCAAGATGAGATTTGGGTGGGGACACAGCGAAACCATATCTTCGGCCTCCCCAAGGTCTAGGCGGAATCCACTTTCGGAATCATTCATGTTTCTGGCAGGGTTCAGTTGCATGTGTATGACGCTTTGGTCTTGTTTTCTTGCTAGTTTTCTGGTCAGGGTTGTTCTTCACTTTCTGGGGTTTCCCATATTCCTTGGCTCATTGCCCCTTCATTTCCAAAGCCAGCAACAGTGGGCCGAGTCCCTCACACGCTTCGTGTCTTTCCTGCCTCTTCTAACTGACTCTTCTGCCTCTTCCGCCTGCAAGGGCTTAGGTGATTACACTGGGCTCACTCTGATAATCCAGGATCATCTTCCCATCCCAAGGACTGTGACTTTAATCACATTTGCAAAGACTCCTTTTGACATGTCAAGTAACATATTCCTAGATTCCAGGAATAGGATGTAGACATCCTTTGGGTGCTGTTACTTTCCCTGCCATGCCTCTTATTCAACGATTTTGGGAATAATAACAACACAACAAAAATGATTAAGATAATAAGGCCAGTGTTACAGGTGACAAAATGGAGGTCTAGTAAATCCTGGTTCCAAGATAAATATTAGGCAGCCTGACTCCAGAGCCCACACTCTTAATGACGATGCCACTGCAAAAGTGCCTGGCCTAGAAATTCTAGATTTGTAGAGATGACAGATTACTGTGTGGTTCTGATTCCCATGATCCCTTGTGAATTTTCCTGCAGTGCTCTAATATGGGAATGATGTTATGGGAGGTCTAGAGAGATGGGGTTTGAAAGTTCTTTCCAGTTGAAGAGTAAATATGGATCTTTTTATTCACGTATTAGTGACACAGTCATGCCTCTTTTGTATACGGATCTTATGATCTATACATATGAATCCCATGGTAGTGGCATGCATCTTATGATAGTGACAAAGTCATGGGTCTTATGTATGCCACATATACATGTATTATGGGATGTAGGTAGAATCAAATATAAAACTAACCATCATAGGAAATGGTCATGATTTATAAAGTGAAAACGGTTTATTACAGCACAGAAATAAGTTAGTATTTATTGAGCACCTAGAAATTACCAGGCACTGCATTAGGCACCTGTGGTATAAAGTAAATAAAACAGATCAAAAGAAAAAAAACAAAACCCACAAGGGCTTACATTCTAGAGGTCGGTGGGAGACTGACAATAAGCAGCATGCATTATCGAATCAGGAATTATATAATAAGTTAGAAAGTGGTAAATGCTTTGGAAAAAAATAGAATAGGATAAAGAAGATCAGCAGTGGTGGAGGGAGGGCAGACTGCAGTTTTAAGTGGGGTTCTCAGGTGGGATTCATTGAGAAGTTGACATCAAGTAAAGACTTGCAGCAGGTAAGGGTTGTCATGCAGATGTCTGGGGAATATTCCAGGCAAGGAGAATATTCTAGGCAAAGGCAATAATCCAGGCCAAAGGATATCCAGTGCAAAGGCCTCAAGGTAGGAGCATGCCTGGTCTGCTTGAGGGGAGCAAGAAGGTCAGGGTGGCTGCAGGGTAATGAAAGAGGGGAACACAGAAGGAGAGGAGTCAGAGAGTAATGAGAGTCAAATTATGTGGACCTTGGCTTTTACCCTGAGTGAGTCATTGGAGTTCCATGATCTGATCATGTTTTATGTAGATTGGTGTGGCTGTTGTATTGAGAATGGGCTACAGGGGTAAGGGTGGAAGCAGGTTGGCCACTAATCCTGGTGAGGTCTGCATCAGGTAGTAATTACTGGAGAGGCTGGACTCTGGCTCTATTTTCAAGATACGGATATGCTGATAGACTGGTTAGAGTCTTGAGCAAAAGAGAAGTTTTGGGTTCCATTCGCTGAGATGGCAAGGACTAAGGTAAAGGTATAACAGGTTTCATAGGGATGGGAATGAGGGGAGGGAAAAAATAAGAGTTCATCTGGATATATTGAGTTTTAAAATGTTTATTAGACATTCAAGTGGAGGTGTTAGGTTTGCCATCAGCTATGAGTCTGGGGTCCAAGAGAGAGGTCTGGGCTGGAGATAGAATACTTGGAGTTGTCAACATAGGATTAAATTCATGAGATGAATGAGATCACCAGTGGAGTAAAATGAAGACTGATGGAGCCCCTGGGGCACTCCAGCTTTGTACGAGAGAAGAGGAGGAACAGCAAAGGAGACTGGGAGGAGAGCTGGGGAGGGAGGAGGAAAACCAAGAGGGAATGCTGTGCTACAAATCGACATCAAAGTGAGAAGTGACCATTGAGTTTAGTAATCTGGAGGCACAGGTGACCCTTACCAGAGCATTTTTGCTGGGGACGGGGAGTAGGGGAAATCTGGCTGGACTGGACTGAAGATATCATGGGAGGGGAGGAATTGGAGTCTCTGAGTGTAACTCTTAGTATTGTGAAGGAGAGCAGAGAAATGGGGAAGAGCTGTGGAGGATGTGGAGTTTATTATTATTATTATTTAAGATAGGAGAAATAGCATCATGTTTGTTTGCTGATAAGAATGATCCATTAAAGAGGGGGAAGTTCTGATAATGTACGAGAAGGAGGCAGAATGCTGAAGTGTTGTCTTTGATTGGCTAGAGGGAATTGGGTCAAGTGCACATAAGAGGAAGAATTGGCTTTAGAGCGAAACACAGTATAGGAGTGCTGTGTTTCAGGGAGGCTGAGGGAAATGAACTCTTAAGTACCTCTTACATTTCCTGGTCAAAGAAAGGCAATTCTCTTATCCTGTGGTCATTGCAGCAGCTGGAGCTTTCAATATCTGGGAGGCTGGATTCTTTAGTTGACCTCAACATTGGTTTTCTAGCACCAAGTTACCCTAGAGCTTTCTGTTTGTTTTTGTTTTTTGGCAAGTAAGTTCAATCAGCAGGTTGGAATAGTGAAGCTCACTGGACAATGCAGCTTATTCCCTTACAAACCTGGGGCTGAATTATTAATAATACAGAACAGGTATGCACTTAAAGTCCCGCCAGCAAAACAAGGGCTCTAAAAAGGGAGGGAGAGGAGAGAATAATTCAGTTAATGAAACAGATTCTGAATTTTGCCACCTGTAAAAGCCAGAGTGAAATTACTTTCATTTCTGTATGCACATACATTTTCTGTTTTACAGTTAAGCATTGTTTTCAGTTACAGAGAGGAGAGCACCATCAACTGTCAATGCTTATGGTGTCTAAACATCATAACCCAGCCCAGTTTAGGTCAGTTTCCTTCGAGTAGAAGAAATCCTGATCCATGACCAGAGATTATACCCTAGACTATACAAACAGATCTCTTGCACGTGCCTGTCTCAAGGGGGATTGAGAAAGAGCATCCGCAGCTCAGCGATGACTCGTCATCTCTCAGTGAATAATAAAGGAAATGCACATCCTATAATAGTGGACGAGAGTCTCACCTCTTCATGTGACAAATGACACACGTTCAGTCTAAATAAAGCTCTTTACTTTATGAAATACAATTGCACCAAAGTCTTATGCAGCTCCAGGTCTGCCCCACATTTCTCCACAGGCAAATGACATTTAAGTCCATGGATGGGTGCCTTTTCTTGCTGTTCACATAGGAAACATATCATTCCCTATTTGACTCTCTTAAGTTACTTCACTTGATCACATATTCAAGCATTTGTGGTCTTTTTTTTTCTAAAAATTATATTCTCCAGAAAAGGGATGGTGATCTTGCCTTTCCCTTATGCCAGACTTTGAGGAGATGAAAACCAGCTGTAGGAAAGAGGGGGGTAAACATCAGGATATCAACAGAAAGAGGAAGAATAGAGGGGACAGTCAGGTGATCCCGGAGACTGGAAGTAAATTCAGTTCACATTCACCACATGCCACAGCAACAAAGATAACACACTTCCTGGTTTGAGTAGCTTATGCCTTAGAGCAGAGGTTCTCCATCTTTTGAGTCATACCTGATAGATAATATTTCATATATTCAACCCACTCGCATTACTAATAAGGATGCTTCTGGACTGTGGCACTCAGTGATGAAATACTCAGTGATGAAATACTGTGGCACAAGTGATGTGCATATTGTACACAGTTCTGAGCTCACAAACTACAAATCCTCCCCTATCCCTATGTTCCTCTGTTACACATGTTGTGGCTGAACTCCCTGTCTCCATTTCTCACCTTCCCCAGTGAGTAGTAGTCATGGGGTAAGGGTGATAGTGACCCATCCTTGGCTCTAGGAGTAGGCGCTGATGAACTTAAGCAAACCAGTTATCCATTCTTTTAGATTCAGGGGAAGGCATCTCACCTATGATTTCCTGGAGGGAAAACCAGGACTGTGGTTTGACTGTTGGGTAAGGAGGGGTCGGTGGGGAAGAGAAGATCTTTCTCCTAGATGTGGTAGAGTGTGGGCGTGAAACCTAGAACTGCTGCTGCCATTTTGCTACCATGTGTGAAGTCAGCGTGAGACAAAGTAGCAGAACAAAGAGAATTGCAGATCAAAGGAGATACAGCCAAACAAAACTGTACCTAAAGTCCATATAACACATACAAACATATCTTTATTTATTGGTGTATTTTAGTTATAGGAGCGAATACATTTTCTATTATTATTATTTTTTAAATAATTTATTTCAATAGGTTTTGGGGAACAGGTGTTTTGGGTTACATGCATGAGTTCTTTAGTGGTGATTTCTGAGATTTTGGTGCACGTGTCACCTGAGCCATGTACACTGTACCCAATGTGTAGTCTTTTATCTCTCAACCCCCTCACATCCTACCCCGCCAAATTCCCAGAGTCCATTATATCATTCTTATGCCTTCGCGTCCTCATAGCTTAGCTCCCATGTATAGGTGAGAATATATGATACTTGGTTTTCCATTATTGAGTTACTTTACTTAGAATGGTCTTCAAGTGATCTCACCACACTAGAACATAAAGTATATATATATATATATATATATATATAAAGAATAATGGTCTCCAACTTCATCCAGGTTGCTGCAAATGCCATTATTTCATGCCTTTTTATGGCTGAATAGTATTCCATAGTATGTGTATGTATGTGTATATATATACCACATTTTCTTTATCCACTCATTGGTTGATGGGCATTTAGGCTGGTTCCATATTTTTGCAGTTGCAAATTGTGCTGCTATAAACATGCGTGTGCAAGTATCTTTTTCATATAATGACTCCTTTTCTTTGGGTAGATGCCCAGTAAGTGGGATTGCTGGGTTGAATGGTAGTTTTAGTTCTTTAAGGAATCTCCATACTCTCTTCCATAGTGGTTGTACTAGTTTACCTTCCCACCAGCAGTGTAAAAGTGTTCCCTTTTCACCACATCCAAGCCTACATCTATTATTTTTTATTTTTAAGTTATGGTCATTCTTGTAGGAGTAAGGTGATATTGCAGGATGTCTGGAATTGTGGTTTTAATTTTCATTTCTCTGATAATTAGTGATGTTGAGAATTTTTTCGTGTTTATTGGCCATTTGTATATCTTATTTTGAGAATTGCCTATTCATGCCCTTTACCCCCTTGTCGATGACATTATTTGTTCTGGTACTTGACAAATGGGCAAAGGACATTATTGGTATAAAATCTACCAATAAATAAAGATACGTATTTGCTGATTTGTTTGAGTTCCTTGTAGATTCTGAATATTAGTCCTTTGTCAGATGCACAGTACATTCTCTTTATTGTTTAATTCAGTTGGAACTGGGTTTTGGGAACTTGCCACCAATAGCACTGATCCATATAAATGACTTTTCAACACTGTGGCTAAGAACCTCTGGGATAGAGGAAGTTCAAATAAGTTACTGACAAATGAAGTAAATAATAATGATAATATTAAAATCAGAAAGTGAGGGACAGCATTTAGAAAGATGTCCTTGGGTTAAGGTGGTGGTAGTAGTTTTGGAATGCAGCCAAGGAGACAGAAAACAGAAAAGGAAACCCCAGGTAAGGAAATACTTATATTTCTTAATAGGTTCTAAAATATATAGAGTTATTCAAGACAGCTTCCAATCATAAAGCTATAAATTCAGAAATTGTAACAGTAGAGGTACTGCTAGAAGAAGAGGCCCCTAGGAAAGCAAATGAAGGCAGGATGGAGTGGGCAGGCAGCTTGCAGGATGTCTGGAAGGTGGTAGGAAGGTTTGGATGAGAAATGCTAAAAGATCGCTGGAGTAACTAATGAAGCTCATGTCCAATACTGCTGATGTGTTACAAAAAGCTCAGAAGCCTGGAGTATTGAAGCAAATGGTGAATTCAATAAGTATTTGATCACTAACAGAAAAACAAGTGTTCCAGGCATATAGGCAGCTAGTTGGTGTGAATGTAGTGTTTTTAAACCAGCATGTTAAAGGGGCCTACAGAGAAGGTAGTCCCTAGAATCTATCACTTTTGTTGATTCAAATAAGACATAGCATCTTTTGCCATGTCTTCAACCACAGTGTTCGTGTCTTTCTTTTAAGATTGTTTTTCCTCCTTCCCTCCCCGTTCACCTTCTTTCATTTTTTTTCTTCCTTTTTCTTGTATGTGGATGCTGGCATTTATGTATAGATCCCCCTCATGCTGAGATCATTAATGCTGGTGGCTTTAGATATAGGCTGTGCAAGTTCAGCCTGAGTGGGTCTAGACAGTTCCTTAAACTTGACTGCATTCAGGAAACGTTAAATATTTCCTGAAAATTGCTGGAGTCAGCACAAGGTTCAATGATAAAGCGTATCCTGTAAGTCCTGAGTGCCACATGTAGGCAGAGAAAAGTCAAAGCAATTTTCCAGCTGTTTAAATAACAAGCACAGGAGTCCCTTCATGGGGTTCCTTTGAGTAAGAAAGCAAGTTAAGGCAGGATAGAGTGGGCAGGCAGCTTGCAGGATGTCTGGAAAATTAAGTGGGAAAGAAGACAGTGTGGTGGTATGAAGGCTTTTGAGCTCTAAGAGGACAGGTCCTGGGAAAGACTTAAGGCTGGAAACAAACTAGAAACATTCTTCATTTTCATCTTTCCAACATAGCTTTGTTAGTATCTAAGACAGTTGAAGAAAAAGAAAAGATTGAAGTGCCTTTGGAAAATTCAAAATGTGTCATTTCTGTCTCAAAAGTCCTGTATTTTATCTTGCAGTTCAGAGATTGGAGATGGGCAGTGTCACCCACGTCAGGTATGTGGTTGGATAATGTCTTAGACACAAAATATGTTCCCCTTTGGTTCCAGATGCTTGGGTTTCTAGAGTCTGGCAGGACTAGCAGTGTTGAGTCTGTATACTTCACATAAAGCTTGACCAAGTCTCAGAGGGTTTGGGACCCTCACAGTTTTGTCAGGAAACCAGCCTACATTTTTTCCGTACTCCTCTTCCCTCCCTCCCTCTTGCCATTCATTCAAACAGTGGCCCAAAGAACACTGACAGGTGTCACACACTGAGGTCTGTGTTGGGAATAGACATTAGTAAACATAGTTTCTGCCTGAGGAGCTTATTCCCTAATAAAGAGGTCAAATATGAATAGGTAAGTTATAAGTCAAATATGGATAGATAAGTTATAGTTTGGAAAGGTGAGCGTTATGAAGAACCCAGAACTGTGGGAGCCTGAGTCCAGCTGCAGCTCCCTGGCAGGGGAGTGTCAATACCCTTCCAGTTAAGGTGGGGTGGAGGGAGCTCACTAAATGCCTCCAGAGAGCCAGGCGCCAGAGTTTATCAGCTATCAGGAAGTTCTGATACCAAGAATAATATTTTAGATGGAAAGAAATACTTTCCTGCAGTGGTTTGAGGAGATGGTGTTGCAAAATTTTCAATTTTCTTTTATATACTGTAGGTTAGAGAGGAAATTATCTTTTTCTTATGGGGGTGGAGGGTAAGTTGGCAGATTTTCTATCGAAATTAAAAATAGACATAAAAATATACATCTTTGGACTCTGCAGTTCTATTTCTAGGAATCTTCCCTCAGATATAGTCTGAAGAATGTACAGGGATAAATGTACAAGTAAGTTGATTATAACATTGTTTGTAATAGTAAAGAAACTAAATAATCTAAACATCTAATTCTAGGGGAATGGCTAAGTTATGGTATACTATGGAATGCCATGCAGTAGTTTAAAACAATAATCTAGAGCTCCATATACTGAAAAGAAAGGGATTGTTAAGGAAAAAAGAATGCTGTAGAATAATCGATATAGTCTGATGTCAATTATGATTTAAAAAATGCTACACACATACATATACGTCTATCTATCTATCTATCTATCTATCTATCTATCTATCTATCTATCTAAATATATGGAAGAAAAGCACCGAAGGATGTGCATCAAGCTGATAAGAGCAGCTATTTCTAGGGAGGGGAATAAGGTTGGGAGTGGGGAATGGGATGGGTAAAAGGGATGTTAACTTGTATATGTTGCTGTATCACTGGCATTTTTCCTGAACATTCCTCTTGCTAAAATATAAAAACATTTTCAATTTCTATGGCATCTGAAATGCTACCATGTGCATAGCTGCATAAAAATGGCCTTTTATGCTTATATGCTGTTGGTGGGAATGTAAATTAGTTCAACCGTTGAGGAAGACAGTGTGGCAATTCCTCATAAACTAAAGACAGAAATACCATTTGACCCAGCAATCCCATTACTGAATATATACCTGATATGGTTTGGCGTGTCCCCACCCAAATCTCATCTTGAATTGTAGTTCTCATAATCCCCATGTGTGGTAGGAGGGACCCAGTGGGAGGTAACTGAATCATGGGGGCAGTTTCCTCCATGCTATTCTCGTGACAGTGAGTAAGTTCTCATGAAATCTGACGGTTTTATAAGGGATTTCCCCCTTCACTCCTCCCTAGCCCTGCAGAACCATGAGTCAATTAAACTGCTTTTCTTTATAAATTACACAGTCTCAGGCAGTTCTTTATAGCAGCATGAGGACGGACTAATACAATACCCAAAGGAATATAAATCATTCTATTATAAAGACGCATGCATGTGTATGTTCACTGTAACATTATTCACAATAGCAGAGACAAGGAATCAACTTAAATGCCTATCAATGGTAGACTGGAGAAAAAAAATGTGGCACATAAACACCGTAAAATACTGTGCAGGCATAAAAAAGAATGTGATTGTGTCCTTTGCAAAGACGTGGATTGAACTGGAAGCCACTATCCTTAGCAAGCTAACTCAGGATCAGAAAACCAAATGCTGCATGTTCTTGCTTGTAAGTGGGAGTTAATTCATAAGAACACACAGATACATAGAGGGGAACAATACACACTTGGGCCTATTGGAGAGTGAAGGGAAGGAGGAGGAAGAGGATTGGGAAAAATAACTAAAGGACACTAGGCTTTATACCTGGGTGATGAAATAATCTGTACAACAAACTCCCATACCACCAGTTTATCTATGCAACAAACCTGCACATGTACCCTTGAACTTAAAATGAAAGTGAAAAAAATGACTTTCAACATCCTGAAAATTCCTAAAACGGAAAAGATCTCAAACTTGATTTTTCTAAATCGTACTTATGGTTCTAGGAAATGAGTTAGCCACACAGCAGTGCTCATGCAAATGTGGGACACCTCCAAGCTGAGTTTCTTGGCTCTGCCTAAATGGTACCACAGTGACAATTTGAAAAGTGAACAGTTCGGTCAATTTAACTAGTTGCTTCAACTACCAAACTGGGTCTCTTCTCCCACTATATGGCTCATTGACAACATCAGTCAAACCAGTTATACTTGTTGTCATGCAGATAATAAACCCAATTATTAGACTGAAATGTTCCCTTTTCCACCAGTAGCCATCCCTTCTTGTATAGACATAATCAAAAATGTTCACAGTGCTCTCCTGTTATTAAATTGTCGGCTTCTCCTTGTTCAAATAATCTTTGAAGCCATTTCTTGGCAGGAATGAAGGACTTCTCAGCTCACGAGATAAAATCAATCTAGTTTTCAGGTAGGCATACAGGAAGGCTTGACTTTGGGGTCTGACAGAGCTACATCTGAGTCCTGTCTGTCTCTCAGAGGCTCTGTGATGGTGAGCTAGCTCCTGAACCTCTCAAGGCCTTACTTTCTTTATCTGCAAATGAGAAGAATATTTTCTAATTCAGTTGCTTCCTGTAAAACTTAAATGTGACTTGTGAAGCACCTAGCACAGTGCCAGTCATGTAGTTCCTGTATTGTTGTAAACATATTGAAGAAACACTTTTTTTTTTGCATTTTTTTTTAAAAGTAGAATCATCCTGAAATTGTCATTTAGTCCAAAGCTTTTCTTTTCATTTGCCTTTATCAATTCGACAAAGGCATCTCTTCTGGCTTGAGAAGTGCCTTCGTCTTAGGTTGAAGGGCAGTTTGGTTTTGAGGTGAGCAGGGTTGGCACAGCCTGGGACAACCTAGTGGGATTCTGTCTCCTGCAGTATATCCATGGCTTCAAAATATCCAGTAACACTGAAAGCACACTGTTTTTATTTTTTTATTTTTTATTTTTTTTGAGATAGAGTCTTGCTCTGTCACCCAGGCTAGAGTGCAGTGACGTGACCTAAGCTCACTACAACCTCTGCTCCCAGGTTCACGCCATTCTCCTGCCTCAGCCTCCTGAGTAGCTGGGACTACAGGCACCCGCCACCACGTCTGGCTAAGTTTTGTATTTTTAGTAGAGACGGGGTTTCACCATCTTGGCCAGGCTGGTCTTGAACTCCTGACCTCAGGATCCACCCACCTCGGCCTCCCAAAGTGTTGGGATTACAGGCATGAGCCAATTTTTTCTTTTTATTTTTCAGCTTTACTGAGATAAAATTGACTAACAAAAATTACATGTATTTTAGGTGTATTACTTGACATTTGTATACACTGTGAAATAATCACTCATACAAGCTAATTTATACATCTGTCCCACAAAGTTACTATCTTCTTTCTGAAAGCAAATTTTAATAAACTGGCAATTCCAGGTGAAACTGGACTTCAGACAATTTACCAAGATACCCAGATAAGCATTAACTATTTGGTGTAATGATGATGATGATGATGATGATGATGATGATGATGATGATTATTTGAGACGGGGTCTCACCTGTCACCCAGGCTGGAGTGCAATGGTGCCATTTTGGCTCACTGCAACCTCTGCCACCAGGTTCAAGAGATTTTCTTGGCTCAGCCTCCCAAGTAGATGGGATTACAGGTGTGCACCACCACACCCTGCTAGTTTTTGTATTTTTAGTGGAGATGGGGTCTCCCCATGATGACCAGGCTGGTCTCAAACTCCTGACCTCAAGTAATCTGCCTGCCTCGGCCTCCCAAAGTGTTGGGATTACAGGCATGAGCCACTGCGCCCAGCCTGGTCTGATTCTTATGGGCAATTTTACTTCATAGCCCTCTGTATTAGTCTGTTTTCATGCTGCTAATAAAGACACACCCAAGACTGGGTAATTTATAAAGAAAAAGACGTTTTTATTGGACTCACAGTTCCATGTGGTTGGGGAGGCCTCACAATCATGGCAGAAGGTAAAAGACACATCTTACATAGCGGCAGGAAAGAGAGAAAGCTTGTGCAGGGAAACTCCCCATCATAAAACCATCAGATCTCCTGAGACTTATTCACTATCATAAGAACAGTCCAGGAAAGACCCTCAACCATGATTCAATTACCTTCCACCTTGTCCCTCCCACAACATGTGGGAATTGCAGCTACAATTCAAGATGAGATTTGGGTGGGCACACAGCCAAACCATATCACCCTCCTGTTCTCCTGTCATGGCAATGAGAAGCAGACAGTTCTGCAGGTAGCAGCAAGCCCCACCCACTTCTTGGTCCTCTCTAGAAAAACCGAATAATGAGGGCAGTTATAAAATGTATATTCAGCCGGGTGTGGTGGCTCATGCCTGTAATCCCAGCACTTTGGGAGGCTGAGGTTGGTGGATCACCTGAGGTCAGGAGCTTGAGATCAGCCTGGCCAACATGGTGAAACCCTGTGTGTACTAAAAATACAAAAATTAGCTGGGCGTGGTGGTGGATTCCTGTAATCCCAGCTATTTGGGAGGCTGAGAATCATTTGAACTCAGGAGGCAGAGGCTGCAGTGAGCTGAGATCACCTCACTGCATTCCAGCCTGGGAGTGCAGTCAGTGAGACTCCATCTCATAAATAAATAAATAAACGAACAAATAAATAAATGCATATTCAGCTATTTATATTCAGTCCACCATGAGGACTTATTTATGTCTGGAAGAAGATCAACCTGAGATATAGGGGAACAGTGAACTGCATTAAAAGCCTAACTTAGAACACTGCCTTTATAATTTGGGGAGGTGGGTAATGAAAGAACTGTGAATGTGGCTGTATTCACAATGAATGGAGCTCCCCATAAATTGCAACCCAGTCCCTTGACTGGGCAACCATCAAGGTGAACAGAATGCTTCCTGGAAGATCCCTTTCACAGAGCTGCTTGGCCAGGCTGGCAAATGAGTGTGTGAACAGGGGAAGGTCACCCAGCCAGTATGCTGTGCAGCTGGATTGTAAACTACACCGTTGGACTTCAGAGTCCAAGCTCAGAACCTCTGCTCTAATGGAAAGTCATACAGATTCTGTCATCATGTTCCAGCCAGGTGACCTTGGGCAGGTGCACAACTCCTTTGCAGCCTCAGTTCCCTCATCTATAAAAATGGGAATATAAGAGGTGCTCCCTCAGAAGCAAATTGTGAGGATTAAACACATCTCGAGTTTATCACGCAATGCCTGGCACATTGTAAGTGCTCACACACTGTTGTTTATTAGTATTATTTATGAATCCTGGATTCCTATCATAGCACAAACAGGTAGGCATTATTGCCATTTCACAGTGAGGAAACTGAGGCTCAAGGCTGTTAAGGGGCTTACCCAGACGAGAAAGTGAGTAAGTACAGAGTTAGGGCTCTCTGGCTTGATGCAATTAGATTAGTTCCTAAATACCACTGACACAGTTTACCCATCCCCTGCATGGAGGAAGCTGGGTATTAGTGGATGGTGAGGGAAATAGAACTGGAACTACGGGGTGCTCCTTTTAATGTCAACCCAGGAATAAGTGCCCCGGTCAGACTCCCCACCAGTGCACTGGGCCCCTGTCCCAGATTCCCTCTCAGAAAGCCCTCTTACAGCCAGGTCAGTGACCCTCTTCTTCACTCTATTCCTGGTAGTAGCAGGTATGTGGGGAACCCGACTCTCTCCTTCCCACAGTGGTGGGAGAAGGCAACGGAGGGGCCAGGGCTCAACTGCGCAGGCAGCAGTGTTTGAACCTGCGGACCAGCAGAGGCGGGCATGGGCCCTTCGAGTCTCTTGGCTGTGGCAGAAAACTAATCTGGAATCCCTCATGTGACAGGAAGCTGCCTATTAATAAGTCTGTGCTCAGTGTGCAGCTGTGTGGATGCTCAGGGCATGAGGAAAACAGAAACCTCTGTCAGGCAGTCTAGTAAAAAAAAAAAAAAAGAAAGAAAAGAAAAAAAAAAAACGTCAGGAAGAAGAGTCCCTGCAAGAGATTTTAAAACTTTTTGGTGTATTTCATGCACCATGAGGATACATGCTGCTCTCTAGACTGGCCACAGAGCTTTCTAGATTAAATATCTGTTATATAGCAGCCTCTATCATTTGTTCAACAATATTTACCAAGTGTGTAATTGATGGTAGGCACTTGCTGGATGCTGGGGAGAGCAGGCAATACAGCAGGCCCCATCCTTTCCTTCAGGGAGTTTATGTTCTAGAAGGGAGAGTGGCAATAAATAAGTACTTAAAATAACCGTTATATGAATTATTACAGGGATTAGCATAATGAAAGAAAGAGCAAAGGATGGAGGAACTGATCTAATTTGGTGGTGGTGGGGCAGTGACAAAAATCCTTTTGGGATAAAGTGATATTTAAGCTAAGGCTTGAAGTTTGCAGGGAAAGTGGCCACCCAAAGTGGAACAGAATGGAGGGAAGATCGTTTTCATTCATTTACCCATGCATCATCCATTTATTTATTCAGCAATTACTTATTGCATACCTCCTGTTTTCAGGTATTTTTCTGGAAGGCAAAGAAAATCAGATGAAAATTGCTATGCTCAGAGTTATATTCCCAGTTCTTTTGATTATCTGTTGCAAGTATTTTAAACTTAGCTTTAGAAAATAGAGGCTAATGTGGGTCATTCTCCTATCTTCCTTTCAGCACTAGTCATCCTTTATAGATAGTGGGGTACCAGGGAATGCTCAAGCAGACAACATGGAAAGAGAGACAGCCCAGTGCCTGACTTTTAAAGCTGATCTTTTTTTCTCAGGCCTTGGCGAAGTTATAGGCACCATCTGCCTTGGGAAACAGTGAAACTTTTACTGCAGTTCAACAGTATTGCACTTGTTGAAGCATGCAAATTTGAGAAGAATGAGGTTGTAGAGGCAGGTGGATGGAGGGGGTATTTGAAAATAGTTTTTGTAAAAGGAGAAAAAGAATGGAGCAGGAATGTCTGTTCCCTTCAGGGCAGCCAAGACACCTGGGGCACCTGAGACCAGTGTGAACATACACAATAAACATGGCTCAGTGCTTGGTGGACACAGAACTGTGTGAGCTCTAGAGAACCTTGTGGGATTTACATTGTGACAGTTTGTTAAACGCTGGAGGCTGTAACAGCAGATAAAGAACTGGAGCTATAAAATGATTGTATCACTTCACCTGTTAGGTTAGGCAACATGTGGAGGTCATTGTTTCAAACAATTGAACAAGATTTCAAAGTTTTCTCTTTGTTCATTAAAGAAAATGTGTATGACAATTCCAAGGTGTGCTTTAAGGATTGTAGATTTAGGGTGATATTAAGAGACTTTTAATTGGAGAATTGGTTCTTTGCAGAATAAGGATTGGATATAACACAACCAGCCGGATATGATGCAGGTGTGCTTGGTTCATCTTCAATGGGAGACAGCATAGTAGTGGCTAAAACCTTGAACTCGGAGTCAAGATGGGCCACCCTTTATTTGCTGTGGATGTTGGCAAAGTTATGTCTCATTTTCTTCATCCATGAGTTGAGAATAATAATGGTAACTCTTCCAAGGTTCTGAGGATTAATTAACGCAGGTAATATATGTGGTACCTAGCACATGCTAAGTACATGTTATTAGTATCCATTTCTAAAGGTTCCTTGGTGACAGTTTTGACCATCCTAGATATTTTACTGAAGCTACTGTGTGAATATGGGTATCTGTCTCTCTGGCTGATTTTTCTAATGTTGGTTAAAAATGTATTCAGAAGAAGGAATAAAAATAACAATCATCCTCCAGTTTTGCAACCAGATGAGTTTTTGAGAAGAGGGAAAATGAGTCTGTATACAGAACACAGACCCAGCCACTTTTACATTTTATTTGTTTATTTAAAAAAAGAGAGCATTTTGCTTTGCTGCCCAGGCTGGAGTGCAGTGATGCAATCACAGCTGACTGTAATCTTGAACTCCTGGGCTCAAGCAGTCCTCCCACGTCGGCCTCCTGAAGTATTGGGATTACAGGCATGAGCCAACATGTCCGGCCTACCTAGCCACTTTAGAGGTCTATGGGGATCTCCCATCTGCTCGCCAACATACATAACCAGCAATCTCATGCTGAGGACTGATGCTTCTCTCTGCCTTTGCACGTTGTAAACATGGTGCATTTGCTCCATTTTCTTATGATCTTCTGCTAAACTCAGGCCTTTTATTTACAGACAAATGGTGCAACTTTTACACAGGCATCACGGGAGTAAACCCAAGATATTTTCTCACACTTGATTCCAGGCAAGTGGGGATTGGTTTCTTGATCAAATATTTGTGTTTGCTCTGTTTACAAGTATCTGATGAGCAAAATCAACAGAGGTGCTCCAGACAGGTTGGCTGTGCTGATCTCTTGGAAAAGAATAAAACAAAACTCAGTCTCTGTGTGAGTACTGCCCTAGTGTGCTGACTGATCTATTTGCTGATTAAATTCTTAACCCATACCTATTTGATGCTTACGTCAGTTTTGCGTCTTTGAACCCTAATTTTGCAGTGCTTTAGTGACCAATTTATTTTTTTCAGTAAACTGCATAAATGACTCATCAGCAGGAAATGTGGATAAATAGTCAACTTAACTGAAAATACAAATAAACATATCTTTCTTTTGTGGGGAGGATTTGCTTAAAGGGGGAAAAAACCTTGGGAGGATAGACTATAGTTCCTAAGAGGGCATAATCTTCTGCTTTTTCTTTGGGATTCTAGCCCCCTTTTCTGGGCGTGGATGGCATGAGCCCAGCTACTAAGGAGATATCTGTCCACATGACATTTATTAGTTTAGAAGTGGTAGCCTCTTCATCAGGAACCTGAAGAATGCATACATGTATGCATATGTGCATGTGTATGTGTATGTGTGTGTATGTGTTTTCTGAAATCCCTATAAGTCATCTTTCTGGTCACTCATGTAGCCAGTGCTATGACCTCATATAATTGGAACTCTAATTCTACTGCCTACTAAACAGTCAATGATATTGAGCACTATTAAATATATCATGAAAGAATGGCATTAGAATTAGCACGCAGATGGAATCATAACCATATGGGCACAATAATGTGGATACAAAGACATTTTCTTGATTACCATATGCACAAGCCCTTTGATTCTGGAATTCTACATGGGATTCCTAATTTCTATGTAAACAGTTTTGTTAGCATGGCAATCACAGGCAGCCATTACAAGAACCTGTCTTGTATCTCTTAACTGAGATGAAAGAGGCAAAACAGAGGTGGCGATGAAAGCGTTGCACAAAGAGTGACTTTCCATATTCATGTCTGTATTAAATCCAGGTTTCAAAGTTCAGGAGGCCCCTGAGCATGCTAGATACTTTCCCTGATGACTCATGAGAGGCGTACATATTTTTCCCCCTTTGTTCAAGCGTGGTGACCAACTCCCTCTGCCCTCCCGTTCTTATCTCCTTGCAAATGCCCTAGGTGAGTATTTCCCCATCCTTCCCATCCTGTGATATGCCTGGGAATTTGCTGAGACACCACACTGGAAGGAAGGGTGAATCTCCCAGGGAGTTTCACTCCATTATGACTTTTTCTATTTTGTATGGAAAATATGAACCGCTAATGTTCTGATACTGGAAATCCAGAAGCCAGGCAAGTAACAGGTAAAATTCAAGGCAACATATTACCCAGCCACAATGAAACTGAAAGAATATGGATAGGCTTGTACACGGTTTTGTTTTAAAGTAGTTCTAAATACTAAAGTTACAAATATTTTAAATTTACATATAAATACATAGAATTCTAATGATAGTTACAATCACTTAATAGTAATACATCAAAAATTAGCAAAAGAGGGGAATCCAAGACCCTTCCTAAAAACCCTAAATAACTTAATTAAGAGCTAAACTATCAGGATACAATGTCTAAAACACCAGCTACACTCGATTAAGTTTCAGGGAAAAGCCAAAATAGACTCTTGTCTCTCTGACTCGGGGAATTCTGACGCAGGATGACCGTGAAGAGATATGGGGACATTTTTAGGAAAGCCATTTCAGCAGATCTTGTAGGTGATTGAGCAGACACATTAGCAATTTGGTATGAAATTCATCTTGGTTATCAGCCTGAAGTATTTCCACATGTTGATATCCTCTTTACTATCTTTCCAATTTTATTCTATTTAGTATTTATTATATGCATAGTTTTATTATATTTAATATTTTCTCAATTTTATTAGATTCAGATCCCTAGTTTTAAGACAATATTATATTACTTCTAATAATGATAGTAGTTAATACTTATTTAGTGTGGACTACCTTCTAGGCACAGTTCAAACTGGTATCAAATTATTTTCGCTTTAATCCTCACAACACATTAATGAGATGGGTGTTACTATTATACATATTTTACAGATGTGAAAATGAAGGCATTGAGAGGTGCTATAACTTGCCCAAGGTCACATGGCTGGTGTCAGGTGGCAGGATTTGATCAAAAGAAGTCTCTTCTCTAGCCAGTGGATCAAACACATGCTTGGGGTTCAGTCTCCACAGCCTCCCTGCACTCAGTGAGATGCTCACCAGTGGAGGGCAAGAGGCATTCTTATCCTACTGACCAAGTGTGGCTGGCCTCTCTCTGCTCACTGTACCCTGATGTTTCTTCTGTAACTCCTTTCACAGTGGTAATTAATAAGGAGTTGGGTGTTTATTGTCTATATCCTCTACAAAACTATAAGCTTCTTGAGGGCAGGAACTATGCTTATTTGAAACATTGATGAATCCCCCCGTTCCTAGCAGTGCCTCATACCTGACAGACATAAAACACAAATTTGCTGAGTAAACAAATCTTCTTCTATAAAGAGTTACAATATTTGGGTGGCATTCATCTACACCACTAGAAATATTACCCAGTGTAATGCCCATGTGACTAGGTAAATTTCTACCCCACCTTAACTCTGCTCATCTTTAGGGAACTGGATGCCTGAGGTCAAAAGTTCTCCCTCTTGACCAAATCGACTGGGACTTTTTGGATCCAAGATGGCAGCTTACTTGACTTCTGAAGAACCTGGAACTTCATATTATAATTTCCATGCTAAATGACATTCCCATGAGCACCATGACAGTTGACAATCACCATGACAATGACAGAAGAAACCATAAAATGACAAAAAGGAAGGTGGCAATTCTGGTTCTGAGTTTTCCACCCATTTCCAGAAAAGATGTGAATATTCTTCTCTTTGCTTTTAATGCCTGACCCTGTCATTAGAGATGCCCCATATCTGTGACTTCCTGGCTTTCACAAGTTAAGAAGGTGATTCGTGAGCCAAACTCCTGCTTCTCAATTTCATGGCCATTGAATGAAGCTGGTACTGCTTGATGCTCACTTTCTGTTCTGTATATTGACTTTCTGGCACTGAACAGGGAAAGACCTTTTTTTAGGGGGTGGGGGGGGGGTGAGGACCAGCTTTGTCAGTAACAGAAAGTTAGGACAGTCATTCCTTTTCAAGACACTTCTTTATCCTCAAAGATTAGCAGCTCTTTCTTAATGTCATAACAATAAAAATTTGGAATTAAGCTCTTATGGATCACGGGTGAGAATGAATTTGCTCTTTGAAAGAACAGATGTCACAATATATTAACATATTTTCATTTTATTAAACATGCTAGTACAGTACAGTGGTTAAGATCTCAGAGGCTGGAGTTAGGGGCCCTGGGCTGGAATTCTGACTCTGTCACTTACATGTGAGACAGTAGACATGTTATGAACTCAACATGTCTCAGTTTCCTTGTCTATAAAATGGGGATAATAATAGAATCTAACTTATAAGGGTGGTTGTGAGAATTAAATGTGTTAATATATGTAAAGTTTCTGAAATGAGGCCCAACAAAAAGTAACCATTATATAAATATTAACTATTCATATTTCTAATGTCTTACTATTTTATGGTGTTACTTCTGTTTTCCTACTATTTTTATTTAGCTTGTTTATCATCATTGAACATTATGTTTACTATTTAATATATTCTTTATTTAGAATAATTTATTTTTCTAGGGCAGTTTTAGATTCACAGCAAAATTGAGAGGAAGGTACAGATATATTTCCCAAATACCCCTGGGTCCCACACATGCATGGCCTCCTCCATTATCAATGCTCACCACCAAAGTGGTACATTAGTTACAATGGATGAACCTGCATTCACACATCATTATCACCCAGAGTCCGTAGTTTACATCAGAGTTCATGCTTGATGTTGTTCATTCTATGGGTTTGGACAAATGTATAAAGGCATGTGTGCACATTATAGGTTCATACAGAGTAGTTTCCATGCCCTAAAAATCCTCTGTGCCTCTGAACACCTGAAGGAGGTCTGGAGTGGAGGGAGGCAATCAATAGGGGTGGGCTGAGGGAGCACAGCTGCAGAGGCCAGCCTTGGAGGATACCTTGAGGGTCCTGTGCTTTATGGTACATGCAAAGCCAGCCTCTCAAGGGCTATAAGCAGTGACGTTCCATAAGCAGGTTTACATTTTGGGGAGATCACCCTGTCCTCTGTGAGGGACATAGGTTAGAAGATCACCTGGGACTCTAGCAGCCTTGGGAAGGTCGTGAGCCAGCACCCCTCATACACTTAATTGGATCAATGAAAAAGGTCCAAATTCCTGTTGATGCTAACATCTGATCACCATAGAGCCCTACGACAATTTTAGAATCAGAACCAGCAGCCTAATCCAGTGGTCTCCACTGTGGGATGACACACCTCAGAAGGTGCACAAAACAATTCGTTTCAGAGTGGAAGAGAAATACTAGAACTTCTATTTTTCACCAACATGGCATAAGTATACATATGTAACAAACCTGCACGTTATGCACATGTACCCTAGAACTTAAAGTATAATAAAAAAAAAAAAAAAAAAAAAAAGAAAAAGAAAAAAAAAAATAATAAATACAAATAAATAACAAATTTCATTATTTCCAAATTGAACATTTCCTTTGTGTATTTTATAATGTATTACATAATGCACATTATCTCATTTATAAACAAACAAATATGGGGTGATGCTAAAATGCTTTTTACTGATTAAATGCTGTTCCCTTCCATGCTGGAAGTCTGCTATCTGTGTCAAAGGCTATGCTGGTTCAACCCCTGAAATTACTATTCCAGGACTTTATTGTCATATATGACAGAGATGTAGGGAAGACTTAGGCCAAAATTTATACCAATATATTAAAACAAATAAACACAATAAAGTAAGTTAAAATTTAACATTTGCTTGTCTCTCATGCACAGCCATTCAGTGCTTAGGATAGTGTCTGACATATAGAACATGTTTAGTACATATTTGTTGAATGAATAAATGGATGAAGGAATAATCATTTGTTGAAAAATAAAATCAATTTGATGACCTAAAACTTACCTACTAACTATCTAAATTGTTCAATGCACTCATAAATGAATAGCTTAACCCTTGCTTGACTGGGTACAAACATTTCAGACACCTATCTTGTTGTTTTTCAGTGTTATTCTCTGGTTCCTGCATGAGACTCAATATTTTCACCAGTACCTTTTCTTCCACCTTGCCTCTTCCTGGCTTTGGCAGTTTCTAGAAGTTGGCTGGACCCCCTGCCTGGCAGAGCTCCTTTATTTCATCTCAACCTCATTGACTCACCTTCCTTCGAGCTGTTCATGTTAAACTCCCAGTTCTGACATCAGAAGCCTAAATGAGATGTAAATCCATCTATAACCATCTCATTTTCTTCAACTAACCTGGGTATTGATTTAGGTTCCTTCCCTCAAAGCCAGAGCTGACAAAGCATGACAAGATAAATGGTACAGGTTCCTACAACATTTTTAGGAGCAGCTCAGGTTCTGGGGCAAGCCTGAAAGCTCAGGGAAATAGTTACATTAGCTCCTGCCAGCAGCTGCTGCTGCTGCTATAGAACTACCTAAGTCAGAGGTTGCAAAATTCGAACAGCTATGGGGACTAGCAGTTAATGTCAATGAAGAGTATGCTCTGAGAGACACAGAGAACAGAGTTCTTATGGTGTACAGAGGGAATGCCTATTCCTTAATTCTAGTGAACGCTCACATCTGAAACCTTTTTATATAAAATATTTCAGTTTTTAAATGTTGGCAATTAATTCAACATTAAAAAGACCCATTGTATTGGCTAAATAAAACATATCCAATGGCCGAAATCAGTCCTCAGGCCACCTTTGAGACCTCTGGTCCAGAGGGATACCACTGCTATTTTCTTCCATAATCTCACGTGTTCTTTATTATTAGTGTCACGTTTGTTTCATCTTTTCTTCCTCTCTTCTAAATGACCTTAAATTCAGATTTTTTTCTTCTTCATTTCTCAATAAAATAGGAAACATTAAAGATATTTCTTATTAACAACCGTCCTTCAGAAAATTTAAAAAATAAAAAGCAAACCTTCCTTTTATAATGGGACAACATAGTTATATGGTACAGACTTTGGAGCAGAGGAGCAGCGGGGTTAGAAGGAAATTTGGAATAAGAGCCAGGTGGCTTGCTTTCTCTCCTGAGAGCCTCAAATGACCTTGCACAAGTTGCTCAACTCTACATTTATCCTGTCTTCTTCTGGAATGCTCTTCCTGCCTTCCTGTTTAAAGGGGCCCTTGTCCTACTGAACCCAGGCCTAGGGCATCTTGCATCCAGGTTTGGAGAAAGCTTAAGTTCTCTGGCACACTGAAGAGCAGTCCCTTGTGGTGGATATGGGTGGGTTTTACATTGAGCATCTGTGCCCCTTGCTTAGGTCAGTGAAGCCACGATTTTCCTTTGGGAAATGACCTTTCCTTCTTTGGATGCAGGACAGGTATCAATGAATGGATCCTGCCCTCCCCTGGCCTTGGAGCTGTGCTTGGGCTATCAAGAGAGAATGGTTTCCCACATAGACAGGGGGGCACCAAAAGAAAGAGCACATTTGTCGGACAGGCAGAGCTAACTGGTGACCACTATAACCAACACTGAGTGATGTGAATTTGGGGAAAAGGAAGTGTGCAGAGAAGCCCTAGACTAGGTCCCTCATGCTGCAGATGAGGAAGCTGAAGCTTGGAGGTGTTGGGTGATGACCAGCCAAAGACATGAAAGATGGGGGTTGCAGTCTGTCATCCGCTTCTGATGTAACTTATGAGACTTGGGTCATATTGGTTTGTCAGTCCCAAACCTCAGTTGCCTTATCTGCAAAGTGATCACAGTGGTTTCTGACCGATAAATGTTCTGAGAACGAATAAGGTCTTATCTTCAAAGTACACTGTGCCTTGAAAGTACAAAATGTAACTAGTGAACAGATACCCTGAAGGGTTCACATCCGCTAAAATCAGGCAACACAAAGCCTTGAATATACATGAGGCCTCCCTTTCATCTCAAATTATGTAACATATCACAGTATCATAACATATGCCTAATTCAGCTTCCTGAGCTGATAAGATTGCTCTAGAGAAGTTTCCAGTTTTTTATTTCTATCATAGAGAAGTGGCATAGTATGGTGGTTGAGAGTGGGCTGACAGACCTGGATTTTAACTCTGAGCTTGTCACTTTCTCATGTGACCTTTGGCACATTACTTCAATTCTCTGCATATCAGTTTTCTCATCTGTAAATGAATAGTTTACGTCCATCAACAGTTACATCAGTTTTCTCATCTGTACCTGAATAGTTGCAGGTACCACAACATGGGTGAACGTGGAAGGAGATCAGGAAAGCAAATGCTTAGGACACAGGGAACTCAGTGGTACAAATGAAGCTCTAAGTCAATGCTAACCAAAGAGGAGGATGATAAAACAATAGTACTAGTATGGTATCGTGGTGGTATTGTTCATGAGTGGGGTAAGTTCTTGGCTACATAATGGTTTTTAGTGGGTAGGAGGGAAGGACAAGGGTGAGCATATCACAGAGAATCTGGCTCAAGTGGGTCATCTGCTTTCTCCCATGCTGTTGCAGGCAAGTCCTACAGGACCAACAGTTAGATGCAGTGGGGTCACCCAGCCTTGTACTGCTTGCATAGAGAAAATCACCTTTCTAGTAAAGGGAGTTGCGGTAGAGGGAAGGCGAAGGGAGACAAGACAGGATCAAGGGTTGGCCTTGTGGTGGTTCTTCTTTTCTGTGAGTTTGCGTGGTAGTTGTTCCTGAAGAACTGCCCCTGCTCAGGAAGACCTGCTCCTGCTCTCTCTCTGTCATAGTATCCTGTGCTTTTCCCCTGAATCTCATCACAAAATAAATATTTATTTGTGTAGTTACTTTGTAACTACATGTCTCCTCCATCAGACTCTGAGTTCCACAAGAGCAGAGACTATTTCTGTCTCATTTACCACTGAATTCTTGCTACCTACCGCAATCCTTGAATTTTGTAGGCTCTCAATGAATATTTGTAGAATAAATGAAAACATGCATCTGTCATGGGCTTTCTGTTTCTTCATCTATCTGGGAACCTGAAGAAGCAAGTTGGATCAAGTCTGTGACAAAACTGCCCCTGCTTATCAGAACTGGTTACTGCTTTGGTAGTCCTGGCTGAACTCTTCTCTTCTCTCTCTAGAAGAAATTTCCAGATGAGGCAGAGATCAAATACACAACGATTTTCTCATTTGCTGTAATGCAAACTCATTCTACCTGAGTCAACAGTCACATGCAGGCTTCATCCATATCTATGAAGTCAGGAATTTATTCAATCCATATCTACTAAGTCAGTAAGGGGTTTATTCAACAGCCTTTAGGAATTCAGTCAAGTGTTAGGCAGACAAGGCCAGGCACAGTGACTCATGCCTGTAATCCCAGCACTTTGGGAGGCCAAGGTGGGTGGATCATGAGGTCAGGAGTTCGAGACCAGTCTGGCCAACATAGTGAAACCCCGTCTCTCCTAAAAATAAAAAAAAATTAGCCAGGCGTGGTGGTGGGCGCCTGTAATCCCAGCTACTCGGGAGGCTGAGGCAGGAGAATCACTTGAACCTGGGAGAGGAAGGCTGCAATGAACCGAGATCATGCCATTGCACTCCAGCCTGGGCGACAGTGCGAGACTCCGTCTCAAAAAAAAAAAAAAAAAAAAAAAAAAAAAAGAAAAAGCAAAGAAAAAAAATAGAGCTAGGCAGACGAGTCCCCTGAGTTCAAGAGTTTACATTCTAATGGAGGAAACCAAAATTAAGAAGAAGCAAAGATAATTTCAGGTAATGAAAGGAGCCTTGTTGAAAATAACACCTGGTAATGTGATATATGTGATAGTGATTGAACGGCAGAAGGAGCAACACAGATTTGGGTGCTCAGGGAAGGCCTGCGAGATGTCTGTTGAAATGAAGCCTGAATGACAAAGGAAACCTGCCATATGAAGATCTGGGCGAAGAGCATTCCAGGTAGAGGAAGAAGCAAATGCCCTAAGGGATGAGCTTGTTACGTTTGAGGAACAGAAACAAGGCATGTTGGGTATTTGTGGAGTGGAATGAGGTAATTCAGACAGGAGGAGAGGCTAGATTCTGTATGGCACTGCTGGTATTAGTAAGGCATTTCTTTTTCTTTTTCTTTTTCTTTTTTTTTTTTTTTGAGACGGAGTCTTGCTGTCTTGCTGTGCCACCCAGGCTAGAGTGCAGTGGTGCAATCTCAGCTCACTGCAACCTCTGCACCCTAGGTTTAAACAGTCCCCTGCCTCAGCCCCCCGAGTAGCTGGGACTACAGGTGTGCCACCATACCCGGCTAATTTTTTATATTTTAGTAGAGATGGACTTTCACCATGTTGGCCAGGATGGTCTTGATCTCCTGACCTCGTGATCCGCCCACCTTGGCCTCCCAAAGTGCTGGGATTACAGGCATGAGCTGCCACGCCTGGCCAGGCATTTTTTTTCCTAAGTGCAATGGAAGATGGAGGGGTTTGGCAGGGGAGAATGGGTTGCCGGGAATCAATAATAAAAGCAGGTCTGTTTTAGTAATCCAGGCAAGAGATGGAGGAAGAGTTTGGACTAGAAGAGCAGCCATGGATGTGGGGACATGTGGCTCAACCTGCTGATGGATTGGATATGAGGAAAAAGGTGGGATGAAAAAAAATTGTTAGAGGTGTGTGCGTGAACCGGGGTGAATGATGGTACTATTTACTCATTTCAGGAAGAATAGGAAAGAAATAGGTTTCTGGGGAAGAAACTCCCACAAGGTTCTGTTTTATGTCAAGTTTGAGATACTTATTAGATAGTCATTTGAAGATATTAAGGTGGAGTTGGCTATACAAGCTTCAAGCTCAATGGAGAGGTCTAGGGCTGGAGAGGGAGCTGTGATATTATCAGGGTAATGATGGTGCTGAATTCCATGGTTCTGAATGAGATCATTGAAGGAGGGTGTGTAGATCAAAAGTGGAAGGAAGGGAGAACACCTGGAATACAGAACCATGTAATCTGTGATTTAGTTTAGTTTAGTATCTGAATCACGCTGATCATTTCTTCAATTCCTCACCATACCTTTCATTTGTACTTCTGGAGTCATATGTTTTTATTAGTTGGGCATTTGGTATAAAAATTGTTACTGTAAGCTATCTGTAATCACATCCTAGAAATCAGTTGGCGGGTAACAGATGCACATATGACCACAGGAAATGCCAAAAACCACTTCCCATGGTTGTTCCTCTTGCATGTACACATCTATTTTTAACACTCATGATTGTAAGGCAGAGGTCTTGTCACTTGAGGGAACTGTGTTTCCCAGTGGATATCCAAGGCCACTGGACACAGAGAGTGGCATCCCATGGGCCAGCATTTACTGCTGCTGGTTTGTTAACAGAACTCAGATCTCACGGACATTAGGTAGCTTGATGGGTATGTGCTGGGGGTAGGGAAGGGGAAGGTAAGTGATTGCAGAAAAGCAATTCTATAGTTCTGAGGATTTCCTAACATGTCAAAATTTCTCAGAAAGCTTTGCTAATTTAGGACTTTTTGTCTAATTATCGGAAGTATTTACTCATCTCTTTCCTAAGAGCCTGTGCTCAGTCGGCTCTCTCCTAAGTGGAGTTGATTCTTTTCTAACATGTGATGGGTTTTGACTCAATAATGTGAGAGAGGAAACTTGAAAGTTCGAACGCTGACAGCTCCCTGCTGATGCACAGGAGCTGTATTTACATGGCTCCCAAATACCCAATTGGAAAACTATTGCTTAACAAGTGGCTTCTACTAGCTACAAATAAATGGTTTTATTTAAGGGGTCAAAATCAGCTACTTCAGCTTAGTGCCATTGCTTTAAAGAAGGACTGTTTTGTAGCCTGAGGCCCTTGGCTTGAATCCAGCTTTAAAAGTTACTTGTTCTAGTACCATAGGAAAGTCACTTTTTTTTTGTCTTTAGTTTCATCATCTGTAAAATGGGTATTACTGTCATAGCCACCCCAGAGTCCTATGAGGAGTGAAATGTTGCTCTCAAAACCACTAAGTGTGAAATAAACTCTTAGATAGGAGAAATCCCATTTTTCCATTTTGTTCAGAACTTTTGGAAGGGAGGGAAACTTTAGAAAAAATATTCTCATCTCCAGGGTTCTCCTGAGTTCATAAATTCTCAACCACAGGGGGACTGGGTTTTACTGGTCATGTCTCACCCTACCAGGCAGGATGTGGGTGAATATAAATCTATATCATGATGACTCAAAATGGCCCATTAAGAACTCACTGGTCTTGGTCATATCAGATGAGGAAGCATTAAGCATCTTTTGGCCTGTATCATACAAAACCATATTCCCTTTCATACTTCAGTGTTCTGAGCTTTATCTGACTCACTATCCAACACCCTTTCTAGCTCTACTTACAGGAGGTTTTAATGCTCCCTTCTTCAAAGTTAGACCCATGGAAGGAGTCAATTAAACAATATTTATTGAATTTAGAATGCACAAATCATGGGTGCTAGCAATTACAATTTAGGGGGTTTTACTGCAAACAGATTCACAAAAGCACTCAAAGATACATGGGCAAGACATTGCAGTGTGATACTAAAGAACTGAAAACAATCTAAATCCTCGGAGATTAAATAGAGTACTTCCAAACAATGGAATATTATGCAATCTTCATAAATAATAAGATAGATACATATTTTCTGACATGGGAACATATCTTAGGTATATCACTGTATAGAAACCAAACTGCAGAACATTTATAAAATGATTCCATTTATGTAAAATAAAATATCAATACATCTATCTGTATCTGTATAAACATTTTGTTAAAGATATGTAAAGAACTATTAAGGATAGTTACTTAGGGACTGAGGGTAGAGGAATATTTTCACTTTCAGTTTTTTTACTTCTACCATGTTCATGGGTTTTTACATATGTAAATCAAAATTAGTTAAAACTAGGTCAGCTTCATGGAAGGTTTAGAAGTCACTAATGCCCCTTTCCGAGACAACAGAATGAGAACTTGTATTACTTAGGATTTCTTGGTTGCAAGTGAAAACAACCAAACAAACAAACCAGCTTAAGCTACCCATAAAGGAACCCCTTTCATAAGAGAACATGGGTATCCAATGAACTCCAGGGCAGAAAGCACTGCCTGGCCTCAGAAGTGGGAAAGCCATTGTGAACTCAGGGCACATCCTCCATCTCTTGCCTCTGTTTCTCTCCGTATTTCTGTCTCATTCTTACTGTTTGTAGACTCACTTTTTTCTGCTCCCCAGTCCTCATGGCAGAACCTGGGACCCCATGGCTCTCAAATCCCCATGTTACAAGTCTAGTCAAGTGGAGAGATGAAATCACTTGATTCCAAATTCTTGATCCTAATTTCAAGTTCTCAGAGAAGAGTCTCTGATTAGCTCAGCTTGTGTCCAGTGTCCAGCCCTGTTCAATCAATGGTGGCCAGTAAGATGGGGTCTTGTCATAACTTTTGACTGCTGAGGGCCCATTCAGGCTGAGGGCAAAGAAAGTTAATGTGGAAGACCCTCCAAAGCATCTCAAAACTAAGGCTATTGGATGCCTGTGTCTAACTCCAGGGATGCTGGATTGCTAGGTTACAGATGATGCTATTTTTAATTACCAACTCACTAATTTACTCCTTTTTGTCATGTCACTGATTTATTTTGCTATGAAAACTCACATTGGGGAATGTGTAGCAATGATATACTGGATATAAAAAAGAACATTGATATGGTTTGGCTGTATCCCCACCCAAATCTCATCTTGAGTTGTAACTCCCTGAATTCCATGTGTCATGGGAGAAACCCAGTGGGAGGTGATTGAAATTTGGGGGCAATTTTTCTCTGTGTTGTTCTCATGATAGTGAATGAGTGTCACAAGATCTGATAGTTTTATAAACAGGAGTTTCCCTTCACGAGCTCTCTTATTTTGCCTGCTGCCATCCATGTTACACGTGACTTGCTTCTCCTTGTCTTCTGCCATGACTGTGAGGCTTCCCTAGCCACGTGGAACTGTAAGTCCATTACACCTCTTGCCTTTGTAAATTTCCCAGTCTTTGGTATGTCTTTATCAGCAGTGTGAAAACGGATTAATAAAAACATTTTGAGGGTTATAAAGTACTTACTTTAGATATATTTAGTAGTTTGAGAATGTTAGTGGCTAAACAATTTACCGTTTGGACTGCCACATGGTGACTGAGACAACTCAACTATCACATGTTGGGAAGTGTTTAAATAAAAAAGATAATCCACTATGATCAAGTGGGTTTCATACTAGGTCTGCAGGGATGGTTTAACATATGCAAGTCGATAAATATGATACACCACATAAACAGAATTAAAAACAAAAATCACATAATCATCTCAATAGATACAGAAAAAGCATTCAACAAAATGTGGCATATCTTTATGATTAACTCTCAGCAAAACTGGCATACAAGGAACATACTTCTATGTAATAAAACCCATCTATGACAAACCCACAACCAACATAATACTGAATGGCGAAAAGTTGAAAGCGTTCCCTCTGAGAGCTGAAATAAGACAAGGATGACCATTCTCACCACTCCTCTTCAACATAGTACTGGAAGTCCTAGTCAGAGCAATAAGACAAGAGAAAGAAATAAAAGGCATCCAAATCAGTAAAGAGGAAGTCAAACTGTCACTGTTTGCTGATGATATGATCGTTTACCTTAAAATCCTAAAGACTCCTACAGAGAGCTCCTAGAATAGACAAAATAATTCAGCAAAGTTTCTGGATACAGGATTAATGTGCAAAAGTCAGTAGCTCTTCTATAAACCAACAGTGACCAAGTGGAGAATCAAATCAAGAACTCAATCCCTTTTACAATAGTTGTAAAAAAATAAAATACTTAGGGATATACCTAACAAAGGAAGCGAAAGGCCTTTACAAGGAAAACTACAAAACACTGCTGAAAGAAATCATAGACAACACAAACAAAAGGAAAGACATCCCATGGCTAATGGATGGATAGAATTGATATTGTGAATATGACCATACTGCCAAAAGCAATCTACAAATTCAACACAATCCCCATCGAAACACCACCATCATTCTTCACAGAATTAGAAAAAAAAATTCTAAAATTCACATGGAATAAAAAAAATCCCACATAGCCGAAACAAGACTAAGCAAAAATAACAAATCTGGAGGCAAACTACCTGATTTCAAACCATGCTATAAGGCCATCATCACCAAAACAGCATGGTACTGGTATAAGAATAGGCACATAGACCAATGGAACAGAATAGAGAACCCAGAAATAAACCCAGATACTTATATCCAACTGATCTTCAACAAGGAAACACAAGCATAAAGCAGGAGAAAGGACACTCTTTTCAACAAATGGTGCTGGGATAATATTCTAGCCACCTGTATGGGAATGAAACTGAATACTCAACTCTCGCCTTATACAAAAATCAACTTTAGATGGATTAAGGACTGAAATCTAAGACCTGAAACTATAAAAATAGTTTTTATTTTGGAAACCCTTGGAAAAACCCTTCTAGATATTGGCTTAGGCAAGGATTTCATGACCAAGAACCCAAAAGTAAAGGCAATAAAACAAAGATAAATAACTGGGACTTAATTAAACTAAATTTTTTGCACAGCAAAAGGAACAGTAAGTAGAGTAAACAGATAGCCCATAGAGTGGGAGAAAATCTTCACAATCTATACATCTGACAAAGGACTAATATCTAGAATCTGCAACAAACTTAAATAAATCAGTAAGAAAAAAAACAAACAATTGCATCAAAAAGTAGGCTAAGGACATGAATAGACAGTTCTCAAAAGGAGATATACAAATGGCCAATAAACATAAAAAATTTCTAAACATCACTAAAGATCAGGGAAATGCAAATCAAAACCACAATGTGATACCACCTTACTCCTACAAGAATGACCGTAATCAAAAAATGAAGTAACAGTAGATGTTGGCGTGGATGTGGTGAACAGGGAACACTTTCACACTGCTGGTGGGAATGTAAACTAGTACAGCCACTGTGGAAAACAGTCTGGAGATTCCTTAAAGAACTAAAAGTAGAACTGCCATTTGATCCAGCAATCCCATTACTGGGTATCTACCCAGAGGAAAAGAAGTCATTATTTGAAAAATATGCTTGCATACACATGTTTGTAACAGCACAATTCGCAATTGCAAAATTGTGGAACCAACCCAAATGCCCATTAATCAACAAGTGGATAAAGAAACTGTGGTATATATGTATGATGGAATACTACTCAGCCATAAAAAGGAATGAATTAATGGCATTTGCAGCAACGTGAATGAGATTGAAGATTATTATTCTAAGTGAAGTAATTGAGGAATGAAAAGCCAAACATCATATGTTCTCACTGATATGTGGGAGCTAAGCTATGAGGACACAATGGCATAAGAATGATACAATGGACTTTGGGGACTTGTGGGGAGAGGTAGGAAGGGGGTGAGGGATAAAAGACTACAAATGTGGTGCAATGTATGATGCTCGGTGACGGGTGCACCAAAATCTCACAAATCACCACTAAAGAACTTACTCAGTAACCAAATACCAACTGTACCCCAATAACCTATGGAAAAATAAAAATAAATTTGAAAAATGAAATTTTAAGAAAGGGACTCTTTATGTCACCAGATTGAAGATTCTCATCTTCAATAAATTTATGTACCAGGAACTGACTTTAATTATTGTTCAAATATATTTTTAAGATATGTCATAAGAAAAATGAAATACTGTAAGTATCCTACATAGAAGTTGTATATCTATAGTCTTCCTTTCTTCTATCCCGCTAGTATTTATAAAGTACCTACTATATATAGCTCAAGCACTCTGCTAGGCATAAGAATTAAAGAATGATGATAGTACTTGTGTGATCTCAAGAACTTCACAGTCTAGTTGAGGAGACATTCATGTAAATGAAAAATAGCAATATCATGTGTTAATAGAGATAAATACACGTAAGACGATAGGTCTCAGAGGATAGGTGGAAGAAATGAGCCTTACACAGGGTAGAGAATATTTCTACCTTTGTCAAAGGATAAGGAGGAAATGGTAAATGTAGTGTCAGAAATAGTGAACATACAGAATGCCTTACAAACACCAAAATGAAGGAGTAGTCAACAAATGTAGTTTTCTATACTCCTATTTTTGAGCTGCAAGATGGTCTCTTATTTGTACACAAATTAAAAAATAGCTAGCTCATTTAATTCCTTATTCAACTCAGTTTCACGAGGGCAAGGCCTATGGTCTTCTAGTTTATACCATGTTCCTGATATCTGCACCATGTCTAGTGCATCATAGGTACTCACTAAGCATTTTTTAAAATGAATATATTTATGGAATGGAAACAAATGCACAAAAAAGTTCACAGACCATAAGTGTATCACATGATACATTTTCGTGAACTGAATGCTACCACCAAGATCAAGAAATTATGGAATTACTGGGTCATGAGTAAATTCCCAATGCATACATTTGACATTAGTAGGAATTGTTAGTTTTCCAAAGTCGTTATACCAATTTACGTTCTTCTCAGTAGTAGATAAGAGTTTCAATTGCTCCTCATGCTTTCCAGCAGCTTGGAATTATAGGTCTTTTAAATTGCAGCCGTTTTGCTAGAGCTGTAGTGGGATTTCAACAGGGATTTCACTGTGGCTTTAATTTGCATTTCTCTAATGGATAATGATCTTGAGCCTATTCATATGTTTTTTGTAACGTGAACATCCTCTTTTGTGAAGTGTCCTTTAAATATTTGCCCATTCTTCCCTTTAATTGGGTTATTGATCTTTATTTCCTATGATTTGAAGGGGCAGGGTTCCACATACATTTTGGATATAAATCCTTTGTCAGGTATAGGTGTTGCAAACATATTCTCCCCTTCTGTGGCTTTTTTTCACTCTCTTAATGGAGGTGTTTGAAAAACAGAAGTTCTTATTTTAATGTGATTCATTTAATCAATTTTTCTTTTTTTGAGACAGAGTCTCACTCTGTTCCCAGGCTGGAGTACAGTGGTACGATCTCAGCTCACTGCAACCTCCACCTCCCAGATTCAAGGGATTCTCCTGTCTCAGCCCCATGAGTAGATGAGTAGCTGGGACTACAGTCGCGCACCACCACACCCAGCTAATTTTTGTGTTTTTAGTAGAGACGGGGTTTCACCATGTTGGCCAGGATGGTCTTGATCTCCTGACCTTGTGATCTGCCTACCTCAGCCTCCCAAAGTGCTGGTGTGAGCCACCACGCCCAACCAATCAATCTTTTTTTTAACGGCACTTTAATATTTCTTGTGTCTTGTTTAAAAATCTTTGACTACTACAAGGTCATGAAGATATTCTCCTATGTTTTCTTATAGGCACTTTATTTCACCTTTCAACTTAGATCTATAACATAACTGGAATTGACTTTTGTGTATATGGGGTCCAATTCAATTTTTTTCAAATGAATTTCCAGTTGTCCCAGCACCATGTATTGAAAAGGCTATGCTTTGTCCTAATTCAAGTGATTCTGTATGCGTGGGCTTGTTCCTATATTCTCTATCTTGTTCTACTGTTAATTTGTCTAGTGTAGTGCCAATACCACAATGTTTTAATTATTGTAGCTTTTACAGTAAATCTTGCTATCCAACTTTGTTCTTCAATTCCCATGGCATTCATGGCCATTTGCATTTCCATTTAAATTTTATAATCTTGTTGTCAGTTCCCATGAGAATAATCTTCTGGGATTTTGATTGAGATTGCCTTCCTCAAGATGAACTATTGAATCAATAGAGTAATTGGGAGAGAACTCATATCTTTATATATTAAATCTTCTAATTGCTGAACATGCAGTATGTTTCCATTTATTTAACATCAGTTTTACTTTCTCCAAAAATTGTAGGCACTTTTTTTGTGTGTAGAAACTTTGCCCATCCTTTATTAGATTTATTCTTAGGTATGTGATATTTTATTTTCTGCTATTGTAAATGTTATTGCTTTTAATTTTCTTTTCTACTTGCTTAGTGCTGGTTTAATAAATATTTAATTGAATAAATCAAACAACTAATCAATTGAACTGAGAAATGGTAAAACTAGTTATTTGGTATCGTTTAGACAAAAATAAAGTAGTTAAAATTCTTAGAAAAGAATATAGAAAACTAAGTATGTGAGGTGGATATTACTCAGAATGAGAACACAGGTAGAGAATTGAGAGCAGAGGATGGGCCTCCTCCTTCCCTTCTACTTCTAATCACTAGACCAGGGATTTTCATTAGTCAAACCATCTGGCCTAAAGATGGATTTGTTTGATTGTCATGATTTTTTTTTTTTAAATAAATTGAGTCAACATGGAACAATCGAGAGATTTCAAATAAAAATATAGCTGTCAAGATTTTCTTAAAAAATCAGAAATCTGACCCACTGGGCTACAATTCCTTTATGGCCACATTAGGCTGAAGCTGAGTGTAACAGTGGCAGGCTGGGTCTGTAGTATCACCACTGTCTTTGTGACATATTGTCTCTTGGACTGGGCTTATTTAATTCCCAGCCTAGCTTTATCTGAAAAGTCCTTAAAAGAGTTATTGAAACAAAATGTTTTCACTTTCTCACCTCCTGTTTTTTCCTGATCCGTCTCCAGTGGATCTGCTCTCTTCAAAATCTTTGCTGACTGAAATCTTGCCAAATATTTGGCAATTCTTTGTCTTTGTTGTAGTCAGTTTCTTGGTATGATATTTGCCAAGGTTGATTATATACCCCTTCTTGAAACTTTAATCTTGAAAACTTCCATGATGCCACAGTCCTTTGTTTCCCTTCTACCTTACCAATTCTTCTTTGGTTTCTCTTCCTTGTTCTTACTATTCTGGAGCTTCTAAATGTTGTGCTCCAGAGCTTTGGCCTCAGCCTTTTCTATCTTCTCTCTCTGCCTTCTCTCTGGATAGGCTTTTCCAGTTTCATTGCTTTAAATACCAACTGTTGATGATTCCTAAATCTGTATCTCTCTCTTTTGACCTTGCTCCTGAACTCTGTCTAGATCTGAAAACCTAGTTGCTCACTGGGAATCTTCATCTGAATGTCCAATAGGCATTTCAAACTTAATCTGTTCAAAACAGGACTTTTGATACTCCTTTCCAATCAGCCTTCCCCAGTCTTTTTCATCTCAGCGAATGGAATCACCACTATCTGTGCTCAGGTCAAAAACCTGGACATCTTTGATTTCTATTTTCCTATTAAACTTCTACTCAATTTATTCACCAGTCTTGTGGCTTTCCAAAATACATCCCAAATAGTTCTTAGCATCTCCACTGTCTCAGTGCTCCTCTTAACCACTAGTATCTCTTTCCTTCCACATGGCCCCCCACTGCTTCCTCTCTTGCTTCCCCATGGTCCATTATCCATGAAGCTGCCAGAATATTTTAAAGATGCATGTTCTGTTTTCAAAAAACCTTCCAATGGCTGCCCATTACATTTAGCATCTGTCTTAGTCTGTTTTGGCTAATTTAATAACTTAGACTGGATAATCTCTAAACAACAGAAATTTATTGCCCACAGTTCTGGAGTCTGGGAAGTCCAAAATGAAGGTGCTGGCAGATTTGGTATCTGGTGAGGGATTGATCTCTGCTTTATAGATGGCACCTTCTGGCTACATTCTCACATGGTAGAGGTGGAGAACAAGCTCCCTTGGGCCTCTTTAATAAAGACGCTAATCCCATTCACAAAGGCTCTACCCTCAATGACCTAATCACCTCCTGGAGGCCCCACCTGTTAATGCTATTACATTGGGGATTATGCTATTACATAAGGGATTATGAATTTTGGGAGGTGCAAGCATTCAGACCATAGCTGCATTCAAATGCCTCATCCTGAAAGAAAAAGCCCTATGTGATTGGGCTGCTGCCTACCTCTACACTTTTTGTACCACTCCCTACTTTAACTACCATGCACCAGCTATATGAGCCTTCTTTCAATTCCTGAAAAATCACAAGCTTTTTTCTTCCTCAGTACCTTTGCAGGGGTGCTCTCTGCCTGGAGTCTCTTTGTCTACATGCTTGCACACTTGGCTCTTCATTAATATCTAGGACTCATCTTAAATGTTACATTTGGCAAGAGGCCTTTCCTGACCACCCTATTGAAAGTGGTCACCAGCCATTCACTATTACTACTTTCTCCTCCTTCTCCTCCTCCCAATTCGACGAATCCTGATCTAAGAAGTACTCAACGAAAAGAAGAAGCAGAAAAGAAGAATACACTACACTCCTCCGTCTCCTCTACTCTCCCTCCTCTCATTCTTCTGCTTCTTCTTCTTGCTTCTTCTCTTCTCTTTTCTCTTCTTCTCTTCTTCTTCTGCTTCTCTTCTATTCCCCTCTTTTTCCTTTTTTCCCTCCTTCCTCCTCCCACCCTACCTCCCTCTTTTTTTTCTCCTCTCCTCCTTCTTCTCTTCTTCCTCTTCTTTTCTTCTTCTTCTCCTCTTCTTTTCTTCCTCTGCCTTCCTCTCCTCTCTCCCCTTTTCTTTTTCTTCTTCTTCTTCTTCCTCCTCTTCCTCTTCCTCTTCTTTCTCTCTTCCTTCTTCCTTCTCCTGTTAAGACAGAGTCTCATTCTATTGCCTCGGCTGGAGTGCAGTGAGGCAGTGAGTGGCCCACTCATGGTTCACTGCAGCCTCAACCTCCTGGGCTCAGGTGGTCCTCCCACCTCCACCTCCTTAGTAGCTGGGGCTACAGGCATGTACCACCACACCCAGCTAATTTTTTTTGTGTGTGTGTGGTGGGGCTTTGCCATATTGCCCAGGCTGATCTTGAACTCTTGGGCTCAAGCAATCCACTTGCCTTGGCCTCCAAAACTGCTGCAATTACAGGTATATGCAAATAGTATGCAATAGTTCATACTATTGCAGTTGGCCAAGCCTTCTGTTTAGTAACCTGCATATCCGTTATCATTTGGCTTTCCCTTTTTACTATTACCCTATTATTTGCCTCTTCCCTCAGAATTTAGTTATAGAAGGGGAGAGTCTTCATCATGCTGACCGCTCCATCTCTACTATCTATGAAAATGCCTAATACAGGGTAGGAGCTTGATTACTGTTGGCTGAATGAATGAGTGCAAACATTGGGAATGAAGATTCCTGATGAATTCTTGTTGTCCCATATTGTCAAACTTTCCCCACACCTTGTACTATTTCCGCTGACAAATGAGCTGTTTAAATGGGATTGAGGATATATGACTTTAATGCAAAAATTAATTAATTTAAAACATTTATTGGGAAACAAAGATATGTAGAAAGTGAAACATTTTGGTTATTGTGTGTCATATATATGGTCATGCTGGTTGAAAATATTGACAAAATATAGTATCACAATGCCAAGAAGAGAAATGTAGTCTGGATCCCCTGAATTAGATATAACTCAATAATACTCCTAAGGAAGGTTGGGATGTATGTAGAGATCTTTTTATTTCAACCAGGTGTCCTCTTCTAACTTCTCTGAAAAAATATTCATATTTTTGTTTACCACATTATCTGATTTCACTAATAATAATTACACTGAAAATGAAATTCAACTTACATTCTTCACCATTACAAAAGTCTGTAGAAATATCTTTTGATGAGATACCATCTCACACCAGTCAGAATGGCATTATTAAAAAGTCAAGAAACAACAGGTGCTGGCAAGGTTGCAGAGAAGTAGGAATGTTTTTATATTGTTGGTGGGAATGTAAATTAGTTCAACCATGTGGAAGACAGTGTGGCAACTCCTCAAAGATTTAGAACAGGGAATACCATTTGACCTAGCAATCCCATTACTGGGTATATACCCAAAGGAATATAAATCATTCTATTATAATGATACATGCATGTGTATGTTCATTGTAGTATTATTCACAAAAGCAAAGACAGGGAATCAACCCAAATGCCCATCAATGATAGACTAGATAAAGAAAATGTGGTATATATACACCATGGAATATTATGCAGCCATAAAAAGGAATGAGATCATGTCCTTTGCAGGGACATGGATGAAACTGGAAGCCATTATCATCAGCAAACTAATGCAGGAACGAAAACCAAACACTGTGTGTTCTCACTCATAAGTGAGAGCTGAACAATAAGAACACATTGACACGGGGAGGGGAACAACACACCCTGGGGCCTGTTGGGGGAGGGCACGGTGGGGAGAGCATTAGGAAAAGTAGCTAATGCATGCTGGGCTTAATACCTAGGTGATGGGTTGATAGGTGCAGCAAACCACGATGGCACACATTTACCTATGTAACAAACCTGTACATCCTGCACATGTACCCTGGAGCTTAAAATAAAGAAATATCTTTTGATTATATTTGTAGGGTTCTTTTTCTTTTTTTTCCTTTTTTTGAGATGGAGTCTTGCTCTGTCACACAGGCTGGAGTGCAGTGGTGAGATCTCGGCTCACCGCAACCTCCACCTCCTGGGTTCAAGCGATTCTCCTGCCTCAGCCTCCTGAGTAGCTGGGATTACAGGCATGTGCCACCACACCCAGTTAATTTTTGTACTTTTAGAAGAGTCAGAGTTTCACCATGTTGGCCAGGCTGGTCTCGAACTCCTGACCTCAGGTGATCTTCCCACTTCAGCCTCCCAGACTGCTGGGATTATAGGCACAAGCCACCACGCCTGGCCATACTTGTAGTTTTCACTACTGCTTATCATGCAGTTTGCTGTGGATTCCAGTATTTTATGCATTTCCAAATCAATGGTCATAACAGACTGAATATTACCTTTGCCAAGTGTGCCAGTGAGAAGTCTTCCTGAAGATAAATAACTATATTAAGGACAAACGTCATCAGAAAGGTATTATCCCTGTATTCATGTACTTAAATACAGGGCAAACTTTGCAGCCTTTATTTTAAGCACACTGCTATATGTCTTGGTGGTTTATTTGTTTAAAAATTTAGAAGTCAGAAATTCTCTCCATTCTCCTAGTCTTTCTCTAGCTGTAACTTCTTATCCACAGGAGATTTTTCTTTCTATTTAAACAATTTCTGGAGATTTGAGTACTTCCTTGTTGACTACATTTAGATGAGTTGTTTTATCTCAGCCAAAAGCTCCTTTCCATTCCTATATGGAGCTTTCTAAACAGACTTCACATAAACTACTCTTGCAGTTTTTCGGGTTGCTGAAAGGACTGAGACGAGGTCTGCTTATTTTAGGAAGCAAACCAACATGAAGGGAAATTTGCGAGGACCGTAACAAGGTTGGATGGCTACTTGCTGGGTGTAATTTTCTTTGAGCTATTTTATAAAGATGATTAATGACAGCATGTGCCTAATCACATGAGTTTCAGAGTCCAGCTGTCTGGGAGTGAGAGGTAGAGGGATATTAGTCAGCTCTATATGAAATGTGATATCCAGGGTGAGAACTATTCTCTATCCTTTCCACTCTCATCCCCCAACTGGTGCTTTTGATCCTAGGCTCCGAATAATTCCTGCTCTCCAGTATTGTCAGGCTTTCCCCCACTCCTGGATTCTTTCCCACTGCTGACAAATGAGCTCAAATCACTTCCCTTTAAATGGCATTGAGGATATATGGCATTAATTCAATAATTAATTTAACAATATTTATGGAGGAGCAAAGCAATTCTAGGCTTTGTAGATACAGGAGTAGACAAGACAGTCAAGATTGCTGTTCTCAGTAAAGTTACATTCTAAGGTGAAGGGGGCTGATGGTGGGCAAGACAATAAACAAATAAATGAACAAGAAGCATGGATGTTAGCATCAAGCACGATGTGAAAAATGAAGAGGGTGATGGGATTGATTGATAGTAATTGATGGGGCATGGGGAAGACTGCTCTAGATTAACCTGGTATTTGTGTGGAAGTCTGGTGGGATCCACAAAGTCTGTTCCCTTCTCTCATCTTCCATCTTCTATAGCATCGCTATCGATTCAGGGCCTAACTTCTAGGAAGTATGGTTTGATCTACTGGAACCTGAATCCCTGCTACCCACTGATTCCTTTACGTTACAGTCTGGCATCACTAAAATGACTCCAAGGTTTCCTCAGAACTATTATGTAAGCCTGGCTTTTGTGGCTCAGACTCTATATCCTCAGTGCCATTCTCATTGAATTTTTGCAACAGTCTAGTGGCAGGTACTAATATTATCCTTGCTTTTCATTTTACTTATGCAGCCCAGAGACGTTACATAACTTGCCAAGCTGTAAGTGGAGGAAAGTGCATCCTTTACCACTGGTCCAGCTGTCTTTCCAACCTCATGATTTTCCAGGAAGTGTAGCCCTAGAACACCCCAAACTCCCATAGCTAGCTAATAATCCCTCTGTCAAGTCTTTTCTGAAACTCCCTACCCAACCCTTTCCCTTAGAGAACTGGCAACCTTGTACTTCCACTGTTGCCCGCACACTCTGTTTCATACCACTCGCACCCTTTTATTAACCTCATCGAATCAAGTCTCTCCCTGCAGGGTTGCAGGCTCCTCCACTTCGTAGCATACCTAGTATATTTGACACCCTGAGAAGATTTTTTTTTTTTTTTTGAGACTGAGTTTTCTCTTGTTCCCCAGGCTGGTGTGCAGTGGCGTGATCTCGGCTCACCACAACCTCTGCCTCCCAGGTTTAAGCAATTCTCCCGCCTCAGCCTCCTGAGTAGCTGGGATTTCAGGTGTGTGCCACCATGTCCAGCTAATTTTGAACTTTTAGTAGAGATGGGATTTCTCCATGTTGATCAGGCTGGTCTCGAACTCTCGACCTCAGGTGATCTGCCTGCCTCGGCCTCCCAAAGTGCTGGGATTACAGATGTGAGCCACCGTGCCTGGCGGAGAAGATGATTTTTTAATACCTCCCTCCTCGATACGTTGGCATAGTTTTCAATAATAATCATGAAATGAAGTGAATAATAGTGGCCAGAAAAGAAATGCAGAAAGTAGAAATTTTCTATTATTGTGTTTCATGTATATGGTCATGTCAGATTAAAAAATATTTAAAAAGATAGTACTATAATAGACAAAAACTAAGATGGCTTAATGTGTTTTAATTATGTCACTGTATGTTTTGAACAAAAGGAAAAAATTCATACCTACCAATTGGTCTGCCACAGAAATGAATGACAGCATTACATTTCTGTTTCCTTGACTTATGTGCATTTGCCAATGACTTTATCAAAATTATTCTTTTCACATATTCATGTTCAATAGATAAAAAATCAGATTTCTCAGTCTATCTTCTCTTGTGGTTGATTAAATGACATGTTTTAAAAATTAATTTTGGAAACTTTTGCACAAAGTAACAGATATAAAGGAAAGGTCTGAAATGTAAGTTTGGCAGAAATTCATAAAAATCTCACTGCACAATCAATTCCACAAATTGCAAAAAGGTCTATGTTGTTTATTTGGGATCAATTTTAGCAGCCTTCACATGGCTATGTAGTCAAAAAATTTTAAATACAAATAAAAACTCCATGTGTTTACAGAGAACAGCAGAGTTAAAATAACTCAAGTTGTATTTGTCATCTTTACAATCCCTACATTACCATTTATAATTTTAGATCTTCTGTTTAAATGCAGGAATATGTGATACCAAAGGTTTGGAGACACACTGAGCCCAAAGCACGTTGAGACAAATTGCTAGAAATTTATACTCAAAACAAACAGATGTAGCAATTATATTACTGGGAATTCTCTGAATATCTTCCATGTACAATACACGATTTATTAAAATATAGAAAACGGAATAAAAACCCGCTAATATTAATTTATATATATATAATTAAAACTCAGTAATCAATTGATTAGAAGTTAGACTAATAAGAGATGTTTTGAGAGAAGAGTATTTTATCACTGACATTGTTTAGAGTTGCCAGTGCCTGACAATAATAAAAAGCATTGATTTTTCTTTTTTTTTTGAGATGGAGTCTCACTCTGTCGCCCAGGCTGGAGTGCAGTGGTGCAATCTCAGCTCAGTGCAAGCTCTGCCTCCTGGGTTCATGCCATTCTCCTGCCTCGGCCTCCCAAGTAGCTGGGACTACAGGTGCTCACCACCACGACCGGCTAATTTTTTGTATTTTTAGTAGAGACGGGGTTTCACCAGTGTTAGCCAGGATGGTTTTGATCTCCTGACCTTGTGATCCACCTGCCTCGGCCTCCCAAAGTGCTGGGATTACAGGCATGAGCCACTGCACCCAGCCAAAAGCATTGATTTTTGAGTTGGTTTTGTTGTTATTTTAAAATTTTCTACAGATAATGCTCCCAGCAGTTCATCCTTGATGTGCCATGAAGCCATGTTTTACTGATCTTTCTGTTCCCAGGACCTGGCACTGTTCTCTGCAGTACTTGGACTGGCCAAATACCTGCCCTGATGCCCTTTCATCCCTTTGGCTCCCTTGACAGGGTCCTCCCTGATCTCTGCTTACCTCTCTGCCTGAAACTTGTCCCCAAGGATTTTCAAAGATTGATAATTCCAGGTATTACAATCAAAAGAGTTTGTAACATATGAAAAAAAGTTCAACATCACTGATCAGCAGAGAAATGCAAATCAAAACCACAAGGAGATACCATCTCACACCAGTCAGAACGGCTATTATCAAAAAGTCAAAAAACAACAGATGCTGATGAGGTTATGGAGATAAAGGCATGCTTTTTCACTGTTGGTGGGACTGTAAATTAGTTCAACCATTGTGGAAAACAGTGTGGCAATTCCTCAAAATTGCCTAGAGACAGAAATACCATTTGACCCAGCAATCCCATTACTGGGTATATACACAAAGGAATATAAATTGTTCTGTTATACAGACACATGCATACGTATGTTCATTGCAGCATTATTCACAATACCAAAGACATGGAAGCAACCAAGGTGTCCGTCAGTGGTAGACTGGATAAAGAAACGATGATACATATACACTGTGGAATACTATGCAGCCATAAAGAAATGAGATCATGTCTTTTGTAGAACATGGATGGAGCTGGAGGCCATTATCCTTAGTACACTAACACAGGACCAGAAAACCAAATACTGCATGTTCTCACTTATCAGTGCGAGCTAAATGATGAGAACACATGGACACAAACAAGGAAACAACAGACACTGGGGCTTACTTGGGGGTGAATGGTAGGAGGAGGGAGAGGACCAGAAACAATAACTATTGGGTACTAGGCTTAGTATCTGGGTGATGAAATTATGTATATAATAAGCCCTCATGACACAAATTTACCTATGTAACAAACCTGCACATTTACTCCTGAACCTAAAATTATTTTTTTAACTAAAAATCAATCTAGGTGCCCATCAATGATAGATTGGATAAAGAAAATGTGGTACATATACACCATGGAACACTATGCAGTCATAAAAATGAACACGATCATATCCTTGGCAGAGACATGGATGGAGTTAGAGGCCATTATCCTTACCAAACTAACACAGGAGCAGAAAACCAAATACTGTGTGTTCTTACTGTAAGTGGAAGTGAATGATGGGAACACATGGACATATAGGGGGGAACAACACAAACTGGGACCTGTTGGAGGGTTGGGGGAAGGAGAGCATCAGGAGGAATAGCTAGTGGATGCTGGGCTTATTGCCTGGGTAATGGGATGATCTGTGCAGCAAGCCACCATGGCACATGTTTACCTGTGTGACACACCTGCACATCCTGCACATGTGCCCTTGAACTTAAAAGTTGGAAAACAAACAAACAAAAGCCCCCTAAAACAAAAGAGTTTGTAAGAGTCATTATTTTCTCTCAGATGGTGTGGTTGGGATTACAGTCCAGCAGTACTTTCTGGAAGCACTGGGATTTATGGGTGAAACATTCTTGGATCTATAGGGCCCTGCAGCAAATGTCAATTTTTTTTTCCCAATGTAACCAAATATACTGCATGTGCATTATCCTGGAACCAGGGATAGCAAATGAGTGGTGGATGTACTGCTACTCTACCTCCCACGGCTTATCAGTCCTTGCACTTCTTCCTCAGTGATTGCAGCTTGCTTTCCTCAGAAGCATTCTCAACACAGCATTCCGAGGAGTAATGACCAACTAAGAAGAATTAACAGAAGAAAACCACTTGCTACCCCTAGGCTTACCACTCCACCCTGAGACCTTCCAGGTACAGAATCTAAATATTGGTATCCAAAGAGCGGTCCCAATTTTACCTTATGATTAGAATCTAAGCCATTCTGGGGCTAGAGATTTCACTGGCTTTAAGCACAGGACTGTCTGTGCCAAATTCCAGGAAAGCTCAAGAAATACCATTCCCAGGGATTTGTCTCCAGCAGTTTCCTTTCTCTGTACTCATCCCTTACTCTGGCATCTAAACCCATGCATGCACAGACTCTCAAATCTTTGTCCATAGCCCTGGTCATCTTCTTTCTTTTTTTTCTTGAGACATAGTGACTCTCTGTTGCCCAGGCTGGAGTGCAGTGGTGTGATCTTGGCTCACTGCAACTTCTACCTCCTGGGTTCAAGTGATTCTCCTGCCTCGCTCTCCTGAGTAGCTGGGATTACAGGTGTGCACCACCACGCCCAGCAAATTTTTGTAAGATTTAGTAGAGACAGGGTTTCGCTATGTTGGCCAGGCTGGTCTCAAACTCCTGACCTCAAGTGACCTACCTGCCTCAGACTCCCAAAGTGCTAGGATTACAGGAATAAGCCACTGCACCCGACCACCCTGGTTATTTTCTGACATGGTCTTAACCACATTGTTACGACTTGATGTGATTTCAATTCTTGGGTATTGAAGTAAACTTCCAGGGCACTGGAGTAAACTTAAAATACTGATTTATTCTCCAACGTAACCATATGTACTGCATATACACTATTCAGGAACCAGGGATAGCGAATGAGTGGTGGATGTACTGCTACTCCATCTCCCATGGCTTATCAATCCTACTGCTCCTCTCAGAAGCACAGAGGAAAACCAGTGGGATGAAGTGCCAGGTATATGCAAGGCACTGGGAACAAAAAGATCAGTAAGACCAGACCCTTACCATTGAGGACCAGCAAGGAGAGACCCAGTGCAAATAGATAAGTGCACTGAAGAGGGATAGATGATTGATAAGAAGTGTGTGTAGAAACCAGTAGGAGCACAAAGTTGCATTTTATTAGATGGGGGTGGGGGGGGGGGTTGGCTGGGTAACACAGGTGGTTGACATCAGAACAGACTCAATAGAAGGACTATTTCTGCTGGTGGGCTAGTTAATCACTCTCCCAAGGCTTCAGCTTCTTCATCTATAAAATGATAGGGGGCTGGGGGCTGGATAGCTTCATGGTAAAGAAGGCAGACTTCTCCATTTACTAGTTGGGTGACCTCGGATAGGTTACTTAATGTCTCTGAGCCTGTTTCCTCATCAGTAAAACGGAGATAGCAATGATACCCAGCTCTACCTCATAGTGTTGTTGTGAAGATTGGACAAATTAATCCGTGTAAAGTGTTTAGAGAGTGTCTGGGTCACAAAAAGTGCTCGAGTGGCAGGTGACATCGTCTTTTAAGTTTTTTTGAGGCTCTAAATCCAAGGGTCTTTAGTTTATGCGGTCTTCTAACAGTTTCATTGAGAAATAAATATTAGCTCTGGGACAAGTCACCTTCTCAAGCTGGTTGCAGATCGTGTCTCTCTGACCAGCTTTTGCTCTGCACGCAGACAGCCTTCCTGTCCTTTTCTCTCTGGTGTGGCTGTTAAATGTTTACAGAGTGGGATGCAGGAGCGGCATGTCAAGGCAGGGTGAGAAAGAGACAAGGAGATGGGGTATCTGCCACTAATTATTCCATATAGCATGTGTCATAGTAGAAATAAGTCTCTAGTTGGAAGGAATTTTTAAAAAGCCAAATCTTATGATGAGTGAGAGAACAAGAGAGAGAATGAAAGAGAGACAGAGAGAGAGAAAGAGAGAGAGAGAATGAGAGAAAATCAGCTATGGGAGGCATAGAGAAAAAAGTAGAACTAAAAAATAGTTCCTATTAAGACTAAACAATAGAAATGTGTTTCTGGTTAGAACCAAGGAAAACAGCCAAAGCAGAGAGCCAAAAGAGACATTCAATGAAGATTTTGTGAAGGAAGCTTGATTTTTAAGTGACTAGGATTGATTTGACCATAATGTCTGTTTTCCTTTGGATTGAGTAGTTACTTTTTATTGGGAGGTGAGCAGAAAGATGAATCAAAGCTGGGTGTGGTGGCAGGAGCCTGTAATCCCAGCTGCACTGGAGGTTGAGGCAGGAGAATTGCTTGAACCTAGGAGGCAGAGGCTACAGTGAGCTGAGATCACGCCACTGCACTCCAGACTGGGTGACAGAGCAAGACTCCGTCTTAAAAAAATAAGAATAAATTAAAAAAAGATGTGCCAGCAACATGTTGCCTGCAGTGGGTGACAGTGGCAGACAGCAAATATATTTAATGAAAGAAAACCAGAGAAAGAAAGCATCAAGAGAAATGCCAGTTTGCTTCAGGTTGAGGAGTGAACGAACCTGCTTGGTCTTTGATTACTTCCTTTAGGCGACCATTGCAGAAATCAGGCTAAGACTTCAAGTTACTCTAGTGGGCAGATCATAGAAACTGAGTTTTTAATGCTCTGAAATCAACTCAACCACCCACATTCAGAGTCAGCTCCACAGTTTCTTTTGAAATCTATATTATGATCTGTCTTTTAGTGAACAAACAGGGGCGTATGCAAATGACAGACCAAGTCATTTGTGAGTACAGACATGTTTGGAGTTTTGCTTTCCTGTCTTTCCTCTTAAATGTGTTTGCTTGAAGGTAAAATCAGAAGACACTTCAATAATCACTTCCATGAGAAGACTTTATTTCATCATCAGATCTTTTATTTTTCACCTTTGGGTCTGTCCTTATATCTACCAGATGAAAAATAGAATTGTACCTATGCAAAAATTGAGGGCAATTTAATATGCACAAAATGGAAAGAAAAAAAAGATTTCTGTATTAATGTAAAATAACCTAAACAGGCTGATGCATGTGAATTTATGCCAATATAAATAATGTTTTTTAAATTTATTTTTTGTGCTCTCTACATTAATAGATGCTAACACATGCTCAGTGTACATGATACGCCAGACATCATTCTATAGGCCTTAAGGTATTGACTCGTCCCATCCTCACATAAACCTCAGGAAGTAAGTTCTATTATTATCCTTATTTTATAGATGAGGTAACTGAGGCAGAGAAAGACTAATTGATCAACACAGCTAGTAGGCAAAGACACAAGGCTTAAACTCGGACAGTGCCTTCAGATTTTCTAATCATTATGCTAAATTTCTTATGTCTTTTCATTTTGTCCCAACAGATATGTTTATACAACTCTGAAATACCTCTCAAAGTAACGTTCCTCAGTATTTTGACTGGAATCAGGAACTATAAGCTCTGATTCAAAGCCCCGTCTGCCTCACAACAATTCTGAACCCAGGCCCCTGAGGGCATCCCACGAAGCTGCTGTTCAAGCTGAGGTCAAAGGCCTTTTTATGCTTCTGCTAAAGCCATTTCTCAAAAGGATAACAAGAGTTATTCATTTTTTACAGTCTTTCGTTGTCATTTCAAGGATGATTCAAGCTCACAATAAAAATGTAAACATTTAAAAGGATATAAAATAAAATTCTCATCCAAAAAAATTTATTGAGCATCTACTAGGTGCCAACCAGTGGGGATGCAGTAGTGAATAATACAGACAAACATCCCTGCCATTATGGAAACTTGTGTTCCAACAGAGGAAGAGAGGCAATAATCCTAATAAATAAATAAGCTATATAGCACTTAGCAGGTGATGAGTGCAAGGAAAAATTAGAAAGGAGAAAAGGGGAAATAAAGAGTGTTAGAGTGTTGTGATTTTAAATAAGGTTAACTGGGAAAGCTCCTCCAAAAAGGGTGACATTTGTGCAAATGCTTGAAGACTGTGAGGGAGGGAGCAGAGAGGGGAAATGTTCCTGGCAGAGGGAAGGATCCAGTGCAGAGGTCTTGTGGCAGGAGGCACCTGGCATGTTTGAAGAACAGCAGGCAGACTAGCATGGCTGAGAAGAGTGAGTGGTGAGGGAGTGATAGGAGGTAAAGTCAAAGGAAAAAAAAGTAACAGGGACCAGGAATGAAAGGACCCTTTCAGCCATGGTTAGAATTTTGGCTTTTACTCTGAGTGGGGTGGGGAGGCATTGGAAAGTTGTGTCCATGAGTGACATGACCCGAGTTAGGTTTTACATGTGACTGAAATACTCCTATGCAACTTTCTTTTTAAATTAACTACATCCTGGGAGTCTTCTATTGCTACATCTAAACCTCCTGGATTCTTTTTACCAGCTGTATGGTAATCCATAGTGTAGACGTAGCATACTTTTAAAAATCCTTTTTTAATTGATGTTTGTTTGCTTGCAAGATTTTGTGGCAACAATATTGTAATTGGAAACCCTTTGTACATACAAATTGGCATCTCTTTGTGAGTATATCCACATGATAAATTTCCAGAGGTGAAATTGCTGAATTAAAGCCATGTTTAAAATACCCTCCAAAGAGTTTCCCTCCACAAAATGTCTACCAAATTACTCTCTCACCAAGAGTGTATGTGGAGTGTGTATTTCTGCACACTCTTATGAACCCTGTAGACTGAAATTTTACATTTTCTTTGCCAAATTGATAGGTTTTTCATTTCTTTAATAGTGAGTTACATTGAATGTCTCTTTCTATGTCCATTAGTCATTCATATTTTTACCATATTATTTGCCCCTTTTAATTTTGAGTCTATTTCCAGTTGATTTGTAGGCTACTTGAATATTAAGGAAATGATACATTTTTTTCTGTCATGTGTGTAACAAACATGGCTCTCAGTATCTCAAATCCTCAAGTGTGAAATGACTTTGTTTATGGTTGTGTGTATGTGTATGCATGCTGTAGACAAGTTTTCTTTCTAAACCAGAAGCATATTTTTATGTACTCTAATTGTGAATGTTTTTCTTTATGACTTTTGGTTTTACACCATATTGTCTCTCCTCCCATGTAGTAAATGAAAGAAAAGTTTTTGTCTTTACTTTGATTACTTTGACAGCTTCTATGTTTGATCCATTCGGAATTTGTCTTGGTGTAAGGAGTGAGGTAGGATCATCCTAAGATTTCTTACTGTTGGTTTTAATAATACAGCAGTGGGAAATAAAGCTAATGCTATATGAGTTAAAGAGTTCTTTGCTTTTTCTTTGTGCATTGGTTTTAAGATTTCAAAACTAGAGAATGACACAGGATTCCACAAGTTGGTTTCCCAATTCCTGACTACCTTTACATAGAAGCCAGAAGATATCTACTCCAATTAGCTCCTCTTGCATCTAAATCTTCTCTCAGTGAGAGAGAAGAGCTAGGAAGGACTTCAAGTAAACAGCTAAAGGGAAGTCCTTAACTTTCTCTCTCTTTGTTTTCTCAGTAGTAAATGTATTTTGGGCATTGAACAAAGAACAACTTTGATACCTCCTTCATCTTTAGGAACTTGCAGTCTTAGGGAGACAGCACTAACATAGGTTGCAATTTCTGAGCTGAAAATTTTAGAAGCAGCTGTGCATTAAATTTTATTTTACTTGCTTGAAGTAGTTCATCAAAAAGTGTACTCTTTCAACTAGATGTGTATTTAACTTAAAGCTAGGCTTCACTTAAAATACCTCTTTTACCTTGTTATCCAGGCACAGATAGAAATGCAATTTCACTAGTTCTGCAGGTAATCAACCATTATCTACAAGATGGTACTCTTGTGAACTGTTCACACCTCAGCTCCTCTACCTACAAAGCACACCTGCTGAAAGACTTCCAATCCAGCACATGTAGGCACTTCATAAACATTTGTTGAATGTGACCATTTAAAAAATAAGTCTGATTCTTTTTTGAAAAAGGGGGAAAAGGAAGCATTAACTTCCAGCTCTGTGTGTCAAAGGAACTTTTAAGAAATTCTATTAGCTAAATCAACAGTGGTGACTTCCTGTCAGAGCAGGAGGTAAGAGACATTTCCCAGCAGTGACCACATACTTGATTTGGTCAGATTGTTTCTACAGTGTCACAATGAAGTAAACTGTAAAATAATGCATCACATTTTGACCTCAACCAGAACAATATTCGAGTTCTCAGGTGTTAGAAAAAGCCTCCGTCAGTGACAAGTTAATCAGTTTAAGGTAGTTCAAAAGTGTCCTTCGAGTGCTTAGTTTCTTCAAGTGCTTTAGAAACAAGTTACAGTTGGTGGAAAGTGGTTTCCTTTTTCTCCTTAATCCTTAGCCATTAACTGTGAAACTCAAAGCCTCAACAAGCCATTTGTTTTAAGATTGTGGTTTCAGATTTAGTAGTTTTTTTAAAAAAAATTTCATATTTCTATGATCATCTATGTTAGGTCACTTCTTTTCATGGCTCTTCTAAAAAAACATGAACGTGGGGCTCTCAGACAGGCTGTGCTCTCTCGAATGGTCCTGCCAAACCTGGACCATGTGGTATGTGATCTCATTTCTTATTCATGTTTTATGATCCTCGCTCACTATCAAAGTCAAGCTTCCTGGTCCGATACATTCTGGCTCGTTTCTTATCTTCTTATGAAAGAAATAGAGCACATATATATTTGCTTCCTCAAGTCTCCCAGACATTTTCACTCTTTTCAGAGAACAGCTCCTATGGTGTGAGTTTTATGCAGGAAATGCCTAGTGGATGTGCTCCGTGTCTTTGGTCATCATTTCTTCCTCAATTTACGGTGGGAAGAGGCATGTTTAGTTCCACATTTTCTGCTTATTTCTTACTCACCCTGCACTAAACTCAGTGTGGTCTCCCCAGGCCAGCTTTGACTTTCTTGTGCATTTAGGAGGGAAAATTCCTAACCAATCCAAAGTATCAGCAATTAGTTATGAGCAATTATGAGTTATTAGTTATGTATGCCTGCTTTATTTGGGGAGATTTTGAGATTTGTGAGGATATTTCACATAAGAATTTTTTTTAAAAAAACCTTGCCTTAAGTGAATCTGTTACATGAAATATTTAACCAAATCATCTTTCCTTGTTTAGAACCTTCTAGTAGCTTCCCTTTGTACTTAGAACTTAATTAAAACTTTGTGCCAATGGCTCCCAAGTCCTTACACAATCGAGTTTATCTTTCTAACAACTTTGAGGAAACATTGACATAGAATAACCTATACATGTTTCAAGTATACAAATACAATCAGTTTTGACATATATTTCTACCCATGGAATCATCGCCACAATCAAGATAATGAATTTAAAAAAATCCATTTCTCCCTTAGATTTTGTTATGTTGCTTTTTAATGCATGTCTCACTTCACCTCCATCGCCAAGCAACCAATGATTTGCTTTCTGTCACTACATATTAGATTGCACTTTCCAGAATTTTATATAAGTACATGTACTCTTTTTTTCCTGCCTTCTTTGACTCAGTGTGGTTTTGAAATTAATTCACGTTGTTGCATGTATTGATAGTTTATTCCTTTTTACTTATTAACTTATCATTAACATGGATATATTGTGAATATACCACACTTTGTTTATCTGTCTACCTATCAATGGACATTTGAATTGCTTTCAGTTTTTGGCTATTACAAACAAAGCTTACTTAAAAACTCCTTTTTTTTTTTTTTTTTTTTTTTTAAAAAAAAAGGAAACTAAGAAAAAAGTAAATTACTACTATAAATGGAAAACAAGTTTTATTGCCATGAATAGAAGCTAACCATAGAAATAGGCACAGAATCAATAAGAGAACAGTATTACTTAAAATTATTGCAAGTACCACCAATGGCATATAAATGCTTCCAAATGCTTTGGGAAACCCTGTTCCTGTAGGAATCCAGTGGGCTTCTCTCAGTCCCAGCCCCAGCCCCTGCTGAAAGCTATGGAAGCAGGTCAGAGCAGGATGTGATAAAGATGACAGGTATATGGACACACTGGTCAAGAAAAGAGCCAGTTACACAGTTGGACTTGCACCCTTCCCAGTCACAAATGGATCATGGCATAACAATGAGAAGTTATATTCTGTGGTGCACAGTTAAAAATAGTTAGCCTAGCAGAGGGTAAGACAGAATGTGGTGCTGTAATGTTAACAGATGCTATTTGGTCATTTACTTGTTAAGTAAAAAAAAAAAAAAATGATCAGTGACCCTCACCTGTGTGCTAAGCACTAGGGGTAGAAGAGTAAGCAATATGGATATGGTGCCTGTTGCTCATGAGCTTATTTAGGGACTTAAGAGAAGAGACTGATAATGCAACCAGCCTTAAAGTGGGATAAGCACTGTATTAGGCAGTCGCCTTGTGGTCTGAAATCTCCAAGCAGAGTACTTGCTGTGCCTAGATGGGTGGAACTCTCTTAAACTGTGTTTTCCCTTTACTCTCTCACTATCACAACAATCATCAACACAGAAGAAGATTTCTGTGTCCAAAAGTATAGGACTTTTTTCCCACACACCAAGCAGTGGACACCAGTTCTAACACTATCTATCTGGAGATAGTGTCAGATCCCACAGTTTGGGGGCTCGGTCCCTGAGAGTGCTGCCCTGTACCCTTAGACCCAAGTCCAAGCCTCCAGAACTTCTGATCAACCGGCTTCAAGTTGGGATTCCCATGACACCCTCTTTGGGTTCAATTAATTTTCTGGAGTGGCTCACAGAACTCAGGGAAACACATTTAGTGGTTTATTATAAAGGATTTTATAAAGGATAGAGATGAAGATAGGGTGAGGCATGGGGGAGTGGTACCGAAATTCCGTGTCCTCCCTGGGCACATACCTTCTAGCAATCATGTGTTCAGCTGTCCAGAAACTCTCAAAACCCTGTCCTTAAGGGTTTTTGTGGAGGTCTCATTACATAGGCATGATTGGCAACTGTGTAGAGATGTCATTGGACAAAATGTACATGATTTAAACCCAGCAAGCCCTGTCTGTTCAGACTTTTCTTGGCCTCTGCATAGCATGCCTTCCTCTAGGGTATGAGGCAGGACTCTCTCTGGAATGAGAGTCTTTTGACCCAAGATCAGACTAGAGTCCTGCCTTGGGCAAGTGAAAGAAGGACAGGGGAAGGTCAGAGAGAGAGACTCTGTTTCTTGAGGACTAAAGTGCCCCAACCTCATAATGAGGACTATTGGAGTTATGAGCCAGAAACTATGGATGAATATATATATATATAATAACACCACAAGGGGTCACAATATTTAAATGGTTACCCAAAGGGTAATTAGTGTCAGACAGAGGAAGTGGAAGACATGGGGAATAGGACAGAGGGAGAGGTTCTGGGAAAAGACACAGATAATTGGAGAAGTCTAGAAGCTGGGTTGCGATCTCTTCTCAGCACAGATGAGGCATGGCCATGAGATCTAGATCAACGTGGTAAAGAATCCAGGCCAGTGTTTTCCTCTTATGCTCTTTATCACATCACTGAGTAATTTCTCCCTGCCCAGGTGGTAACCAGGTGATATAAATGCTGGTAGACTGATAGTCTACAATGATTCTGGAGAGAAACTGTATTTGATTTATGGCTTATAAATATTAAATGGTTTATTTTATAAAGCTAATATCAAGTTATTCTTTTAAAATGAGTCTGGTCCTTGCAAAAATCAACCAACTAGTGACATATTAAAGCCAGTGGAAGTGGTGATGAAATAAATGAAGGAAAAGTTCAGAAGCTCAGACCTAGAAAGCTGGAGAGATCAAAGCTATGATGGTGAAGAGCAGTTAACATCAGAAGAGACAGGAGGATTATAGCAGACTCTTACGCATCTACCCAACCTTCATTCTTTCCTTCTTCCTTGTTAACAAAACACCAGTTGTATGCAGGGATCCACCTTCTTCCTCAAACCCAGGGACTTCAGAGGAGAATGACTGCATCCCTGACTTGGAGATGGGTCTGACTGATCTAAGTCAAAAACAGCAATCTCCTCTACTTGCCAATGACTAGACTAGCATGAGCACGTGTCATACTTCTGGCCACAGAGATACCAGGGGAAGTCTGCTGGGGGAGCTTCTGGCAAAGGTTTACCTTATCTTAAAAGGGGTCCCAGCGAAGACTTGGTTTCTTCTTTCTCTGGAGGCTGTTGATGTCATTAGCTATGACTCCTGAGCTGCTGCAAACACCTTGTGACTATGGGTTGGGAAGACAGCCAGGGAACAATTGAGGGATGGCAGGACACAGAGATGAAGGGATCTGGATCTGTAATAACCTAATTGTATATAGGCTTATCAAAGTGGAGAGGGCATCCACTAATTATAAAATTATTATTATTATTGTTATTATTGTTATTATATTCAGAGTTCAGTCTTCTAGACCTAAATACCCCCAATTCCCAAATAAATTAGATTTGTTAACACTGACAAATATAAAGTTTTACCTTTAAGGTTACAAAATTAATTGTAGCAGGATTCAGTAGAAATCTGATTTCCTGATGAAAAAAAAAAAAAAGACCAGAGAAAGAACTGACAGAATATCCAAAAATATGTTAATAAGGTTATTTGTAAAAGTATAGTGCGATAAGGGGGGGTGGAGCAAGATGGCCAAATAGGAGCAGCCCCAGTCTCCAACTCCCAGCGCGAGCAACACAGAAGACCGGTGATTTCTGCATTTTCAACTGAGGTACTGGGGTCATCTCACTAAGGAGTGCCGGACAATTGGTGCTGGTCAGCTGCTGCAGCCCGACCAGCAAGAACTGAAGCAGGGCGAGGCATCACCTCACCTGGGAAGTGCAAGGGGGAAGGGAATCCCTTTTCCTAGCCAGGGGAACTGAGACACACAACACCTGGAAAATCGGGTAACTCCCACCCCAATACTGTGCTTTAAACAAATGGGCACACCAGGAGATTATATCTCACACCTGGCTGGGAGGATCCCACGCCCACGGAGCTTCCCTCATTGCTAGCACAGCAGTCTGTGATCTAACCGCAAGGCAACAGTGAGGCTGGGGGAGGGGCGCCCGCCATTGCTGAGGCTTAAGTAGGTAACAAAGCCGCTGGGAAGCTCGAACTGGGTGGAGCTCACAGCAGCTCAAGGAAACCTGCCTGTCTCTGTAGACTCCACCTCTGGGGACAGGGCACAGCTAAACAACAACAAAAAAAAAAAGCTGCAGAAAACTCTGCAGACACAAACGACTCTGTCTGACAGCTTTGAAGAGAGCAGTGGATCTCCCAACATGGAGGTTGAGATCTGAGAACGGACAGACTGCCTGCTCAAGTGGGTCCCTGACCCCTGAGTAGCCTAACTGGGAGACATCCCCTACTAGGGGCAGTCTGACACCTGACACCTCACAGGGTGAAGTACACCCCTGAGAGGAAGCTTCCAAAGTAAGAATCAGACAGGTACACTCGCTGTTCAGCAATATTCTATCTTCTGCAACCTCTGCTGCTGATACCCAGGCAAACAGGATCTGGAGTGGACCTCAAGAAATCTCCAACAGACCTACAGCTGAGGGTCCTGACTATTAGAAGGAAAACTATCAAACAGGAAGGACACCTATACCAAAACCCCATCAGTACGTCACCATCATCAAAGACCAGAGAAAGATAAAACCACAAAGATGGGGAAAAAGCAGGGCAGAAAAGCTGGAAATTCAAAAAATAAGAGCGCATCTCCCCCTGCAAAGAAGCGCAGCTCATCACCAGCAACAGATCAAAGCTGGTCAGAGAATGACTTTGACGAGATGAGAGAAGAAGTCTTCAGTCCATCAAACATCTCAGAGCTAAAGGAGGAATTACATACCCAGCACAAAGAAACTAAAAACCTTGAAAAAAGAGTGGAAGAATTGACAGCTAGACTAATTAATGCAGAGAAGGTCATAAACGAAATGACAGAGATGAAAACCATGACACGAGAAATACGTGACAAATGCACAAGCTTCAGTAACCAACTCGATCAACTGGAAGAAAGAGTATCAGCGACTGAGGATCAAATGAATGAAATGAAGTGAGAAGAGAAACCAAAAGAAAAAAGAAGAAAAAGAAATGAACAAAGCCTGCAAGAAGTATGGGATTATGTAAAAAGACCAAATCTACGTCTGATTGGGGTGCCTGAAAGTGAGGGGGAAAATGGAACCAAGTTGGAAAACGCTCTTCAGGATATCATCCAGGAGAACTTCCCCAACCTAGTAGGGCAGGCCAACATTCAAATTCAGGAAATACAGAGAACGCCACAAAGATACTCCTCCAGAAGAGCAACTCCAAGACACATAATTGCCAGATTCACCAAAGTTGAAATGAAGGAAAAAATCTTAAGGGCAGCCAGAGAGAAAGGTTGGGTTACCCACAAAGGGAAGCCCATCAGACTAACAGCAGATCTCTCGGCAGAAACTCTACAAGCCAGAAGAGAGTGGGGGCCAATATTCAACGTTCTTAAAGAAAAGAATTTTAAGCCCAGAATTTCATATCCAGCCAAATTAAGTTTCATAAGTGAAGGAGAAATAAAATCCTTTACAGATAAGCAAATGCTTAGAGATTTTGTTACCACCAGGCCTGCCTTACAAGAGACCCTGAAGGAAGCCCTAAACATGGAAAGGAACAACCGGTACCAGCCATTGCAAAAACATGCCAAAATGTAAAGACCATCGAGGCTAGGAAGAAACTGCATCAACTAACGAGCAAAATAACCAGTTAATATCATAATGGCAGGATCAAGTTCACACATTACAATATTAACCTTAAATGTTAATGGACTAAATGCTCCAATTAAAAGACACAGACTGGCAAACTGGATAAAGAGTCAAGACCCATCAGTCTGCTGTATTCAGGAGACCTATCTCACATGCAGAGACATACATAGGCTCAAAATAAAGGGATGGAGGAAGATCTACCAAGCAAATGGAGAACAAAAAAAAGCAGGGGTTGCAATCCTAGTCTCTGATATAGCAGACTTTAAACCATCAAAGATCAAAAGAGACAAAGAAGGCCATTACATAATGGTAAAGGGATCAATTCAACAGGAAGAGCTAACTCTCCTAAATATATATGCACCCAATACAGGAGCACCCAGATTCATAAAGCAAGTCCTTAGAGACTTACAAAGAGACTTAGACTCCCATACAATAATAATGGGAGACTTCAACACTCCACTGTCAACATTAGACAGATCAATGAGACAAAAAGTTAACAAGGGTATCCAGGAATTGAACTCATCTCTGCACCAAGCGGACCTAATAGACATCTATAGAACTCTCCACCCCAAATCAACAGAATATACATTCTTCTCAGCACCACATCGCACTTATTCCAAAATTGACCACATAATTGGAAGTAAAGCACTCCTCAGCAAATGTAAAAGAACAGAAATTATAACAAACTGTCTCTCAGACCACAGTGCAATCAAACTAGAACTCAGGACTAAGAAACTCAATCAAAACCGCTCAACTACATGGAAACTGAACAACCTGCTCCTGAATGACTACTGGGTACATAACGAAATGAAGGCAGAAATAAAGATGTTCTTTGAAACCAATGAGAACAAAGATACAACATACCAGAATCTCTGGGACACATTTAAAGCAGTGTGTAGAGGGAAATTTATAGCACTAAATGCCCACAAGAGAAAGCAGGAAAGATCTAAAATTGACACTCTAACATCACAATTAAAAGAACTAGAGAGGCAAGAGCAAACACATTAAAAAGCTAGCAGAAGGCAAGAAATAACTAAGATCAGAGCAGAACTGAATGAGATAGAGACACAAAAACCCTCCAAAAAATCAATGAATCCAGGAGTTGGTTTTTTGAAAAGATCAACAAAATTGACAGACTGCTAGCAAGACTAATAAAGAAGAAAAGAGAGTAGAATCAAATAGATGCAATAAAACATGATAAAAGGGATATCACCACCGACCCCACAGAAATACAAACTACCATCAGAGAATACTATAAACACCTCTATGCAAATCAACTAGAAAATCTAGAAGAAATGGATAATTTCCTGGACACTTACACTCTTCCAAGACTAAACCAGGAAGAAGTTGAATCCCTGAATAGACCAATAGCAGGCTCTGAAATTGAGGCAATAATTAATAGCCTACCAACCAAAAAAAAGTCCAGGACCAGATGGATTCACAGCTGAATTCTACCAGAGGTACAAGGAGGAGCTGGTACCATTCCTCCTGAAACTATTCCAATCAACAGAAAAAGAGGGAATCCTCCCTAACTCATTTTATGAGGCCAACATCATCCTGATACCAAAGCCTGGCAGAGACACAACAAAAAAAGAGAATTTTAGACCAATATCCCTGATGAACATCGATGCAAAAATCCTCAATAAAATACTGGCAAAACAGATTCAGCAGCACATCAAAAAGCTTATCCACCATGATCAAGTGGGCTTCATCCCTGGGATGCAAGGCTGGTTCAACATTCGCAAATCAATAAACGTAATCCAGCCTATAAACAGAACCAAAGACAAGAACCCCATGATTATCTCAATAGATGCAGAAAAGACTTTTGACAAAATTCAACAGCCCTTCATGCTAAAAACGCTCAATAAATTCGGTATTGATGGAACATACCTCGAAATAATAAGAGCTATTTATGACAAACCCACAGCCAATATCATACTGAATGGGCAAAAACTGGAAAAATTCCCTTTGAAAACTGGCACAAGACAGGGATGCCCTCTCTCACCACTCCTATTCAACATAGTGTTGGAAGTTCTGGCTAGGGCAATCAGGCAAGAAAAAGAAATCAAGGGTATTCAGTTAGGAAAAGAAGAAGTCAAATTGTCCCTGTTTGCAGATGACATGATTGTATATTTAGAAAACCCCATCGTCTCAGCCCAAAATCTCCTTAAGCTGATAAGCAACTTCAGGAAAGTCTCAGGATACAAAATTAATGTGCAAAAATCACAAGCATTCTTATACACCAGTAACAGACAAGCAGAGAGCCAAATCAGGAATGAACTTCCATTCACAATTGCTTCAAAGAGAATAAAATACCTAGGAATCCAGCTTACAAGGGATGTAAAGGACCTCTTCAAGGAGAACTACAAACCACTGCTCAGTGAAATCAAAGAGGACACAAACAAATGGAAGAACATACCATGCTCATGGATAGGAAGAATCAATATCGTGAAAATGGCCATACTGCCCAAGGTTATTTATAGATTCAATGCCATCCCCATCAAGCTACCAAGGAGTTTCTTCACAGAATTGGAAAAAATGGCTTTAAAGTTCATATGGAACCAAAAAAGAGCCCGCATTGCCAAGACAATCCTAAGTCAAAAGGACAAAGCTGGAGGCATCATGCTACCTGACTTCAAACTATACTACAAGGCTACAGTAACCAAAACAGCATGGTACTGGTACCAAAACAGAGATATAGACCAATGGAACAGAACAGAGTCCTCAGAAATAATACCACACATCTACAGCCATCTGATCTTTGACAAACCTGAGAGAAACAAGAAATGGGGAAAGGATTCCCTATTTAATCAATGGTGCTGGGAGAATTGGCTAGCCATAAGTAGAAAGCTGAAACTGGATCCTTTCCTTACTCCTTATAGGAAAATTAATTCAAGATGGATTAGAGACTTAAATGTTAGACCTAATACCATAAAAACCCTAGAAGAAAACCTAGGTAGTACCATTCAGGACATAGGCATGGGCAAGGACTTCATGTCTAAAACACCAAAATCAACAGCAGCAAAAGCCAAAATTGACAAATGGGATCTAATTAAACTAAGGAGCTTCTGCACAGCAAAAGAAACTACCATCAGAGTGAACAGGCAACCTACAGAATGGGAGAAAATTTTTGCAGTCTGCTCATCTGACAAAGGGCTAATATCCAGAATCTACAAATAACTCAAACAAATTTACAAGAAAAAAACAAACAACCCCATCAAAAAGTGGGCAAAGGATATGAACAGACATTTCTCAAAAGAAGACATTCATACAGCCAACAGACACATGAAAAAATGCTCATCATCACTCGCCATCAGAGAAATGCAAATCAAAACCATAATGAGATACCATCTCACACCAGTTAGAATGGCAATCATTAAAAAGTCAGGAAACAACAGGTGCTGGAGTGGATGTGGAGTAATAGAAACACTTTTACACTGTTGGTGGGATTGTAAACTAGTTCAACCATTATGGAAAACAGTATGGCAATTCCTCAAGGATCAAGAACTAGATGTACCATATGACCCAGCCATCCCACTACTGGGTATACACCCAAAGGATTATAAATCATGCTGCTATAAAGACACATCCACATGTATGTTTTTGCAGCACTACTCACAATAGCAAAGACTTGGAATCAACCCAAATGTCCATCAGTGACAGACTGGATTAAGAAAATGTGGCACATATACACCATGGAATACTATGCAGCCATAAAAAAGGATGAGTTTGCATCCTTTCTAGGGACATTGATGCAGCTGGAAACCATCATTCTTAGCAAACTATCACAAGAACAGAAAACCAAACACCGCATGTTCTCACTCACAGGTGGGAACTGAGCAATGAGATCACTTGGACTCGGGAAGGGGAACATCACACACCGGGGCTAGCATGGGGAGGAGGTTGGGGGGAGGGATTGCATTGAGAGTTAAACCTGATATAAATGACGAATTGATGGGTGCTGACGAGTTGATGGGTGCAGCACACCAACATGGCACAGGCATACATATGTAACAAACCTGCACGTTATGCACATGTACCCTAAAACTTAAAGTATAAAAAAAAAAAAAAAAGTATAGTGCCCAGCTTAGTAGAATCCCACAGTACTCAGTGTTGCTTCCGTGTCTGGGATGTGGTATGGTAGCTCTCTTTTAAAGGAATATTGATGATTAGAGGTTATCCTGAGAAGAGGAACCAAGATGGCTAAGATTTCCAGGCCCTCATGTGCAGGCCCTCACTAGAAGTAAGCAGGCTGTTTAACTTGGAGGAGAGAAGAGTTAGGGAGAGCGTGTTTGCTGTCTTTAAATCCCTAACGAGGAGCCAGCTTCATCTGGGTGGGTCCCGAGGGCCAAACCAGAACCAAAGGGGGAAATGTCAGAGACACCGAGTTCAGTCCAATGTAAGAAAAAACTTTGACCATATAATATCTGTACAACAATAGAAATAACTAGATCTTGAAATAGTGAGCTGTCATTAGAAGTGTTCCAACAGAGGATGAACAACCTGTGTGGACAGAAAACTCATTCAACATTTATTGAGCATCTACTAAATGGCAAATGATTAGTGGGGAGTAGAAAGATTAATGTGATGTAGTTCCTGACCACAGGGTGTTGGAAGTCTACAGTGGGTAGACGACAGGTAAACAGCTATTTATTCTGTGTGGTGATATTGCAGAGTTTGTGCAAACTTCTGTGGGGACATCAATTCTGCTTTGGATAATCAGAAAGTACTGTGAGGAAGTTACATTTACTGAGACTTGAAGTCTCGAGATTTGGAGTTTATATTGCTGGGAAATAAACTATCAATGCAGGGGAAATTCAGTGAATTGTAAAATCTAAGAAAGAAAAAAAAGAAAGGAAGAGAAAGAAAGAAAGAAAAGACAAGACAAGACAGAAAGGAAGGAAGGAAGACAGAAAGAAAGAAGAAAGCGAAGATGGCCGAATAGGAACAGCTCCAGTCTCCAACTCCCAGCACGAGCGACACAGAAGACCGGTGATTTCTGCATTTTCAACTGAGGTACTGGGGTCATCTCACTAGGGAGTGCCGGACAATCGGTGCTGGTCAGCTGCTGCAGCCTGACCAGCGAGAGCTGAAGCATCACCTCACCTGGAAGTGCAAGGGGGAAGGGAATCCGTTTTCCTAGCAAGGGGAACTGAGACACACAACACCTGGAAAATCGGGTAACTCCCACCCCAATACTCCGCTTTAAGCAGACAGGCACACCAGGAGAATATATCCCACACCTGGCCGGGAGGGTCCCACGCCCACGGAGCCTCCCTCACTGCTAACACAGCAGTCTGCAGCGATCTATCCGCAAGGCAGCAGTGAGGCTGGGGGAGGGGCGCCCGCCATTTCTGAGGCTTAAGTAGGTAAACAAAGCCGCTGGGAAGCTCGAACTGGGTGGAGCTCACAGCAGCTCAAGGAAGCCTGCCTGTCTCTGTAGTCTCCACCTCTGGGGACAGCGCACAGCTGAAGACCAACAGGGGAAGCAGCGGGGGCCGGTGCAGACGCGAACAACTCTGTCTGACAGCTTTGGGGAGAGCCGTGGATCTCCCAACGTGGAGGTTGAGATCTGAAAACGGACAGACTGCCTGCTCAGGTGGGTCCCTGACCCCTGAGCAGCCTAGCTGGGAGACATCCCCCACTAGGGGCAGTCTGACACCCCACACCTCACAGGGTGGAGTACACCCCTGAGAGGAAACTTCCAAAGGAAGAATCAGACAGGTACACTTGCTGTTCAGCAATATTCTATCTTCGGCAACCTCTGCTGCTGATACCCAGGCAAACAGGGTCAGGAGTGGACCTCAAGCAATCTCCAACAGACCAACAGACAGTCCTTCTGACTGTCAGAAGGAAAACTATCAAACAGGAAGGACACCTATACCAAAACCCCATCAGTACGTCACCATCATCAAAGACCGGAGACAGATAAAACCACAAAGATGGGGAAGAAGCAGGGCAGAAAAGCTGGAAATTCAAAAAATAAGAGCGCATCTCCCCGTGCAAAGGAGCGCAGCCCATCGCCAGCAACGGATCAAAGCTGGTCAGAGAATGACTTTGACGAGATGAGAGAAGAAGGCTTCAGTCCATCAAACTTCTCAGAGCTAAAGGAGGAATTACATACCCAGCACAAAGAAACTAAAAATCTTGAAAAAAGAGTGGAAGAATTGACAGCTGGACTAATTAATGCAGAGAAGATCATAAACGAAATGACAGAGATGAAAACCATGACACGAGAAATACGTGACAAATGCACAAGCTTCAGTAACCAACTCGATCAACTGGAAGAAAGAGTATCAGCGATTGAGGATCAAATGAATGAAATGAAGTGAGAAGAGAAACCAAAAGAAAAAAGAAGAAAAAGAAATGAACAAAGCCTGCAAGAAGTATGGGATTATGTAAAAAGACCAAATCTACGTCTGATTGGGGTGCCTGAAAGTGAGGGGGAAAATGGAACCAAGTTGGAAAACACTCTTCAGGATATCATCCAGGAGAACTTCCCCAACCTAGTAGGGCAGGCCAACATTCAAATTCAGGAAATACAGAGAATGCCACAAAGATACTCCTCCAGAAGAGCAACTCCAAGACACATAATTGCCAGATTCACCAAAGTTGAAATGAAGGAAAAAATCTTAAGGGCAGCCAGAGAGAAAGGTCGGGTTACCCACAAAGGGAAGCCCATCAGACTAACAGCAGATCTCTTGGCAGAAACTCTACAAGCCAGAAGAGAGTGGGGGCCAATATTCAACGTTCTTAAAGAAAAGAATTTTAAACCCAGAATTTCATATCCAGCCAAATTAAGTTTCATAAGTGAAGGAGAAATAAAATCCTTTACAGATAAGCAAATGCTTAGAGATTTTGTCACCACCAGGCCTGCCTTACAAGAGACCCTGAAGGAAGCCCTAAACATGGAAAGGAACAACCGGTACCAGCCATTGCAAAAACATGCCAAAATGTAAAGACCATCGAGGCTAGGAAGAAACTGCATCAACTAACGAGCAAAATAACCAGTTAATATCATAATGGCAGGATCAAGTTCACACATTACAATATTAACCTTAAATGTAAATGGACTAAATGCTCCAATTAAAAGACACAGACTGGCAAACTGGATAAAGAGTCAAGACCCATCAGTCTGCTGTATTCAGGAGACCCATCTCACATGCAGAGACATACATAGGCTCAAAATAAAGGGATGGAGGAAGATCTACCAAGCAAATGGAGAACAAAAAAAAGCAGGGGTTGCAATCCTAGTCTCTGATAAAACAGACTTTAAACCATCAAAGATCAAAAGAGACAAAGAAGGCCATTACATAATGGTAAAGGGATCAATTCAACAGGAAGAGCTAACTCTCCTAAATATATATGCACCCAATACAGGAGCACCCAGATTCATAAAGCAAGTCCTTAGAGACTTACAAAGAGACTTAGACTCCCATACAATAATAATGGGAGACTTCAACACTCCACTGTCAACATTAGACAGATCAACGAGACAAAAAGTTAACAAGGATATCCAGGAATTGAACTCATCTCTGCACCAAGCGGACCTAATAGACATCTATAGAACTCTCCACCCCAAATCAACAGAATATACATTCTTCTCAGCACCACATCGCACTTATTCCAAAATTGACCACATAATTGGAAGTAAAGCACTCCTCAGCAAATGTAAAAGAACAGAAATTATAACAAACTGTCTCTCAGACCACAGTGCAATCAAACTAGAACTCAGGACTAAGAAACTCAATCAAAACAGCTCAACTACATGGAAACTGAACAACCTGCTCCTGAATGACTACTGGGTACATAACGAAATGAAGGCAGAAATAAAGATGTTCTTTGAAACCAATGAGAACAAAGATACAACATACCAGAATCTCTGGGACACATTTAAAGCAGTGTGTAGAGGGAAATTTATAGCACTAAATGCCCACAAGAGAAAGCAGGAAAGATCTAAAATTGACACTCTAACATCACAATTAAAAGAACTAGAGAGGCAAGAGCAAACACATTAAAAAGCTAGCAGAAGGCAAGAAATAACTAAGATCAGAGCAGAACTGAAGGAGATAGAGACACAAAAAACCCTCCAAAAATCAATGAATCCAGGAGTTGGTTTTTTGAAAAGATCAACAAAATTGACAGACCGCTAGCAAGACTAATAAAGAAGAAAAGAGAGAGGAATCAAATAGACGCAATAAAAAATGATAAAGGGGATATCACCACCGACCCCACAGAAATACAAACTACCATCAGAGAATACTATAAACACCTCTCCGCAAATCAACTAGAAAATCTAGAAGAAATGGATAATTTCCTGGACACTTACACTCTTCCAAGACTAAACCAGGAAGAAGTTGAATCCCTGAATAGACCAATAGCAGGCTATGAAATTGAGGCAACAATTTATAGCCTACCCACCAAAAAAAGTCCAGGACCAGATGGATTCACAGCTGAATTCTACCAGAGGTACAAGGAGGAGCTGGTACCATTCCTTCTGAAACTATTCCAATCAACAGAAAAAGAGGGAATCCTCCCTAACTCATTTTATGAGGCCAACATCATCCTGATACCAAAGCCTGGCAGAGACACAACAAAAAAAGAGAATTTTAGACCAATATCCCTGATGAACATCGATGCAAAAATCCTCAATAAAATACTGGCAAACCGGATTCAGCAGCACATCAAAAAGCTTATCCACCATCATCAAGTGGGCTTCATCCCTGGGATGCAAGGCTGGTTCAACATTCGCAAATCAATAAACGTAATCCAGCATATAAACAGAACCAAAGACAAGAACCACATGATTATCTCAATAGATGCAGAAAAGGCTTTTGACAAAATTCAACAACCCTTCATGCTAAAAACGCTCAATAAATTTGGTATTGATGGAACGTACTTCAAAATAATAAGAGCTATTTATGACAAACCCACAGCTAATATCATTCTGAATGGGCAAAAACTGGAAAAATTCCCTTTGAAAACTGGCACAAGACAGGGATGCCCTCTCTCACCACTCCTATTCAACATAGTGTTGGAAGTTCTGGCTAGGGCAATCAGGCAAGAGAAAGAAATCAAGGGTATCCAGTTAGGAAAAGAAGAAGTCAAATTGTCCCTGTTTGCAGATGACATGATTGTATATTTAGAAAACCCCATCGTCTCAGCCCAAAATCTCCTTAAGCTGATAAGCAACTTCAGGAAAGTCTCAGGATACAAAATTAATGTGCAAAAATCACAAGCATTCTTATACACCAGTAACAGACAAGCAGAGAGCCAAATCAGGAATGAACTTCCATTCACAATTGCTTCAAAGAGAATAAAATACCTAGGAATCCAGCTTACAAGGGATGTAAAGGACCTCTTCAAGGAGAACTACAAACCACTGCTCAGTGAAATCAAAGAGGACACAAACAAATGGAAGAACATACCATGCTCATGGATAGGAAGAATCAATATCGTGAAAATGGCCATACTGCCCAAGGTTATTTATAGATTCAATGCCATCCCCATCAAGCTACCAATGAGTTTCTTCACAGAATTGGAAAAAACTGCTTTAAAGTTCATATGGAACCAAAAAAGAGCCCGCATTGCCAAGACAATCCTAAGTCAAAAGGACAAAGCTGGAGGCGTCACGCTACCTGACTTCAAACTATACTACAAGGCTACAGTAACCATAACAGCATGGTACTGGTACCAAAACAGAGATATAGACCAATGGAACAGAACAGAGTCCTCAGAAATAATACCACACATCTACAGCCATCTGATCTTTGACAAACCTGAGAGAAACAAGAAATGGGGAAAGGATTCCCTATTTAATCAATGGTGCTGGGAAAATTGGCTAACCATAAGTAGAAAGCTGAAACTGAATCCTTTCCTTACCCCTTATACGAAGATTAATTCAAGATGGATTAGAGACTTAAATGTTAGACCTAATACCATAAAAACCCTAGAAGAATATCTAGGAAGTACCATTCAGGACATAGGCATGGGCAAGGACTTCATGTCTAAAACACCAAAAGCAACAGCAGCAAAAACCAAAATTGACAAATGGGATCTAATTAAACTAAAGAGCTTTTGCACAGCAAAAGAAACTACCATCAGAGTGAACAGGCAACCTACAGAATGGGAGAAAATTTTTGCAACCTACTCATCTGACAAAGGGCTAATATCCAGAATCTACAAAGAACTCAAACAAATATACAAGAAAAAAGCAAACAACCCCATCAAAAAGTGGGCAAAGGATATGAACAGACATTTCTCAAAAGAAGACATTCATACAGCCAACAGACACATGAAAAAATGCTCATCATCACTCGCCATCAGAGAAATGCAAATCAAAACCACAATGAGATACCATCTCACACCAGTTAGAATGGCAATCATTAAGAAGTCAGGAAACAACAGGTGTTGGAGAGGATGTGGAGAAATAGGAACGCTTTTACACTGTTGGTGGGATTGTAAACTAGTTCAACCATTATGGAAAACAGTACGGCGATTCCTCAAGGATCTAGAACTAGATGTACCATATGACCCAGCCATCCCACTACTGGGTATATACCCAAAGGATTATACATTATTCTACCAGAAAGACATATGCACCCGTATGTTTATTGAGGCACTATTCACAATAGCAAAGACTTGGAATCAACCCAAATGTCCATCAGTGACAGACTGGATTAAGAAAATGTGGCACATATACACCATGGAATACTATGCAGGCATAAAAAAGGATGAGTTTGCGTCCTTTGGAGGGACATGGATGCAGCTGGAAACCATCATTCTTAGCAAACTATCACAAGAAGAGAAAACCAAACACCGCATGTTCTCACTCATAGGTGGGAACTGAACAATGAGATCACTTGGACTCGCGACGGGGATCATCACACACTGGGGCCTATCATGGGGAGGGGGGAGGAGGGAGGGATTGCATTGGGGAGTTATACATGATATAAATGATGAATTGATGGGTGCTGACGAGTTGGTGGGTGCAGCACACCAACATGGCATAAGTATACATATGTAACAAACCTGCACGTTATGCACATGTACCCTAGAACTTAAAGTATAAAAAAAAAAAAAAAAAAAGAAAGAAAGAAGAAAGCAAGCAAGAAAGCACAAAAGCCAGCAAGCAAGAAAGAAGAAAGAAGTGGTTACTTTATCTGGATGGCTGGTGGCTGTGACTCAAGGCTCACTAGATGAAGTGGAGAGAGTAAATAAAGCCAGAGATCTTTAAAAGTCCCAGGCAGAGGCATGGAACTGGATCCACAAGGAAAACAGCAAGGAGCATCCAAAGGAGGTCCTTCCCCTGGTTTGCTTGTTTTGGAGAGTTAGCCACCTTTGATGCAGTTGGTCACACACTTCCAGTGGCCTGCGAAATCCCTCAGGATCACGGGGAGCTTATGAACTAGTTTGATGGTAGGAGTTTACTGTGAAGCTTGGGTCCCCCCAGATTTGCTTAGATGTATAACTGGGAGGCCAGGCGCAGTGGCTCACACCTGTAATCCTAGCACTTTGGGAGGCCGAGGTGGATCACCTGAGGTCAGGAGTTCAAGGCCAGCCTGACCAACATGGAGAAACCCCATCTCTAGTAAAAATACAAAATTAGCCTGGCATGTTGGCGCATGCCTGCAATCCCAGCTACCTGGGAGCCTGGGAGGCTGAGGCAGGAGAATTGCTTGAACCCGGGAGGCAGAGGTTGCGGTGAGCCGAGATTGCAGCACTGCACTCCAGCCTGGGCAACAAGAGTGAAACTCCGTCTCCAAAAAAAAAAACAAAAAAAAAAACAAAAACAAAAAACAAACAAAAAAAAAAAAACAAAAAAAAAAAACAAAAAAAGAAAGAAAGAAAAGAAATATAACTGGGAAAGATGGATGAGTTTTGGAAAAGAGGTCAGTTTTGTTTTGTTTTTCCCAAAGGGTGTGGTGGACTGAAGTAGCCAGAGGGACAAGAAGCAGGAGAGTGAATAATCATCCTTAACGCTTTGCAGCATATGAGAAGAGGGGAAGCAAGTCACTCACACTGACAACTCCTTTCTTTAGCTCTAATCAAGACTCAACAAAAAAGGACTTATTTGATGAAGATACGTGGCACTTGATGGTAAGGAGTGGCAGTATGATAAACTGGTAAAGCAGTCTGAGACTTAAGGCCTAAGCTTTTGCTTCTATGCTATGTGACCTTGGATGAATTACCTAACCTCTCTGAGCTTCAATAGTCTGCAAAATTTGCAAAATGAGATACAAGTATTGATCACTCCGAGAAGCTGTGGGGATGACACAGGATAATGTTGTATAGCTCTATTAGTATGCTAGCACAGTTCTAGCCATGTGGCAAGGAGTCATGAATTATAACCATTGCTATTATTTTATTCTTAAGAATAATATAAGTTAAAAAAGGAATTAATACTTAGGGCTTATTGGACTTTGGGGTTGACAATTGATCCAACAAATTTGAGTACCTACCCTGTCCAAGGCACTGATTTTGTGCTGGGAAAACAGCACAGAAAATCATACAGGCAAGCAAATAAACATAGATAAAGATTAGAGCCATAAAGAAATTTTAAAAAAGAACACAGGGGTCACACTATGCTTGTGCTGTGAATAAGAACATTGGCTGAACCTGCAATATTTGGGGAAGGATGTCAATTCCTGAAGGCTGACATGAGGTCTGCATTGAATGTCAGACTGACTCAGTGACTTTATATCCCATATAGTCACACATTTATGTCTTAATGAAGTCAGGTTTCAGACAAATTGGTTCATTCATTTCCGAGGACCCCCATACTTCTTTTGGTCTTGGATAAGTTGAATTACTCATTCACTAAGTATTTTGGCAGAACCTTCAAGTGATGTGTATTTTTAGTACTGGGTTCATGTGTAAAAAAAAAAATACATTTGGAGGGGCCGAATGAATAATGGGAGAGGAAAATAAAATAGCAAACTGTGTTTCTCAAATGTCAACTTGGTAGTAATGGAGTAGAAAGTATTGGGTGATTCATAGCATACATGAGGCTAAAAACAAACATAAGCAAAATACCAAATTGTTCAAAGTCTCACAGGGAGGGTGCCAATCATGAAAGAGTTCGAACTGACAAAAAGAGTGAGAAGGGCCAGCATAGGGGGTGTGGGGAGACAGAGACAGACATTGACATAAAATAGTAAGCTTCAAGAAGAATGTTCTATTTGAATGTGATGACCAAAAGTGTATTTTTGGAAGAGTTTAGAAGAATGTCTCTCCAGAGCCCAGACGTAGCCTCTGAGTAAACAAGGAAATCGTGGCTTATATCTTTGAATTTATAGTTTGACCCTGAAAATGTGCACTTTGGTCAGCAAAATGTTAAGAGGAATTTTCAACAACAGAAGTAGCTGATAATCATGATTATAAAAACACTTAGCAGTTCCCTATAAATGTCTTCAAAGAAGAGAGTGAGCTTTTAATAACGACTCCATATTGTGAAGTCAAGGCTGTTAATGGCATATACTTTACACACAAACACCTTTAATACAATTTATGCCATCACCTTAACACATTCTAGGAAATATCTCCAAGATTTAGTTTAGATTCTTCTCTGTGATCCATAGCTGAGCCCCTGATTCAAGTGAGCTTATCATTTATTTTTTTCTGTAGTCTCTTAAGCCTCAAATCTACCATTTATTTTTAGTTTGTGATGTTTCCTTTCTCTGAATGTCATTTTGCCAATCTCCCTCCTGGCTTCCCTCTACTCTTCGATGTTTAGCTCAAATGTCTCTCCTTCGGTGAACTTCTCCTTAAGCAGAGTCACTCATAACTTGATTTGGTTTCCTGCAGCATTTTATACACATCTTATAATTCCTTTGTTAATCATTGTTATGTCTATTGTTTATTGTTTGTCCTTTAGGTACCAGGTACTGTATTAAGCATATTACATAAATTCTTTACTTTAATACTTGCTATTGCTTTATGAGATAGTTATCATTATCATTCTCATTCATGACTGGGTTAAGTAACTTGCTTCATTTCATCCACCTAATAAGAGATAGCATCTGACTTCTTAATCTAGAACACATACTGTCAAGTACATGCTGTGCGGCCTCTCATACCACCACACTGTTTGCTTTTGCTGGTGTTGCACTTTATTTGTGTTCATGTCTATCTTCCTCTTTACATAAAACACATGTACAGGTCTTACCTAGGTTGGAGGGATGGATGAACTATAGGGCTGATCAGGAGTCTATTTACTGGTTCTGTCCGTGATGCAGGAGACAAAGTTGTTAGTGTAGTCAAGGTTGACTACTGGGAGGTCACTTGAAGGAAAATGCCGTAGCCTGGTGGTCCCCAACCTTTTTGGCACAACAGACTAGTTTTGTGGAAGACAATTTTTCCATGAACCAAGGAGCAGGGGGTTGGTTTTGTGATGATTCAAGCACATTACATTTATTGTGCACTTTATTTCTATTATTAGTACATTGTAATATATAATGAAACAATTATACAACTCATCATAATGTAGAATCAGTGGGAGACTTGGACTTGTTTTCCTCCAAGCAGTCGGTCCCATCTGGGGGTGATGGGAGGAGTGACAGATCGTCAGGCATTAGGTTCTGATAAGGAGTACACAACCAAGATTCCTCGCACGTGCAGTTCACAATAGGAACTCCTCCTCCTATGAGAATCTAATGCTGCCTCTCACCTGACAGGAGGCAGAGCTTAGGTGGTAATGCGAAGTGATGAGGAGCGACTGTAAATACAGATGAAGTTTTACTTGCTCACCTGCTGCTCATCTCCTGCTGTGCAGCCTGGTTCCTAACAGGCATGACCCAGTACCAGTCTGTGGCCCAGGGACTGGGGACCCCTGCCATAGACAAAGTTGGTAACAAGAATCAAAAATCAGAAATGAAGAAAACAATTCAGGACAATGGAAGTTACACAGGAATCAGAGGTTAAGAAAGATCTTGTTCAGATGAAATTTTAATTGGACACAATATTTAACTACACACACAAAAGAAAGGGCATTTTTTTTCACTTGGTATATACTATGCATGGCCAAGTGTTATAAACTTCTTGGATGTATTGATCATATAAACCTCAAAATAAGTTTCTAGACTTTCCTGGCATATCAGTTCCTTCTCATTTGGGACATACGCACATTCCTATTGCAATTCTTACTGCTTAGTATTGTTTAAGAGACAATCATGCCTTGTGGGGCTCAGATATTTTCAAGAACATTGGGTATATCTTATCCATCTTTGGTCCAATGTCTAACAACTAGTATGCTATAAAAGGTGGGCCAATATGTAAATAAAATCGAAACAAACAAGAATGTTTTCTATAGCAGTTGTAAAATAATTGGCTATTTATTTTTAAAAACCCACAAAATTCATGTTTTCTATAAACAAAACACATAGTACTTTTTTTCTGTAAGTAAGTTCTGGGATACATGTGCAGAATGGGCAGGTTTGTTACATAGGTATACATGTGCCATGGTGGTTTGCTGCACCTGTCAATCAGTCATCTAGGTTTTAAGCCCTGCATGCATTAGTTATTTGTCCTAATGCTCTCCGTCTTCTTGCCCCCCCACCCCCTGACAGGCCCCGGTGAACACACAGTACTTTTCTAGGGAGTTAAAGATTGATTCAACAACTGGGACATTTAGACAATTGCAGAGAATTTCACAGATAATGGATCATAACTATGTTTTCCCTCTCCCTTCATTCTTCTGGAAAGGTAGAAATATGTATCCTTTTACAGACTCCCTTGATAACTTACCACCAAGGCCCTGACATTTGGAAGGTAATATTTATTGTAGAATTATACAAAATGGACATAGTTTTCATCCCTTAAATGTTTTCTGACTACTAAAAACAGTACCTAGTGGTTGAGAAAACAATTGACCATTTATTTATGTATTTCTTCATTCATGTAATGAAAATATAGTTAAAGCCTTTTGTATGCAAGTCTTTAAGCTACCTACCAGGAATATAACTATGAGCCAAAATAGACATAGTCTTTGCTCTCTTGCTGTTTATTATCAAATGAGGGTCATCAAGTAATTAACTAAAATTATACCTTGCAAAGGGTTTCAAAGAGAGCTATATGGTGCTATGAGAACAAATAATAGGGGAAAGAGAAGCACAGTATAAGCCAAATATGGCGATGTTGGGGTAGGTAGGTCTTGTTGGGTATAACATCATGCTAAGGATTCTGGTATGTTACCCCAAGAGCCACAGATGGTTGTAGGCACTGAGTTAATGAAATTAGATGGTGCTTTCAAAAGACTACTTTGTTTATAGTGTAGAGAATAGGATGCAGGGATCAAGAGAGAAAGTAAGACACTAATTAGATGGTTTAGATGTTGGTCTAAGTGAGAGTAGATAGTAACGTGGACCAGGTTTAAGGTCGTGGGAAACTGAAAATGAACTAGTTTCACTATTGTTTTATTTATTTATTTATTATTTTTGAAATGGAGTCTTGCTCAGTTGCCCAGGCTGGAGTGCAGTGGCGTGATCTCAGGGCACTGCAACCTCCACCTCCTGGGTTCAAGTGATTCTCTTGCCTCAGCCTCCCAAGTAGCTGGGATTATAGGCATCCGCCACCACACCTGGCTAACTTTTGTGTTTTTAGTAGAAGCAGGGTTTTGCCATGTTGGTCAGGCTGGTCTCGAACTCCTGACCTCAGGTGATCTCCCCACCTCAGCCTCCCAAAGTGCTGGAATTACAGGTGTGGGCCACTGTGGCCAGCCTCACTTTTCTGATTTCAAATAGAAATCCATGGGTTGAGCAAAACCTACTGGGACTGCTCATTAGCAGGTGGAGAGAAACTGTAGCTGTGCTACTTGGAAGAAAAAGTCACCTGTGGGCTTTCAGCTTAGTAATTTTTACTTATGCATTTGACCTAATGAAGATGCTTCATCTTGAGGAAATAAACGGATATGGGAGATAATTGGGGACCAAATGGCATAATCATGAAGGTACCCAGTATAGAACTTGATTTTTTTCTACTTTCAGCTTAGTTTATTCCCAACTCCTCATTAAAAAGCATCAGCTTAAAAGAGGTTTTTGTGACATTTAATAGGTTAAATTCATCTGCTAAATTTTTTTTGACTTAAACTTTGCACAAGACACAAGATTAAAACATGACTTAACTAGGCAGGGCCTTATTTGATCTTTGCATTCCCTGGGACTAGCCCGAGTGCCTTATTTAAAAAAAAAAAAAATGAATGCATAAGAAGAAAAAAGAAAAACTGAAGAGAGACATCAGATTAGTAGAAATAAAACATAAAAGGATCTGATAATACTACATGGGAATGGAAAAACATAAGGCAGATTTTGAGTCTTTTCTTCTTCAATTTCCAATTTGACTGTCTGATTTGTAATTTACATTTGTTTGTTGTTGTCTTTATGCCAAGATCAGTTTCTTTCCATCTGCATGTGCAAATGTAATAAATTAAATAGTTATTGATGCTGTGGTTATCTATGGTATTTCCAGAGGTCTTTAGTGCAACCATGAAAATAAACACTGGACTGTTTCTAAAAATTCTTGCATACTGAGAATTGAATGGTGGGTCCCAGAGAAACTTGATACACCCGGACTGGTTTTTCTTCCCCTCTCAGTTTTTATTTCACAGGCAGCACTGCTCTGGGGAAGCACTGGGAGTGCGGGCTATCAGCAGATACTTTCTGAGTCTAGAGAGCTGAGTGCGCAGGGAAATGAGGGCTCATAAAGTTTCCTATAAAGAGGAGAGATGACACTGATTAGTGTGTACTGGGCCAGGATCAATATTATGAGCCTAGTGGCTTTGGGGAGTTATCCACAGGGCGGTGGATGTTTTCTTCTGCTTTATAGCTACTGGAAAGCCAAAAGAACTGGCTTAAGGTCACAGAAAAAGTGAATCAAGGTCCAGGCTAGTCCTCAACCCATGAAGGCCAAACCACTCCCCTCTCTATTAGTAAAGCTCTGAATTATCTTCCTCCTGCAGACGTTATCTTCTCCTGTATTCATTCTCACAGTTGGAGGCACTATTATTCATCCTGTTGGCCCAGCCAGAACTCTTGGGCTCAATCTCAAAAGCTTTCAGACCCTGGCTGGTGTCACAGATACATGAAATGACCAAGAATAAGGCAAATGGGTGTGGAGGACCTATGAACAACTGAAGACTTTCAAATGCAAATGAAAAAATAGACTACGCTCATCCGAGTTGCTACCTTGGTCTTAGAGTCATCCTCAGCTTCTCTTTTTTTCAAGCACACATCTTACAAATTCCTTTACCCAGCTGAGCCTACCTTTGACCTAACGATTGAATCTTGCTCTCTTTCTCCCTTCCTATTGCCACTGCTTTAATTCAGGGTCTCATCATCTCTCCTTCTACCTGGCCTAACTTCAGGTTAGACATTACACTTTTCCTGCATCTATCCATTGCATTGCCCACAAAGTTATCTAAAGCCTGAGTGTGATTATGTTATTCCCTAATTTATGAACTTTGGTAGTTCTGAACTGCCCGTAGGCTGAGGGCAGGAGGGCCTCAGCATGCCTAACCAACCTGACTTTCCAGCCTCATCTGCTACCACCCCTCTCCTCTTGTCTTGTGCTCTAGAATATCAGGCTACTTGCTGGTCTCTCAAATGTGCCCAAAAAGGCAATGCTCACTTAGTATGGGGGATTAGCTCCTGGAAATAGAAATGCTACCTGAACTAACCACGTGTGGGGTCATGTCAGCATGATACCCCCAAAGAGCCATTCCTAGCATCAGGTGTAAGAAATGGCTCTTTGAATTTTGTCAAATCCTCTGAAATCACAACATCCCTCTGGCCATAGTTTTTTCCAGGCCACGGGTCACGCAATTGTTAGTCAGTCACCCTAAGCTCCAGTCATGCTTATGACAGGTTTTATAACATTTAAGGAATGCTCCTTATTGTTTGTGTCCTTAACCATTTTCTTGAAGTGACTCTGGTAAACCTTGCTTTTTAAGATCTAACATGGTTCTCTTCCTCTTTCCTTAAACAGTTCCAGAACTAATACTGGAAGTTTTCCCCCAAACATTATAAGTGAAACCTGTTCCCTAAAACACAACATAAATAGCAGAAGGAAAAGTCACAGAAGACAAAACCCAACAAATTGTATTAGAAGAGTGTGGTAGGGTCCTCATTGGTTGAGAATTTGCGTGGCCACTCACTAGCCATGAGCATATAGTACAATTGATAAAATATATAATATCTACTTATTGTGCCTATCCAAACATCCATTCACATATGCGTGTGAATACATTCACATATGTAAAAGATACTCTCCAGAGAGTGTGGCAAAGGCCTGCATAGATGAGGATGCATGTATGTTTGTACTTGCTATTCCCCCAGCTTTGGGTAGACTCCTTTTTTTTAACTTGGTGAATTGCTACCCATGCTTTAGGCTCTGTTTACATGTTACCTAAACACTTTCTCTTCATAGTGTGCTCCACAGACTTGTGGCACCAGCATCTCCGTAAAGCCTGTTATAAATGCGGAATCTCAGGCCCCACCCCACATCTATGGAATCAGCATCTGCATTTTACCAAAATCTCAAGGTGTTTTGAACGCATATGAATGCTTGAGGAGCACTGACCTAGTCTATACAACCTTCCTTCACCCCTCCAACAAAACAAAAGGCTTTGCTCATACACTTGGTGTTATTTTCGTCTTTATCACATTGTATCATGTGCACCTTTAACAAGAGTAGACCCTTGACAATGTTTGCTGAAATGCATTAGGACATATCAATCCAGGCATCTGCTATTTATTATGCTGTTTGCAATAACACACTCTAGTTTAGTTGACCCAACCTCCTCCTCTCTTTCAGAGGTTTCGAAAGTTTAAAACCTGATTTTCTAGGCTTCTTAACTGCCACATATGGCCATGTGATTGTTCTGCCAATGAGCTGTAAGCAGAAATGTGCTAGTACTTTATCTCCTCTTTCTTCTTTTACCTGAAATATGCGACGTTGGAGGTACTTCTCTATTGCCATCAGAAGCCAAAAGCACAAGACAAGGATAGAAGACCAATAAGAGAAAAATTTGGATTCTTGAAGGCATCTTTCTGACCCAAAACTGCTACTCTATAGGCTTCTTATGTGAACAAACACTTCTTTATGTGTTTATGCTACTGTCAGTTTGTTGTTAATGGAGCCGAATGCATTTCTGACCAATACATTGGCAAATCCCATTTGAATTTGCTCTCTTTATTAGTCCTTGCTGGGGACCCTTCAGGTGAAATACAACAAAGTATTACAACAATGACTTTTTAATTGTTCTTTTTATTCTTATTCTATTTCACTAATTGATTTAGAAAAACATTTACTCCTAATATTCCCGCAATGGGAAATAGGGCCATGGGACATATAAAATTTAAATAACTTACTGCTTCAAAAAACCTAGTTGTAGGTTTTGGTGAAGTCATTAATATTGGACTATCAAAGAAATTAGTCAAGGCTTCTGGTCAATATCAGAACAGAAACCTCTCCTCTTGTCCTTTTGACATCTTGGCTGCTCCTCAAATGGGAGCGGGCAGCCACATGAGGAAGTTTTTTTAAAATATGGCACTTTGGATTGCTTTACAGGAGCTCTGTGAAAACGTCTCTCTCTGAGTTATGTGTAAATCCAACCACTGTCTGATTCCCATAGCATGGGGCTGCTTTGGGTCATTCCAGCCTCTCAATATTTCCCAGACCTCAGTTACGCACAAGCTACGTTTCACTGGGAAACACTATGCGGGTCAAATGGGAAAACTAGGTGTTGATAGCCTTACTAAACGGAGTGGAATTTTGTTTTATTAGCCTGTGAGACATCTTGCTTCTCAAACTCCTCTGTAAACCCTGCATGGTATTTTGCCCTCAGTGTATCGCTATATCTCCGTCAAAATGTGGCAGCTGTTTCATGGCTCATCATGAAAATACCATCAAAAATACCCTTAGAATCCAAACGATGCAAGCTGAGCTGTCCTAGAAGCTTTACACATCTATTTTCTTGGTGCCATCTGACCTCTGACCCACAACCTGGTGTCTCCTGGCACATCAAGTTGTCCTTTGTTATTCTGTATTTGGGCCTCATCCTTACCTAGCCACATTCTCAGACTGTTCCAGGTGGATGCTATATTTAACAAATCCAGAGAAAAGACTGGCCATAACAGGCGCTCAAAGTCACAGTAAACACACCTGCGGACAATCCCCTGGAGCACATTCTTCTGAACACCCTCAACGAAATAAACCTTTGTCCTCTGAGGTTGAATCTGAGTTTGAAAAATTGACAAAAGTCATTTAGAGACGGATCAAATCTCAAGCCGTGTGACTTGGCTTTTTATAAAAGGCCATCCAATGAAGAAAACACGTGAACAAACAAGTTCCACTCTGGTCCTACTCTCTGAAGACAATTTCAAAAGGGAAGGAATGAAGCATTGTTGAAGCAGGCTCTTACAGAACCACTTGGAAGGCCATGCTGAGTTAGGAAATTATGTCAGGTCCCTTAAATAATCAGCCTCCATTTCTAATCCGTTAGTTCTCAAATGTTATCCTGCATCAGATTCACCTGTGGGACCTGTTGAGGCACAGATTGCCGAGCTCATCCTCAGAGTTTCTGATGCGGTGGGTCTTGGGCAAGGCCAGATAATTTGCATTTCTAACAATTTTCCGGGTGATGCTGACTGACGCTGTTGGTTCTGGACCACACCTGGAATTGTGCTTTAGTCAAACCTTATATTTTCATCCCATCAAGTCAGCTAACTGCTTGTCAGTTCTGAGATTTAAACAAGCAGTATGGCACAGTCACATAGTACCCTGTACCCTGATTCTCAATGATCTTGACATTTCATATTTTATGGTTACATGGTTTATAATGTGCACTGGACGGTGGATCACCAGGCACATCGAGTTACAGATGAGGCTGGAAGGAAAGTGTGTTACTGTCAGAGACGGTAGGGCAAATGGGGTGGGCAGGGCAGGATGTAGAGGTGTAATTGCCACAAACAATTGTCACACTTACTGCATAAGATGGACCATCATCTCCTTCTGAACCTGGTCAGTGAGCCCATGAATAGATTTCATTTGGTTTCAGCACTTAACATTTCAGTCTAACTTACGGAAGGAACCACCGTTCGTCTAGACACAAGTTTGTCATGTTTTTCAGGTTTGTGTGGCCAGGTGTTCTAGCTAGATATTTGCCTCTGCTTTCATTTTGTCTCCTCCACACTTGGATACACAACAGGTGAGCTCCTGGCCTGAGGCACAAATTGGTGTAAGTTCAAGATTTATATTCATGACTCCTGGTTGATTTTACAATTTCTTCTCTATTCTACTTTAACTGGAAAAGAAATCTCTGAGTAACTCCAGAGCATCAGCTAGCTGCATTATGAATTCCTATAGTTTTTAGCTACATATTATATGAGATTATTATATGTTCCTTTAGTAAACCCTTAATTATGCAGAGTTTTAATATTCTGTATTTGCTTTAAAAAATCACGGCAGTGCTCAGAGGAAAATCAGTGACCTTAAGGAGGGCAGCAGCACTCCTCCCACAGAGTGCTGCTAGCTGGTCTCTACTCCAGCCCTACCAAGTGCTCCTTGCCATGTGGAGGTCTGGCTGGCCACCCAACTCACATTCATCAGGCGCTGTGCCAGGCACTCTTCTGGAGATGCAAGGGGCTCAAACCTATCCTCTGCTCTCAGAGAGTTACGCAGGGTCTACAAGGCCAGAAGTACATCAAGTGGAAAGTTTCTAATCATTTTCCTGTTCTTCTCTTGTTCCTTCTCAAATTCCTTCCCAAGGAAGCCCATGGTTTGAGTTACCAGAACACTGATAACTCCTCATGTACACCAAACTACCTGCCTGCATTAAGAGGACATCTATGACCAGAAAACAATGTATGTTTGACAGAGATTTATAAACACAGAATGGGAAAAAAAGACCCTGATTTGAGAGGTTCTTTCCTTTTATCCTTGCAGGCCAGGGAATTTCAGAAGCAGGTCTCCTTCATAGAAGGGAGCTGGGAACGCAGCGGGTGCGCTCGGTGCTCTGAAGAGAGCTAAACGACTCTCCAGTTTCTAAATATTTGCATTCCATAATTGTCTTTGGGTTGAGTCACGAGGTGGGCACGCTCCCTCTGTCCTCGGGGATGAGCTGCTGCATGGTTAACAGGTTTCATTTCCTGCACTCGGTGACTAATGGACACTCTTTCAGTCTGGTCACATCTCTCCTTCAAAATGGTACTTGATCGGGCCCGCCTGTCTGCCTGCTGCAAGACCCAGCGCGCTGCGAAGAGACTGTCTGAATTCATAGGGCTTGTGATCCCGCATTGCCAGGCGTTGTTCTGAGTCTCTCGTCTTTTCTTAATTCTCCTTTCCTTCCCTGGCCAAAATAAACCTAAACCAAATCTTTGGGATTGGGGAGTTTCCTTACTGTCTGCCGATAGCCAGGGATTGGAGTATTAGGGGATAAAACAAAAAATATTGACTGTGGCATTTTAATGGGGTTGTAACTCAGTTTCATGACACAACTTGGGAACTATAAAGGCATTTGGAAATGAGAATACTTGAGATTAAGCATCATGAACTGCCTTGATTTTTTTCCCCCCTTTATAAGCATAGAAAACAAAGCCAGCCATTTTTCACCTATGACATGAGAGGATGGGAGGGTGCATCTTCAAAAAGTTTCCTCTCATTCTGGTTTTGACATTGATTGGTGGTCTTGGCTTCAGAAAGTTCCAGATGGATGATGATGGATGAATTTCCTGGGGTTAAGGAAGTGATTTTTTTAAGGAGATATTTTGGTGATCACACTCTTACTCATGTTGAGGGCTAATGCTGTGACCTCAGATGAAAATATTTCACTTCACAGAGGTTCTGGGGGTCCACATTTCTGATGGAGCCCTTTTCTGATGAGGGCTTGATGGACATATTCACACATATTGGTGCTTCCCAGCAAGCTGTGATTGCTATCTGTGGGGTATCAATCTCAGTGCACACTTGAGTGTTCAAGATGATCTCATTTCTTTACTATGCTTTATTTTGATTAAAGTCAGACTCTCCATGCCCATCCTACCAGCCAGCATGGCAGGAAGGCTAAGCTCAGTCATTGTTGGCGCTCTCTCCTCCTTGGGTAACACAGACACCTAAAATCATGCCCAATCACCAATTCATCATGGTTACTACTAATGTCCTCATTATCCAGGCCTTCTGGTTCTCTCAAGGTCCTGTAGTCTCCCTACTTTTGTGCTCCACTCACAGTATGGGAAGAAGGCTGGAAAACCTTTGCCCAGGGTTCTGCCTCCTCAGTTGTACAAGGCAGCCTTCCCATTCCAACTCCTTAGGGGTGGAGCTTATCAATGGCACTGAATTTGGCTCTTCCATGGCCAGATGACTGTCCCCTTTTCCAGGCTCAAAAACATGTCTCCTTTCTCTTGCCTTATTTTCAAAGACATTTCTCTGTCTGCCCCATCTTCTTGTCTCAGGATACTTAAGATCGTATCCTTAGAGAACTTTAACTTTTTCAAGTCAGGAGGAACCCTTGTCTTCGGCTTCTGACTTTTCTGCCCTGTAAATTTCTTTTAGGCAAGTCAAAACTAAGGGCCCATCAACTTGCTTGGTGTAAAAAGGGGGGATAATTTGGAAAATGAGCAAAAGGCAAAACTGAAGTAAATTAAAGTAAGTTCAGGGTAATGCTGGAAAGAGGTGGAATTTCACCCAGAGAAGTAGACATTGTATAGAACCCTGGTTATAACCACATGATGGTGTTACAAATGGAATAGTTCATCCTGAGAGTAGGGGTGGATGAAAAGACAGAGAATCATCACATTGGGCAGTGTAGTGTTCTGAGCATCAAATGCCCAGCAGGAGGCAAACTTCCTCCAGGTCCCTCATGCACACAAGAACCAGGAATGAGAAGGATTAGAATAGCAACGAGAACAAATTGAATAGGAAGTTGAGTGGGTAGAGAGGGTGGCTGGCTTAATCATGAGAAGGTGCTGCTATTTTTGTTTGAGAAGAAGGAGATGTTATAAAGGGCATTTTGGGTAATTGCTAAATAGAAAAATCAGGAAGAATCTAGTAAAATTGAGCAATGAAGTTGTCCCCATCAGTTCACAAATAATAGCTCATATTTTATAAAATATATACTCCCTGCCAGGCACCATTCTAAGTATAGATAGCACCATCCCTAGTTTATAAATGAGGAATCCAAGACTCTAGACATATCACAGACCTAGAAAGGGAGGGAGGCTAAAACGCGGCTTGAGCAAGCCCAGTACTCACTGACCCCAATTGGGTCAAGTGCCCTTCCCTGAACTGCCTCTGGGATTACATGGATTAGAGGCTCGGGTTGTTAGACCCAAGTCTCTTTTACACTCATCCCTGCATGGTTCACAGGAGTCCATATTACTTGAGACACAGGGACAAGGAGTTGTAGATTTCTAGAGGAAAATTAGGGTGCTTTTGGCTGGGTGCGGTGGCTCATGCCTGTAATCCCAGCACTTTCCGAGGCTGAGGTTGGCGGATTGCCTGAGGTCAGGAGTTCGAGACAAGTCTGGCCAACATGGTGAAACCCTGTTTCTACTAAAAACACACAAAAAATTAGCCAGGAGTGGTGGCATGTGTCTGTAATCCCAGATACTTGGGAGGCTGAGGCAGGGGAATTGCTTGAACCAGGGAGGTGGAGGCTGCAGGTTGCAGTGAGCCGAGATCGTGGCACTGCACTCCAGCCTGGGTGACAGAGCAAGACTCTGTCTCAAAAAAAGAAAAAAAGAAAATCAGGGTGCTCTTATCAGAAGAAAGGCATTGAAACAACAGGCATTCCTCAGAAAGCAGAGAAGAGGAGCTGTTCTGGAGCTAACCTCTGCACCCCTGACCCCAAAGATGCCCTTTAAGCATCTCCTTGGAACCCCTATGAAACAAGGAGCACATTTGAAAGTACTTGTCTTGCATCAGTAAGGAAGAACCAGCAGTAAGCATAAAAATTCCTTGAGCAACAAAACAGATGTTACCAAGTCCAAGCAGTGAACCTTGTACTCTTAACTAATAAGGGAGTTCCTTAGATCTCACCCAGAAACTATTTTTGGTTTTGTTTCAAACAATTTTAATAAGCTTGGCTATCTGATTACCCCATCCCAAGCCAAACAAAGTGAAAAAGGGCATCCTCTGGCCACTGGGATATAATGTCACTGTTTGTTGTTCTACTCTCTTACTTCTAGTTAGCAGGGACAGAAAGATTGGAACATAAATCTTGGCAGTGTAGCTCTGGGATCTTCAAGTGTCCTTCAGCAAGTCAAGCACAAATGCTTTCACAGTAACAGAGCCAGTGTTCCTAGGATAATTTTCCTTCCACTTTAAACCATAATGGTTTGCGACAGCTATAAGGATGCTCAGTTAGAGTTGCGCCGTTTGGATGTTTTATTCGGCATCACTAAACTGGATCAGAGGAGTGCCTGCCAACTTGTGTGTTGTAGACGGGTCAGGTAGACAGTATAGCGTGTAACTCCCTCTGTCTCGTTGGCTCTCAGTCTCACTCATCTCTGTACTTCAGCAAAAGTCATGGTATTGCCCAATGTGAATTTTCCCCCTCCTTGGCTAATGCAAACAAGTGTGGCCTGCCTCTCTCTGACCATTTCCTACCCACAGAGGCACTCTATTTCCTCCAATGTTAAGCTGAGTGCCAAAGTGTATACACATGGACAAAACTATTCTTGAGAGAGTAGTGACTTTTCAATAGGAGAAAGGGCCAAAAATATTCTCACATTTCCTTGGGGTGACTGGTTCCCCACAGATTGCTGACACTTGGCAGCAGTGAGTGTCAAGTTTGAAAGCTGGACTTTGGGCTGGACTGATTTGGATGCTAATCCCAATTTAGTTGTTTATAACCCTGAACCAATTTATTTTTCCTTGACTATAGAATGGGGATAATATTAGTGCCTGTAGCCCAGGGTGGCTGCAAGGCTCAAGTGAGATGATGTGAGCAAAGTGCTTAGTAGTGGGTTGGGTGTCCAGTTACACACTTGGCAAATGTTAATCCCTGCAGTTATTATAATTGTTATGATTATTAGCAACACATTGTAGCTACATACTTAATTTAAGAGTGTTAAGAATGTTCTCTCTTCGAACAATGTCAATGTGTTCTGCCAGTAGTTTTGTTTTCTTCTCTGATGTGTAAATCCAAACAATTCAAAGACCGTCTTTGGAATTTGACAATTCTAGACTTAAACATTGATTTTATTGCTTATTGACAGTGTAGCTTAGGAGAAGCTGCTTTCAGAGTCTCAGTTTCCTCCAAGTAAAATCTCAGTTAATTCATCTTTAATGTGGATAACAAAGTACCCATGTCAGAGGCTAGTTTTGATGAGTAGGTAAAGAGTAAACACTTGGGAAATGTTACTGATGACTGTTCTTGTACATATCTGGACTCTCATCAGATAATTTTCTTTGGTTGAATCTTGAGGCAAACAACACACTAACAGCAATCCCTTGTAGTTTTCTAGTTTAATGAGAGACCTGGTATGTTCCAACAGTTTGTGATTGCAAGTTGTCATTGCTAATTTAGAATTTTGAAAACTGTTAATGTTAACAATTTAGATTTGGGAAACAGGATGAGCTTTTAAGAATAAGTATATAATTTTTGTCATTGGATCTTAATCTACTGAAGCAATACAATGAACCTATGCTTTGGAATCAGGTAGATCTGGGTTTGAACCACAGCTGTTTCTTAACTAGGTTATGGTCCTGACTCCATAGAAAAACTTCACTGAACTTCAGCTCTCCTATGTAAGAATGGAATAATATTAATCTTTCCCATAGTGTTGTTGCAATGATCAAAAAAGGATAACATAAATGAAGTACCTGACGTATAGTAATCAAGTTAACTGTTGCTGTTGTTATGGAAACATAACTTTGAAGAAAACTATGAAAGAGAATTGATAGCAAATGAAAGAAAAACTGTACCAAGTAAATTTTAATGCATCTATTTAGGATGATAAGCAAATATCTCATTTTCCATCAATCAAGCTGCCTGGCCCCAGAGTCAGTGACAACAGAGTTAGTAAATAAGGGCATTTGGATTAGCGTATGCCACATGATTAAACTTCAGACTACTAGGGGAAAAACAACAACAACAGTGCAATCATTGCATTTAATTAGAAGCCTCATCAGGGTGGGATGAAGGCACTAAATATGGCTGGGAATCATCAAGAATGAGGCAACGATCCACTCAGTTGTGGAGCTGCATATGAGCAAGTGGTACTCATACTGAGGTCAGTGGGCTGAGGCTCTTTGCTTCGTTGCTAGGCAACAAGGGACCTGCTATTCTGTAGCCCATCAATATCAATATGAAGCATTAACCAAACCACACTCCTGATTCCACTTATATGATGGCTGCATGGAAATGCTGGGTAACAGAAGAGGATTATGTAATGTGGAAAAAGTGAAAGTTGGCACTGCACAGCAAAGCTTCATCTTTGAAGCAGGAGTGATTCAATAGGAAAGATCATCTGCTGGTTGTGGTTCCTGCTTAAAGATGCTGGAGGAAGCATGAGAAGTGGACCGATGCCAAGTCTCTGTACCACAAGGTGAGGTAAAATGTTGGAATTTTTCGGCTAACATGAGCCACAAGAACAGTCAAAGTAGATGATAATCCTTGTCCAAAAGTATAGCTTTTAAGACTGAATTACTCTGGCTGTAAATTCACCAGTTTATCAGCAAGTTCCTTGTAAGAGTCATTTGCAACTTTAATTATCCCAATAACCAATTCAATAATGCATTTCACCCTGGCCATATGGAGAAAGACTTAGCTTCTATAGTCCCTAAGCAGATATCAATGCAGTTATATTTCACAGTATTTTATATTATAAAGGTACTTGCACCAGAGGGGAAGGTAATTAACATTGCATTAGGTTGTCATCTTGTTTATTTAATCAGCAGTATCAACTGCCCCTTTACTAAGCTATGAGAGTTGACATAAAACAAAATAAACTAGTGTTTTGATCTTATTTTCATAAATATGTTCCTATCTATTAAATTGGGAATACAAAACAATATATTCAATTTAATTTGAAATAGAATTTTCAACTGGAGAGTCAGTGTAATTGAAGTACGACGTGTTTGGGTACAAGAGCCCCCTGGGTATTGCCTAAAATCAAACAGTAGATATAACTTTCCATAAGAAAAGCCCAAAGAGGCTAATTAGATAGAAACATGGAATACTAGGAAGAAGAAAATGGGATATGTGGAATTTTTTGAAGATTTTGAGTCAATTATGCAACCATAAGACAGGAGCCATGGGAAAAAGTTGGAGAAAGAAACATAGTTGTATGCAAGAAGTTGTATACAGTGTTATTGTAACACCAAGGGAGTGTTAGAATAACCACAGGTGCGTGGAGTGGTCATAATTAGTCACTGCTCATTTGTGCCACCAGTCATCCCAGTTGTTTTGACACAATGTAACCTTTTGTCATAGATTTCTTTCACTCTTCTGGTTTTCACATATGATTTTGTTTAGAGAACTGGCCTGCACACTCAGCCCATTGGGCTCTTCAGGGACATCAGTAGAGATGCTCCCGGGGCCCCTAAAAGGCAAGATTTAATTCATCATTGTGGAAGAGTGAATGAAATTCACTTTCATCTTATGGGTGAGGGAAAAAGAAAGGTGCCTAGGAATTATACTGGTGGGGCTCCTGGGTGGCTCCCTGGAACCCTGGCTAGGTAATTTAGCTATGCCAATTAAGTTGTGGCCACTGACCCAACTTCAGGCATTTGCCAAGTCAGGCTGAAGTTCTTCCCTAAGCTCCACATGGGTTTAGTTCAGACCAGACACCCTAGTCATGCCTCAGAATATTTCAGAACAGCTTGTTCTGAAATATTTCTTCCCTTGTTCAGGGAAGAAAGGACCCAAAAAGATCATAAGTAATCAAAAAAGTCATGTGAATACACAAATAATTTTCAAAGAACTTGTATGCATTCTTACACGACTAACTCCTTGGTCTTTATATTGCTGTTAGTCACAAATTCTCTTTCTAGAACAGGCCAGAAGAGTTAAGAGAAAACCAAACCAAGTGAATCATGGAACCACCCTGATTTTCACAAATAATTACTGAGAATTTTTCTGCTTAAGGCACAGGGCTAGGTATTATGTGCTGGATATAAAGTAAATAAAACAGATACGCCTCTTGCTTGTTCTGAAAATTTGGGATTGCTCTTAACTAAAATATTAGCAAATACAACCAAGAAGAATATTTACAACATAATATGTCCTAACAGAATAGAATATATTCAAATAATGCAAGGATGGTTCAATAATAGCTAAACTGTTAATTAACCATAGTACTAGGTCAAAGGAAAAATGCCACTTGATCTGTTTTTTTAACAGGTGCCAAAGATCCATTCAATAAAAAGTGCTAATAAAATAGTCCTGTAATTATATACAATTAGACATATTCTATTTATAAAAAATAAAAATATAAAATATCTGAAATATGCTTAACAAAAAAAAATTAAGATTTACAAAGAAAACTTCAAAATTCTACTTCTAAAAATAAAACTTGAAAAATTAGGAACCAGATTTTTTTGGGGGGGCGGAGCAAGATGGCCAAATAGGAACAGCTCCAGTCTCCAACTCCCAGAGCGAGCGACACAGAAGACCGGTGATTTCTGCATTTTCAACTGAGGTACTGGGGTCATCTCACTAGGGAGTGCCGGACAATCGGTGCTGGTCAGCTGCTGCAGCCTGACCAGCGAGAGCTGAAGCAGGGCGAGGCATCGCCTCACCTGGAAGCGCAAGGGGGAAGGGGATCCGTTTTCCTAGCCAGGGGAACTGAGACACACAACACCTGGAAAATCGGGTAACTCCCACCCCAATACTGCGCTGTAAGCATACAGGCACACCAGGAGAATATATCCCAATCCTGGCCGGGAGGGTCCCACGCCCACGAAGCCTCCCTCACTGCTAACACAGCAGTCTGCCGCCATCTATCGGCAAGGCAGCAGCGAGGCTGGGGGAGGGGCGCCCGCCATTGCTGAGGCTTAAGTAGGTAAACAAAGCCGCTGGGAAGCTCGAACTGGGTGGAGCTCACAGCAGCTCAAGGAAGCCTGCCTGTCTCTGTAGTCTCCACCTCTGGGGACAGCGCACAGCTGAAGACCAACAGGGGAAGTAGCTGGAGCCGGTGCAGACGCGAACGACTCTGTCTGACAGCTTTGGAGAGAGCTGTGGATCTCCCAACTCGGAGGTTGAGATCTGAGAACAGACAGACTGCCTGCTCAGGTGTGTCTCTGACCCCTGAGTAGCCTAGCTGGGAGAAATCCCCCACTAGGGGCAGTCTGACACCCCACACCTCACAGGGTGGAGTACACCCCTGAGAGGAAACTTCCAAAGGAAGAATCAGACAGGTACACTCGCTGTTCAGCAATATTCTATCTTCGGCAACCTCTGCTGCTGATACCCAGGCAAACAGGGTCTGGAGTGGACCTCAAAGCAATCTCCAACAGACCAACAGACAGTCCTTCTGACTGTCAGAAGGAAAACTATCAAACAGGAAGGACACCTATACCAAAACCCCATCAGTACGTCACCACCATCAAAGACCAGAGACAGATAAAACCACAAAGATGGGGAAGAAGCAGGGCAGAAAAGCTGGAAATTCAAAAAATAAGAGCGCATCTCCCCCTGCGAAGGAGCGCAGCCCATCGCCAGCAACGGATCAAAGCTGGTCAGAGAATGACTTGGACGAGAGGAGAGAAGAAGGCTTCAGTCCATCAAACTTATCAGAGCTAAAGGAGGAATTACGTACCCAGCGCAAAGAAACTAAAAATCTTGAAAAAAGAGTGGAAGAATTGACAGCTAGACTAATTAATGCAGAGAAGATCATAAACGAAATGACAGAGATGAAAACCATGACATGAGAAATACGTGACAAATGCACAAGCTTCAGTAACCGACTCGATCAACTGGAAGAAAGAGTATCAGCGATTGAAGATCAAATGAATGAAATGAAGCGAGAAGAGAAACCAAAAGAAAAAAGAAGAAAAAGAAATGAGCAAAGCCTGCAAGAAGTATGGGATTACGTAAAAAGACCAAATCTACGTCTGATTGGGGTGCCTGAAAGTGAGGGGGAAAATGGAACCAAGTTGGAAAACACTCTTCAGGATATCATCCAGGAGAACTTCCCCAACCTAGTAGGGCAGGACAACATTCAAATTCAGGAAATACAGAGAACGCCACAAAGATACTCCTCCAGAAGAGCAACTCCAAGACACATCATTGCCAGATTCACCAAAGTTGAAATGAAGGAAAAAATCTTAAGGGCAGCCAGAGAGAAAGGTCGGGTTACCCACAAAGGGAAGCCCATCAGAATAACAGCAGATCTCTCGGCAGAAACTCTACAAGCCAGAAGAGAGTGGGGGCCAATATTCAACGTTCTTAAAGAAAAGAATTTTAAACCCAGAATTTCATATCCAGCCAAACTAAGTTTCATCAGTGAAGGAGAAATAAAATCCTTTACAGATAAGCAAATGCTTAGAGATTTTGTTACCACCAGGCCTGCCTTACAAGAGACCCTGAAGGAAGCCCTAAACATGGAAAGGAACAACCGGTACCAGCCATCACAAAAACATGCCAAAATGTAAAGACCATCGAGGCTAGGAAGAAACTGCATCGACTAACGAGCAAAATAACCAGTTAATATCATAATGGCAGGATCAAGTTCACACATAACAATATTAACCTTAAATGTTAATGGACTAAATGCTCCAATTAAAAGACACAGACTGGCAAACTGGATAAAGAGTCAAGACCCATCAGTCTGCTGTATTCAGGAGACCCATCTCACATGCAGAGACATACATAGGCTCAAAATAAAGGGATGGAGGAAGATCTACCAAGCAAATGGAGAACAAAAAAAAGCAGGGGTTGCAATCCTTGTCTCTGATAAAACAGACTTTAAACCATCAAAGATCAAAAGAGACAAAGAAGGCCATTACATAATGGTAAAGGGATCAATTCAACAGGAAGAGCTAACTCTCCTAAATATATATGCACCCAATACAGGAGCACCCAGATTCATAAAGCAAGTCCTTAGAGACTTACAAAGAGACTTAGACTCCCATACAATAATAATGGGAGACTTCAACACTCCGCTGTCAACATTAGACAGATCAACGAGACAGAAAGTTAACAAGGATATCCAGGAATTGAACTCATCTCTGCACCAAGCGGACCTAATAGACATCTATAGAACTCTCCACCCCAAATCAACAGAATATACATTCTTCTCAGCACCACATCGCACTTATTCCAAAATTGACCACATAATTGGAAGTAAAGCACTCCTCAGCAAATGTAAAAGAACAGAAATTATAACAAACTGTCTCTCAGACCACAGTGCAATCAAACTAGAACTCAGGACTAAGAAACTCAATCAAAACCGCTCAACTACATGGAAACTGAACAACCTGCTCCTGAATGACTACTGGGTACATAACAAAATGAAAGCGGAAATAAAGATGTTCTTTGAAACCAATGAGAACAAAGATACAACATACCAGAATCTCTGGGACACATTTAAAGCAGTGTGTAGAGGGAAATTTATAGCACTAAATGCCCACAAGAGAAAGCAGGAAAGATCTAAAATTGACACTCTAACATCACAATTAAAAGAACTAGAGAGGCAAGAGCAAACACATTCAAAAGCTAGCAGAAGGCAAGAAATAACTAAGATCAGAGCCGAACTGAAGGAGATAGAGACACAAAAAACCCTCCAAAAAATCAATGAATCCAGGAGTTGGTTTTTTGAAAAGATCAACAAAATTGACAGACCGCTAGCAAGGCTAATAAAGAAGAAAAGAGAGAGGAATCAAATAGATGCAATAAAAAATGATAAAGGGGATATCACCACTGACCCCACAGAAATACAAACTACCATCAGAGAATACTATAAACGCCTCTACGCAAATCAACTAGAAAATCTAGAAGAAATGGATAAATTCCTGGACACTTACACTCTCCCAAGGCTAAACCAGGAAGAAGCTGAATCCCTGAATAGACCAATAGTAGGCTCTGAAATTGAGGCAACAATTAATAGCCTACCCACCAAAAAAAGTCCAGGACCAGATGGATTCACAGCTGAATTCTACCAGAGGTACAAGGAGGAGCTGGTACCATTCCTTCTGAAACTATTCCAATCAATAGAAAAAGAGGGAATCCTCCCTAACTCATTTTATGAGGCCAACATCATCCTGATACCAAAGCCTGGCAGAGACACATCAAAAAAAGAGAATTTTAGACCAATATCCCTGATGAACATTGATGCAAAAATTCCTCAATAAAATACTGGCAAACCGGATTCAGCAGCACATCAAAAAGCTTATCCACCATGATCAAGTGGGCTTCATCCCTGGGATGCAAGGCTGGTTCAACATTCGCAAATCAATAAACGTAATCCAGCATATAAACAGAACCAAAGACAAGAACCACATGATTGTCTCAATAGATGCAGAAAAGGCTTTTGACAAAATTCAACAACCCTTCATGCTAAAAACGCTCAATAAATTTGGTATTGATGGAACGTACCTCAAAATAATAAGAGCTATTTATGACAAACCCACAGCTAATATCATACTGAATGGGCAAAAACTGGAAAAATTCCCTTTGAAAACTGGCACAAGACAGGGATGCCCTCTCTCACCACTCCTATTCAACATAGTGTTGGAAGTTCTGGCTAGGGCAATCAGGCAAGAGAAAGAAATCAAGGGTATCCAGTTAGGAAAAGAAGAAGTCAAATTGTCCCTGTTTGCAGATGACATGATTGTATATTTAGAAAACCCCATCGTCTCAGCCCAAAATCTCCTTAAGCTGATAAGCAACTTCAGCAAAGTCTCAGGATACAAAATTAATGTGCAAAAATCACAAGCATTCTTATACACCAGTAACAGACAAGCAGAGAGCCAAATCAGGAATGAACTTCCATTCACAATTGCTTCAAAGAGAATAAAATACCTAGGAATCCAGCTTACAAGGGATGTAAAGGACCTCTTCAAGGAGAACTACAAACCACTGCTCAGCGAAATAAAAGAGGACACAAACAAATGGAAGAACATACCATGCTCATGGATAGGAAGAATCAATATCGTGAAAATGGCCATACTCCCCAAGGTTATTTATAGATTCAATGCCATCCCCATCAAGCTACCAATGAGTTTCTTCACAGAATTGGAAAAAACTGCTTTAAAGTTCATATGGAACCAAAAAAGGGCCCGCATTGCCAAGACAATCCTAAGTCAAAAGGACAAAGCTGGAGGCGTCACGCTACCTGACTTCAAACTATACTACAAGGCTACAGTCACCAAAACAGCATGGTACTGGTACCAAAACAGAGATATAGATCAATGGAACAGAACAGAGTCCTCAGAAATAATACCACACATCTACAGCCATCTGATCTTTGACAAACCTGAGAGAAACAAGAAATGGGGAAAGGATTCCCTATTTAATAAATGGTGCTGGGAAAATTGGCTAGCCATAAGTAGAAAGCTGAAACTGGATCCTTTCCTTACCCCTTATACAAAGATTAATTCAAGATGGATTAGAGACTTAAATGTTAGACCTAATACCATAAAAACCCTAGAAGAAAACCTAGGTAGTACCATTCAGGACATAGGCATGGGCAAGGACTTCATGTCTAAAACACCAAAAGCAACGGCAGCAAAAGCCAAAATTGACAAATGGGATCTAATTAAACTAAAGAGCTTTTGCACAGCAAAAGAAACTACCATCAGAGTGAACAGGCAACCTACAGAATGGGAGAAAATTTTTGCAACCTACTCATCTGACAAAGGGCTAATATCCAGAATCTACAAAGAACTCAAACAAATATACGAGAAAAAAACAAACAACCCCATCAAAAAGTGGGGAAAGGATATGAACAGACATTTCTCAAAAGAAGATATTCATACAGCCAACAGACACATGAAAAAATGCTCATCATCACTTGCCATCAGAGAAATGCAAATCAAAACCACAATGAGATACCATCTCACACCAGTTAGAATGGCAATCATTAAGAAGTCAGGAAACAACAGGTGTTGGAGAGGATGTGGAGAAATAGGAACACTTTTACACTGTTGGTGGGATTGTAAACTAGTTCAACCATTATGGAAAACAGTATGGCAATTCCTCAAGGATCTAGAACTAGATGTACCATATGACCCAGCCATCCCACTACTGGGTATATACCCAAAGGATTATAAATTATTCTACTACAAAGACACATGTACATGTATGTTTATTGCGGCACTATTCACAATAGCAAAGACTTGGAATCAACCCAAATGTCCATCTGTGACAGACTGGATTAAGAAAATGTGGCACATATACACCATGGAATACTATGCAGCCATAAAAAAGGATGAGTTTGCGTCCTTTGTAGGGACATGGATGCAGCTGGAAACCATCATTCTTAGCAAACTATCACAAGAACAGAAAACCAAACACCGCATGTTCTCACTCATAGGTGGGAACTGAACAATGAGATCACTTGGACTCGGGAAGGGGAACATCACGCACTGGGGCCTATCATGGGGAGGGGGGAGGGGGGAGGAGGGAGGGCTTGCATTGGGGAGTTATACAAGATATAAATGATGAATTGATGGGTGCTGACGAGTTGATGGGTGCAGCACACCAACATGGCATAAGTATACATATGTAACAAACCTGCACGTTATGCACATGTACCCTAGAACTTAAAGTATAATAAAAAAATAAATAAATAAAATAAAATTAAAAAAAAAAAAAAAAAAAAAAGAAAAATTAGGAACCAGATCAGGTAGAGATATTTAGTATTGTAGAGTTACTAACTCACCCCAAATTGATCAGTGAAAAGTGATCTTAATCACGATAATAATTTATCTCTCCCCACCCCTTTCTCTCTCTCTTCTTTCATTTTTTTAGAACTTGACAAGCTGAATAGAAAAAGTCTGTATGAAAAAATAAACTAAAATACAGATTAAGTTATAAAGGCTCAACTGAAAATTTTTTAAAAATAAGAATTCTGGTGAGTGGACTACTTCCTACAGAGATTACAATGTAAAACTACAGCAATAAAATAAGTTTGTTTTGGCATAGACAACATAAGAAATAGCAGAGTCCAGAAGGAAGCTTTAATATCCGAGTAGACTCATATAGATGTTTAGTATATGATAAAGGAAAGCTTTTCAAACTAGAGAGGAAAACTCCAATAATTCAAACAAATGGTTTTGGAACAACTGACTAATCATTTTGAAAACAAAATAAGGCCATACCACTCCTTTCTTTAGATAGCTCAATGATTTGATACATATATTTAAAGAGTAAAGCTAATAAAGTACTAGAAGAAAATGAGAAAATTTGATAAAATTATTTCTAAGCAAGACAATGAACACAAAAGCCAGACAGGAAATATATGATAAATTTAAATCCATAAAATTAAAGCACTTTGTATGGCAAAAACTAGAACAAGCTGGGAAAAGTATTTCCAACACCCATAATAAAAAGTAGCTAATTTTCTTAACATTAAAATCTTATTATTTTAAATATTATAGATCAATAGTAATTACTTTAATTATAAATAAATATTTAAATATTATAAATCAAGAAGACTATGACTGATAATGCAAAGAAAAATGGGAATGAGGAAAGATATAAACTTCCAGTTTATAATAAAAACCAAATGGCTTTTAAACATGAAAGATATTCAACTTACTCAAAGGTAAGACAATGAAAAGAAGGTGGATTTTTTCACCTATCAAGTTGGCAAAGATGAAAATGCTGAATAAGTAGTGTGATCAAGGGTATAGAGAAATAAGCTATCTTACATAATGTAGGTAGGACTATAAATTGGTATAAATTCTTCAGGGGGCAGCTTAGGAATGTGTGTCAAATCTTAAATGCACATATATCTTGACCCAGCAATTTATGTTTAAAAAGTTATCCTATTATACTCATTCACTTCTGCCAAGTGAAATCTATATCTGTCTAATATATATATTTCACTTCAATATCCCAGCCAAAACAGAGAACCTAAATATTTATCAATAAGCATTTAATAAATAGACTTATAGCTTTAGATTTGTTAAGATAGAAAGATGTCCAAGGTATTAATAAATTTTTAAGCTTAAAAAGGAAAAATAAATTAGTATTATTCTATTTGTTAAAAATTAAGACATCAAATATATGTTTGTATATGAACACACTATTTCTGTAAGGACATACAAGAATCTGTTAACTATAGTTATCTCTGAGAATTGGGGCTGAGAATTTGAAGGGTTATGGAAGGAAACCTTTTACCTTTTATCTTTATATATTATTTGATTTCTTGCTATGCAAATGTGTTGCTTTTATGATAAAAAGAAAACTTTTCCTTTTTTGCTACACTGTACTTCTCAACAAAAATCTCATGTGTAGTAGTATTGTTTTGGATACAGTCTGACTTGCTAAAAATGTTGAATTTACCATTGAAACCCTCACTTACCTGAATAAAACAACCTCTGATCTTCATGAAATACATTTAAGTGGTAATCTGGTATTTAAAGACTCTTTTCAAAAGGATTAATTTCAAAATCCAAGAACTGGATAAATTTTAAAATATAGTTTTTAAAGATAAATATTATTTTCCAAACAATATCACTGACAAACCTATTGTATACACACACACACACACACACACACACACACACACACACACACACACATATATAGTATAATTTTTTAAATACCAGTAAAGACCTAAAAGTAATAAAGGCAGTGTTGCAGTGATAACTTGAAGAAGGTGATGAAACTTTCATTACGGTACCTTACCTGGAAATGGTTAAGATTTTGAGACTTTATAGGGGGTGAAAATAAAAGCAAGCCTGTGAATATGACATATTACAGATGGAATCCTGTTTTTAAATAATGGTCCATTTTTAATGTACTATGGCCACGTTTGTTGTCATTTAAATAATAGTACCATTTAATTATCATATAATTACTTTGTAATCTTGGTTTAAAAGCGGCTTCAAATTTTGATGTTTTTTCTATACCCAGAGTCCTAGCAAAGCCATTTAAAAATTCAAACACAAAATAGGTACAGTACCAAAATGCAATCACCATGTTTCTTAAAATCTCATGATTTAAGAGAGTTTGTGAGCATTTTCTGGAAATGGAACCTCTGTGGAGCCACTACACCTATAAGGCCGCCTGATACTACCAATCAGATGTTTCAACTAGGACTTAATGAATAAAGAGGGAGAACAGCCAGTCCCCTATTATGCAGTAAAGCCAGATGACAATTGGTAATCAAGAATAAAGATTAATAAGTGAATCCCAGTTTTTATCTAAAGTATAAAATTAGGAACTCAATAAAATATGAAATCTATAGATAGTCCTCAATTTTTTTTAATTCATTGAATTTTTCTTGTGTTAGACAAAGCAATAATTTATTATGGTTTCTAGCAATATTGGATTTTGCTCATACAAACTGAAGTTAGAGATGGACAAACTGGCTATGTCCCTCAATGTCTTCAGTCAGAACAAGACCCTATTAATCAGATGAAATTATCAATAATCTGAGCATAATGGGAGAGAATGTATTGAAATCTTCTGGAAGGGAATAAGCTAAACTGTTTTACTCTCATCTGTTTCATTAATCAATGTTAGCCCAGAGAGGATGCTAGGGATATCTGAAAAAGTTGGCCACAGTGTCACCGAGTAGAAGTCATTCTAGATATGGAATGAGGGGCTCTGGGTCCTAAGTCTGGCTCTGCTAAGAATCATCTGGCTGATTAGGGGTCAACTACTGAAGCTCTGGAAAATTCCGTTTCTCTCTCTCTCTTTTTTTTTTTTTTTTTTTTTTTTTTTTTTTTTTTGAGACGGAGTCTCGCTGTGTCGCCCAGGCTGGAGTGCAGTGGCGCGATCTCGGCTCACTGCAAGCTCCGCCTCCCGGGTTCCCGCCATTTTCCCGCCTCAGCCTCCGAGTAGCTGGGACTACAGGCGCCCGCCACCGCGCCCGGCTAGTTTTTGGATTTTTAGTAGAGACGGGGTTTCACCGTGTTAGCCAGGAGGGTCTCGATCTCCTGACCTCGTGATCCACCCGCCTCGGCCTCCCAAAGTGCTGGGATTACAGGCTTGAGCCACCGCGCCCGGCCTAGAAAATTCCGTTTATTATTTGAGAAATGCAGGGACTGAGTTAGGCTTCTAAGTGCCTTTTTAGCTTTTAGTCCATAAATAACATTTGTTGCCACCTTTGTCTGGAAATATGTATTAATACAATGGTAGGGAATCTGAAGAAATAGGTGGTTATTCTGTCGTCACATAGGACTACTTCAGCACATATGGGGAGACACTGCCTTTCAGTGACTTCCCGGAAAACATGTGGAATGATTGATGCATGCAAACATGCTACAAGCACTTTTATTCACCAACATATTATGCAGCACCTAGCACAGTGGTACTATAAGTAGCCTATGTCACAATTACTCAACCCTGCCATTTTAGTGCAAAAAGCAGCCATAGACAATATGTAACAATGAGCATGGCTGGGTGCCAAAAAGCTTTGTTTACTTTATTTACAAAAGCAGGCAGCTGCCTGGATTTGGCCTGTGGGTTGTAGTTTGCCAACCCTTGCTCTAAATCATTAGCGAGGAAAGAATAACAGCATGATGTATTATAAAAGCAGCCAATCCAGATGGCTAAAAATATTTTGGCTTTCCAAAAATTAAAAAGAAAATCTAGTCATGTGGAAAAACTGCTAGTGCAATTTGGGGAACATGCTCATTTGGGATTCTAATTCAGCTGTGACTCTTGTCTGTAAGCAGAAAGCCATCAGATGGGGGTGGATTTAAGCCCCGTCCAAGGAATACCAGGTCCATTTGTAGACTGGCCTTAGGCTTTGTGGTTGGTCCAATTAATTTCCCTCAAACAAGTTTCATACAAACCTACTACCTCAACCAAAGTTTGAAGTTAACTCAAGAACAAAAGGAGCATATTGAAGCAGTATGATCTATGGTATATGTTCCATGAGCACTTCAAATGAGTTTTGTGGATTTTTTTTTTTTTTTTTGAGATAGGGTCTTGCTTTTTAGCCCAGGGTGGAGTGCAGTGGCATAAACATGACTTGCTGCAGCCTTGACCACCCTGGCTCAAGTGATCCTCCACCTCAGCTTCCCTAGTAGCTGGGACTGCAGGCGTATGCCACAGTGACTCTCTAATTTTTAAGGTTTTTGTAGAGATGAGGTCTCACTATGTTGCCCAGGCTAGTCTTGAACTCCTAGGCTCAAGAAATCCTCCCACCTCAGCCTCCCAAAGTTGGGATTACAGGCGAGGGACCATATTTTAATCCAGATTTAGACCATCCTTTGATGGAGACATCTTTGAAACAACTTGGGGAATTATGTATTAGATGGTATTAAGGAATTCCAGTTAATTTTGTTAGGAATGAAAAATAGCATGGTAATTATGTAAAATAATATTTATCATTTATAAATGCACATTGAAGCATCTATGTCATTATAGGTGACACAATGTCTGAGGTTTGCTTGAAATGCTCCAGCCCCATTCCCCTCACCTCCCCAGATCACATGCAAGTTAAATAAAACAAGGCTGGCAGAATGTTGATCAGTTTTAGAGGTGGACTTGCTATTATGTCTATATTCAGCCAAGCTTCAAACACGCCTAACAGTTTCTTTCTTTTTTTTTTTTTTCTCCAGGAATGGTCTCTGTCTTGGTAAATTCTTGATTCACCAGCTTTCCCTTAAGCCAGCAAATTTCTAATTCCATTTGTCTCCTCTTTTTGTCCTCATAAAGGTATTGAGATGGGATAAATAGAACCATTACCATGCTTCTATATAAGACCTGTGTCTATTTTCTTAGTCATTTCAGGATGCCCATCTTAACTTATTTTTTTTCCTGAGAAGCATTTCAATTTGCTTTGGATTTGTGGTTGAATTTCCTGATATATAATTCTGTCTAGAAAAGGACTTTAAAATCTCTTGAAGATGTAGTTTCAACCTTTAAATTTATAACCCCAAGCTGATAGATAATTAATATTTAACCCATTTCTTCACAGCAGACATTAGAGAATGTGCTCTATATGACAGGAAGCTGCTTTCTGTATACAGAACTTTTGGGTTTTCTTTGGCCCCATTCCTCCCAGACACTGCTGATAGAGTGAGGCTGTTCACTATTTACTTAGAATTCTGTATGTCATGCCAATCATTCACAACAATCTTTAAGTTCACATTTTAAAATGCACCACATGCCATTCACACCTTAGATAAACATCAGCTAACACTGAGTCGTGAATCATACTTGTGTGTACAGATCTATTGGGAGGGCAGCTATCTTGATAATCCATATTTGCTGAGCATCTACGCTAGGCTAGGCTCTGTGCTTCATGCTTCACAAACACCATTTCACTACTGGTAGTTAATAGTAATAAAAGCAGTTATTATTATTACAAAGATCATGTATTAGGCATTGGCTATGTTTCATTTGGCATATGTCCCTGTTAAACAGACAGAAGCACTGAGGTTGCTGCTGCTATTTTTAAGTGAGGCTGAGTAACTTACTCAGGTTTATTCAGTTATTAAGTGGTAAATTCTGACTCCTAGACCTTTTTTCCATCAGTCATTTGCATGTAACTTGCATAGTTTTTGCCATTCTGCTTACCATTTGTACAATTATTTACAAAATATTTTTTAAATTGACATACTTTTCTTTACATATACTCAGCCAAAAAGGAAACTAAATATTATTGTCATACATGAAAAACTAATATTGTTTGCCACAAAAGAAGGTACCCATATAAGTAAATACAGTGAAGTGTTGTTCTCTGCAGCCTGGGACTGGCTCCACTGTGATGTGCAGATTGATTCTAAAATGGTTCCCCTCCTAATTTCCATTACCCCATGGAGTCGGCCACGTAGATTATCTTCTGTACCATCAGTGTCTTGGGTCCCACACTTTAGGCTTTATTTAATGCCATCCAATGTGGCTTCACATAGGTGAGGGATATTATGGATCATAGATCTCTGATGGAATGGAAGTAAATTACAATCATACCCTGGCAAACACACTACTGCAAATAACTAGATAAGAAAACACACATAAATAAGAATTTAATGAATAAATGGGTTAATTGTATTTTTTGGCAATACATTTTGACCATGTTTAGTTTTCCAGTGAGAGAGTTCTTTTTATAGCTATATATAAAATATGTGTGTATGTGGGATATATATATACATAAAATACATACATATGCAACACACGTATATGTATCATTCTGTTTACATTGGGAAGGCTTATGCTGTGCATATGCCTCCTGAAGATTATGTATGCCTAAACTAAAACAGTCCTATAAATTATACTTGCATAGGCTATAGTCTTGATTTATGTATAAGAGGTCAATTCATACGCAATTATAAATGGAATGTCAACCATAGTCATTATCTGGCTGAACAATGAACATTTATTAACTAGTATGAAAAATTCCTCTTGGTAGTTTTTGGCTGGCATGTATGTGGATGGAAGGTTAGGAGTGTTAAATCAATTTCACAAGCAATGAAAAGCCTATAATTTAAATGTCTTTATTCAATTGAGTATTGTAGGAACTTTGGTCTAAAAACATGAAGCTCTGTAGGCCAGGATCCAAAGTCTTCGGATATTAAAAAAAGTTCAAAACCTTCACTTTTATGAGAAAAATTTCCTATTTAAAAGGCAATATGATTTGGTAGAAATAAAAGTGATTTTGGAGTCAAAGAGACCTAAGTGAAAATCCTAAGTTTTAACCTACAAGCCAGATGACCTTATCTATGCACTTGTTGCTTGTTTAGTAAGTGAGGGTAGTAGCTCCTTTATCAGAGGATTTTTATAAGATTAAACAAAAAAATTATAAATGATTAAGCCTACTGCTTGGCTGGTTATATCACTGATTTATTTCTTCAGGGGCCAAAAGCTAAGTGTTAGGTGCTAGGGACACAGAAGTAAATAAGGCAATATGATTCTCCCCTCAAATAAGCCAGATTAAGAAGATCATATTATGTGTTATGAAAGCAATTGGGAAATAAATCCAATGAGAGAGACAGTAAGTGGTGGGCACAGTAGCTAGCAATAATTTCTCTGAGGAAGCAGCATTTAATCTGAGAACTGACAGTTGAGATTGAACAAGACATGGGGAGAATCAGGAGATGGCATTTTAGGGGCAGGGAGGGGTCTTGGGGAGGCTGTTACTGGAGTCTGGGTAGATATGACAGGGTAGTAACAGGGCAGATTTATCTGAATCTTGTGACAACTATTATAAACTCCCTTTCTCCTAAAATAAACAGAGAATTAATATCATTTAACAATTTTCACTAAGTATAAATTAAAATGAAGAAAGCAAAAATACTTCTTGATATAAAACACAGGTTCTTAAGATCTTGGAGCCTCTTGGCCTTCTTTTCTGTGAATTGTTTTTCTTCCTGACCAGGCCCTTGGATCAGATATGTTTCTATGACAAATGGAGCTGCTTTGGATTTGATTATTTTCATTTAGTATTGCTTGTCCAGATTCTTGGTAATAAAACTTTTCAGAGCTAATATTAAAAAAAAAAAAGATTGAATGTTCTCTTCTTCCCTTATGGGATACTCTCACTCAAATGCAAACATATCGAATCAGAGAAATTAATTGCTGCACTGTGGTGTCTCTGCCATGAGGAAGTGCAATTCTTGAGTGGCTTGCTGGGCAGTCATGAAAATTTTAAGCGAAAGGCGTGAGACAGAGAGGCCCACAGAGAAAACAACTCTGCTTGCACCCTTTTCTCTGTGTTCTTTCTAATAATGGCTTGATTTGGGGAAAGAGCAATGAAGAAGCAAACCCTTGTTTTGGTTGCCAGAGAATGGGGGGTGAAGGTGTTCTCTCTGTGGGAATTCTATTGGGTGTCTATGGATTTGAAAGGACAGGTCACTTATACCATCAGTCATTAGTTTCCTTCCACTCTTCTATTTTTGGGGTTCCAGCCTGTGGACCACCTTCTTTTCTAGTTGCCTTTCTCTTGCCTTGGAGTATTGATCTCTAACACGCTGCTAGACACACTGGTCTTGGATTGTTATTTAATTTCAGGAAACCAGTTCTCAGTGATGAGAGCAAAGTCTTTCCTCTTGCAGGCATGATAAGGTAAGAATTGCTTGCTTTTAAATAGCTCTAGTTGTCTTGGAATAGATTTCAAAGCAACACTGGAGGGTAACCACTGGTCTGAAATAGCCCACCCCAGCCCTCCCAACCTCCTCCCCTCCTTTGGTATATTTATGTAGTTGCAGGTATAAGGGCATTTTTTCACACCTCAGCATTGCATTGTTCACTTTTTTCAGATGATTGGAACACCTGGAGTATAAGTGGAGTAAAGAGTACAGAAGAAATGCCTCCGGCAGAAAGTATGAGCTTCCTATAATGATCTCCAATGACTTTGGTAGAACTTCTTCCCTTTTGTACAAATACCATGGACCTGCTTTAATACACTGCTAAGTATTCCTTTAACTCATTGTGAGGGTAGATGATGTACCTCTGCACGTCTGTATGCACACTCAGCATCCTCCTAAGTGCCTGGTGCCCAGTGGGTGCTTAATACATGTTTGCTGAATAAAAGAATATGACAAGTCCAAAATGTATTTTCCAACTTACTTTCTGTAGTCTTCTGAGCCTCAGATGCTAAATAGGTTGAAAAGTCACAGATTTGTTTTATAGAACTAAAAATACATTTTTAAAGGTTCAATATGGAATCATTAAACAGTTTCCAGTTTTTCTATATTAAAAATATCTTTATATAATACATTTTTGGATTCCAGGCAGCTGAGTTTAAAACTAATTCCAAATAATCCCCATTTTCTTTAAGCTAATCCACTGTTTATCTGGATAAAAAAAATACAGAGAAATTATTTTGTTGACAAAAGACTTGGCCACTTTTCATAATGAAATTATCAGAGACTGCCGGGCGCGGTGGCTCAAGCCTGTAATCCCAGCACTTTGGGAGGCCGAGACGGGCGGATCACGAGGTCAGGCGATCGAGACCATCCTGGCTAAAACGGTGAAACCTCATCTCTACTAAAAAGAATACAAAAAACTAGCCAGGCGAGGTAGCGGGCGCCTGTAGTCCCAGCTACTCGGGAGGCTGAGGCAGGAGAATGGCTTAAACCCGGGAGGCGGAGCTTGCAGTGAGCTGAGATCCGGCCACTGCACTCCAGCCTGGGCGGCAGAGCGAGACTCCGTCTCACAAGAAAAAAAAAAAAAAAGAAAAAAAAAAAAGAAAAAGAAATTATCAGAGATAGCAAAAAATGTATTTTTAAAAATCTGTTTAAAAAAATGCATTTTCAGTAAGCAGAGACTGTTTTTTCTCCCCTTTGCTCATTCTATTTCTAATGGTTGTTTCCTTCTCTCTCTTTTCTTTTTCTGAGACGGAGTCTGCCGCCCAGGCTGGAGTGCAGTGGTATGATCTCTGCTCACTGCAACCTCTGCCTCTCGGGTTCAAGTGATTTTCCTGCCTCAGCCTCCTGAGTGACTGGGATATAGGCGTGTGCCACCACACCCAGCTAATTTTTGTATTTTTAGTAGAGATGGGGTTTCACCGTGTTGGTCAGACTGGTCTTGAACTGCTGACTTCGTGATCCACCCACCTCAGCTTCCCAAAGTGCTGAGATTACAGGCGTGAGCCACCACACCTGAACTCCTTTTATCAGTATCAACTGTTGAACTCCTACTCACTCTCAAAAGCCCAGTGCAAGTGTTTTCTCTTTTATGGAGCTGTTATTGTTCTTTCTCCTCTCAACTGCCAGGCTGAACAAACCCCTCCCTTCTTTGCCCTTTGAGCAAACACATTGTACCACAAAAGCTTGTATATTTTCCAATTTCCCCTCCGGACCAGGGGGCAGAAACTGTGTAGTCCTAATTAGGGAAAAGGAGTCAGGCTGGGAGGACCAGGGGAAAGGAAAAAGAGAAAGCAGATAAGTTATAAATTTGCCTTTCTCCATGGTCCAGGACACACAGCCCTCCTGTGCCCATCTTATCACCAGACACCTGCAAGTTAGCTCACTGCAACCTTGGCATTATCAGTATAAAGCCCTCTTCAGCATACACCATAAACACTATTCAATAAAATCTCCAGCAAGTCTCCGTTTCCTTGCAGTCAGCTCCTCTTCTGCTGATTTGCCCATTGCCATCTCACAATGTATTTTCATACTTTCTCTAATGAATCTGCTTTTCTTTATCTACAACTGTCTTGGGAAATTCTTTTACCCACGCGCCACTGGCCCAGACAGTCGTTGCTCCCCTGTGACGGAAATGATGGCCCACAAGCCAAATCTGGCCTGCTGTCTTGTTTTGGGGAGAGGGGAATCTGTGAATTAAGAATGGTTTTTACATTTTTAAATGGTTGGAAAAAAAGGAGAATGAGATTTCATGACATGTTAAAAACACTGCAAGATTCAATTCTGTATCATCTGTAGTTACTTTTGTGCTATAATGACAGAGTTGAGTTGTTGTGACAGAGACCATACATGGACTGTGAAGCATAAGACAGTTACTGTCTGACCCTTTATAGAAAAAAACTGTGCTAACATCTGCTCTGTGGGCAGGGATCACTGTATTGTGGTCATGCAGCTGACATTTATTGTTACCATATGCTGGACATTGTGCTAAATAATTCATGTACTTTGTCTTGTTTAATCCCCAACAACTCTATGAGGTAGGTGCTACTATTATTTCCACTTACAGATGAGGAAACTGAGGCAAAGAGATGTTGAGAACCTCTCCTAAAGTTTCTGGAGTAGCAATTTGTAGATTTTTGATTCAATTCGAGCTCTTCTTGCCTCCAGTCAAGGCTCATGGCTACCTCTCTAGCCCCAATATTGTCCCCGCCCATCACTGTTACCTGGGTGCTGAGGGCAGTACCTGGCAATGCTTGTGAAATAAATCAGTTACATTTCCTCCCTATTGTCCCCAGCTGTATTCCTCTGTAGGGGGAGAGATGTGATTTCCCTCCCAAGTCAAACATAGGCTTCCATTACTTTTGCTGGGTAGAATGAGGGCCATAGCTCATAGATGGATTAGTTAATCTATTAATGGTATATAGTGGACATATCCCATGAGCTAGACTCTGTGCCTGGGCTGAAATGTAGATGTGGAGAAGCTTGAAGTCTAGAGATACATCCTTGAATATTCTAAGGAGGAGGCAGAAAACTCTATGGATCCTGGGAGTCTGATGCTGGTAGGGTAGTTGAGTAGCAGACATGAGATTTCAGACAGTTCACATAGTGGCTTCAAGTCAAATATTCTTCCATTGTTTTCCTATGAGAGACCTTATTAGTTTTATTTATGGTTTAAAATATCTAACAGCTTTATTGAAGTATAATGATTATATAAAAACTGTTTATACTTAATGTATAGAATCTGACGGTTTTGAACACATGCATATACCTGTGAAAGAATCACCACAATCAAAGAGGGAAACATATCCATCACCTCCAAAAATTTCTTCCTGTTCCTCCCCGCTTTTGTGGAAAGAACACCTAACTTGAGATCTACACGTTCAAGTGCACAATACAATATTGTAAACTACAGGCACTGTGCTATACGGCAGGTCTCTAGAATCTCTTCATCTTGTATAAATGAAACTTTCTACTCATTGTTCAATGGGTATTGATGTTTTAAGGATTTTCCCCTTAAGAGGAAGATTTATTGATGAGTCCAGATGGCACAGTGGCTGCCGATGAAACTGAGGACTTTCTATTTTCTCCACAACTTCTTGCTTTTGTGCTCAGTGGGGAAAGGGCAGATAGTCACTCCCCGGTCCCGTATCACTACTTGGGTATTTACTGCAACACTTGATTATGGAGATCTCTCTAATGACCAGATGTAGCATGAGGGCCAGTGGGACTGGGCTAGGAAAGGGTGGGGACATCCACTAAAATTAGTTGTATGACCTTAAAACTTAAAATAATTTCTGTGTTTTTGTTTCTTTACTTGTGAAATGGGGATAATAATAACTACCTTGCAGGCTTATGAGGACTAAAAGAGATAGATAAAAGGATCTCAGCACAGTCCTTTGGCATTATAAGTTCTCAAATATTCGCTGCTACTGCTACTCAGACAGCCATTACTCCTATCATGGTTACTACAGTATCATTTTTATTAGATTCCAGAAATTGAGCCGTGAAAAGAGCAGGAAATGTCAGGATAGGGACATGTGCTGAGTGTTGGAAGAACATGCTGACTGGTATTAGAATCATTATAGAAGTTTCATAGTGTGCTATTGGCTGGAATGTTCTTCCAGGCAAAATATTATCCAGAGATCCCTACCTGAGACCTTTCTGGGCTCCAGCTTATAGGAATCTGGTCAGAAATCAAGTCATTGTGCTTGAAGAATAACATACATTCTTCCACTTAGTCCTCTCCACTATATTATAAAGTGGGTTGGTTTTGTTCATTTGAAGAAACTGATCCAACACTGGTCTGTTGCTGGCCTGTGATCACTCAGCCAGCGAGTGGCAGTCAGGATACAGGTGGCTGCATCTTCAAAGCTCAGGCTCTTAGCTATTATGAATTCTCTTTACTACGCAATATCAAGTCAAGGGTGATAGGGACGTCCTTGTATACTTTAGATTCAAAATAAAGCAAAATTATTTAAGAAGGCAGAACATACCACTTTTAGGCAAGAAAATGCCTAGTCAAGAATATGGAAGAACCTGTTCTGTTTCTCATTCTGTCCCCTCTGCAAGTAAAAGGAAAAGTAAGGTTCTACTCTTGGGTTTTTCTTCTATATTTTACATCTCAACCTGAGGCAGAGCGAGGAACCCAAGAGAGATAAGCAAGGGTGATGTCTGAGAGATTTTTCTAGGATGAAGCTAATAGAACTAGCAATAAGGAACATAGATAACAATGACTACGAATAACTTAATCGTAACATGCTTTTCCTTAAGTGTTTTCTATGTGTCAGACATTGTGCTAAATATTTCACGTGAACCAGCTGCTTTCATTCCTCTAATTACCCCAAGAGGCAGGCATTAATACCTCCATTTTGCAGCTGAGAAAACAGGATTAGAGAGGTTGAGAATCCTGCACACGGTTGCATGGCTGCCTTGGTGTGGACACAGATGTGCTGAGTCCACAGCAGAGGCTCACAAGCACTGGAGATAGACATTTAGAGGCCACGTCTGAAGGCAGTGGAGTGGTGCTCCCTCCTGCCTCTTATTGGAGTTGTTTTCATAGAGTAGGTAAAAGAAATAAGGTGTTTAAACAGACCTGAAACTTCTGGATAAACAGAGTCATGGGGTTCTCCAGCTGAAATAATCTGGCCAATGGTTCTTAAATCTGAGCATGAGCTCAAGAATTTGCATTTTATAGTAATTTCTTGGTCAGAGCTACCTAATGTGTGGGACCCAGAGCTTGCATTCACACACACACACACACCCGCACACACACCCGCACAAACAAGCACACACACGTGCATGCACACACACACACACACTCTGAAGATGCGGGTTCCTTATTTGAAAACAGGAAAATTTTTCATTAAATCAGATAATAAAAGATAAAAAGTGTTTCCTATTTTCCATGATCTCTTTCAACTAGTAATGACATTTTTATTTGTTTTTTTTTTTTTGTTTAATGTCCTAAGAAAAAAATAGCAAATTATTAACAAGAATCATGTTATTCATTTGTAGATTATACAACACCAATTTTAAAGCGCATTTAGCTTGTCTGAGGAGTCACTGAAAGTGTACAATTCATCTTTAATAGCTTGTACATACAGATGTATTCCATTCTTACTGGAAGAGTAGAGCTGCGGCATAAAACTGACTCTGCTATTTTTGTTTCACTCCTTGATGTGGACACATGCCAGAAAATTTCACTTCCATTCATTCACTGATGGGTAAGGAAATGCTGACAGGGCGAGGAACCATAGGTTGCCTTAGCTTTCCCTTTCCTTCTTTGAGTATAAGCAGTGCTAACACACAAGTTAGAAAGAGTGTGATAGGCTTCTTTGGTGGTTCATGTTTTTTAAGAATGCTTCATTTTTGGGTTCAAGGAAAGTTCTGGTTCAAATGAAAAGTGTGACTTCTCAGTGCTGTCAGTACCCTCTCCAGTTCCCGCTCTGCCCCCGGTTTATTCAGTTGTAGAAGGGACATGCTTACTTTGTACTCTGAATCTCATGCATATGGGGCCACTGAAATTCTGTGCTCATGGGCCATTGTAAATGTTATCTGTAAATGGGGCAGCAAGAACTGCAGGTACGCATATTGCACATATCTCTGCTCACACTCATTCACCATGTGTCCCATGAATGTCCCAGTATCTCATTGAACTTTACCTACAAATATCAAGTTATCAGGATTTTCAATGTGGTTATAGCATTGAACCAAGTATGAGGTCCTTGTGAATGTGAGGGCTTTGTGTTCAGGTGATGAGGATGCCACTGGTCTGGGGACCACTTTATAAGAATCCTTGACTTAGATACTTCCCATAATTTTCCAGTTCATTTTGAATGTATAAATTCAAAAACAGGCAACATTTTGCTTATTATCCCAACGACAAAGGCTTTCAAAGTTTTTCCAAAAGAATCAGATTGCTTCCCAAACAAATGACTCCTACAAAATAACATTTTAATGAGTTAAAGGGCAGGAAAATAAGAAGCATCTAAATCGAATTTGTTCAAAAATACATACGGTTTTCCAAAAGTAAAGGCCTGAGGCAAAATTGGAATCATGTTTTACTGAACCCAAAAGTTTGGGAAAATGCTGGAAGATACTTAGCTGGACTCAAGATGCCTGAAAGCACTCCCTATTTCTAGAATTTAACTTTGGCAGGTTAACTTCTGACCTGAGCTTGTTCCACCAAAGGGTACAGGATTTCAATAGCACAGAAGAGAGGCTATTTCCAGAGTTAAGATTCTTATTTCTCGTTAATTTTCTCTTACTTTTTTAGGTTAATATAATTAGCTCAAGCTATTTCTGTCTTCTTAGCAGGGAAGAATTTACCTCTTCTTCACCCACATTTATTTTTTCTTCTTTGGTATGATCCAAGGATAAAATTTGCAAATTCCAAAGCAAACTCCCTCAGTTCTGAGGCTTATCCCTTCACCTTGACGAGTATTTTCACTCTCAGCAAATGTGAACTTTTGCTGCAGATTTGAAGCAGTTTCTGTGCAAGATTGGAGCTCACACGTGAAGGCAGCTCTGTAGAAGTACGAAGTGTTGTCCCTAATCCTCGTAATATCCAAACCCTGTCATCTGGTCCAGCTAAGGACTAGGGAGATCTAATCAGAGGTATTTGACTTGTTTTCAGCTTATGGGTTTGACTTGTTTTGCTTATGCATTAGCAAATTTACACTTGACCAAGTTGTTTCCTCTTCTGTGGGAAAATGTTTTTCCCTCCTCTCCTTCTGTCCTTTCAGCTTTTGTTTGATTTTGCAAACACACTGCTTTAACCTCTTTTCTGATACTATGTCCTTCCATTCTTAGGGCCCGAGTAAAGAAAATGAATGCAGTGATTCCTCATTCTATGATCTTAAGTAAATATCATAGCTTTCATTGTTATGGGGTTTTTATACTTCAGTAGTTTGGAATTGACCTGAACTAAGAGGCACAAACAGCTTTGCCACTAAATTTGTGTGACCTTATGTGACCTTGGGTAATTTGCAACATTTCCGAACTTCACTTTTACTATGAACTGCACAGGAATACCATCACCTATCTTAAAACACATGTTCTCAAATACTGGGTTATGTATTAAAATGGAGATTTCATACCCTACTCTCAGAGTTTGATTTAGTATGTGTGCCAGAGACATTTGCTGTTCACTAAACAGTCAAGGACTGTTAGGCAAGGCCAAGGGCTATGAGGAAAAGTGACTTGTGTATAATCATTTTTCCAAAGCATTTTAGAGCTGCTACCTGATGATCTCAGCTGTCTTTTCCATTTGCCATGTGTTCCAGTTGTATACTAACAGGATGGAAACAGCCTGGATTCCTGAATTGCTACTTGGAAGGGAGGTGTCATAGAAAGTCATTAGACCCATGGTGGACTTTGAGTAAAGAATGAGCTTTTAAACACTAATAAACAGATATTTGAGGGGTGAGCCTCTTTCTGTAGCATAAACTAGCTTATGGCAAAACCAGCATATGATGCCACAAGTATGGTGTTGCTGTGTTAGGCTGTTCTTGCATTACTATAAAGAATTACCTGAGACTGTGTAATTTATTGAGTTTTCATTGGCTCACAGTTCTATAGGCTACACAAGCATGGTGCCAACTTCTGCTATGCTTCTGGTGAGGCCTCAGGAAGCTTATAGTCATGGTGAAGCAGGAGCAGGCACATCACATGGTGAGAGCAGGAGGAAGAGAGAGAGGGCAGGGAGGTCCCAGACTTTTAAATGAGATCTCATGTGAAATAACTGAGCAAGAACTCACTCATCACCAAGGGGATGGCACTAAGCCATTCATGAGGGATCCAGCCCCATGATCCAATGTCTCCGTGCCAGGCCCCACCTCCAACATTGGGAATCACATTTCAACATGAGATTTGAAGGAGACAAACATCCAAACTGTATCAGCTACCATAACAAAACCCCAATGTATGTGGCTTAGCAGTCAGGTGACAGGCAGAGAGGAAATTGTTAATGGAGACTAAAAATGTGGAGCTGATGCTAGTCAGTAGAAAAAAAGTAGGAGCTCTCACCTGTGATAACTTAGAAGAGGGACCACATGATACTGAGATGGCAGCTCTAGGGGAGTGTTTTAGAAGATATAAAATAGTAGTATGGTTTGGCCACTATTGGCAGCAGTCAGCAAAGTACTATTTAAAAAAGAGGGAGGCGGACATGCACACATTTTAGAAGGAATTGGTACAAATCAAAGGCAACAGAGCCCAGAAATGTGAGGCCTTAAAAGATTGGAAAACCCACTGCATTTGAACCACAAACTGTGAGAAATGTGGTATAAAAAATCCGTGAATAACAAATGCCCAGAAACACAGATGATTCAAATGACTCAGGGCTAATATCGGATTTGGTATGTGGCCATTAAGTTCAAAGGCATCTACAAAGAAATAAAGCAGTTTTGAAAACCGTGTATCAAACAAAACCTGTAGATGTTACTGGAAGATGGTACTAAATGCAAGCAAATATATGGGAATTTTTGACAAAGTTGTATCTGTCTAAAAAGCAAGGAACTGAAAATGACCCTTGGCCCTCAAACTTCCCTGAACAGAAAACTAGTAAGGAGGGCATATGCCACAATACCCACTTCAGAGACAGCAAAGGACAATAATGGAAGATTAAGAACCTCCCAGAGGGTAGAGCCAGATGCTATACTGTCACCCAAAGGCAGGCCAATCTTGCATTTTAACACTTTTCTGCCATGCCCAAAGTATTGAAGAGTAGTATGAACTCAATTTGTGGTCACCGACAGACCTTCTGCCTCTCCAAGATATAAAGGAAGCCTTTTCCAAATCTTTTGAACTGCCCTGTAGCCAGTTTTATTTGTATTGCACTTGAACTGCACAAGTATTTGTCTTTTTTTTTTAAGTTAAGATAAACCTTGATGTTGAGTTTGGTGGTAGTTGTAGGCTGACAGGTTAGACAAGTCTTTTTGGTATGTGGGGAAAAAATGGAATCTGGAAAAGTACGTTCTTCCCATCAGAATTATTGAGAAATCAGCTTGAAAAATAGCCAGGTTACTTGGGGTTCTGGAGACCTGACGTGGGGTTGGGACAAGGGCCCCATCTTGGGTTTGCCCAATGGTTGTATGTGTCTCCATGCAATGTGTGTTTAGTGAATGTCTAAATCAGTGGCGTTTGGTGTAGGTGAGGGCCTTAGGTATTATTTAGCCTACAGCTCTACAATGAGACCTATTTCGTCAGCGCTGTTAACACTTTGACAGGGTACACACTCTTTCATGGATTACTTCCACTGGTTAGAAAAACTGTAAATGCATTGAGCTTAAATGTGCCTCCTCTCTCCATGAGTCTAGACCTGCACCTGTTTCAGCTCCTGTGTCTACATTTCTAAAATTAGAATCTGTCATCACTAAGTAGAAGAGCAGTCAGGAGGAGACCAAGTAGAAGGCAGTCACTGACTAGAGAATAGGATCAGTCTCCCCTAAGCCTGTTTCAGAGCTGTTTCCTCACTGTTCAAACAGTCCAACAGCCAAAGTGGAATTTCATAATAGCGGATCTCCTTTGCTTGCTTTTCTTGGATGCTCTAAAAAAGACTCGTGTATTAGAGTAACCCTGCTTAAAATTCCCTTTTTCTCGCCATCCCTCTCCCTTTGCTTACTGCAGATTCTTTGGTAGCTTGCTCTGCCCAAAAGAAGATAGGAGACAGACAGACACACACACACAGAGACACGCAGATGGACAGACAATAAACTTTTCCTGGGGGTGTGAAGGTAAGCAAACCAACAAAGTAAAGATTTATTTGAAATGGCCCCCACAAAGAAAATAGAATTTATGATGTGATACTATTATGTAAAAGGATAAAAATTACTGAAAAAGTGGCCCATAAATATGAAAAGAACAAAAATAAAATTGCTCCACTCCCTCAAGCCTGGCCAAAGCATATTTTCACCTCTTTTGCTCAATTTTCTCCCAGTTCTGAATATAAAAGCCCAGAAAATCAGGGAGAGAAGCTCTTTGGAGCTTATCAGGGGTGGGAAGAGAAACTGAGTGGGCAGAACAAGAATTGTTTTGAGAGTGTAGGGAATGAGTGGGAACACCTCCTGCCTTTCGTCTATCACATGAGTGGAAGCACTTAAGGACAGCACAGAATTGCACTGTATGTGTATCACAGCCTTAGAGAGATTGTGGCAGGTGTTGTACTGTTTCTCAGTTGAACACTTTGAAGCAGAGTTCATTTTTATATTCATGTATCCATCCAAATAGTTTTGAGGGCAAGGCACTGTCCCTGTAAGTTATTGGTAGTCACCAATTACATGGTAGTTCTTCAGCTGGTTAATAACACCTTTATCTCTACTATAAAGATGATGATGATGATGTGTAGTGTGTGTATCAGATATTGTAAGTTTCAAATATATATACATATATGTTTGTGACTAGAGAGCCCTAAATAAGAGGCAATCCAGGAGGAGAAACTTAAGAAACAGAAGTTGGATTCTGGGGAGTAGTACATGGTTCTAACATTTCAATGAAAAACAAAAGTTCTATAAGAATTTTATCAAGGATCTATGAAGTTTAATACATCCCTACAGCTAAACTCTCTGAATCTGTACCAAAAGTTCAATTTGTTGGACAGTCACTATTTGTTGAGGACCCCTATCTTATATATCTTTCATTTCCTTCCTAATCTTCTCCTAGCCTAGTGTGAACACATAGCAGATGCTTACTTGCTATAGAACTTCAGAGCTGCAGGTAGCTTTAGAGACCAACACAGACCAACCCCTGAATTGTAGATGAGAAGTGAGGAACCTGTCTGGACCTTTAGAACAGTTGTCTGATGGATTGTTCAGCTTCTAGCTCCCCAAGTGCTATGTAGCCCCTATGTCCCTTCTAGCTTGGCTTGTGTGTGTTCATCTGTCAAGTGTCAGGTGGTGGCCTTAATTGAACTGACTCACCCCTGAGTCCCAATCAAAGTTAGGTCTCCCCTTCTAATTCTCCATCAAAGCACTCCTTGCATAGCACTTTCCACCACTTATAATTAAACTTTAATTTTTGTGACTATTTTATAATGTCTATCTTCTAACCAAGCTGTGAGTGCCGTGAAAGTGAGAATTAGTCTGTTAATTCATCATCACATCCCCAGTGCCTAGCATAGCCCCAGCACATAAGAGCCTGGTGAATATTTGTTGAATAAATAAGTGGTTGGAACGCACACACCCGAGCTGTCTTTGTACAACACAAATCTGTTTGTCTTTCTCTTGCCTAAATTCCTTCTTTAGTTACTCACTTTTTAACAGTCAAGAAAAACATGTTTTAGTCTGCTTAAAAAGAGCTACCACAATTTGGTTTTTTGTCTAAGCTCCTCAGGTCCTTTCAGACCTCTGTGCCTTTGCATATGCTGTACCCTCAGAGAAACACTCTACCTGCTGTTCCTGCCCAAGTGGGTAAGCACCTACCCTTCCATCACCTTCTTGGTGAGGCCCAGACTCCCCAAGCAAGGGCTGGTTGGTTGGTTCTTAATGTTTCCCACAGTGCTTTGTCAGTATTTCTGTGAGAGTAGAAGGGTGGCATACTTTCTTTCTCAAACTTGTCCTGGAATTCTTTCCACTTCCCCCAAGGCTGTTGTGAATAAAGGAGTGGTCAAGGGTGACACACAGCCAATGGTTCGTCCACCAGCTGCCTCTGGTAGCTCCTTGCTGCTGTCTCTCCTCCCAGGTCTATCTCCTTTTATTTTCCTGGCCTTTCTTGTGATCTCCCGCTTTGTCTTTTGCAGGGTCCTCATCCCCAAATTTCTCTCCTATCATGTTAGGTGCACTGATTTCACTCTTTTTGTTTCTCCTTTGAGAAATATAATGCCTGGGAAGAGGCAGCAGCTCATATTGCACACCTAAATAGTCCCAGTAAGGCATTTTCCTGAATAAAAAGCGTCTTCTCCTGAGGTGGATTCTGCTTTCCCCTAGTCTGCAAAAAGAAGGCAGCCAAGTTTCTGGCTTTAAATGGTAACTTTTCTTTCCTCTTTTAGATGCCTTAGTACCTAAGCAGAAACAAATGTCTTTTATAAAGCCACTTCACTTTGACATCTCAGATTCTCAGCAGGCTTGGTAACAGCGGCTTGTCCACTGTTTGTGACTATCTCTGGGGACCACTTTTGAAGCCAACTCTGTGAAGAGCTGTATGAACTCTATGAGGCTCTATAAAGAAAAGCATCATTAGGAGGTGATGTTCTTAGCAATGGCTCTGCAAAGTTTAAACTCCAATTTCCTCGTTCTGTATTCAGAACAATTGCTCTTAAAGTATTCGCTAAGGACAAGCATTTTATTACTCCCATACTCAACAACATGGGAAAAAACCAAGCCCTCCTAATGAAGACCAAGCAGCTGGACCTGCAGCGCTCTAGTGTTACCTCTGTTTGGGGTTTCCTCTATTGCTGGGAGCCCACTTAGTTGATTAACTTTGTACTTAATGAATAGGGTTGTGCATTTTTCCAGCTGTTTCTAGGAGAAACTGAAACAGGATTGGAGATTTTGAAAATTTGTAAACTCTCCCCAACCAAAACAAACAAACAAACAAACAACAACAAAAAAAAAAAAACAAAAAAAAACATACACACAATAAACTTGTCTGTGGCCTCTTTTTATCATTTCCATCCTTTCTGTTGTGAAGTCCAATGGATATGAAGCAGATGGAAAAGAGAATAGGCACAGAGAATGTACGCACAGATATAATATGGGTAAATTCTACTAACCAAACAAGCAAAAACCAAGCTTTAATTAATTCAGTTATGTTTAGATCTAGTACTTTTTTACTGAAACAGGGCCACTGAGAAAATATGACATGATAATACTTAGTAAAACCTCTGAACATATGAAAGGACTTAAAACAAGATTAGTAATGGATAATACTACCTTACATTTATATAACACTTGGCATATTTCAAAAATGTTTCATGACCAGTGAAAGACTGAATGTCACATTACTTGGGAAAAGAAAAAAGGGAGGCTGTTTCTATTACAATTTATGGATAAAGAAGTAGTTTTATCATATGACCTTTTTCCAAGGTCATATGATAACTTAAATAAGAAGATCCTTTCTGTGGCAATTAGCATTATTTTTAAAATTGTCAACAGATACTGGAGAGTTTTCTTTTGAACTAATCTACTGTCTTATATTCCATCCAGACAAATAAGGAAAAACAAATCAGTTGAAGAAGAGAAAAAAAAAACCATTTGTTTCCCTTGAAATGCATTAAGTGTAACTGTAGTCATGAGAATCTGAAGATGCAAAATCTAAAACTAGCCAATATTAGAAACTCTGAGTACCAACTTAAATTGATAAGACTTAAACAGCAAAATACACTTTTTGTCTGCTTTTAGATTAGTATGCCAATTTTGATCCACATAAAACAATCGACATTTATGTTGCACTTACGCATACATTTACAAACACTATTCTATTTAATCTCATTTTTTTGTGTGTGACTGACAAATTCACTTTCATGGAAAGAGACTTCCGGAAGACAAAAAAAAAAAAAAAAAAAAAAAAAAAAAAAAAAGGGCTCCTGAGGAGCCCAGAAAACATTTTTACGCAAAATCTAAGACCACAAAAAGGCCATACAAAAGACCCTTATTACCCAATTCAGTGCGTGGGCAAGGATGTATAGGAGACACACTTAGTTATGAAGACAAAGTGTTTCAAATGAATGGTTATGATAATCTATGATCAGCTATTGGGTAAAACATAGGCCCACTTAATTATAGATGGATAAGGGGATATGTACATTTCAGCATTCTATATATGACTCAGAGATTTATGAGAAACCAATTCCTCAAGCTTTTAATATTAGTGAACAATAGCTATCACATACCTATATCAGTCACTCATGCACACATTTACCTAGTCCCAACCACAAAAAGACATTGTTTCATTTAGCTTCTCAACTTGAATTCTGTCTAAAATTCCTTGGTACCTGAGGTTGAAAGCATCAGGTACTAAGTCATCCTCCCTGCTAAAATTAAGCTGTCTCTGTATACACAAATGGTGACAGCTGAAATGCACTCTGGGTCTCTGCTAATAGATCCCCCATTTAGACGTTGGACAACTGAAGGCAGGGCATTTTGACCAGGGGTCTTTCAGCTCTGGAATCTCCTGTCTGTCTTGGTCTATCAAAGCTCCATTTGCCACCTTTCTGGGCGTGGTGCCAACCTTGTATTTTTAGACAGAGTAGTACTCTGAAGTTGGAATTCTAAAAGTGTGCCTTTTTTTTTCTTAAATAATTGTTTTATTCAGAGCTGGTACTAGTTGTTCTCAATTATTTAATGTATTTTATCACCTTAAACTAATTATTTATTTAATGGATTTCTCCAATTTTTAAAATTATGTCTATTGCAACATGCTCTGGGCATGAGTACAGAAAATGAACACATTAATTATAATAAAACATTCAAGGTCTGAAACAAATTAAAAGAAGAGAGTTAACACAGGCTACTCAACATCTGCCATACACATATATACATATAGTACCTCTTTCCCATCCAAAATGCACCTCTGTACTCTCTAATACCTGCCTGTTGGGAGCTGGCTCTGCTTGTAACACTTTGGTGAGAACAGGGAAGAAAATGATGGTATCATGGTAGTGTTCTTGCATTCTCCTCACAGCACTGGCTGCTGCCTCTGCTACCCTCTGAAATGCCTGTATATCACCTCTCAGGACATTTTTAGTTTCACACCACAAATGAGACAAACATTAATTATAGGTTGGAAAAGGGACTGGAATGCTGTGGCGGCACATTCCATTTTAATAGAAAGGGTCTGAGGGAATGTGCTGTGTACCTCCAAGCATGCTCTTATTGTTGAGTACTCCTTTTTTTTTCCATGTTACTTTTTTCTTGCTTTTGTTATTACTTTTAATTTATACCACTTTAAGATCTTAAAATTCTGTGAGTGAATATGAAGATAACATATTGTATGAAACGGAATATATTTTAAAAAATGTTTTTGACACATTAGAAACTTAATTGTAATCCAATTTGATGGAGCAAGGATCAAACTTCTTGACCCATGATTTGACCAGTCAAGTGATTTTTCCGGGAAGACTTGCTTTAGATACAAAAGGTGAATATTTCCCTCTTAGACTTACATCCCTTACTTTCCAATTTGCTATTTAATTTGGATAAAGTTCTTGGTGATTTTACATGTGCTGTCGAATATCTTCAAAACCAAATGGGTTCACTTTCAAAATAGTAAAATGTAAATTTGTTCTCTTAACACTCAGTCTCACCACATTCATACCATAACATTTTATGTTATTTAATATGGCTTTTAAAACGTGCATTAGTAATGTGCTAATGAGACCTTACAGGCTTTAATTCATTACAGAAGATGCAATAAAGGCTAATATGAGTAGAGCTTCCTTGGCAATCAGGAATCAGACTTTTTTCTAATGCAAGAAAACTGGTCAATTTTCTACTCTATTGATGTTTGCCATTACAGTAATGAAGCAGGTTACATTTTCTTTGTAATAAGATGATTAATTTGGTTATTGACTTTCTGTTTCAATTTCGTGTTTCATTTAAATGATTTGAAAATACAGGTTCTGTTTTTTTCCACTACATGCTTGGGTCAGATGTAAGACATTTATTCTATTTGGTTCCCAACTTTAATATCGGAAAGAATTTTTTTCTTGTTTTTTTTTTTTTTTTCCCTTCTTAGAAGCCATTACACAGATAAAATTATCAATTGAGATTAACAGCATATAATGTCACCCAATACAAAGGGAAACTGTGTATTCATTTGAAAACTTGAATTTGAATGTGGTATCATACAGATAGAAAAATTCTGAGACAGCAGAAGAGTAAAAAGTCATCATCTTTTTGCGTGAGTCACTTTCTCCTGAGACCATTGTTTTTCAAGCCAGTTTACTTTATGGAGATGGGAGAGTGCAGAACTTCAAAATGCCAGTGCACATGACCTTCTGATTATATGGGCTTGTATAGTTTTCTGAACGTAGGTCTTATTACTTCCATAAGTTGATGGCTCCTTGAGGACAGATGGCATATTTTATACATCTTTGTATGATACCTAGCAAAGAGCCCTGCACAAAGTAGGTGAACAACAAATGTCTCTGTTAAATAAAGTATCATGAGAAGCATAGACGAGAGAGAGGTAGGGAATGAGATAAGAGGTTCCAAGGACATATCTATAAGTAGGTACTTAGATTTGTTGTGTACTTTATTTTTATTGAAAGACCCTCTCTAAATCCAAATAGTCATCTTCTCAGGTCTGTGGGATACAACCATTCCCCAATTACTTGGCTTAACATTTCTTCCTGCAGAGCCACTATAGGGGTAAATCAGGGATGGTCAAGAGGATTCATTCCATATATCAACCAGTTATGGTGAATTGGTGGTGATCCTTTGGGCTGCAGTATAGAGAAAGCAGCTCAGACTATTCCTGGACCCAGTGAAAAAGAGGGACAAGATGGCCATCTATGAGCTGGATAATCAAGACAGTCCTGTCTGCCTGGTAGCATGACCCTTCTCCAAGATTTGCCCCTCATCCTTCTTTCAAAGCCCAGATCAAATTCTACCTCTTCAAGATGGCTTTTCAGATCCCCACCCTCAAGCTAGCACCCTCCCTTTCCTGCTCATATAGCAAATTATTCTAGCCTTTATTCTCATATTTGTCATAGTCTCCTCATCCATCTATTTCTCTCAACCTACCTAGTTATTCATGTCAATTCCACTAGAGTAGTTTCTCATGGGGAGGCAGGGATAATCTCTTTCATTCTTCTGTCCCCTATGTGCCCCAGTACAAATGGGCTTTACTTATAGGATATGCTTCATAAATGACAATGAAGGAAACTGAACAGCAGACTGATTGATGGAAGCTTGCCCAACAGATCATTACAGTGATAAGAGAACTGATGCTATGTTAGAGAAATAGAATGTTCTATCACTGTGATTGACCCTGATCTACAGCTGGGGAAGAACTGTATGGGATTCCACAGACTATGAGTATCAATGGCACAAAATCATTCTTGAATTTTTGCCAGTTCAAGAAGAGACTGAGTCATCTAATGCTCTAAATGTCACTTCTGTCAACACAGAGGGTAACTCAGAGTGGCCAGTTCCACTCAACCATCCAAGAAAACAAAACAAGAAAAGTAGACGTTAAAAAAGGGGAGTGTTCTGCACTTCACAAGTCTGTGACCTTGGCCAAATTACTTAACTTCTACAAGCCTTAATTTCTTCTTCCTGTGTAACATGGAGATGATGGTATCTACTTACATGCAAGAGTTGAGAGAATATATGCAAAAATCTTGGCGTGGTACACTCAAAGAATATTCATTGAATTATGAAGATGATTGTATCCACTATTCCCTTTTCCCTTCTTGACCATTTCATTTCCATTCATGTAACTTTACTTTATATATACACTGCTTTACTGTGTATGAGAAAAAGGACTGTCCACTGGTAGAAATATAGCCTGAGGGGTTTTTTGGTTTTGTTTTTAATTCTCTCTCTCTTTTTTTTTTTTTTTTTTTTTTTTTTTGAGATAGAGTCTCACTCTGTTTCCCAGGCTGGAGTGCGGTCGTGTGATCTCCACTCACTGCAACCTCTGCCTCTTGGGTTCAAGCAATCCTCCCACCTCAGCCTCCCAAGTAGCTAAGACTACAGGTGTGTACCACCATGCCTGGCTAATTTTTTGTATTTTTGGTAGAGACAGGGTTTTACCATGTTGCCCAGGCTGGTCTGAAACTCCTGACCTCAGGTAATCCACCTGGCTTGGCCTCCAATAGTGCTGGGATTACAGGCATGAGCCACCGTGCCCAGCCTGTTTTTAATTCTCTAACCCCTCGCCCCTGAATTTTTAAAACCACCACGGAACACCACGAAATGAAAATGGAGACCATGTGACTTCTTTAGCTTTCCAAAAAAAACAGGTTTACTGATTATACACAGCTAGAATGGTTGGCATAATTGTTATGAATGACAAACCCTTCAATTCATTGATGCATATGAGTCACTGATGTTGGGATAAATGTCTTTGGATACACATTACACAGTGCTCCCAGATGTTTATATTCCTTCCCACTCCCTAACCTAATCCTAAAATGTTAGCTAGCTAGACAAGAGCATAAACCGAAAACTCATATTTGCTCTCAGGACTCTTTCCAATCACTTTCGCATGTGATTATCTTTGTGTATACATAGAGTGGCCATCTTTGTTACAATGAAGACGCGAAAGCCCAAAGGTTGGCTAACGTAACCATGGAAACCAATCTAATCAATGGTCAAATCTGTACCAAGAATAATTCTAGAGACTTCAGTTGCTTCAGAGATGGATGAGGTAGGAGTTTTTCTCAGAGGGATGCAGGTCTGTTTGTGGTCACTTAGCTGGGTTGATTCCTGCATAGTGTTAATGAGCATATGGAAAGATAACAAAAGCAGCTAACACTTATTGAATACTAAAGTCTGAAGTAGTGTGCCAAGTACTTTACATGTATTATCTCTAATCCTTATCACAAGTATATGAGGTAGGTACTATTATTAGACCCACTTTCTAAATGAGAAAATAAGCTCGGACTAGTAAGTAATTTAAGGTCATTCAACTAACAAGTGGCCAAGGATAAAACTTAAATTTAAGTCTCCCTGACTCCCAAGTTCATATTCTTTTTTTTTTTTTTTTTGAGATGAAGTCTCGCTCTGTTGCCCAGGCTGGAGTGCAGTGGTGTGATCTCAGCTCACTGGAACCTCTGCCCCCCCTGAGTTCAAGTGATTCTCCTGCCTCAGACTCCTGAGTAGCTGGGATTACAGGTGCACGCCACCACGCCTAGCTAATTTTTGTATTTTTAGTAGAGACAGGCTTTCACCATGTTGGTCAGGCTGGTCTCGAACTCCTGACCTCATGAACCACCTGCCCCAGCCTCCCAAAGTGCTGGGATTACAGACGTGAGCCACTGCGCCAGTCCCCAAGTTCATATTCTTAACTAACGCAGACACTGCTTTTATCTCTTAGTCACTTAACGTTAACTGTTTCTGTTTTATGACCAGAACTTATACTCTGATTTTGTCCCCACTTTTGAAGAAATGAAGGTGGGAGGCAGTGGGATGGGGGAGATAGGGAGAGGAAGAGGTTGGGGAGGGAGGGACGGCTCATTCAGTGATTGTATGCCATCTATATTCATTCATTCCTACTATGTGCCAGGCATCACACTAGCTGCCAGGTCTCAGCTGTGATGAAAAGTAACTCTCTTGTTCTCATGAGGCTAAATGCCCCAGGGTCCTGCACCCACTTCTCCCAGTGAGTCAAATGTGTGTGAGCTTTTGAGGGGACGAGGGTGCCATGCTGTAGTATCACTAAAGCTTTCTCTAGATAAGTGGATGTGAGAAAATCCAATAGCTGAGAGCAGCTCAGAGAATGTTCATGGAAATATGTAACTGTTTCTCTTAAAGCCAATCTCCAGTCCCCTGCTTTGATTTCGGGTATGTATAATGTACTATATACTCCCTTCCCTCTGTGTGAAGCAGATCATATTGCAGCCCTGAAGTTATGTGTGGCTATAGTGAAGCAGGAGGCATAACACTCTGCTGTTGGCTGGTAACTGTTTCCAATAACAGACAAGCTGCATCAATGCTGGGTTTGGAATGCAATGCAGGACATAGCTAGGGGCCTCCTTGTTTTCTGTCACTAAGGGTGGAGAGGGCCCTAAGGCAGGGTCTGGGTGGGCCTCTCTTCCTAATAACTCTTCTAATGAATCTCAGAACTGTCCTGGGAATTATTAGTTCTACCTTCTTTCTATCCATGGTAGGATTGATTTCCTTACTAGCCAGTGACTTCCAGGCATTAAGAGCTCTGGGACAGGAAAGAATGGGGACAACCACAGACCTCCTCCCCCCAAAATATGTTCAGTGATTGTGACTCACTGCATCATCTGGCCCCACAGAGCAATTTTGCAAATATTTCTCCTCAACATCTTTTTCCATCAAACTAAAATGTCATTTTTTTTAAAGCTTTGATTAAAGGATAAAAAGTTTCATAATGAGATTTGAAAGCCTGGGCAATCATATCATTAAAAAAAAAAAAATTGGCTGCCAAGCAGCTTGCTCAAATGACACCAGGCACATTGCCTAGTGAACTTTAGATGAATAGGCATTGGAGTCTGTCTGGGCCTGGTTTGCAGAGACTTCTTGAAGAAGGGAATCTGCTGTGGGCATGCAAACGACAGCAAGACTGAGCTGTGCATGGCTAGCTTTAGGGAAGGCTCCAGCCTGGGGAGCTTGGAAGGTGGTCTTTATCAGCCTGCCAAGATATCTGTGTGGAGTCACACCCACCGTTTCTTCTCCCAAAGAGACAGATGAACAGATTCCACTATGACCAATGCAATATGGTGAACAGATGTTTGCCTCACACAGCTGAAGTGAGTTGGCTTTCCAGAGATTTAAAGGAAGGAGAAGGTGTCTTGGGAACCGTGTTCCCAATATTACGATACCAATCATAACTCATTGCTACCACTCCAGGATGGGGGGCGGGGGCGCAATATAGTTCTGTGCCATCCACCAGTAGCTTCTCCAGTTCAAAATCCAGATCCAAGAGAATGTAATTCATGAAGCGATATTTACCAGGTAGCTCTAGGAGCCTCTGTTACCTTCACCTGGGCTGACTGTGACATCACTAGTACATTTAACCCTTCATTTACATTTACTCATCCACATTCTACCCTGACTCATATCCTTTGTTTCCATAATAAACTTCTAGCAACTATAGACATTCATCTTTCCCTGAGCTCACCTTTTCCCCGAACTGACCCCATCAACCTGTGAGATGGCCAAAGGCTTTTGCATAGTCTTTGAATCAGCTGAATACACAGACGCCTGAACCTATGCCAGTACATCTTTATCATATTTGTAGTCCACCTGCTCTTTGTTTATCAGCTGTCTGTACACACGTAAGATAACTGCATTCTCCTTACTTGAGTTGCGTCAGTGAATAGTGTCTTTTGTTACTGCCTAGGGTGAGCCAAGAACATTACTATAGTGAATCAGGAACACCTTTGTTCATGCCACAAAATCCAGTTTGTCTTTTTCAAGGATGCACCTCACTTTAAGAAAACTTAATATATGAAAATTTAGATTCCATTAAGAAAATTCAAGTTTCATGTAGCTTTTCAGGACCTCACTTGGCTACATAGAGCAGTGATTCTCAAGGAGGTGGACAACACCTCCTCAGAGATGCTTTAAAAATTTGTGGTGGCATTTTTGCTAGTCTGAATGATTGAAGTGATGTGACTGGCATTTAGTGAGTGAGCCTTAGGGAGGCTAGATAGGATAGTTTATACAACAAAGAACTGTCCCACCAGGCATCCTAGAGTCTCAAACTTAACTCTTTCAGACATAATCAAAAATATTGTATATAGTTTCAATATAGTCTAAATTTTTCAGGAATGCAACTATTTTATAAATCAAAGCAGATTGTATTTGATTTGTTTGGAACTTTACCAAGAGGTTTTCATCATTTGCGGGAAAAAAATCACATCATGGACAGCAATGCAATAAGTGTTTTTCAGTTCTCCAATGTAACACACCTGCATCCATCTGCATTGGGCTGTGCATTCATGGTAATACTATTGGTATTAGTAATAGCAATATCCATAGTAATAAACTGTGCCATTTTTTTTTTTTTTTTTTTTTGAGATGGAGTCTTGCTCTGTCACCCTGGCTGGAGTGCAGTGGCATGATCTTGGCTCACTGCAACCTCCACCTCTCAGGTTCAAGCGATTCTCCTGCCTCAGCCTCCCAAGTAGCTGGGATTACAGGTGTGTATCACCACGCCTGGCTAATTTTTGTATTTTTAGTAGAGACAGGGTTTCACCATCTTGGCCCAGCTGGTTTTGAACTCCTGACCTCGTGATCCACTCCCCTTGGCATCCCAAAGTGTTGGGATTACAGGCATGAGTCACTGTGCCCAGCCTAAACTGTGTCTTTTAAAAAATGTCTTCTAGTGTTGTCATGCCTGAGGACTTTACTGATGAAATGTATTATTTTATTACAAATTACTTTTATCTCTCTTTCGTATTATATATAGAAATTTATTTTTAAAATTTTGTATTGGTTATATAATCTATAAATTTCTGTGTAGGATTGTAAAGAAACTGTTATTACCTTTTACATATACAAAGAGTACTTTGGGTTTTACGGAGATGAAAACCATTGGCGTAAAGCAACATCTGTCTACTATTCAGACAGAAACATTTCCCATTTGCACAAATAGAAGTGATTTCCTCTGTGCTAGATGAGAACAGTGGGGCCAAGATTTTCAACTGAAGTTGTGTTATGGAAAGTCTGGAAAAGGTGCTCTATTCAACAGGACTTTAATTTAGTCAGCCGTTGGTCAAACAATCCCTTCTATGCCTAGCTTATTTTCATTCCAGTATTTATTGATTCTATCACTGTGCTGGATATTGCGAGGATTAAACAACTCAGGGCCCTGACCATCTGGAAGCATAGACTGCCCTCTCTTGGAAGGCAATCTGCATGAAGAAGGGTATACTTCACAAACGTGGCACCCACAACTTTGACACCCAGGGTGTCAAATGATGTTTCTTTTGATGAAAATTCTGAAATGCCCTGAGGCTTTCTTACAACACCATCAAGGTAGTTAAAATGCAATGCTGGGGTTCTCTAAATCACAAATGTCAGGTGGCCAATAAGGGCTATATATTCTAAAAGAGAAGAGGAACGAATTGACTCAGAGGAGTGGGAGGAGGATGGGCTTTGGAGTTGGGTAGATCTGGGTTCATAGCTTGGCTCTACCACTTACTGTCTCACCTTGGGAAGGCTCAATTTCCTCCTCCCTAAAATGGTCATAGTACCATCTGTATTACTAAGCTGATTTGAGGATCAAATTAAGTCATAAACATAAAGCCATGGGTAGAACACCCGGCATATAAAAGGGACCAGAAAAAAATGCATTAATCAGCATCATCCCCTTTTCCTTGGGAACTCTTAGATAAATACTAGTACCTGAGAATCAAAAGTAACCTTAAAAATGATCTAGTTAAGTGCTTCATTAGACTATGTAAATCTTCCTCTGTAGATTGTGAATGAAAAACTTCAAGCCCACATGTTTTCCTCTCTTGATCAGTGTTAGCTAATTCTATTTTGGTTACCTAAATATCTTAAGAGTTGTAGAAAAATATGAAAACATTCAAAGTTTACTTTACTGAAAATTACAATAAACTCATCCCCTCTGCAACCATCTTCCTTCATCTGCCTAACCAAGTAACACTGAGTCATGTAAACAGAGTGGCCAGCTCAGATGTGATATCTACTGTTATCCATTTCTCTTTTAATATTTTAGTTCTCAGCATGTTAAACCAAATTGCTGCATAGAATATTCCCCAATTCTTCTGTGTATTCCAGCTCGAAATAACAATGAAATAGAAGAAATAAATTTATTCTTTGCCATAAACACAAGATAATTTACAGTAAAATTCTTTTAAAATGCCTCAAAAGCCACCCCAAACAGATGGGTATTAGATGGTATTGAATGTGTGGGTCAAAGCAGCTTTCCTGGGATAGGTCCTTGATAGCTTTACCTGCTTCCTGAGAGAGGCCCTGCTTAGAGGTTATTTCCTCTTTTCCTTAATTAAATATTGTGAATTTTGTCTTGAAAGAATAAAAAATTCAGCATAATCGACGAGATTAGGGGTCTCTAGCATTCTTTCGCCTAAGCATATGGCTTGTAGGTATAGACTCTGTCTCTAATGTCACTCTACCTACAATCAATTTTCTCCCTGTAACTAGGCCTTCCTGAGAAATACAGTTATCAATAGGAAAATTTCCTTGCAGAAGAGGAAAGACGTAGCATAATAAAGTGGAAGGCAGTGTATATCCACAGACTGGGTTTCAAATGAGATTTTTTGACCTAATGTTTCTCTGGGAATAATTAATCCACTGGTCCCTGAATAGCTTTCTCATTTCTAAAATGGGGGTAATTCCTGCTTTACCTTTATTACAAGGTCTGTGAAAGGGCACAGTATACCACATAATGCTAAAGAAGTGTAAAATGCTAAAGAGGATAGAATAGGGGTGGAAAAATCCAAGATAGGAAAATATTTCCTAATCTTAGGAAAACATGAGAAATCTATGACATTCGTGAGTGATGTCCTCTAGTCATTCCTTGAGTCAAAATTTACACATTATAATAACACAGCCACTCCAACTTTCTCATGTGTACGGTTTGCATACAACATCTTCTTTCATCCATTTACTTTCAGCCCATATCTGTCATTATATTTAAAGTGCATCTCTTACAGGCAGCATGTTGTCATGTTGCATTTATCCATTTTGAAAATCTCTACCTTTTAATTGTTCAGTCCTTTAATGTTTAATGTAATTCTTGTTATGGTTGGTTGAATCTATGATTTTATTTTATTTTCTACTTGTCTCCTGTTTTCTATTCCTTTTTCTTCCCTTCTTATACTTTGAATTATTTAAATAATTTTTAAAAACATATTTTCTTTATTGGCTTTGAAGTTGCATTTCTTTGTGTTATTATTTTTGTGTGTGGCAGCCCAGGGATTACAATATACATCCTTAACTCTCTACTGTCTATATCCAGTTAATATTTTACCACTTCATGTAACTCATAGAAGGTACTCACATAGGTCCATGTCTACCCTTCCTTCTTTATGCTACAGTGGTAATTTGTATCACATCTGAATACCTTATAAACCTAAGACAATGTTATAATTTTCACTTTAAACATTTACATGGTTTATAAATAAATTAAGAGAAAGAGACAATACTTTAAAAGTAGTCTTTTGCATTTTTCCAGATATTTACCACTTTCAGTGTTCTTTAATCTTTTCTGAGGATGTAAGTTTCCATGTGGTATCATTTTCTTTCATCTGGGAGAACTTCCTTCAGCATATCTTATAGTTCAGGTCTGCTGGTGAAAATTCACTTTAGTTTTGTTCTATGTGAAAATGTTATTATTTAGTCTTCATTTTGCGGGGTATATTTGCTGAGTAATAAATTCTGGTTTGACAATTTTTTATTACCTTTCAGCACTTTGGAACTATTACTCCATTCTCTTTCAGGCTTCATATTTCTGCTTAGAAACTGACCATTAATCAGGTCACTGTTTCCTTGTATAGGATGTGTCATTTTTCTCTTCCTGCTTTCAAGATTCGCTTTTTATCTTTGGATTTCAACAGTGTGACTCTGATGAGCTATGGTGAGGGTTTCTTTATGTTTATTCTGCTTGGTTTTCATCCATCATAATGTACCTGTACATTTTAGTCTTTCATCAAATTTGTTATTTGTTGGTCATTCATTCTTCAAGTACTTTCTCTGCTCCATTCTCTCTCCTCTCTTTTAGGATTTTATATGCATGCATATGGACTATCTGAAATTATCTAATGGATCTCTGAGGCTTCATTTTTTTAAGTCATTCTTTTTTTTTTCTCTCTGTCCCTGTTATTCATGTTGGATAATTTTTCTTCAAATTGACTTGCTCTTTTCTTTCACATCTCCATTCAACTCTTAAGTCCCTCTGGTGAATTTCTTACTTCAAATACTATATTTTTCAATTCTAGATTTTTCACTTGGTTCTTTCTTGTGTCTGTTTCTCCAAGGAGATTTCATATCTTTTCACTCATCATGTACATTATTTAGGGTAGCACAGTAGACATGTTAAAATCTTTTAGTTTCAAAATCTGGTTCAATCTGGGGTCAGACCCAATGGATTTTATTATCTCTTGAGAACATGCCCCACTTTCTTGGTTCTTTGTATGTTGAGAAATTTTGGATTATATTCTAGACATTAAGTTATACAGAGTGAATATTAAGTAGTGGAAATTCTGGATGCTGTTACCTTCCTTTGATAAATGTTGTTTCTTTCATTTTAGCTGCTAATTATTGTAGGAACTTAAGCTCCAAACTGTTTCTTGGGTGGTATCTGTGATCTCAGTTGAGCTCCTTTGTCTTTCAGCCCATATTTGTCTTTATATTTAAAGACTCAAAGTTAGCTGCTTTGAGTCTGTACCCTGCATGCATAGTTTGTCAGAGATATAGGTAGACAGAATCTGGGGATACTCTCTCTAGATCTTTCTTTCTGGTGATTTCGTCACACTTTTTAGTATGCCCTGAAAAGACTGTTTTGTTTACAAGCACACCCACTGCCTTGAGTTCACCGTACCACCTGCACTTACCCTCAAGCTGTAAGCTGTCAAGGTGGTAACCTAACAAATACAGCTCCCCTTCCACCTTTTCCCAAGTGTCTACTTTCTACTCAAGCCTGCTTTCTTGGCCTACTCTCCATTATTGACAGCTTTCTGTATTATGTCTAGGATTAAAGTTGTTCTCCATGGGCAAGTCATCTAGTAGGGTCTTATTCTATTACTCCCAGAAGCAGAAGATACCTCACCACTCATTATGAATGTGGAAAGCTGGGACACTTCAGGATGCCCCATTATTAACAGAAAATTGAAAATGCATAAGAATTGCTTCAAACCCAAGCCATTCTCTTAAAATGTATCAATTAACATTTTTCTCTTCACTGAGCAATATCATAACCATTTAAAGGTGACTCATTTCATCCTTAATTAACAGACTCAAAGCTCTAAAAGAAATGTTATTTTAATTTGATAGGGCTTGGTTCTCAGAAATTAACCTGGCTTTTGGACCCATCTCCCTAAACTCTCCCTAATTTACTTCAAAACTGCGTAATAGTTTGAGGCTCCTAATTCTGTTTCCCTACAGGTGTCCAGTCTGCAGTTTCAAAGATGTTCATAAAAGAAGGCTTAAGCCAGTTCAAATTATGGGTTCAATGTGTACACTCTACCCTTGCCCTGTTCCCCTCCTTTTCTTAATGAGACTTACAGGAACACCACAACTTCATGGCTGAAGGTTCTATGCCTGCTGGTTATTTCCCCTCTAAAGCCATAGTCTTCAATGACATTATAATAATTTCCACAGTTGCTAACTTGTGTGTTGCAAGCCGAGAAGTAATACATTCAGATGAAAAATGTGTAACAGGAGGAGATGAGCTACTGGGAAATAACCTGTTTCTAATCACATGAGTGTCATTTGTAATAAGACACAAAGGATACAAAATATTAAAACTATAAATGAATAGAAACTTTTCTCTACCAGTTTTTCATTTGGCCTCTGCATTTCTTTGAACATTATTGACTTTTCTATTAAGTGGGCTCTTTGGTAGGTCAAACAAGCAATTGCCAGGCAACTACAGCATGAAGACTATTTTATTTGCTCATCAGCAACTTCAGTGTCTATTTAGATTAGTGCAATCTTAATTATGTAAAAAAAAAAAAAGCATGGAAACAAGATTAGAAGTTTGTTGAAATGTTAAAGCTGTTATCTCTGAATAAATGGGGTTAAAGGAAGAAATTGAAGCTTTTATTATCTCTTTACTGGCAGGAAAACAGATTTGAGCTCATGATCCTTGGACCAAAGTCAGGATCGTCACCATCCAAATAAAAGGTTACTAAATCAGAGTTAGGGTGTAGACTGCGGGGAGACAGATTTACCAAGACCCTGTAGGGCTAGAAAGAAAGATTCCAAACAGGAACATATCAGCACTAAATTTATGTTTTCTAGCATGAACTTTCAATCTCCACCACACTTTTCTTCTCTCCCCTTCTTCTCACCCTTGAAGGTGAGAAGAAGGTTTTCAAAATGTATTATCATTTGAACAGGCTTTCAGAAGAAAACAGAGGCACTGCTGTTCTGAAGGGCTCTGAAGACACAGCAATGAACAAGACAGACTGCTTCCTGTTCCCGAGATTATGTTCTAGTGGGGATAGTTTAATATCGAAACATAAACAAGTAGAGACACAAAACAATCTCACATAGTATTAATTCCTTAGAATAAAACAGACCAGGGGGATGTGACAAAGTTCGACAGATGGGGATGGAGATGATGATTACTTTAGAAAAGGTGATCAGGGAGGTTTATGTGAGGTGGTGACATTTAAGTTAATATAAAATGACAAGAAGGAACCAGCCTCATTAAGTTTGAAGAACACAAATTAAATCAATGGTGTGTTTTACAACAGATGCTGTCATAGAAGAAAAAAAATGTCTATGTTTACTTGTCTCAAGGAAATAAGCCAAAATATCTACAGTGGCTACCTCTGGAATCAGATTAAAGTCTGGAAATCCACTTGCCACTGCATAGTTTTCCATATTTTTAATGATTAAAAAAACACCTAAAAACTCAAGACATGTCTAGAAGGGGATACACAACCCATAGCAAAAGCAACATTGCATCACTGTGAGCAACATTTAAGCAGTGCTAGATAATTGTGCTCCGGAGAGGCTGCATCTGTCCCAAAATAGAAGGCATGACAGCCCTGGTGCGGTGGCTCACACCTGTAAACCTAGCACCTTGGGAGGCCAAGGCGGGTGGGATTACCTGAGGTCAGGAGTTCAAGACCAGCCTGGCCAACATGCTGAAACCCTGTCTCTACTAAAAATACAAAAATTAGCCAGGTGTGGTGGCGCACACCTGTAATCCCAGCTACTTAGGAGGCTGAGGTGGGAGAGTTGCTTGAACCTGGGAGGCAGAGGTTGCAGTTAGCTGAGATCACGCCACTGTACTCCAGGTTGGGCAACAGAGCAAGACTCCATCTCAGAAAACATAAAACAACAAACAGACACAAAAAAACATAAAAACCAGAAAGCATGACAAATGGAACTCTAGTGGTTGGGGAAAGGGTAGTGAGGTCAAATGGGCACAAAGGACTCTGAGCTGCATCTAGGTCTTATTCACGTCTCCAGGGATTGCTGCCCCTACAGTGAGACCTCCTATGGAAAATGCTGCTTTCTTGAGGGTCCTTGCTTTAGGGAATTCCATTCTCAACAAAGAGAGGAGACAGAGGAGACAGGGTACTGCCAGAGGAAAGCAACTGGAAGAAGAGGCTTAGCGACAAAGAACCTGGTCACACTCTAGTTTCATGACAAGCACCAAAATATTTTAAACATAAGTTCTCAGTTTAAAAAACTCATTTGTCTTTAACTTAAATCATACCTCTTTAAAGGAAATGTAATGAAATAAATATATTTTTCTAACTAAAAGCGCGTGCTATGCAAACAATAGATATTCTTGTGTCTTCATTTTAATTTTATATTTTGCCTCTGGTTCTGGGAGTGCTCTAGGAATAACAATGGAAAAACAAAACATACATCAGTTTGAACCTCATGTTTGGCTAAGGTTTAAGCAACAACAACAACAACAACAACAAAAAAAAGCAAGAGATTTGAGCCGACGTCTAAATTTAGACAAGGAAGCCCTACCATTTCAATATAGAGGTGAAAAGAACTCTCCACTGATTAAATCAGGTTTTTATCCTTCCCACCCCCAAAGGGTATTAACCATGATAGAAAACAAGCTGACAACTCAGCTAGTTAGCCCTACTTTCATTTTACTCCTCTCTCACTCTGTGCACCACAAAGGTTGAAAAATCAGCAAACCAGAGAACCTCCTTAGTAATGGTCAAGGAGACAGCAGCAACTTAGAAGCCTGGGCCTCCGCAGCTTTGGGCATGCTGAGAACCCAGATCTAAGAGTGGAGGTTGTTGAGGATGTTCTCTGAGGACATCTCAGCTCACTGGCTTCACTGTGTGGACTTCTGTGACTGCTGTACGGTGGCCTTAGATGTGCAATCCATTGGCTCAATCTGGCCTGTGGATACATTTGGCTTTGTTGACTTCCCTTCACCTCTCCCTCCCCCTCCCTCTCCTCCTCCCCCTACTCCTCCTCCTTTTTTAAATTGCTCCAACATTTTAAAGTTTGGAGGGTAATCTGGGGTTCTGATTTTTTTTTTCAATTGGAAGATGTGGCAATGTTGGGCCTACATTCTAATGTGGTCATACTTGGCAGAGTCTAGTTGTGGCTGCCCGTAATAGAATGCAACTCCCACCTGGGCCCTGCACTCACTTAATGTTATCTTGTAGGCACTTTTGTTTGCTCCCTCTGCTGAAGGTAGGGCTGGACCAAAATAGGCAGTGTTTTCCATTGTGGCTCACAGCCCCTGTCACGTGAACAGAAAAGACATTGTGGCCAGCTGCAATGACCAAAGTGCACACATACGTCGTTGACTAGATCTCTGCTTTCTGAGCAAGAAAGATTCACTGCTCCCACTAGAAGGCTGAGAGCATAGACTTTAAAAACACTTGAGAATGACCCTCAGGTGAGAGAATAATTTTTAGATCAATGAAAATAAAAGCATTGGTGAGAGATTTGTGACTGTCATTTCCTTCTGTGTGATCCTTCCCTTTTAAGAAAAATTTTTGTTTCCATTCTATCTGTTGGGGGCTTTTACGAGTATTTGGGAGAAATTTCATGGAAGAGTCAAAGGTTTTCAGAGGACTATTTTGTTCTTATAAAATTTAGTCAAGTGCCAGAGATTGTATTTTAACCAGATTTCTGCTCTGAAATAGGCCAGGCAAGTGACCCAGAGCCAGGCACGCAATTGTCATGGGTAAAGAAGAGTCATATACTTGGGAGTGTGGAGAAAATGATCCCAAACTTTGGAAAATCTAGTAACAACCAACATTAGCAAATAGCCCCAAACAAATCTACTCCCACCCCTGCTGCCTCTCCTCTCTACTCCCATTGTGTTGAATTGTATCTGTAAGCTCTATTATGGGTTTTCTAAAGTAGTTTACAAATAAGAAGAGTAAAGTAGTTCTTTCTCTGGTCAGACTCCTACTTGCAAAATCACCACATATGATATTTTATAAAACAAAAGAATCCTTCACACAAGCTTGGAATCCCCTCTTCTTTATTTGTATTATTCAATAAAGCAGACATTTCCTGGCTCCCAAAACACAATTTGAACTTTGAGCAGATGTGGGCTCAGGCCTTGACCTGTATCTGGGCCAGAGCTACCTGCTTTGATTCTTCATGGAAAGGAAGGCCCTAATGAGCACATTACCTGACAAACAAACAGGCCTTTTTTAGGTTTTTCGGTGGGGTAGGGAGTGGGGTTGGGAATTATTTGGTAGGTAAAGCTAATCAGAAGACACATCCCCCTTCTTTTTTTAACTTCTTGCTGCATTCAGAGTGGCAAGTGGTCAATGATTACTAGCATTTCTATTAGTCATCTAGTTACATGTTTAGGGATAAAATACTTTGCTATTGATAGGAAAAGATTATCTCTGAAGAAAGTCATGAACGAGCCATCTTGTAGAGAGCAGTATACTGTAAAATTAGAAAAGAACTATTTTTGTATTAAGGACACATACATTTGAAAACTCTTTAAAACATTTCCTGTAATCCCAGCACTTTGGGAGGCCGAGACGGGCGGATCACAAGGTCAGGAGATCGAGACCATCCTCGCGACACAGTGAAACCCCGTCTCTACTAAAAATACAAAAATCTAGCCGGGCGAGGTGGCGGGCGCCTGTAGTCCCAGCTACTTGGGAGGCTGAGGCAGGAGAATGGCGGGAACCCAGGAGGCGGAGCTTGCAGTGAGCTGAGATCCGGCCACTGCACTCCAGCCTGGGAGACAGAGCAAGACTCCGCCTCAAAAAAAAAAAAAAAAAAAAAAAAAAAAAAAAAAAAAAAACATTTCCTTAAGCCAACAATAGGCCATAGGAGCTCATTCATTCAGTAATCAACAAGGGCCAGGGGAAAGCATTCTGGGAAAAGAGAAGCTGAAAGGCAAATGTCCTAAAGTGGAGGGTTGGGGAAAGCTTTGCAGTAAACAAAAAGGTGGTCAGAGTACCTGGCATTAAGAGTAGAACAACATAAAGTAAGAAAGTTAGACTGGGCTCAAGTCACAAGAGGATTTTTCATAGTAGAGGGATGTAAACTTTGGGAACTCCAGACCAGTGCCGGCAAACCACAATCCTGCAAACTCAAGCTGGCCCTCTGCCTACTTTTGCAAATAAAGTTTTACTGGAACACATCCATGCTCATTCATTTAGGTATTGTCTATGGCTGCTTTTGCACTACAATGGCAGAGTTGTGTGGTTGCAACAGAGACAATATGGCCCATAAAGCTGAACCTATTTGCTATCTGGCCCTTTATAGAAAAGGTTTACTGGCCGGGTGTGGTGGCTCACGTCTGTAATCCCAGCACTTTGGGAGGCCAAGGCGGGTGGATCATCTGAGGTCAGGAGTTCAAGATGAGCCTGGCCAACATGGTGAAACCCTGTCTCTACTAAAAATACAAAAATCAGCAGGGCGCGGTGGTGCGTGCCTATAATCCCAGCTACTTGGGAGGCTGAGACAGGAGAATCACTTGAACCCTGGAAGTGGAGGTTGTAGTGAGCCAAGATCGTGCCATTGCACTCCAGCCTGGGCAACAAGAGTGAAACTCTGTCTCAAAATCTTAAAAAAAAAAAAAAAAAAAAAAGAAAGAAAAGGTTTAAAGAAAAGAAAAGGTTTACCAATCATTGTATTAGATCATGCATCCTTGGTGGGTTTTTGAATGTTGCATTTGGCTTATGGAAAGTTGTCTCTTATGTTAGCTTTGTTTTCTAAAAAGACACTGGATATGATTGCAAGAACAAGAATACCTAAGGCTAAGAGCTGGGCAACCAAGTGTGTCTGCCAGAGGATGCCACCTTTTAAAACAATCCCATGTGTGTCCCAGGATACCAAAAGAATGAACGTGAGAGGTGGAGGTCAGCCAAGAAGCAGGAACTGAGCAAGTCTGCTCACTGTTACATGGATTGGTAGTGGTAGAATATGGATGGTTGCTTACATAGTTGTTCATTTGATTTAATGTAAATATCTATTGCTTTTATAAAAGGTTGAGTAATTTACTCCCACATGTGAATAAATGCTCTCAAGGCAATATCTACAATACATTTGACCTCTCTATCGAGTCATTTTTCCAGACAGCTGTCTCCTGAGCTCGAAGAAACCACAGTTGTTTGGACAGGAACTTGTTTCCATTGAGTTTTGCAAGTAGGGGCTTGATTCCATATTGGGCTCACCTCGGGCTCCCAAACAGGTTCTTTCCAAACACACCTCCCATATTTGCATTCTTCATCTTCCAACTGGCTAGAAACCATAAACTCCTTTAATTGTCTGCTTCAGGGTGTATTATTTTGTTATGTAAAAGACTCTCCCACTGGAAAAAACTATATTTGTTTATTTGGTTTTATTCCACATACAGTTAGAATGCCTAGTACATGGCCCCATGGGAGCTCAAAGCCTGATGCTCAGAAGGCTGAATTAGTTGTTGTGTTAACGTCATTTTTGGTGGCATCTGTGAAATTATTGTGGAGAGAAATGTTAAAGGTCAGGGAAGATGAAACCCAGCAAAGAACACACCAGAAAGAATAGTGTTGAGGATTGAATCTTACTGTATTAGATAACAATACCTGAGTTTCTATTTTTTTTAATAGGAGCTATTACAGCGACAGAAAGGTGACCGAAGTCCTGTAATATTTGTGGAAGACTGGCCACAACCAAGTCATTTCAATCTTGAGAGTAAGTTACCTGGATAGAAGTGACTTTTGTAAAGCTCATGTCATGGGTTCAACCTACTAAAAGATTAATTACATAATTTCCAGTCTATAGAGAGAGGTTATTTTTTTAACCTCAGTAGCCATCATTTATATCCTCTTTCATTCATTTACTTGTTCCACATTGAGAACACCTGATATGTGTTAAACACTACATTTGGCACTGGGGAAATAAATGAATAAGACATTTATGAAGCACCCATTATGATCAGTGATCAAGGTCTAGTTCCTACCTTCAAGGATCTTACAGTCTAGTGGGGAAAACTGGTATCTAAACAAGTAACTATAAACAATGAGATGAAATTTAAAGAGAATAGGCAGTATTGGCTTATAGTTAAGAAAATGAACGTGAGTGCCAGATTTTAAACTCAAACAGTGTGACTTTGAATGAGTTATACTACTTCTATAAGCCTCAGTTTCCTCATTTGAAAAGTGGGGATGCTACTAGAGTGTACACCACACAGTGACATGAATGCTAAAGAGATAATGCCTCTAAAGTTACGTTGTTAGCATGGTACTTGGTACAAGGTAAGTGTTTAATAACTGCTAGCTATTGTTATGTGTTACAATGGAGACAAGCATTGGCAGATAGATTTTTGGTTATGCACTTACTTACATGGCTTGGAAACCAAATTCTATCACTTAATGTTCTGTGACCTTGGGCAAGGTACTTTTTTTAAAAAATTATTATTATACTTTAAGTTCTAGGGTGCATGTGCATAATGTGCAGGTTTGTTACATATGTATACTTGTGCCATGTTGGTGTGCTGCACCCATCAACTCGTCATTTACATCAGGTATAACTCCCAATGCAATCCCTCCCCCCTCCCCCCTCCCCATGATAGGCCCCAGTGTGTGATATTCCCCTTCCCGAGTCCAAGTGATCTCATTGTTCAGTTCCCACCTATGAGTGAGAACATGCGGTGCTTGGTTTTCTGTTCTTGTGATAGTTTGCTAAGAATGATGGTTTCCAGCTGCATCCATATCCCTACTAAGGACACAAGCTCATCCTTTTTTATGGCTGCATAGTATTCCATGGTGTATACGTGCCACATTTTCTTAATCCAGTCTGTCACAGATGGACATTTGGGTTGATTCCAAGTCTTTGCTATTGTGAATAGTGCCGCAATAAACATATGTGTACATGTGTGTGGACTTTTAACTTTTCTGTGCCTCAGGTTTCTATTTTGTAAAATGGAGATAATACCTATTTCACAGAATTGTTGTAAGACTTAAATGATGTAATAGATGTTAAGCTCTTGGCATAAAGACTGCCAAATACGAACTCAATAAATGTCAACTCTATTAACATAACTGCTGCAGCTATGAAAACAAAAAAGAAAACAATTGATAGGATGAGAAAACACTCTGCAGAGAAGGTGACACTTGCACACATGTGTCATTTGTTGCCAAGGGCATGGGTCAAAGCCATCAGCCTTTGTGACTGAGCAAACAATTCTGCACCTGTTCTCTGGGTAGTAGTTCCGTGGCATTTTGTTTGTGTGGTTTTGGACAGGACATTAAATTATGGAAAATTTGAGAGTCATTGCCTCTGTATTTTCATCAGATAGTACAGGGTGTGACAAGTTTAGACTCCAGTCTCCCTCTTTCTGAAAAAAAAACAAAACAAAACAAAAAAAAAACAAACTTCAATGGAAGTTTTCTTCTCAAGTTACAGAGAACAACTTCAAGAGCATTGAGGTAAGAATTCTACTCCACACTGACCACTAATATCCTCCCTCCCATTCCCCAAAGTTAGGCTCACCCACAAAACTAATTTTAGTCTGTGGACATCTCTATCCACTGGCAGAAATTCTAGGAAATAAGTGTGAAGAAAACAAAAAAATGAGCAGGATGACACGAAAAACCTATAGATACTTCCACATTCTCTAGACGCTCATGGGCTGCAAGCAAATAGTTTTCCTCACCATATTTCCTGGTTACTCGGTGTTCTTTTAGAATTAACCTCACCATTTTTTCTTTTGGGGGATAACTCTTTCTGCATTCTTAATTTAAGTACTTTAACAGAATTAATCACACTGCAAGTGACTCACTAGTGTAGACACCTGGCCTAGGCCTTATCACACCAGAGAATTGCCTTCTGCTAGCCTTGGAGATTGGCTTAGAGAAGGGAATTGACTCAGGTCTAAGCCTGCAGCTTCCAGGAGCACTATGGTGTACCTTAGAATGAGAGACTCAGTGGAAGGCAGAGGGGAGAGAAGAAAAGCAAGACATGGTGAAATTACTTAAGTCCTGGAAACCTCCTGAACCCTGGACTTTTCATTTACATGAGCCAATAATTCACCTTTTTTGCTTAAGCTTGTTTTGCATTTAGTTTTCTGTCTCTTGCAACCATCAGAATCTTAGTGTGCTCAGAGGCAATGTTTACGACCTGCATAAACTGATGAGAAGCAGTTTATTGAGCCACCAATAGGATGATCCTTCTTGGCTGACCAAACCTTACCGAATACAGCAGAAAAATGTCCAAAACTACTTTGGCAGCCCAAGGGGCAAGTACAAAAGAAGCACTGGAAAGTACCCCACTACCAACTAGAAGCCTGGACCTATGATAGGTCAGTGACTTGCTCTTGAGTTCCTATTTCTACCCTCATAAATTGGGGCATCGGCATGGCAGCCCTCCCAGGGATCAGAAAGGGATAGAGAAAGGGAATCCAGGGACCAGCATGGGTGTTGGCTCAAGCTAGACCCTGTCCCTGGAAAGTAGTCTGTAAATCAGACTTCGTACCCAGAGAACACACCGTTTTCGGAAATCATATGCTGAATTTCTTTGAAAAATGGACAATTTTCCTTAATTTTTATTCTCAAGACCACATGGGACTATTCCCTTTTAGGTGTTCTGAAAATGGGGAAAAACTGTCTGGTTTTAGGCTTGTTTCAAGGATTAATGTCAGGTTTTACTGTGTTGTTTATCTCAAGTTGTCTTACCCTCAGATTGTTACTCAGTTTTTAGGAGGATTTGTTGTTGTTGTTTTTCCTTTGGTGGTGGGAGGGGCAGCAGCAGGAATGAAAACAGCAGCAGCCCAGTCATGTACTGGGCAGTTACTTTGTGTATGGCATATGACAAGCATGACACATTTCACACGCATTCATATGCATGATCCGTACAACAAGGACAGGAGTGATTATTATCCCACTGTACACATGAGAAAACTGAAAGGCTAAGGTGACAGCTAGTGTCTTTGAGAGTCAGAGATTTGATTCCAAAGCCAGTAAACACAACTCCACCATCTTGATATGTATCTTTAGAAAAGGCAAATGAATATGACCACCATTTGCTTAGCATAATATGAACAAATGCAAGAGTTTCAGAAATCTAAATTTTCCACCCTCAGAAAATGCACATTGTAGAAAATGCACCAAGACATCATGTGAAAGTCAATTAGAAAAAATTACAAATGGCCCATTATTTAATCTAAATTGTTAAGGCCTATAGAAAATTAGAAGATAGAACTTTCATGATGGGGTAATTATGGGTATGCTGTGAAGGGGGCTGGGGATTTTATATATTTAGATCATTTGGATTTTTGTTTAAATTTCTCTAATGATTAAAAGCTAACTGAAGATAGACATATCATCCATTTATTTTGCTTTCTATAGCCTTTGTTAGGAGTTTGCATAGGCTAATGCCTACAACAAATAATAAATAGACAAATGCTAGCTGGCTCACTGAGATAATTACATACAATTATGAACTCATAGATCCTAAAGGCTATTGATTATCAGAAGAAAGGAGACTTTTAAAAGATCAAGCACATAATGGGTTCGAGATTCTGGGATCTATTTTTTTTTCTCCCTGTCTTTAAGCATGAAAGATCTATGGGATATGACTTCAATCAGTTAGCTTAAAATTAACAAGGGTGGTTCATATACTTTGGGACAGAAAAATATTTATAAATTTTTTATTTAGTGATTATGAGTTACTTCAACAAGAGGATGCTACCCTCTAAATCTATCTGACTTGTGGCACCAGCCCTGCCAAGCCATCCACCTTTTGACATTATGAATGATAGCAAAATGATTCTTTCTCAGATATCAAATTACATTTTAAACACAAAAGGCCAACAAGTACCAAAAAAAAAAAAAAAAAAAAAAAAGAAGAAGAAGAAGAAAGAAAGAAACGTTGTGGGATAAACCTGTAAAAGCAAACACAGTGGGGTGGTCAGAGTTAGGCAGTGCATGGCTTAATCTTGCTCTCTGCAGGAAAAGTCAGAATTACTGGAAAGTACATGGCTAAGCCCTGCTCTTGAAGCAAACTCCCACTTTGTGACTCACTGAGCACATCTGTTAAATGGACCCTTGAGAAGTGCTAGCACAGTGCCTTTCACTTCCATTCCCTCTACCTGACAAGAAACAGCTTTGTTTCCAGCTGAAATTGAGAGTCTGGGAGAAGTTTATGTTGTGGTTCCCAAGCTGTGGAATATGGCCTAAGAGCATGTAGTTGCATAGTCTCTTGGGAAACATCTGTGGCTAAGTTGCTGTTTGCTTTGTATATGCAGAAGCTCATTTATGTGTAGGTGTGGTGACTTGGTTATATACACATGGTGCTGTTTGGCTCTTTTTCCATGGGTCTGTGGTGATCATTTAAAAACAAGTATTTGAAGGGACAGTTTCATGGTTAACGTTTCCTCCTTCTATACTAAGCTCTTAAGAATCTTTGATCTGGCACTTGTATGTTTTCATGCTATGACCTTAAATTAAATGCCAGAAGAACAGTTTCAATAGCTGCTCAATGGTTAAGAGATTTGGGTCCATAGGTAGGTGAACTTGGACCAAGCAATTTTACCAGGTAGACTCAGCTTCATTCAAATGACTAGCGGGATCGGGAGGAAAGGTTTGAAAAAAAAAGCCAACCCATCATGTTAGACTTTGGATAAACTGTAAGCTCCATGAGGATAGAGACCACAGCTACATGCACTGGAGGTTGGCAAAGTAAGGCCTGTGGGCCAAGCCATATGGTTTTGTATGACCTGCAAGTAAGAACGGCTTAAAATAGCAACATTTTACATAGGTATATGTAAGTCCCCCACATAATATCATTGATTTTCCCTCTTGGCCTGCAAAGATTAAAATATGTACTATTCTCAAGCCTGTAATCCCAGCACTTTGGGAGGCCGAGACTGGGCGGATCACGAGGTCAGGAGATCAAGACCATCCTGGCGAACATGGTGAAACCCCATCTCTACTAAAAAAATACAAAAAACTAGGCGGGCGAGGTGGTAGGGTGCCTGTAGTCCCAGCTACTCATGAGGCTGAGACAGGAGAATGGCGTAAACCTGGAAGGCAGAGCTTGCAGTGAGCTGAGATCTGGCCACTGCACTCCAGCCTGGGCGACACAGCGAGACTCCGTCTCAAAAAAAAAAAAAAAAAAAAAAAAGTACTATTTGACTCTCTAAAAACATGTTTGTTGAACTCCTAGTTTAGATCATCATTTTAATTTCAAGGCATAGCACAATGCCTGATACAGGCATTAGGTTGAACTCAATATTCATTGAGTTATCCAGAATTCATGGTATTGATCATGAGGTGGTAGACACTATCTCACCTAATTTATTTAGAAATGGAAATGGCTGACTTGGTCAGTTGGCTAAAATGGAACCTACTTAGAGGTTATTTAGATGTCAAGGTGCATTGTGTTTGATTTTTGCATTGGTCAGTAACATTCTCTTTGTCCTTTAGCCACCAATATTAGCCAACCTTCTTGTAGTTATAAGCTATAGATCCCAGCCTATATTTTGCTGGGATGCTATTTGTTGGTGATTATATCTTGCTACTCAAAGTAAGGACAGCAGACAGCATCCCTTGGGTAGTGTACTTGTTAGAAATGCATAATCTCATGCCTCATCCTGGAACTTTTGAATCAGAATTTGCATTTTAACCATATCCCCAGATGATCTGTATGAATGCTGAAGTTGGAGGAGCACTAGAATGGTGGACACTGATGGTGTCTAGTAGTACCCTACTATACTTACTCCTTTCTAGCACAATACTGACTTTTTTATTGCGCATGTTTTATTCTATGAGAATCATTATTAATGTCATGTTTTACAAGGCACAATACTGATTTTTGTGAACATAATCTATACTCTCCAACACAGCTCATACAACTTGGAACACTGTCCCCAGTTGCAGATGTGGCCTGATTGGCCTGATGGTTTTTTTATCCTCTTTGCCAGTCGTATACTTAGAAAAGACTATATGACTAAACTTGGCCAGTGACAATGGATCAATGATACGTCAAATAAGTCTTCTAAAAGCCTCTGGCAAAAGCTTTCAGAAGGTTATCGTTGTGAATAAAGGAGGAGCCTAGACTTCCCTCAGAAGAAGTCAAAAATGGAGGGTTGGGGCCAAGAGGATCACAGGGAATGGTACTCCTGGGCCAACCCTCCCTCTGGCCCTCCTGTCTAATTAACTAACAAAGTCTCTGTGAAAAAATAACTATTTCTTACCGAAAGGGGAGAGTTCCCTGATCCCCTCACAGGATGTGTGACAGGGGTGTGGCTTATTTGTTTGGTTGCTGCCACTGCCCAAACCCCTTACATGATGGGGAGCATGCAGATGGACAGGTGCAGGAGCCAGGGCACTGGGCTCCAGCCCCACAGCAACATCCAGGGGTAGAATCCCATGGCTTCCTGAAGCCCAAGTGGGTGTGTGTTACAGTGCACTCTTTTAGCCTTGACATATGTGGACGGCTTAAGTGTTAACCAGCTCAGTGGACTGTCTGCCTTTTGGCAAAGGCAGAGGGCCAGTGTGACAACTTTCCATATCCTGAGCTCTCTTGTCCAGCATCCTGGAAGAATTGGATCACACACAGATTTGAAGGATGGTGAATGCAGGGGTTTCATTGGGTGGTGGAGGTGGCTCTCAGTGGGATGGATAGGGAACTGGAAAGGGGATGGAGTAGGAAGATGATCTTCTCCTGGAGTTTGGCTGTTCTGCAGCTGATCTCCTCTCTGACTATCCCTAGCTGAACTCCTCTCAACAATCCTTCTCTCCTCTCCTCTCTGCTGCTCTTCTGTTCTTCAGCTCCTCTGCTTGTCTCCTCCTGGAGCTGGACGTTTGGGGCTTATATGGGTACAGGATGAGGGGAGTGGCAGGCCAATAGGCAACTTTTTGGGCGTGGAAACAAAAATGCCTGTTCCCATTTAGGACCATGGGTTTACAGGCTTGAGGGTGGGGCTTTTGCTGGGTAATCACTCTCTTCTACCCAGTATTTCCCTATCTCCTGTCCATATCATTACCTGCTTATTTTGTGACAGGAATAGGATAAGCATTTTATGGGCTGTATCTTTTTTTTTTTAATCTTTAAAATAACCTGTGGAAAAGGTATACCTCCCATGCACAGATAAGGAAACCAAGGCTCAATGATTTCTTAAAAAGCGCTAACAGCTGGCAGGAAGCAGAGCTATGATTAACACCCTGGTTCCACCTCAAAGTCAATTCTCTACTCTTACTCATTATTCTATACTGCAACTTTTAACTACCTACCACCACAATTCACTGAGAATATTACCACTATGTAATATACTCAGAAGAAGAGTCCTTTTTTGACAATTTACTTGAGCTTAGAGAAGTTGGAAGAAACAAAAACATTTTTCTTGTTTTTAGTTAGGTTCATAACTATAGTATTGAGTGTTCTCTCATTACACAGCTTACACAGGATCTTTATTTGTTGCTTGTTTTTAAACACAAAGATAAAAGAAATAGTTTTTGAAAATAGGTTCAGGTTGAATAAAGTGTTGTGTTTTTTTTTTTTTTTTTTTTTTTGAGATGGAGTCTCATTCTGTCACTTAGGCTAGAAGACTAGAGTGCAGTGGTGCAATCTCAGATCACTGCAACCTCTGCCTCCTGGGTTCAAGTGGTTCTCTGCCTCAGCCTCCCAAGTAGATAGGACTACAGGTATACACCACCATGCCAGCAATTTTTTTTTTTTTTTTTTTTTGTATTTTCAGTAGAGACAGGGTTTTACCATGTCAGTCAGGCTGGTCTCAAATTCCTGGCCTCAAGTGATCCAGACATCTCAGCCTCCCAAAGTGCTGCGATTACAGGTGTGAACCACCAGACCTGGCCAACGTATTATGTCTTTATGCTTTTTGGTACATTGTAAACAATGTAATTGTAATATAAAATCACTTGGACACACATGATTTTCTAAGATGAAAAATGATGCTATTTTAAGATCTTTTATTAAAAACAACTGTCTTTTTTAAAAGTTCATTTTTGTGTATGTATTCTATTGAATATTAAAGTTACTTTGTTTTCTTGGGCAAACACAAACAAGAAATGTGGCATAGTCAAATTAATTCCAAGGAAACTCTGGTACTTTCATTGTGAATCAACTCCTTCAAACCATGGGGGTGGTGTATGGTAATTTACTGCCGAAGTACACACCAAGTGGCATTCTAAGGATGAAAAGGAGGGTTTTCTCCTGGGAGAATCTGGCAGAGCCAACTTATCTTGTAAACTATTAGAGGGAGGATGAGAAAAGTGGCTGTCACATCAGAGTGACTGCTCAGTGGTACTTAACACCAAATGGTTTGATTTTCTATAGACCAGTCTCAGAATGGCTAGGTCAGAAGTCTGCTAACCAGGGACAGAATCTGTTTTGTGTTTTTGCATTTAAATGAAACTCTCATAGCCAAATGGTACTGAAATGTCATCTGGCATCTCTCTGGCTGGCTCTGGGGAGAGTTGGTGCTTTACACCCAGGTCCCAGAGCACAATGCTTCACATCCCAGAACTGTTCTGTGTTAGAGGAGATTTTGCCAAACATATTAAATAAACAATGTTTAGAACACATTAACCTTGAGAACCGAATAAATCAGTCAATCGCATTTATTTGTTGCCCACCATGTTGATTTCCTGTGTGGGGGGCAGGGGTGCAATGTGTGGAAAGTCACGACTAAGAGAGAACATAGGGGTTGAAGATATGGAACATTTCTAAGCAAAAATGTCACCTATCAGATTTTCAGATCCAAAAGAAAATTTGAAAAATCATGTTCCAAATTATTTTCTAGGGAACATGAACTTTGTGAGGCACAACTTAAGTGGTCCAGAGATAAATAAGTTTTAAAAGGTCTTTGCTAACAGGTTTCTTCATGTGGGACCTCATGGTACCCCTAACATGCTAATAATGCACGTTGCAAATTTCCAAATATGGACCCATAGCTTACAGCAATGCCTATTTGAAACAGATTTGGAAAATGTTGCCTAAAAGTAATTAGTCAACTTTCATCACTTTATAAATAAAGAAAATGAAGCAAAGTGACTTTTCTAAGCTCATACAGCTAATTATTGGCAAAGCCAAGAACAGGACTTACCTTTTCTCATTTGGAACCTTGGTTGGTTTCCCAACTAAGGCTGCTATGTAATCCTGCTATAAAAGTTCAAAAATATGTATTTTTGAATGACTGTTCCTTATCTCAAAAATTGGTTGTTTGCATTATGATATAATCACAGGTTAGGAGAGTTAGAAGATAATAGCTATGGCCTTGAATCACCCTGGCAATGGTTTGTGAGCTTACTTATCCCTTTTTGGGTCTTGGTTTCTGTACCTGTCAAATGGGAATATAGCATTGGTTTGAATCATTGAAACAATGAACGTAGAGGCAGGTGGTGGTTGGGAACCTAGACCTTATGGGCTCTGACCGGAAGATGCATCTCCATCCCTCGGACAATGGAATCCACTGGAAGATTTGAGAAAGTCAAAGTCATATGTGTGCCCAGATTAGAAGCTCTTTGAGGAAGGGAGGTCCCTCTAACTCTTTCTCCACGGTATCTGCTCCAATATCTTACATGGTTATCCCTCAGTATCCACAGGGGATTGGTTCCAAGACTGTCCCCACTTGGATGCCAAAATCTATAGATGCTCAAGTTCCTGATATAAAACAGCATAGTATTTGCATGTAACCTATTCACATCCTCCTGTATATTTTAAATAATCTCTAGATTACTTATAATACCTAATACAATGTAAATACTATGTAAATCATTCTTATACTGTATTGTTTAGGAAAAAATGACAAGAAAAAAGTCTGTACATGTTCAGTACAGATGCAACCATATTTTTTTTTGGAATATTTTTGATCCACAATGGATTGAATCCAAGGATGTAGAACCTGTGGATACGAAGGGCCTGCTGTACTCAACAGATATTTAATTGACAATAAATGACAACACAACACGAAATATGAGTAGCACAACTAATAACAGCTTTACTGTGCTGTACACAGAAAGCTACACACAGGGTACCAGCAGAGATACCATGGATGGTTTTCGTATACTTTGAAAAATATTATTTTTGAATAACAGGACTTCTGTCCTTCAAGTTCTATTTGGTATTGTAAATGGAAATATAAGCATGTTAAAAAAATAATGCGGGCACTTGACTGACTGGGCTCAGGACAGTGATTTGCAGTGTTTACTAATAGAGTTAAAATTATTTCTGATTTCCTGTGATGAATAGCTTTTCCAGTACCCTGCATGTTACCCATTTTATATTAACAGTTTTAGGTACAGAAGCATTGGCTTCCTAGGACTGAGTATAGAGTTGGGATGTTCTTCAAATGTTACCTCATTTGAAGGAGGGTAAAAATAAGTTTATGCATCAGAAATTTTGTAGAGTCATTGACCTCACTCTGTCCTTCAAAATGAATATGCCCACTTTAATTTTAAATGCAGGTTGTCTGCCTATATCCTAAAGCACATTGAGCCCTTCTTGGGAGATCAACTGGTCATAAGTCAGAATGAGCTGTGATATATGTGTGGAACCTTGTCCCTGTGTAATCCCACAGAACTGGGTTTCCTAGCATGGAACAGTTGGAAAGGCAGATAAAGAAGAAAGGTACAGAAGAGGGACTTTTATTTACTTTTGTTTGCCTTCAGCATAATTTCCATGGGCAGCCATAACCATTTACAGCTAGAAACAGTAATAACTCTACAACTGTTCCGAAGCTTCTAAAACACTCTTACAAATAAAAACAAATGATGCAATAAGCACAATGAGCCTTTGGGAAAATGAACCATAAAGGACACTGAACTGCACAGAAACATATGCAGCTGTACCCTGCCAAGAGCACATTCCTTCTGAAGACTAACCAAGGATCTTACACTTCAACAATACAACTGTTACCAATAGGCCTTGACACTGCCAGAGGCTTTGTTGTTAAACCACAATCTCTCATTGTCCCTTCAAGACTTTCTGAAGTATTCTCTCAACATCTGTAAAATGTACCACATTAAGCATAACAAAGAAAAAAACGAGCATGCTTCTGCAAACGACAGTATTAAAAATAAGTATTTTATACAGTGGCTCTCCTAATTCTGATTAAAAGGGGAAAACCAGGAAATTGATTTTTGGGGATTTAAAAAAAGTTACAGTGATTTGACCTAACTAGTATATTTGTTTAATTTGTTAATAGTCTAATTAAAGTTATGCTAAATAGCTAGACACTGATGAGTCAAGGAAAATACTATGGAACAATTTTATGTGGAGAAGAGAAGCTAACTTAAAAGAGACTTAATTTTCATCTCTTGGGAATCTAAATGCTAGAAATAATAGCATTGGGGATGTATATATCTTTCAGATTAAAAAAACTTTCTGTTAAGGAGGGATTGATAAATTGATAGTATATTAGGCTTTTTAAAAACTTGACTTCTTTCTTGGACTCAAAGATGCTTGCCTAAAATTGGATTTATGCTAGCTCAGGTTAGCCAATTATCCTGTTTCTGTTGACCTAATACCTCTGCCTTCTCTTAGTCACTGTGGCAAACAGACTCTAAGGCGGCTCCAGGACCCTTGCCTCCTTGCATTCATGCCATGGTGTAATCTCTGCCCACTGAATGTGGACAGGACCTGTGACTTACTTCTAATCAGTAGAGTATGGCAAAGGTTACAGGATGTATGTGATTACAGGCTGTAATGCCTGTCTTGCAAGGAAACTTTCCCTTGCCAGCTTTGAAGAAGCAAGCTATTTCGTTATGAGCTGCCTATGGAGGGCCATGTGGCAGGAAGCTGAGCAAAGCTTCAGTTGACAGCCAGCAAGAAACTGAGGCCCTTATTGACATCCTACAAAGAACTGAATTCTGCCAATAACCATGAGAACTTGTAATCGGATCCTTCCCTAGTTGAACCTCTGATAAAACCTCTGCCCCTCATCAACACCTTCCTTGCAGCCTGGCAGAGGACCCAGTAAGCCTGGGGCTTCTCCACTGCTTTACTATGGAATGTCTGTGGGAGCCCACTCTGCACTCACATGTGCACAACTCAGAACTGTAGGGGAGTTAACGCCCGCAGAGCTACCATCCAACAATGGCAATGTAGACTATGAATGCATGATGTTTCTTTTCTGTAGAAGTGCTCTTCATAAAGCTCCTCAGGAGATCCAGTGAAACTGAGCACTAGAAGTCCATCCCAGGCACTGATTTGACAAAGCTTCCTTGTGTTGGCTTTCCCTCTTTTCTTGTTGCAGTCTTCCCATCCCTGATCCACGGAAACTTTGAGATAGGAAAGGTATGTTGTTCTAAGCTGCTAAGTTTGTAGTAATATTGATATACAGTCATAAATAACTAATACATGACTCTTGACTAATTCTAGATATTATATAATCCATAACTTTGGGAAAATGAACTGCTATTACCACATTTGGCAGCCAATTATAAGCTATCCTTATGGGAAGCCAGAACTGGTCTATATGATATACATTGGTGCTGTAGCAATGTAAGTGATCTGCCTCTCCCTCCCCTAAGCTTTACTCAACTCTTTGACTAACAACAGCAATCAGTCAAATTAATTTCAGTTTCTCCAAACAAATTGATGCTCTTGTATGATACACTATAGATCTGAAAATGTGTTAGCCAAAATTAGAATGAAAAATTTGTGGCCTTACACATATTATTTTTAAAAGTAGCAGAAGTTACCTAGATAGGGAGAATGTGCTCTACTTATTGTTTTCTTTGTAGTTATCTATATTAAATTATACGTTAGAATAAAACATCTAAACGACTTATCTTGTGCCATCTAATATGCATTTGGGATGATATAAAGCCACCTTCCACAATTAGTGCATGGGACTCAGAATTGTCTGGACTTTCTGTTTAGAGAGCACTCCATCTCCCAAGAAATCCAAAGCATTTCATCTCACTGATTCCTGAAGACTTATAACATGTCTCTTGTTAGGTAGAAAATCCTGTCAAGGGAAACTGAGACAGGAGACTTAGTAATAGAAAGACTAGTTCTTTCTTGCTGCCTCTTCAAGCTGCGCTACTGGGAGGGAAAAGGGATGCAAAAGAATCAGTTTTGACTTCTTCCTTTTGTCCAGTTGACTAGACTGGAACAGATGCTTAAAGGACAGGAACATATTAATAGGGGTGTTTAAATGAGCTTATAAGACACAAGAAAAAGAGCAATTGTAAGTTGTAGATCTTTGATACAGAAGCTGGTCAGAACCAGCACAAGATAAAGTCCTAATAAGTCCCCTTCATTTGTTCATTTATTAGTCATTTGTCCATTCAAATGAATAGGTCAACCACTGTTTGCCAGGAATCAGGACTGGCACTGGGGAGCAATGCTGTATAAGAGAGACATGGTCCCTGTTTGAAAAACTATTCGCAGACAGAACAGCAGAAGCAAAGACCCAGAGGAATATAGTGCACAGAAGGACCAGGCCAGAGGCACAGGAAGAGGTGGAGGTTGTGGGAGTTGAGGCTGAGAGGCAGCAGAGAAAGTGCAGACAGAACTTGAAAGCCAAGGCAAGCATGCTTAAGGAAGTGCAGTTTGTATGCAGTTCCCTTGACTTTCTCTCCTGTGCTTCCCACTGCTATCCTATTGCTGGAGCTCTTATAGCTTGCTCCTGCCAAATAACCCTATGCCTTTACCTTGGAACTTGAAATAGGCCTGGTGTGCCTTGGTATTCTCTGGACCTCTTCTACACCATTAAAACATTGGGGGTCAAGAGCACCGTAACATGGGTATTGGATTTGGTGTCAGGCAGTCCTGGGTTAACATCTCAATTCTACCACTTCTGGCCAAATGCCCTCAGATAAGTTATTCAGCCCTTTAAATCAGCTCCTTATAAGGTTGTTGAGAAGATTTAATGACATATTGAATACAGAGTGTTTAACTTGTTGCCTGGAATATAATATATACTCAATAAATAATAGTCACTCTTTTGTTTTTCACTCCTGGGGAGACTTAGTGATTCATATCCTAATGCTGATAAATTAATATGCAGTAATATATTAAAGGAATACTTTAAAAATACTCTTGGGAAGAGTACAGGGGGCGGTGCCTAAACCCACAGATATTTGAACACTTTAATACTCAATATTAATATGTTAATACTTAATACTTAAATACTAATACTTTAAAAATACTCTTGGGAAGAGTTCAAGGGGTGGTGCCTAAATCCACAGATATTTGCATACTTTAATATTCAATATATTTTAATATTGAATATTAATACTTAAATACTAATACTTTGAAAATACTCTTCAGAAGAGCACAAGGGGTAGTGCCTAAACCCACAGATGTGATTCTCTCATGCTTGGAATGTCAAATGGCAGAGCAGGCCAGCAGGAGAAAAAGTTCCTATCTTTTTTTTGTGAGCTGTGGACCAGAAAACATGCTAAGCGCTTTGCACATTTTATTTAACTTAATCCCCACGACAGATTTGTGATGTAGAGCCCTTAACCACTTCCTTTCTACAGGGGAAAGAATAGAGGTTTAAGTAACTGGTCAAGTCATATGGCTGTCACTGTGGGTAAGAAGTGTCCTGTTTTCTCAGATGAGGTTTCTGGAGTTAGCGATCACCTTGAATTTTGCTCATGGTATCTGCACATGTGTGTGCCATGGGGCAACCAAGGAGAGTAATGGGTCAGCTCCAGGCTTTCCTTGAGATGCTGTGCAGTTTAGAGTTTTTTTGTTTCTTTTTTTAAACAAAGTCTCACTCTGTTGCCCAGGCTGGAGTGCAGTGGCGCAATCTCGGCTCAAGTAGCTGGGATTACAGGCAAGCACTACCACGCCTGGCTAATTTTTGTATTTTTTGTAGAGATGGGGTTTCACCGCGTTGGCCAGGCTGGTCACGAACTCCTGACTTCAGGTGATCCGCCCACTTTGGCCTCCCAAAGTGCTGTGATTACAGGCGTGAGCCACTGTGCCTGGCCTAGAGTTTTCTGTATCTGTATTACCTACTCTCCATTGCTTCCTCTGTTTCCTTATTACCCTGGCTTGAATGTGCCCCAAGCTCCTCCCCAAAGCCATTGCCTAGGACCAAGAAATGTTTGCCTTGCCAGTTCTTAAGAATTTAAGTAGATTTGAAATTAGCAAACAGAATTTGAAAAATGTTATTCATGGCTCCAAAACAAAAACAAAACTAAACTTAAAAAATAAAAATAAAAAGCCTGACTTCCCACAGGCTCCCTCCACCTGAGAAGGGCTATAGGAAGATGAACAAGGCCACTTCATCTTGACTTCAGGAATAGAAAAGCAAAGTAATAAAAGCAAACAAAACTGAAATGTCCCCAAGTATAATGGACTTGGACATGAGTGCTGGTAGAGAAATGAGCGCATATTTTAGAACCCGCATGAGCTGCTGTGCATAAAATAATGATTGTACAACAACTGACAAACCTGAAAGTAACTAAGGACTTCAGAGGTGAACAAGAAAACGATTTTCCTGTTCTCTTCTAAGCCAGCCAGTTAATTCAGAGCAAAAAAGGAAGGCCGACAGCTGAGACTCATGGAGGGGCCGGGCAGTGGGGAAGAGGGAGAAAGACAGGGAGAAAATAAAAATTACAAAATCCTTGTTCAGTCAGCAAGTATTTGGAAACAGTGTAGTACTAATGGTTAAATTCATGGCCTCTACTGCCTACTAGCTGGGGAACTGGGCCTTGGACTGTACTCCTTAGTCTGCAAAATGGGGATATCAGTAATACCTACCTCTTAAGGGAGTTAGATAAATCCCTTGGTGTACTGTCTGACACACAGTAAGAGCTCATATATGTTACAATTTGTAACATTATTTACTTATTCACCATTTGCAAGGCACTTGGGGTGGAGGCATTAAAGTGACACAGACAAGAATCCACCTCTGATCTTATTATCTAGCACAGCAGCCAGATGACTGCATAAATTCTGCCTTTGATTATAGTTTTAAGTACCTAAAAGTTCCAAAGAATTATGGGGCTCAATAAAATTGCTCAAATAACAGAGCACCAAAGAGATACTCCTAGGCATCATTGTGTTAAAAACAATGGCCAGAAAGCACTACTGGATGCAGCATGCTTTGATCAATTAATTGCTTTCTTGGGACAGGAGATCAGAGCAGGCAGAAGGCAGCAGAGAAGTCCACGCACACAACCCTCCACCTTTTGGTCATCTGCTTAACATTATCCAGATTTGGACACATTCATTCATTTTTTTTGTTTCTGGAGCTAATTTAGGGTGGAGATAATTAAGTGCATGGATGTAGAATGGCAAAAATGGTCTGTTTCGTGTCTCTAAGATGAGGTTCCTAAGCGACAACAAGCTGCTCTGGTCAGATATGTCTTAACAGTATATTGAGTTCCTTTGCATCATGGCTCAGGCACAATTTATAAGTGCTATTCAAATTATGTAGGAGGCTGGACCAGAGAGGATCCTTTTCTGTGCCAAGACTCTAAGTTTTCACAACAGTAGCTGCAATCTGAATGCTTATCAGGAATCAGAAAGTTGTCAAGGTTGTTAAAGCCAAAATTTGCTATTGGCACTCCTGATGAAAGCACCTGGTTAGCTCAGCACGCAAAATAAATCACATCATGAGAGAATTTTGTCCTCGTCCCCTCCTAGTGCACCTGGAGCGTAGCCCTAAGGGAAATCCTATCCACTCTCTTTTCCAGTGTTCCAGCAGTGCGTGCATCTGTTGTTGACACATCTGGAGCCTCAGCTTTCCCATCACCTCTGACACTGTGGACATGATCATGACACTTTAAAACTAAAGGAAGGATGGTGCCTTCCGTCAGAAGGAAGGCATGCCTGATACAATTAAAATCAAAACTCAGATGGCATTGTTGGCCACCTTAAAATATCCCTGGGTTGTACCAGATAGAGATGAGAACAGTTTTTATGTCTTTCGCCTGCATACTTCTAACTGCGAGGTATGAGTGAAGGGTTAAGGATAAAATTAAACGATTGCATCTGTTTTTTCATTACATGAGTGGGTTCCATCTCTTGGTTTTCCCTTAAAATCTTTGAAGGTAAAATAGCATTTGTTTCTTGCCTAATTTATCTGGGCTACTTCAAGTCTACTTTGGAGACCTTCTTTCCATAGACAAATTGACATTGTCTTTAAGGGGGCTGGCAGAGAATAATGATTCAGAATATGATCCTAGGAATGACCTAGAACTGGTTCGATTCCTGAGTCACCTACTTACTAGCTGGGTGACCTCAGGCAAGCAGCTTAACTTTTATAAGCTCCATCTCTTTATCTGTAATGTCGAGAGGATAACACCACTGTCTGTCTCAAGCAATTCTTGTGAGGATGCAGGGAGATCATGATTATAAAGTCTATGAAGTCTATCTTTCAGTGTCTGACACCTAAGTGCTCAATAGGTGGTAGCAAATGTTGTTTTACTATTACCAATTAGACCCAAACAAACAAAATGCACAGGCTGATCGCTAAAGTAATTGGGAAATTTGTTTAAGGCAATAAGCATTTATTTCTGCAGTTCAGAATGTGATAATTGGATGAACAAATGTTTCTTTTTTGTTGAGTACTCAGAGTTTGCATAAAGAGTTAGTAGAAATGCTTGTTATAAGAGGAACAGAAACCACTACTAGGTTAAGAACAGCACTTGAATATGAAGGAATTTCTTTTTCACAAAACTGCACTTCAAAGACAAGTTGCTATGACTAGTCAACTTTTCATGGGCCAGGCCAGCAGAAAGTCGTGGTTGCTGGCTGCCCAAGCCACCTCAAATGACTCATGCAAGTCCTTTAGATCTCTGTGTATCTCTTTCTTCTGGTCCAGAAAAGCAACAGTTATATTATTGCATGGAAGAAGATTATTCATTTCTCAGTTTAACTCTGGAGTCAGGTGGACTGCCTTCAAATTCTAGCTCTCCAGCATACTAGCTGTGTGACTAATGATTTTGTACACCAGTTCATTCCTCTGGGAGTTGGGGATTAATGGGATGCTTTCCAGGTAAAGTTGCTGTGAGGATTAAATGAGAAGGTGGAGAAAAATATAGGATCTCAGAAAATGGCAGCTAGTAAAATGATGATGAAAATCATTCTCAACCCCTTTGCTTTCATCCATCTCAAATTTAATTTTTTGAGAACCCAAGGAGCTTTAGTTTATGTGCATTTTATTAATAGATAGTTCACTTAATATGAAGTAACTGAGAAACTTTAAAAATATTTGTGCATTAATTCATTTAGAATTATAATAAAAACTTTTGCATGCCAACATATGTAACATTTTTAATGAAAAGTAACTATTTTTTAAAAATAAGAAAAAAGGTTTTCTTCAAATCTTCTTAATATCTTTTTTAATAGAAAACAGTGAAATTCTCATCCGCTTCTTTTGCAATCTGTTGCAGTATCACACATTATGTAGTTTCTGAAAAACTCCAATTTATACTCAAAGAATGAGAGTAGAAAAAAGCAAATAATATTTGAGAACTGCAAAAGTAGTTTTGATTCCATGGACTCTCTGAAAGGTCTCAGGGACTCGCCTACTTTGAACACAACTGTCTCTCAAACTCTCAACTGTAGGAGGGGACGCAAACGCTTCGGTAGAACAAACATGAGAATAGTGTCTAAGAGCATGAGATAAGCATCAAGGCCAAGAAGAACATAAATCTGAGGCTCTTGGAAGCATTTACTTTGGGGAATAAAGCTGTACTCAAGTAGGGGTGGGAGGACAGCAGGAGCCCAAACACATTGTACAGAATTGGGCAAGTATGAGTTATAATCTGAAAACAAACTGGACGAATTTCTATGACTTGGGGCTGTCCAGAAGTCATAGATCATTGCTTCTCTGTCTTTTCCTTCTCCCTTCTCCACCCTTATTTCTTCTACCCCATCCCAGAACAGCAAGAAAATGCCCAGTTGCTCCCTGTATTACCAGATGCTGGGATAGTATATTTATGCCACATCTGGAAGCATCAGAGCATGGATTTTTCAGGCATAGAGACCTAGGTTCAAATCCTGGATCTGCCACTTAGGAGCTGTGTGGTCTTAGAAAAGTTACACAAATTTACTGAATCTCAGAATACTAATGTATATAACAGGGATTGTGGTGGATGAATAATGTCCAATCTCCACTCCCTCCATTGAAATGTGAATTCTATTTCCCCATGCTTTCAATTGGGCTGCCTGTGTGTCTTGACCACTAAATGTGGGGGAAGTGACACTGTGTGACTTCTGAGCAGTTTCAAGAGACCCTGTAGCTTCTGCTCTTGCCCTCTTGGAACCCTGAGGCCTCCAGCCTGTAAATAAGTCTGGAACAAAAGACACCGATGGAAGGAGAGGCCCAACCATCTCTGTTGAGGCCCAGATGTCTTACCCCATCCAGACTCCACCAAGCAGTCACACAAGGGGCCCAAGTGATGCCCCCAGAAGCCCTACTAGGCCAGCCTGCAGAATTGTGAGAAATGATTATGTTTTAGGCCACTAATAGGGTAATTCCTAACGTGATCAACTTGTCCTGGTTTTAGCATTGAAAATAGTATGTCCCAGGAAAACCCGTAAGTCCTGATTGGGTTGGTCACCTTATTTGTAGCAGAGCCACAAACAACTGACACAGGGATAAAAATATGCAACTCAATGTTTCTCAGAGAATTAAGTGAAATGATGTGGTTCAAGGCAAAATACAGTGCCCAGGCAATAAATGAGATTTTTTTCTTGTCTTCGATTTACAAAAAGATTCTTAATAACTCAAGATTTCCTAATAAAAATGTAATCTGTTATCTTTGTCTATAACTGAGCTTCTCATTCAGGACCCCTAATTGATTTAAATATACCAGATAGCACTCTCTGCTAGAAGAACACCACGTTTCAAGCTAAGCACAGAAGTAGTAGGCCCCTGGGAAATTATGAACCAAAACAGAAAGAAAACATTGAGCTGAACTAAACTCAAACCGGCTGTGAGTTTTCAAAACAGTATCACTGTTAAATACGGAAAATACTTACTATTATATCATTCTGGGTGGGTCTAGAACAGGACCATGTTTTTTGTTTGTTTGTTTGTTTGTTTGTTTGACTATATTTTTCCCCAGGGCCACATCTAGCAAAAATACAGTTCAAGGAAATGATCTGCAGGTAAGGTCAATATAATACACTTACAAAAAGGCAAAATTCTAGGGGGCTACTGGGTATAAAAGTTTGTAAATCATTCACAACTCTACTCTAGAGCTATTCATTAGGAAGAAAAATGGGGAGTAGGAGCAGAACCCTTGCAAAACCCTGAAATTCATTAAATGATGGTGCAAAGTTTTTCCTCATATCATGATTATTTGACCTAAAATGTATTTTAAATGACCAAGAGGTAAGTCTCTTTTTCTAACTAAAATTGCCCCTTATTAGTACATTAAATAAATTCCCCACCCTGGTGGCCAAAAGAACTTCATGCTGCCAGGAAAAAAACTGTCCTGTACATCACTGAAGAATTCTGACTCTGCAAAAACCACATGTGAAATCTTTCAGCAGGCTGAGCAGCAAAAAATGTCAGCCTTGGAGAATTTAATCAAGAAGGTATTTCCTCCTGCAGACTTCCGACAGCCAGTATGCTGAAATGGGCCCAAACACATCTGAATTACATGTGTCTTCCTGGCACAGAGTGATATATCAAAAGAGTTCAGAAAAGCATTTCTGCTGCTCTGCAAATAAGTAAATGCCTAATTCTTAAACAGGTTCAAACTAGGATTCAGTCAACCAAGTTAACTGTCACCACTTTTTGGAGAGAACTAGCAAATATAAAAAGAATACAGGTTTTAGCTTTTCAAATAATGGAAAAAAGCAGGACTCTATGTTGTTTCACAGCCTCTACATGCAATAGCCCCCTTCCCTATGGCATGAATTTGTGTATCTGAGTATATGCATGGATGAATGGATAGATAGATGGATATCTACCTCCACACGCACAGCCATCCTTCTGACATGATGGCACCTCATTTCACCAGATAGTGAAAAGCATAGTTCCTTTGCTTTGGAACAGTCAATAATTTACTCCAAAATTTAATACATTCTTCACTGTGTTGGCAATCAGAAAGCCACCACCACTGCCACTGGAGACTGTGAGCAGACTCACCAGGATTTCCCACACTCTATTGAAATCAATGTCAGGAGCTGAGTTTGAGTTCCACTGGGATAGATTTTCTAGACATCTATAGGCATTTCTAGACTTTCAGTACACAGTCTCTAAAATTAAATACCTCATAGTTGGCTGGCATAAAAATGTATACAAAAAACATAAATCAAAAATCTGTTTTTCTTTTTTTCTTTTTTTTTTTTTATTTGGAGACAGGGTCTCACTCTGCCACCCAGGCTGGAGAGCAGTGGTGTAATCTCAGCTCACTGCAGACTCCACCTTCCAGGCTCAAGTGATTCTCTTGCCTCAGCCTGCTGAGTAGCTGGGATTACAGTATGCACCACCACTGCCTGGCTAATTTTTGTATTTTTAGTAGAGACAGGGTTTCACCATGTTAGCCAGGCTGGTCTCAAACTCCTGATCTCAAATAATCCACCTGCCTTGGCCTCCCAAAGTGCTGGGATTACAGGCATGAATCATAGTGCCTGGCCAAAAATCTGTTTCTCAAAGAATACTTTTGGCCAGGTGTGGTGGCTCATGCCTGTAATCCCAGCACTTTGGGAGGCTGAGGCGGGTGGATCACAGGGTCAGGAGATCCAGACCATCCTGGCCAACATGGCGGAACCCCCTCTCTACTAAAAATACAAAAAAAAAAAATTAGCCGGGCGTGGTGGCAGTCACCTGTAGTCCCAGCTACTCGGGAGGTTGAGGCAGGAGAATGGCGTGAACCCAGGAGGTGGAGCTTGCAGTGAGCGGAAACGGTGCTACTGCACTCCAGCCTGGGTGACAGCGAGACTCTGTCCAAAAAAAAAAAAAAAAAAAAAGAAAGAAAGAATACTTTGATAAACACTGAATGACATACACAATGTATGACAAATTGTGCAGTCAAGATGATAATAAAAGGAGTGTGAGATAGATTTGAAAGATGCAAGTTTAATTAAACATTTATCTTAGTAATCACAAATGCCACCAATATGATAAAATTAAAAAAGCTTCACTCCATTCCCATAGCCACCATCCTCTCCCGCCTGAATGAGAACTCCAGGCTTGTAACCAATGTCCCTTTTACCCATAACCTATTTTTCACACAGAAGACAAAGTCAGTTTTTAAAAAAGATAATTGGTTCAATTAGCTCCTCTGCTTAATACTATTTAAAGGCTTTGCTCCTAGAATTAAAATCCAAACTCCTTAGCCTACAAGGCACCAGGTAACTTGGCCCTTGCCTGCACTTCAACTTGATTGCAAACCACTCTCCCCTTGATTACTGACTGCCAGCCACACAGGCCTCTCATTCTGCTGCTTAAAAACATTAGAGGCCAGACGCAGTGGCTCACCATGCCTGTAATCCCAGCACTTTGGGAGGCCGAGGCAGGCGGATCACCTGAGGTCGGGAGTTCAAGACCAGACTGGACAACATGATGAAAACCTGTCTCTACTAAAAATACAAAAAAAAATTACCTGGCTTTGGTGGTGGGTGCCTGTAATACCAGCTACTTGGGAGGCTGAGGAAGGAGAACTGCTTGGACCCGGGAGGCGTAGGTTGCGGTGAGCCAAGATCGTGCCATTGCACTTTTGCCAGGGCAACAAGAGTGAAACTTTGTCTCAAAACAAAACCAAACAAACAAACGAAATCATTTGAATGCATCCTTTCTCAGGGTGTTCTACAACCTTCTTCGCATTTCCTGGGCTGCCCTTTCCCTGACCTTCAACATGACTATCATGTGTCATCCTTCAAATCTGATGCAAAATCACTCCCAGAGAAGCTTCCTCCCTGCCACCTTTTCTTCCTATCATCCCTCTCTCTTGCTTATTTCCATGGCTCTTATCAAAGTCTGAAATTGCTATTTATTAGTTTACTTGTTCACTCTCTGTCTCTGCTGCAAGAAGGTAAGTACCTTGGAGTGACCCTGACTTGGACATTCACTTCTGATTACCCTGTGCCTAGCAGAGTGCATGGCTTTGGCCTCAGAAAACATTGCTATCTTCTCTCTAGATCATTGATTAGAGGAGGGCAAGACTGGAACAGGGAAACATTTAGGAGGCTATTGCAATACTCAAAGGGAAGGATGATGGTGGCAGAAACTAAAGTGAAGATACTGGGGATAGAGGAATGTGAACAAAGGACCTGAGATCTTTAGAAGGCAGAATCAGCAAGACTTGACAACTGATTGGATGTGGGAGGCCTTAGGGTTCCTGTCCAGGTTTTCCCCCTTGATAGTGAATTTCCCAGACATGTTTCTTCCTCCATAAGTATTTTCAGCTGCTGATAAGCTTTTTAGTTGTAATCAGCATGCTATTGGTCACGGCTGATTGGTTCAGGGAGCAGTATATGGCACACAGTACCCACACATAGGTTGGAAGTAGGGGCATAGTACAATTTGGGTTTCCCAGAGAAGTCCTAGGCTACTGTTTCAGCATAATTATTAACACTAGCCTTTTCCCTGCTCAAAAGTGTCCTAGTTTGGATTACAAATTATAAGGTCACCCTAGGCACTTAGGGAATTCAGTTGCCCCTAACATCATCTAGTATGAACTCGGCCCAACAGGAGTACACACTGTTGAATGGCAGGCAAGCTAATAAAATCCTGCCTCTAGGATTGCACAAATTCTAGGTGAACAAAGAGAGAGTGTGTAATGCACACAAGGTGGAGTCTAGGAGGCTGGCTGCATATTCCAGAGCTGGAAGTCACTGTGAGTGACAGAGAAGCTGGAGAATCCCAGTCACTCCTGCAGGCTGCTTTCATCACTGGGAGTCACTGAGCTCATGTCATCTTCACCATCAATGAGGTTAAGGGACAAAATTACCACCCTAAGGCAGCAAAAGTGTGAAACAGGTGGTACATATACTTTGTAAAGACTTACACATCCATAGGAGGTGGTACTAGGAGAATTGCTACTAATCATCACAGCTTCTCAACCTGTGATGGACAGTCTCAATCACAGGACAGATGCCAATGAGACCAAAGATGTGACTGTACACAAGAGCTCAACACTGGCAGCCACAGCGTGTTAGAGAGGGACTGAGAAATAAACTCTCCTGATGTTTGCAAACAAGAATAGAGATTCATAGCCAAAACATCTCCTACACAAACTCACAAATCCTAGGCTTTGAAGTTACTTCCAACTTAGAAAATAAAGGTTGATTTTGTAAGTAAAATTAATTTTAAGACCTAGTGGCTCAAAAATGTTTTAGAAATCAACATTAATCTTCATATTTGTCAGTCTGAACTTAAAAAAATTATCATTTTGAATAGTTTCAACTTTTGTTTTAGATTCAGGGGGTACAGGTGCAGGTTTGTTAAAGGGTGTATTATGTGATGATGGGGTTTGAGGTATGGATGATTCCATCAACCAGGTAGTGAGCACAGTACCTCAGAAGTAGTTTTTCAGCCCACACCTCCCTCCCTTCCTCTCTACCCCCTATAGTCACTCCCCAGTGTCTATAGTTCCTATCTTTATGCCCATGTGTGTGTTTAGCTCCCACTTGTGAGAACATGCAGTATTTGATTTTCTGCTCCTGTGTAAATTCACTTAGGATAATGGCCTCCAGCTGCATCTATGCTGCTACACAGGATATGATTTTGTTCTTTTTTATGGCTGCATAGTATTCCACAATGTATATATACTAGGTTGTCTTTATCCAGTCCACCATTGATGGGCACCTAGATTGATTCCATGTGTTTGCTATTGTGAATAGTACTGTGATGAACATACAAGTGAATGTGTCTTTTGGTAGAATGATTTATTTTCCTTTGGGTATACATCCAGTAATGGGATTTCTGGGTCAAACAGCAGCTTCGCTTTTTAAGTTCTTTGAAAAATCTCAAAATTGCTTTCCACAGTGGCTGAACTAATTTACATTCTTACCAACAGTGTATAAGCATTCCCTTTTCTCCACAGACTTGCCAGCATCTGTCATTTTTTTACTTTTTAATAATAGCTTTTCTGACTAGTATGAGATGGCCTCTCATTGTGGTTTGGATTTGCATTTTTCTGATGATTAGTAATGACGTGTATTTTTTCATATGTTTGTTGGCTTCTTGTATGTCTTCTTTAGAAAAGTGCCTGTTCATGTCCTTTGCTCACGTTTGTTGATTTAAGTTCCTTATAGATTCTGGATATTAAACCATTGGTGGATGCATAATTTGTGAATATTTTTGCCGATTCTGTAAGTAGTCTGTTTACTTCATTAATAGTTTCTTTTGCTGGGCAGAAGCTTTTAATTTAATTAGGTCTGACTTGTCAGTGTTTGTTTCTGCTGTAATTGCTTTCGGGGACTTAGCCAAGAATTCTTTGCCAAAGCCAATGTCGAGAAGGGTATTTCCTAGGTTTTCTTCTAGGATTTTTATAGTTTGAGGTCTTACATTTAAATCTTTAATCCATCTTCAATTAATTTTGTGTAGGGTGAAAGGTAGATAGGGGCCTGGTTTCATTCTTATGCATATATCAAGCCAGTTATCTCAGAACCACTTATTGAATAGGGAGTCCTTTCCCCATTGTTTTTGTCATCTCTGAAGATCAGGTGCTTGTAGGTGTGTAGCTTTATTTCTGGGTTCTCTATTCTGTCCCATTGGTCTACATGTCTGTTTTTATACCTGTACCTTGCTAGTTTGATTACTGTAGTATAGTTTGAAGTCAGGTAATGTGATGCCTCCACCTTTGTTTTTTTTTTGCTTAGGGTTGCTTTGAACATTTGGGTTTTTTGGTTCCACATGAATTTTAAAATAGTTTTTTCTAACTCTGTGAAAAATGATATTGGTAGTTAGGAATAGTATTGAATCTATAAATTTCATTGGGCAGTATGACCATTTTAACAATATTGATTCTTCCAATTCATGAGCATGGAATGTTTTTCTATTTGCTTGTATCACCTCCGATTTCTTTGAGCAGTGTTTTGTAGTTCTCCTTGTAGAGATCTTTCACCTCCTTAGTTAGCTGTATTCCTAGGTATTTCATTTTTTGTGGCTATTGTAAAATGGGATTGTGTTCTTGATTTGACTCTCTGCTTAAACATTATTGTGTATAGAAATGCTACTGATTTTGGCCGGGCGCGGTGGCTCAAGCCTGTAATCCCAGCACTTTGGGAGGCCGAAGCAGGCAGATCACGAGGTCAGGAGATCGAGACCATCCTGGCTAACACGGTGAAACCCCGTCTCTACTAAAAAATACAAAACACTAGCCGGGCGAGGTGGCGGGCGCCTGTAGTCCCAGCTACTCACGAGGCTGAGGCAGGAGAATGGCATGAACCCGGGAGGCGGAACTTGCAGTGAGCTGAGATCTGGCCAGTGCACTCCAGCTTGGGTGACAGAGCGAGACTCTGTCTCAAAAAAAAAAAAAAAAAAAAAAAAAAAAAAGAAATGCTACTGATTTTTGTGCATTGATTTTTGTATCCTGAAACTTTACTGAAATTGTTTATGAATTCTAGAAACCCTTTGGAAGAGTGTTTAGGGTTTTCTAGGTATAGCACTGTATCATCAACAAATACAAGTAGTTTGACTACTTCTTTTTTCCTGTTTGAATTTTTTTTTAATTCTTTCTCTTGCCTGATTGCTCTGTTTAGGACATTCAGTACTATGTTGAATGGGAGTGAGGAGAGTAGGCAACCTTGTCTTGTTCCAGTTCTTAGCGAGAATGGTTCCAGCTGTTGCCCATTTAGTATAATGCTGGCTATGTGTTTGTCATAGACAGGTCTTATTATTTTGCGTATGTTCCTTTGATGACTAGTCTGTTAAGTGTTTTTATCATGAAGGGATGCTGGATTTTTCAACAGCATTTTCTGGATCTACTGAGATAATCATATGATTTTTGCTTTTAATTTTGTTTATGTGATGAATCACATTTATTGATTTGCTTACATTGAACCAGCCTTTGTCCCAGGAATAAAATCTACTTGATTGTGGTGTATTAATTTTTTGCTGTGTTGCTGGATTCAGTTTGTTAGTATTTTGTTGAAAATATCTGTGTCTATGCTAATTGGAGATATTGGTCTGCAGTTTTCTTTATTCATTGTGTCTCTGCTGACATTTTGGTATTAGACTGATGCTGGTTTTGTAGAATGAATTAGAGATAAGCCCCTTCTTTTCAAGTTTTTGAAATACTTTAAGTAAGATTGGTACCAGTTCTTCATACCTCTGGTAGAATTTGGCTGTGAATCTGTCTGGTCCAGTGCTTTTTTTGGTTGACAGGTTTTTTATGACTGATTCAGTTTCAGAACTTATTATTGGTCTGTTCAGGTTTTTACTTTCTCCTTGGTTTAATATTGGGAGGTTTTTTCCAGGAATTTATCCATTTTCTCTAGATCTTTTGTGTATCTGTGGGATTGGCTGTAATGTCACCTCTGTCATTTCTGATTGGACTTATTTGGATCTTTCCTTTTTTAGTCTAGCTAGCATTCTATCAGTCTTTTTTATTCTTTTAACTCTAATGAAACTCTTGGTTTCATTGATCTTTTGTATAGATTTGAGCCTCAATTTTGTTCAGTTCTTCTCTAGTTTTAGTTATTTCTTTTCTTCTGTTAGCTTTGGGGTTGGTTCAGTTTTTTTCTAGTTCCTGTAGGTAAAATATTAGATAATTTAAAATCTAACTTCTTGATAAAGGCATTTAATGCTATAAACTTTCCTCTTAGCACTGCTTTAGCTGCATCCCAAAGATTTTGGTCATGTTTCTGTTTTCATTAATTTCAATTTTTTTTTTTATTTAAGCCTTAATTTCATTGTTCACCCAAGAGTTATTCAAGAGCAAGTTGTTTAATTTCTATGTATTTGGGTAGTTTTGAGAGGTCATCTTGATAAGAATTTCTATTTTTGTTGCACTGTGGTCTGAAAATGTGCTTGGTATGACTTCTTCTTCTTTTTTTTTTTTTTTTTTTTTTTTTGCATTTATTGAGACTTGCTTAATGACAGAGCATTTGGTTGATCTCAGAATATGTTCCATGTGCAGATGAGAAGAATGTATATTATGCAGTTGTTGGGTGACATATTAGGTAGATGTCTATTAGGTCCAATTAGTTGAGTGTCAAGTTAAAGTCCAGAATTTGTTAGTTTACTGCCTCAGTGTTCTAATGTTGTCAGTGGGATGTTGGATATTGAAGTTTCCCATTATGATTGTGTGGCTGTCTAGGTCTTTTTGTAGTTAGAGAAGAACTTGTTTTATGAATCTGAGTGTTCTAATGTTGAGTGTGTATATACTTAGGATAGGTCTGTGTTCTTGGTGAATTGAACCCTTTATCATTATGTAATGCTCTTCTTTGTCTATCTTAATTGTTGTTCATTTAAAGTCTGTTTCATCTGATATAAGAATAGTGACTACTGTTCTTTTTTGTTTTCTGTTTGCATGGTAGATCTTTCTCCATCCTGCTACTTCAATCCTGTGGGTGTCATTAGGTGTGAGATGGGTCTCTTGAGGACAACAGACAGTTGGGTCTTGTCTTTTTTTTTTTTTTTTTCTTTGAGATGGAGTCTCGCACCATTGCCCCGATTGGAGTGCAATGGCATGATTTCATCCCACTGAAACCTCCACCTCCTGGGTTCAAGCCATTCTCCTGCCTCAGCCTCTCAAGTAGCTGGGACTACAGGCATGTGCCACCACACCCGGCTAATTTTTGTATTTTTAATAGAGATGGGGTTTTTTTCGTGTCTCACCAGGCTGGTCTTGAACTCCTGACCTCAAATGATCCACCCGCCTCAGCCTCCTGAAGTGCTGAGATTACAGGCGAGAGCCAACACGCCCAGCCAGGTCTTGTCTTTTTATCCAGCTTTCCACTATATACCTTTTAAGTGCTAACATTTAGACTGTTTGCATTCAGGATTAGTTTTGATATGTGAGATTTTGATTCTTTCACTGTGTTGTTAGCTGGTTGTTTTGTAGACTTGATTGGTATAGTTGCTTTAGAGTGTCTGTGAGCTATGTGCTTAAGTGTGTTTTTGTTTTAGCAAGTGTCATTCTTTTGTTTCCATGTTTAGCATTTCCTTAAGGACTTCTTGTAAAGTTGGTCTAGTTGCAATAAATTTCCTTAGCATTTGCTTGGTCTGAGAAGGATTTTATTTCTCTTTCACTTATGAAGCTTAGTTTGGCAGGATATGAAATTCTTGGTTGGAATTTCTTCTCTTTAATGATGCTGAAAATAGGCCCTCAGTCTCTTCTGCTTTGTAAATTTTCTGCTAAGAGGTCTGCTGCTAGCCTGACAGGGTTCCCTTTATAAATGGCCTGACTCAGGCTGGGCATGGTGGCTCATGCCTGTAATTCCAGCACTTTGGGACGCTGAGGCAGGGGGATCACGAGGTCAGAAAATTGAGACCATCCTGGCTGGCATGGTGAAACCCTATCTCTACTAAAAATACACAAAAAAAATTAGCCAGGCATGATGGTGGGTGCCTGTAGTCCCAGCTACTCAGGAGACTGAGGCAGGAGAATGGCCTGAACCCAGGAGGCGGAGCTTGCAGTGAGCGGAGATGGCACCACAGCACTCCAGCCTGGGTGACAGAGTAAGACTCCGTCTCAAAAAAAAAAAAAAAAAAAAAAAAAACCTGACTTTTCTCTCTGGTCATCGTTAATAGTGTATCGGGGGGTTCTCTGTATTTATTCAATTTTCATGTCATCCTCTCTAGTAAGATTGGGGAAATTTTTGTGGATTATATCCTAAAATATATTTTCTAAGTTGCTTACTCTCTCCTTTCATTCAGGAATGCCAATGAGTCGCAGATTTGGTCTCTTTATGTAATCCACGTTTCTTGGAGATTTTATTAATTCATTTATTTGAGACAGGGTCTTACTCTGTCACCCAGGCTGGAGTGCATTAGTGCAACATGGCCCACTGCAGCCTTGATTTTCCAGGCACCAGTGATCTTCCCACCTCAGTCTCCTGTGTAGCTGGGACCATAGGTGTGCACCAACATGCCTAGCTAATTTTTATATTTTTGATAAAGATGTGGTCTCACCATGTTGCCCAGGCTGGTCTTGGACTCCTGAGCTCAAATGATCCACCTCTGTTGACCTCTCAAAGTGCTGGGATTACAGATGTGAGACACTGTGCCTTTACAATTTTATTTTATTTTATTTTTTGAGACGGAGTCTCGCTCTGTCGCCCAGGCTAGAGTACAGTGGCGTGATCTCGGCTCACTGCAAGCTCCGCCTCCTGGGTTCACGCCATTCTCCTGCCTCAGCCTCCCGAGTAGCTGGGACTACAGGCACCCGCCATCATGCCCGGCTAATTTGTTGTATTTTTAGTGGAGACGGAGTTTCACCATGTTAGCCAGGATGGTCTCAATCTCCTGACCTCATGATCCGCCCACCTCGGCCTCCCAAAGTGCTGGGATTACAGGCATGAGCCATCATGCCCAGCCCACAATTTTACTTTTAAAAATTCTTTTTTCTTTATTTTTGTCTGAGTTGATTTGCAGAACTGGTCTATGAGCTCTGAGATTCTTTTCTCAGCTTGGTCTAACAGAAGCTGTTAATGCTTCTGACTGAGTTATGAAATTCTTGTTGGGAGCTTAATTCCAGAAGTTCAGTCTGATTCTTTCTTAAAATGGCTATTTTGTCTTTCAGCTCTTGGATAGTTTTATTGGATTCCTTGGATTCAGTTTTAACTTTCTCCTGAATCTTGATGAGCTTCTTTGCCATACAGATTCTGAATTCCGTATCTGTCATTTCAGTCATTTCATTTTGGCTAAGACTCATTGCTGGGGAGCTAGTGGGCTCATGTGGAGGTAAAGGGGTGCTCTGGACTATACAGTTACTAGAATTCTCACACTGGTTCTTTCTGATTTGTGTGGGTTGATGTTCCTGTAACCTTCGAAGTTGCTGTCCTTTGGATGGGGCTTTTAGCTTTTACGTTCTTCACATTTTTTGCTCTAACACACCATTGCTGGTTTGGAGCTTTTAAATTTTTTAATGCCCTTGAAGGTTTGACAGTGGTATAAGTTGGGTTTAGTTGACTGGCTTCACTTCTGGATGCTTTCAGAAGTCCAAGGCTCAGCTCGGCACTCTTGGGCTGCCTGATTTAACTGTGGGAGGGACTGCTACTGGGTCTGTGGCTTTGTTCTCTGGTTTCTCGATGTCAAACACTGGCTGCACTGAGGTGTCCGAGGTGCTCCCCCTCCACTGGCAATCGTGCTCCATCAGTAGCTGCCGGCAAAAGCGCTCTGATGGGGTGGCAGTGGGGCCACAGGCGAAAGTGCTCCACTGGGCCGGCAAGGGTCTTGGGTGAAAGTGCTCTGGCATGATGGTGTGGTGAGGGGGCTCTGAAGTTTCAGTGAGCCATTGGACTACAAATAGTAGCAGCACCTGTACCTTCCTCCAACCCCTACGTTTTGCTGAAGGAGAGGTTATACTACTTTTGACTCCATAAGGCATTTCCTTAATCCAAAAGATTAGTTGATACTGTGGTTTGACTGTGATGCTTAAGAATGCAGTCTGAGTTTTCAAATCAATGATGCTTTGAGTAATTTAGAAAATGCTTTATATGACTCCAAACTCTAGCTTGTGGAGTTTATTTGATATAGTTAGTTTTCTATAAAACGTCATTAAGGCTCCCTTTCTCTTTCTGTTGGCCCTTGGCCACCAACCAGAAAAGGACACCCAGAGCTGGGATGAAACGTAGACCTTAGTTCTATCAGAGAAAATGTAAAAGCATTTTCAAAGCATTTTCTCTATGCAAGGGAATTCCTTGACCATAACTTGATTACCGGGGGCAGCAAATCTGAATAACTAGTAAACTTAAAAACCAGTTCTGCAATTGAATAATATAGCCTCAGACATTGAGAAAAGCACCTAAATAAATCTCATGTGTTGCAAACTAATGAAACGTTCCAAAGGGAAAAAAAGTAAATATGTATGTATCGTAATATAAAACAAAAGGAAAATGGGGCTAAAATAAATCGAAAGGGCCCTCAGATATTTAAAACCAATAAAAATGTTATATTTTGGGAAGATTTTAAAAGTGTCATTGGAAAAAGCAGTACTGGCATATTCTGTCCTTTTTTCTCCCCCAACTTTTATCTTCTTAAATTAAAACTCACAGGAAAAAAAAAAAAAGCAAGCCTCTATCTGGGCTATGAGGAACACTATTCATTTCTCCCCCTGACCTGATTAGTCAGAACGTCTTTCGAATGATTAGTTTTCAATTTGCACCACTGTCAGAGAGAAAGGCCTCCAAATTAATGGCTACATTGATTGTTTATGCCTCCAAGAGACACATTAAAAAAATTTCAGCAACGCCAAAAGAAATGGTGATCTTCTGAAAAGATTTAGCTTAATAGATTTTTTTTAAAAAGAAAAATGAAAGTTTTGGCAACTTGCAAAAAGTATGTTTAAAATTCCACTTACAAGTCTGGCTGCCTAGAGCGTGTGAGTGCTAAGGGCTTTGTCAATTCTTAGCATAAGAAGCTGACCTAAGATTTTGGGATCCTTGGACCCATCAGTGAAAATTTTGGTAGAACTGCAATTCTGGCTCATACGTAGGGCCCATTTACCATGCTGGCTTCCTTTTAATAAGAAATGCTGTCCCTCACCACATCCCCCCAGTGTCCTTCCTGGGTGGTTTATCCTCCCTGCCTGGGCTTTTGGAACCACACTAAAAATTCAAGAGGAAAGGTTTCTACAAACATTGTTCTGTTTGGTTGGCACAGAAGGGATGGGAATTTGCACAGAGCTTTTGTTGGGCAAATTTCTCTTAATTCCCTGCCAATGAAGTTCTAATGCTGTGTCTCAGATGAACAAAGGTAACAACAGATTAGACAACTATTCACTCCATCTTACATTTACTCTGAAGAACTGCAATATGTTTTTGCAACAGGTGAAGGACCACGTTAGAAGTAAGCTTACTTTCCTTATTGATATGCACCTTGTTGAAACTGGCCAATATAATGATGCAATGGCTATTCATGATAGCAGCATGCCCAAAATTGTAGCTCACTGAGGACCAATAATGATCAATGTTCAAGGATGAGAAATACAGTAATGTTTTCTCTGTTCTTGTTGAGGTTTGATGATTATTGTTTATGCCACGGCAAATGAGGTTTCATTAGATATTAACACAGTTTCCATGATTTAAATAGGTGTTGAATGCCCATTTTTCTCAATATCATCTCGTTTCCTTAACTTTCTTATGTGTCTGAACCTGGTGGTCATACTCCCTCTCAAATCCCTCTTTGCAAATTCTTTGATCTGGGTCAGCACAAAAAGGAGGCGTTAGTCTCAAATGACACCTTATTTCAGTGAGGTCCAATTATGGTAAGAGAGATGGTCGAAACCAACAGTTTATGGAATATTAAACTGGTAATGGCAGAGATAAAACTGATCATCTGAGGCTTGGTATCCAGCATTTGGAGCCCTACATGCCCCCAGTAGTACTAAGCCCAGACTGCTGTTGGCAGGTCAGCACAATCAAGATTGCTTCATACAACTGCAGACTGGATGACCAAGCACTGTGTGGTGTAACGGGGCCCTGCAGTCATCACTTATAAAACTCAGAACCATAACACGGATCATGTGTTCCATATGAATTGCCATGGTTGGATATCTAATTTTTTTCCCTGTCCCAAACTATGGTACTAGTTATTCACAGATTGGTAGTTTTTGTAAAACCAGTGCTTTGACTATGTGACATTAACACTCATGAGGACCTGATAACTTCCAAACACAACAGAACATTTGGACACTTGTCACCTGAGTCCTGTGCCAGCTGCACCAACTTGGCTGAGCTGTTGTCATATTCCACTAGACTCTACCAAAGGTCATCTCCAGTCTTGGCTCACTTAGCTAGCTTTGGAATTTGCTCTCCCCTTTATCCAATGCTTCCTCTTCTTTGTTACATTATATTGCTCAGGTCTTTTAAAAATCTGAAGAACAAGTGCTTGCTTGAAGCCTTCCTGAAGTCACTGGTTCCACTTTTTTTTTTTTTTTTCCCAGGCCAGAAAAAATAGCCTCTGATTTGCTATCCTGGGCAATGCACTATTAAAAATTCTATGATTAAATAATATTTCCTGTTGCAGAATATCTCTTGTTATGCTGAAAGCCATTGAAAACTGCCCTTAGTAGATACTTTAAGGTGTCTAGTGGTATATCAAGTTAGGTTGGGGAGAAAAGGTAGGGGGTTGTGTAAACCCCTTTCTACCAGGAGGTTTCCCTAGTGGAAATAGTATTTTTTTTAAGTCACTGGCATTGTTTAGAATTGCTGGTGCATGGTAATAAGCAGACTAACCTTCAGTTGGGTTTATTATCATTTTTAAGTTATCTACAGACAATGAACCCCTTTATACCTTGGCAGACTGCTCTCACTTCAAAACCTTCTCCCTTATATATCACTGTTCAAAGCAACCCCTAAATGATCAAATTATATATGGGAACAAAGCATTCCTGAAAGATCCTCCTTATTGAAGTACGTATTTCACATGGCATAGTTAAAGTTTTCAAAGACTATAGGGAAAGGAGCTGCACACTCTGTGTACATAAGTAACTGCAGTTATTCTCACGTGGCCTAAGACTACAAAAGATGCTTGCATGGGCTTTTGTGTCCTAGCACTGTCCTTCTGTTAATATAAATGAATTAAAGAAATTAACCAATTTTCCTAGAGTCTACATAATCTCACATTTCTTAATTTGTTGGATTTGTCTCCACTATACTCAGTTTAGTCTCTTTTGAAGTCTCCTCTCATTTAAGTAAAACTCATAACAATTAACAACAAATAATCAAGTCAAATGAAACTTTTTTTCTTTCTGAGGAGTTTGAGACCTCAAGGTCCCTATATACAAGGTCATGTCTGATCATTCACCTTCTTCCCTCTCAAACACTTTTGCTATTTTTTCAATGTCTTTCTTCCCAGCAAACTAGTTAGGGAAGTGTAGGGGGCATGAAAGCATGTGTGGAGATGGATGCATGGAAGCGTTTTAGGGCCAGGGCAGAATGACACATTCCACGAGTACTCATACCCTGCATTGCTCATTGGCAAAACTCAGTCACACGCCACACCCAGCAGCAAAGGAGGCTGCAAAATGTAAACCCAGGAAGAAGAGGAGATGAACACTGGCGACTAGTTAGTGGTCTCTACTATACCCCTAGTTAGTCAGGAGAAGGGCATACTCAATCTTGTCACTGCCAAAGATCTTGTGCTCACACATTGTAGATTCGTAGAAAACACCTGCCAATTAGGTGTGTGTGCTAAGTATTCTATGAACGATAAGGAAAGAGTGGGCCTGCAATAATCTTCAAAAACTTTAATCAAGTCTTACTTCTAATAGACCAGCCAATCTGCTAACAAACCAAGAGGAGACTCAGCAGATCCCATGAATGTTGATGGAGTCTGATCATTTTGTTGAGAATTATGAAATCAAGGATGATTTCTAACAATTCACTAAAAAATGGTTGCAGGGCTTGTTAACTTTCTAAGTAGTCAGTTTATGCACACATACATTTGATTACATAAGCTATTTGCATGTTTATATAGAGAGAAAGAAAAAATAATTGGTGTTATGTGGTTTTCAGATACAAAAGAGAGGACATGTAAACATTTGCAGTGAACAGACAGAGCCTAAATTCAAGATCTCAGTATAAGGCACTCTGGAATAAATGGGAGAAAATATTTCCTGTGTTTTGAGTTTCCCTTACTATTGCATGTCACTTGGAAAGCCTAGCAACCAATTTATAAGCCCTCACAAATCAATCACTGCTAGGCAGTAGCCCACATTGTGTTTTAATTCTAAGTATTTCTTCTTGTCTCAGAAATGAACACCGATGTAGATTAACCATGTCTACATAGTGGACGTGGTTAAATCTTTCAGGTACCATATGAGAACAATGATGACTAATGGGAAACATTTTTAAGATCACAAGAGAACTGTATATTAACAAGCAAAAAAATGTAATCATCTCAAAATAACAGGCATTAACAAACCTGCATACTGCAGAGATGCATTGTTCCTGCATGCAAAGAAACTGATGAAATGATCCCCACTGCTATGCTCAGAGAAAAATTAAGTGACAGGTCCCTTTTATTTGAGAGTGTGCTGGTTTTTTTCCCTGATGATGGACTTAAGATGTTATATAAAGGGTGATACAGTGAAGTCATGCTACATCAAATTACTGCTTACACAGGATGCTTCTAAACCATTTAACCTGATACTACAGAATAAAACATGTGTAATCAACAAGCACTAAAAAGGAATACGTAACAAGAATGCCCTTCACTTACCTGAAGAATGTGCATGAATTCTATTCAATGACAGTTTTAGTCAATGGTATCTCTTTGATTTTGGCATCCAGATCAACTCCCTACTGATTAATTAGGGGACCCATTATACTTGGAAATGAATGACTTAAATACCCATAAATATGAGGAACATGGCATAATGTCAGAATTGAAATGTCAGACCCATGACCTAGCCAGTGGCTCCAATGAACAATATTAAACCAGTGATTCTCAAACTTTAGGAAGCATCAGAATCACCTGGATAGTTTATTAAAACACACGTTGCTGGACGCCAGTCACAAGTTTCCGATTCAGTAGATCTGAGGTACAGTCTGAGAATTTGCATTTCTAACAACTTCCCAGGTATTGCTGATGCTGTTGGCGCAGGGGCCACACTTTGAGAATGAATGCATTAAATTAATAATCAAACATCTGATTGAGGAACCACCATATTCCTGAAAATACAGAATAACTGAATTTTCCCATTAAAGGGTTGGAGATGTTACCCAAACCATGCATTTTTATAATGATAGCTATCATATCAACTTTTATTTAAAATCTTAAGCCCCCTCTCCCCCACTGATGGAGCAAAATGAACAAAATAAACGATTCAACCCCCCTTCCCATTACCTTGCATCAGAGTCTTCTTGGAAGCTCTACCAAAATAACTCTACATCTTCAGAATCTTTTTTCAGCCTCATTACATTTAGGGAAAAGAATGCAGGTTCCTCTTTGGCACTGTGTCCTCAGCTAGTCTGTGGGAAGCTCAGCAACTTGCCACTTGTTCCCAGTTTAAGTAACAGGAATGAGATCATCAACATTTTCTATTGGGTCTCCTCAATCTCCTCCTGATTCTGGTTTAATACCGGTATGCAATGGACATGTTGAAGCCCAATGGCTAACAAACTCTAAAACTTTTGGCTATGTGCTGGAAGGACCCTGAGAGAAAGTCTATGCTGGGTTAAATTCAGCCGCAGATCTGTTTCATTTGGCTGGTACTGTGTTTCAGGAAGAACTGCGCTTGAATGCCTTCAGGAGGCGCATGCTCTCAGTGGCTTGTACTTCTTCCTGATTTGCCACTGACTTCACGTATTTACATTACCTGCCTGACCCTCTAGGTCGTGGCAATTGAAGTACCTGAAAAACCCTCTGCTTTAACAAATGAGGAAAATAAACTTTGAAGAAATTAAGTAACTCTCACAGAGTCATGCTGATAGCTAGTGACAGAACAGGACTACAACTAATAGCTCAAGATTTTCTTGCTCTCTCTCTTTTTTTTTTTTTTTTTTTTTTGCTGCTTTCTCAACCTCTGGAGTCTCTAATGGTGTCAACACAGACTTTAGACAAGAACTTGATAAGCATCGCCTGCCTCACTCTGTATTACCTTAAGGGTATACCTATCACGGTCACCCACCTCAGTCTATCAGATGTGCTCCATACCTTTCTCAACATGGTACCTTCCTGTGGAGTGCTTTGAAACATGTTGAGATACGACTTCACATTTTTTGGTTTGTAGAGGAGGAAAATATGTGAATAAGTCTGAGGTCAAAGAAATAACTTGAACTCCGGCCTTGGAGTCACTGACAGAAATAGTATAGATTTTCATAAAGGCATCCTTTAAAAACGAAGCCAACAAACAAAATTAGACTTCAGATAAAAGGCCCATGCCACAATCTGGGTTTGAAACATAGTAAAGTCAAGAGAGAGAAAGTTTCCCCTTGGTCCTCCTTAATTTGGCTGCCTGTGCTATTCTCCAAATTCCTTTTATCATCATTAGATGGAGAACATTCATTCGCCTGCTCCAATTTGACCTTCTTGTTTTAATGGTCAAGCAAAGCACAGGGCAGGAGAACTAAAAGCAGTGGTTCTCAAAATTAAGCATACATAGCCATCACCAGGAACTCGTTGATGATGCAGCGTCTTTGAACCCAGCTGCAGAGATTTCTGGTAGGCCTGAAATCTATATAGTTAGCTAGCACTCACAAGTGTTTTCCATGCTAGTGATGCCTAGAATACACTTGGAGAAATGCCTTGTGCTTTTCAAACTTCAGTGTATTTACAAATCTCTGTTGAAATGCGGCCTCGTTAAGTAGGTCTGGGGTGGGGTCTGAGGTTGGGCATTTCTCAAAAATTCCTGTAAAGTGCTGGTCCAGAAACTGCTCTTTGAGTAGCAGGGTTTAGAACTCTGATGTGGCAGGGAGTTATATTTCCTAGGTTTAAAATTCAGCTCTCCACTTTTCTGGTTGTCAGTCTGGAAAAGCAGCTTAACATCTCTGTGCCTCAATTCTCTCATTCTCAAATGGGACACACTTACATGGCAATAGAAATAGGAGAGAGAGAATACAAAGTTTTGTTTGTTTTTTGAAATGGAACTTTGCTCTTGTTGCCCAGGCTGGAGCGCAATGGTGCAATCTTGGCTCATTGCAATCTCCACCTCCGGAGTTCAAGGGATTCTCATGCCTCAGCCTCCCAAGTAGCTGGATTACAGGCATGCGCCATCACACCTGGCTAATTTTGTATTTTTAGGCAAGACAGGGTTTCACCATGTTGGCCAGGCTGGTCTCGAACTCCTGGCTTCAGGTGGTCCACCTGCCTCGGTCTCCCAAAGTGCTGGGATTAGAGGCATGAGCCACCGTTGCTGGCAAATACCAAGTTCTTGAACTACATCCCATGCTAACAGATTGTGAATTCCTTAAGGAGGTGCCATATCTTCCTTGAAAAACAGAACTTTGGAATTTTTCATTTTAAACACCTGCAAGAACAGACTCCTAATCGACTTCCCTTTTGCCACCACCAAGATTTTCCCTCAGAAATCAATAAAATCGCCTCAGTTCTAGGTTTGGCCAGCTAAGAGAAATCTAACCAGCAGATCATCAGCTACCACAGAGAAAGGTCATAAACTGGTGGGCAGAGGTTAGGATGTCTCCCTTCTTGGCTCTACTTACTATTGTAACATTCAGACAACGCACCTGCCTCCTTCTGCCTCAATCTGTAGGAGAGTGGCTGTGACAGCTAAGTCACCGCCGAGTTACATCTTATCACCTCATTTTAATCAATAATTCCCTTATCTTAGTCTACTGAAGACTCTTTTGCGAAAAATTTTAAACTCGTAGACACCCAGAGCACATTTCACAAGATGCAGATTAGGCAGGTCTGCTATGAGCACTCAACATCTCAATTTTTAAAAAACCTGGCCCTCATTCTGAAACAGGTGCTCCATTCTTTGAGAAATAAAGCTTTCTAAAATGTTTGGGCCAGGCGCAGTGGCTCATGCCTGTAATCCCAGCACTTTGGGAGGCTGAGATGAGTAGATCACGTAAGGTCAGGAGTTTGAGACCAGCCTGGTCAACATGGCGAATCACCGTCTCTACTGAAAACACAAAAATTAGCCGGGCGTGGTGGTACACGTCTGTAATCCCAGCTACTTGGGAGGTTGAGGCAGGAGTACCACTTGAACTTGAAAGGTGGAGGTTGCAGTGAGCTCAGATTGTGCCACTGTACTCCAGCCTGGGCGACAGAGTGAGACTCCATCTCAAAAAACAAAAACAAAAACAAAAAAACAACAAGTTTGAAAGGAAGGATGCTTAGACACCATGCGAGTTGAACAGCAGCTTCCCTGGTACATTTTACAGATCTCTATCCTTTGTGTGAGCAATTAAATCATGTTCTGTTGAAGGACCCCAGTGAAGGCTACCATTTGCTGAGTGAGCCTTTACCACTCACTAAGCCCTCATGTTTGTTTTTCCTTACAAAGCCTGCTATTACCATTATGATCCCCACAGAGTAGAACGAAGTGGTGGCTCAGAGAGCACCTTGTCTGGAGTTGTGCCATGAGTTAGTGTCAAAGGTGGGACCCCAAACCCCTGTCTGTCTGACTCCTAGTCTAACAGACTTCTCCTGTGCTCTAAAGCAGAGCTTCCTGGACTGCAGCGTCCACCAGAATTCCTGGAGGGCTTGTTAAAACTGCTTCCCAGGTCCCATCTTCAATGTTTCTGGTGAGTAGGTCTGGGGCGAGGCCTGAGAATTTGCATTTCTAACACACTCTCGCGAATGCTAATGCAGTGTGAGCACCACAGCACAAGAATTAGCTGTTGGGTCCTTTCCTCTGGGGAGTTGGATGCCTCTCATTAGCAGTCCTCACTACTTACACGGGGCAATTTAGAAAAGCTTTCCTTTTCCTTCAAGTGTTGCTTAGACAATAAGTACGTGACAAATGGCCAATGAAGCTGCCGTTAAGTCAGTTCTTAAATGTCTTCAGTTGTTACTTCTGTGGGGTTTGAAGTTGTCGTATGTCGTCCTCCTCAAGCAGAAAGAACAATTCTCCCTTTGTGGTGGCTCTTTCATAGAACTTATTTTGTTTTGTCTTTTCTTTCTCCACTTTAAAAATGTTGAACTGTTTTACTCTGCCTCTATTCCAACTAAGCAATGGTTACCAAAATATCATCCAATAGGTTCCGTCCGACCAGGTGCTACAGGAATATAATAATCTACCCTCTATGTCTTCTTCCTCAATTTAGTGAAAGGACTCCAGCTGGGGTCTGGATTGGTCTTCCCTTTATGTCAATGACCCTGTGGTTGTCTCCTGGGACTTCCAGGGTTTACCCTCAACAGGGGCATTGCATCTACACTAGGCACAAGCACAGACTACTTAGTAGGAAGGGTCTATTTCAGCTTGCAGCTCTTTTTGTTCTCCTCAAGGAATTGCATGTGTGGTGGGCCAAGCTATTCCCACAGCATGTGGAAAGAACACCAGTCAGAGTTAAGCAGGCAGAATGACCCTGTGAAGTCTTCAAAGGGTGGGATATATTTCCGTTGGGATAGCTAAGTGGGACACCTCAGAGTCAAAAGTCCCCAGTGACTTTGTTCTCTCCTGGTACATTCTACAGACTTCTATCCCCAGCAGTAAAACTATGTCTCTGAGGCGCTCCCCCCCCACCTTTTGTTTTTATTTTGCAAAATTCAAACTGCAATTTGATGTGATGGATCTCATAATAACAATTCAAATGACCTCTGGATGAGTCTTCTTCAACTCAGAGTTCACAAACCAGGAGCTTAAAAAAAAAAAAAAAAAAAAAAAAAAAATCCTTGGCTTCTTGGAAAGCCTTTTACTGTTCCTTTGAGGCAAGGAAATGGAATCAGCACATACAAGACCTTGACACAAAACCCACTGCACCATTTACCCAAAGCAGTGTGACTTGACCACTCTGAAGTCAGCGTTCCCAATTGTCAAACAAACAGATATATTTACATCATTGCACTGGATGAAACGGATTGAGAGGATGGAATGGAATATCACAGATGAAAGTGCTTGAAATGTTTAGAACTTCAGAAAATATCAGTAGAATCTGATCCCCATTAAACACCTAACTTCATCTCTCTAATCTTTTTCTCTGGGGAAAAGCAACATTTGAACTGGTAACAAAATCAGACTCAGAATCCAGCAAAGTTCAAAGTGCACATCAGTGGGAAGCAATGGAGCATGAAGGCTGGTAATTTTGACATGAGTGCTTGTCCTTGCTCTGCCACTCACTAGTGGTGTGACCTCTGTGAGGCTTCTCAAAATCCCCCAGGTAGTTCAGAGTAGTTTAAAAAAGTTTTTTCTTTTTTTTTTTTTTTAAATAGAGTTGCTGTGAGCATGAAATAATTATGTATGAAGTTCTTCGCATAGTAATACATAGTGAACACTCAGTAAATGTGGTTATTTCCACCTCCATATCTTGTTCTACTGGAAGGTCTTCAGGGGCAATAACATTCATGGAACTGTTGTCTCCTATGATAACTAACCCTCTGTAAACTTAATGAAGGTTAAGCATCCTTCTCCCACAAATGTGCGTATGCATATGTACACACAGCCATGCATTGCTTAACAATGGAAATACATTCTGAGAAATGTCTTATTAGGCAATTGAATCATCATGTAATCATCACAGAGTGTATTAACACAAACCTAGATGGCGTAGCCCACTGCACACCTAGGCTGTATGGTATAGCCTATTGTTCCTAGGCTACAAATCTGTACAGCATGTTATTATATATTGTAGGTAATGGTGACACAATGGTAAGTATTTGTGTATCTAAACATAGAAAAGGTACAATAAAGATACAGTGTAAAAGATAATGGTACACCAGGATAGGGCAGTTACCATGAATAGAGCTGATAGGACTGGAAGTTGCTTTGGGTGAGTCAGTGAGTGAATGTGAAGTCCTAGGACATTACTGTGCACTACTGTAGACTTTATGAACACTTAGGCTACACTAAATTTAAAAAATTGCTCTTCAATAATGAATTAACGTTAGCTTACTGTAACTTTTTTACTTGACAAAGTTTTTCCTTTTTAAAACTCTGACTCTTTTGTAATAACACAGCTTAAAAACAAATACCTTGTACAGCTGTACAAAAATATTTCTTTATCCTTCTATAAACATTTTCTATTTTTTAAATTTACTTTTTATTTTTTTGCTTTTTAAACTTCTTTTTGTTGTTAAAAATGAAGACAGAAACACACACAGTAGCCTAGACTTACACAGGGTCAGGATCATCAGTGTTGCTGTCTTCCACCTCCATATCTTGTCCAACTGGAAGGTCTTCAGGGGCAATAACATTCATGGAACTGTCGTCTCCTATGATAACAATGCCTTCTTCTGGAATACCTCCTGAAGGATCTGCCTGAGGATATTTCATAGTTAAGTTTATTTTTAATAAGTGGAAGTAGTACACTCTACAATGATGATAATAAGTATACTATATCAAATGCACTAACCAGTACCACAGCCATTTATTATCACCAAATATCATGCACTGTACATAATTGTATGTGCTATACTTTTGTATGGATGGCAGTGCAGTAGGTTTGTTTACACCAGCATCACCATGAACATGTGAGTAATACATTGTGCTATGATGTTGGTAGGTGAAAGGAATTTTTCAGCTCCATTGTAATCTTATGCGGTCTGTTGACCAAACATCGTTATGCAGAGCTTCACTGTATATTTTCACAACATTTTGCATATAGTTTTAGGGAATTCATGGATTTCTTTGTTGCCTATCTATGGCCACTTGGGCCCCTGGGCCTCATGGATATTATTGATCCATCATCATCAGGTGAGTTGGGTTTTGTAGTGTATTAATGACTTTTTTTCTTTTATCCTCAGCTGTTGAGTTTATGGACTTTCAAATGTGCTGTTATAACTAATTGAATGTGAAAACTCAGTGCAGCCTAGAAGCTTCATGGCCCTTGTAAGTCTGTCCAAACCCAGCCCGGATCACAGTTACATGGCTTGTGATGTGCAAAGCTTTTTCTAGGAGTCCTTGTGGCCTTGCCCTCATCTTCCTCTGTGGTTCTCCTGTGGTCTCTGTGGGCCCTTTGCCTACAGTTTCTATTGTGCTATGTGACACCCTGTACACAGAACTCAGCTCCTTTACTGGTTTTCACGAGACACCTAACTGAACGTTTGGTGCCTCTGGTGAAGAGTCACATTGTGGAGTGAAGTGTTTCACCATCTTGATCCCTCCATCCCGCCTTTCTTCTTCCACTCTGGTACATCAAAACAATTTCTCTCTTCATATGGAGTCCTCAGACATATCTAGGCACAGCAGGATTTCACTTTCTGTCCCATCCATTCATCAGGAGTATTTTCCCCTCAGTTTTTCCTCTTTCTTTCCTATGAGAAATTTAATGGAAATTTTTTCTCCCTCTTATTCCTTATGAATTAATATTATTTGGGACTATGGATATCATTCTGTTTTCCTAGTGTCTGGGGCAGTACCTATCATATAACAGATGTTTACCAATTGGATAAAAGAAGAAGAAAGGAAGAGAGAGAGGAAGGTAAGAAAATAAGAAAAGAGGAAGGAAGGAAAGAAATCCTTAGCTTTGTCCTGGATCCAGATTGTGATTGCATTAACAGCTCAGAGATTGTTAAAGTAGCTCTCCTCCTACTTCTTACTGTTGAGGAGCGTTTTTTTAAAATCCCTTTTTCTTTCATTCCCAGTATATCAGCAATTTCCCCAAGCCAATTTCTAGCTCTTAAAATAGATTCACACTGTGGTTCTTCCGTGTGTGTGTGTGTGTGTGTGTGTGTGTGTGTGTGAAGTAAGAGAAATTTACAACTCACTTCATAATCCCCTCGCAGGTAATTAACTCAGGGGGCAGCCTCAAGAAGCCAGAAGCATGTTGGCTTTAATTTCCCTTTCTGAGATTCTCTTCCCTCTATTAACTTTACCTTTCCTCAGTCAGGGCAAAAATTAATTGTGTCCCTCCCATCTTTGGAGGCAAGTGGTTCCTTCGACAGCTTTTTCTTAGAATGGTCATTTCCTCACTTCCTGTAAACTGTAAACCTCCTTGTGTGGCTTTTCCCTTTTTAGAGAAAATTTACTGGAATTTGGGAATGAACTTGCTTTGTTTTAAGATAGAAATATAAGTGTGGGCCTCTTTATTTCTTTGGGACATCTCTTCATGGCATTCTGAGAGAGATCAGAGTTGATCCTTAAACACTGGATCTCCCTATGTGGGACTGGGGTGGCGCAGGTTGAGGAAGCTTGGTGAATTAAACAGAGAAAAAGGAAGGAGAAGGTTAGAAGAAGCCACGGGCAACTTCCTGTTTTTTAGGCGAATGGAGCCTGATTTTCAGCTTCATACAATTATATTCTCTGCATTAGCTTCAGGGTAGTACAAGAAAACGAAGGAAGGGGTCTTTCCCTTGTAAAATTGAATTAATGTATTCAGATAGGTAAAACTGAATCGAGTGACTAGACTGTTAAGCCTGTAATTTAATCACATGTACAAGATTTACATCTGCACACAGTTTGTGTGCTGTGTGAGTAGGAGGGGCGGTACCTTCATTTCTGTATCTCAGTACTTAGCCTGATGCCTATCACATGGTTAGAAGTCAAAACTCTTTGAGTTGGTTGAAACTGGTTAACTGGTTGCTTGAAAATGTATAGATCTGAGGGTACCACAGTGGCAGACTACTTTAAAGAAGTAAAAAGAAAAGGCATCCTCCCAAAGTTGAAATATTTGAAAGCTCTCAAAAACTCTTGGAAGATGTTGGTGGGAAGATATCTGGTTTAATTTCTATTTATTCCAAGCTCTACACTAAATGATAAAGGTTAAGTGAAAAGAAGACTCAGTCCTTGACTCCAAGGACACCATAGTCTGGAAGGGTAGAAAGAGAAGTAGTTAGACAATTTAAAATATATGTGGCTGGGCAGTTTAGCTGCAGTTCAGCATTTCAGCTACACAATTCCATTTTCAGAAAGAATGTATTAGGACTTGGGAATAAGCCTGCATTGATTCATAATAGAAGTGTAAATGTGGGGCTCTTTATCTTTTTGGGAGACTCTTATGAGATTCTGAGAGAGACCAGGATTGATCCTTACAGACTGGATGACTGTGGTGTCCACTAAAAGAGTCACCCAAGTGGCTCTGCATGTGCAACAGTATGAAGACATTTAATCTTGCTGGGACTCCCCCAGGGATCAGCAGTCCACTGTGCATAGTTGGATGGATATTCTAATGAGACACTTGGTGATGGAGAGGGTCAGACTTCCAAAGGGCATGTGCAGTCACATTAGGTGATCACCAAATGGCCTGCTAAAAAACACAGTGCCATTTCTCTGTGGAACCTCATTTTTGCTGTAAGAAAAGGGCAAGTTCATGGGCAGTTAAATCACTCAGAACACTAATGGAGAGGTGGAGGGCTGCCCCCAAGGCCTCTTTTCCCTTCCCAGTTTCCATGCAGTTTCCTGTCTCTCTGTTGAATCAATGTTGAACAAATATTTAGAGAATCTTTATTTAACTGCATCCTGGTTACCAGTTCTGTGGCGTCCACATATGTCCTGATCCCATCATTAACCTGGATGTGATGTAGAGCCCTCTCTGTGTGCCATGTACGTGCCATGGTTCCACATGCATCAACGGAATCACTCTCATTAATTCGTCCCAATGGAGGGAGGTCAATCAGGGAAAAGTCAAGAGTTAGAATAGTTTTAAGAAATTAGGCTTAATTATTTTCAAGTTTCTACTGACAGGAACTCACTCCTTGTGGGGTTAGAGGGGAAGAGGAGACACTTGTCTTAGAGAACCCTGTGAATGTCTTAATAAATAGATAAGAATCTTGTTTACTTAGCATTTTCAGTGTTAGAAGGCAAGTAGGACCAAAGTGAGACTTGAGAACTGTGTGTTCTTCACTGCAGAGATCCTACAAACAGATGTGCTTAGACTTCATGAATGGTTCAGGAAAGCATTGAGATGAGTTGCAAAGAGTTTCGGAAGAGACTGTGAATGATTAAACTGGAAAACATCAAAGGAGAATGGATTTCTCCTTAAATGCCCTCTACAATATTATTTGTCTTCAAAATGTTTGAGTGATTTTAATAGTATCCTAGTGTTTCCCTTATACATGCCTCCTTATCCTTTAGAACACACTTAGGTACCAGTATCACTCATCAAGAAAATGATCCCTAATCTCTCCTGCCTCCTAGAATTCATCTGCCCTTTCCACAAGCTGATGTCACTACACTGACCACACTGAATTGTCAATGGGCTTATTTGCAGGTGTGTCTACCATACTGGACAGGGAGGTCTTTGAGTCTAGGTACTGGCTCCATTTATCTCTGGGTCCTTATTTCAACCTAGCATTTGGCACACTGCAATTACTTGGTATGTATCTGCTTAACAAAGAAACATACTTATCATAAGTACAATATTTATTCTGCAACTTTTGGTGGCCATGAATAAACATACTGGTTTTCTTTCCGGCTTCAGGTCATAGTTTATTCTAACCTAATTAAACTATCTCATGGATGAGACCACTGAGTTTAAATCATTCTCCCAAGGCTATAGAACTTGTTACATGGCCCATCCAGGACTAGGACACAGGCATCCAAGGACACAGGATTCCAAGCCTGGTGCTCTTTCTTTCTCCTTTTCATTTCTGACTTCAAAAAATAGCACATGTTCAGAATAGAATGTTAAAGAACAGAGAAAATTCATCCTAAATTCAACTACCTAGAGACAACCAACATCAGCATTTTGGCAAATATCCCTTCTAATGTGTGTGTGTGTGTGTGTGTGTGTGTGTGTATGTGTGTGCATGTATACAATTTTACACATGTAACTAGCTATTAAATGGGGTTCTTCGAGTTGTTTCAGAGTGTTAGCTGAGGCCCCAAATCTCAGGACAATGGAAGACAAGTACCCACACATTCTAGAGAGAGGGGCTGGAGCATTCTTACTGAAAGATGTCCAGCTGGCTTTCCACTGTCAACGTCCAGCACCCACTCCAGCCCTTATGTAATGAATGGCTAGAGACACTTCTGGGGAAAAATCATTTAACATAAGGAAACACACAGGAGGAGGCAATACTGTGGCGTGTCTCCTCCTCTTAAGCCAGGTGTAGGATCCAGAGATAGAGTGAGGCCCCTGCTAGCAGAGGAAAATGGTACCTTACTGCCACAAGTGAAGCTTGCTGCATTGTAAGACAGACCTGCAATGAAAATTGCAAAAACTGCAATTACTTTTGCACCAACCTAATAGAAGAAAACACAGAGGCTTTTCCTGGTCTGCTCCCTGATTAAAATACAGGAGAGTCTCACGAGAGCTGCACATGGCCCAGACTCTAAAGACACAGATGCATAGATAGTGCGTGTCTCTCCCTGGGAGAATCCCAAAGTCTCATTCAAGGGAGAGAAATAATTGCAGCAGGAGTGATCCCCTTCACAGGCCAGGGGTGGTGGAATTTCTTTTGAGTCATGTGCATGCCAGGCATCCTGTAAGGAGTGCACCCTTGGCTGCCTATGGAGGTAGAGTGGAGCTGCAAAAAAAGGAAAAAAGTAGGTTCATAGATGACTTAGGTTAATAGATTACTGATCTCCCTTACCTCCAGCTGGGCTCTGAGCCTCACCTGATAGTATGGGGAAGGGCAAAAACTTAAGATGTGAGATTTAGATTTAAAATATGTTTTCAACCTGAACACAATGAAAAAACAGTGAGATATAACCAAGATACTGTCTTGGCGGACACATGAAATGCCATGCAAATCCTCCTTCAAGTGGAACTTCTTGTTCTAGCCATTTGGAGTGCTGTCAGGAGAAAACCTGGCCTCAGCCTCCTGTGGGGATGGCCTCAGCTGGAGAAAGCCACCTGCTCAAGTCCATCACACCCCTCCCAGGGTAGCCCAGATCCCACGACTGAGGCGGAGGATATAGAGGCTTTGCCATTTCAGTCCATTATGGGACCATTTTGGCTCCAGAGCTCCCTAAAGTTGGCCAAGGTGTCACTGGGCTGCCAGGCACCAGAGCTCACCTTCTCCCTGTCCAATCTGCTCCCTTTCTCTCTTTAACAGGTGTTGTTCCCAAGGGTTGTCTGTGATAAACATCTTACAACTAGACTCTGTCTCAGAGTTAAGGTCCTAGAGAATCTTACCTGAGACAATTGTACAGAGAAGCAAAATCAAATCAAATATATTTGAAGGGAGAAAAAATAGATATTTCCTACTCATGCCCTACTGATTGCAGTATTCCTATAAACACAAAAGCAAAATCAACTAGACATTATCTTTTATAAAATGCTTTTCAAAATTCCTTTTTATTGAGTGTTCAGATATGTCATTCCTTTTTAATGGCTGCATTATATTCCTTTCTAGGAAATGTAACATATTTAACCAACCCTCCCTGTTTAGGCTTACAGGCTATTTCCAAATTTTCACTATTATACTATTGCTGCAGGAACCCATGCATACCTTTTTGTATGCTTGTTTAATTATACTTTTATGATATATTCATAGGAGTGGGATTACTGGGCTAAAAGTATTTTCCTTTTAGATAGTGCAATCCACATTTTATTATAGAAGTTTTATATTAGTTTTTACTTCAACCAAGTGTAGATAAATGTGATGCATCTCCATATGCTTGCCAACTCTGGGCATTATTAATCTTGTTCATCTTTTATAATGTAGTAGATGGCATTGTTTTATTTATTATCTCTTTATTTGCTTATGTTTTCTGAAGAGGATGAAAATATTTTTATATATTCATTGGCCAGCCTAACCTCTTAGCTTGGGATCTGGCTATCCTCTCTTGTCACCCTATTCTTACTAGAATCTTTGTATTTTTCTTGCTTACTTAGAGGTGCTCCTTTTTTATGTATTAAGAATGTTTCACCACTTGACTGGCAAATAATTATCTGGTTTGTTGTGTGTCTCTTGAATTGGAAAACATTGAATATGGAACATTTTGGCTTTATGCTCCCAAATCTATAGGTCTTTTCTTTATGGATTTTGTAGTTGGTGTTCCTTCCAATAAGATAACAACTGTCTTGCTCATACTACTGATTTTCCTAAAACATTATTTTCTTTGGGATAAAATTAAATATTTGCCTAGTTATGAATTATAAGAATTCAAATTTATAATTTTTTGAAGTTATATTATCCATACTAGTATTATTCAAACACACAGGACCTAACCATGCCTATATATCACTGTCTTAAGTGCACATTATTATTAACCCAGCCTTATTCCTTTTTCTTATTCAAATTAATTGAGAGATTATTTTGAATAAAAAGGAGCACATGGGAAAATTGGCTAGCCATAAGTAGAAAGCTGAAACTGCATCCATTCTTTACTCCTTATATGAAAATTAATTCAAGATGGATTAGAGACTTAAATGTTAGACCTAAAACCATAAAAACTCTAGAAGAAAACCTAGGTAATACCATTCAGGACGTAGGCATGGGCAAGGACTTCATGTCTAAAACACCAAAAGCAACAGCAACAAAAGCCAAAATTGACAAATGGGATCTAATTAAACTAAAGAGCTTCTGCACAGTAAAAGAAACTACCATCAGAGTGAACAGGCAACCCACAGAATGGGAGAAAATTTTTGCAATCTACTCATCTGACAAAGGGCTAATATCCAGAACATACAAAGAACTCAAATTTACAAGAAGAAACAACCCCATCAAAAAGTGGGCAAAGGATATGAACAGACACTTCTCAAAAGAAGACATTTATGCAGCCAACAGACACATGAAAAAATGCTCATCATCACTCGCCATCAGAGAAATGCAAATCAAAACCACAATGAGATACCATCTCACGCCAGTTAGAATGGCAATCATTAAAAAGTCAGGAAACAACAGGTGCTGGAGAGGATGTGGAGAAATAGGAACACTTTTATACTGTTGGTGGGACTGTAAACTAGTTCAACCATTGTGAAAAACAGTGTGACAATTCCTCAAGGATCTAGAACTAGAAATACCATTTGACCCAGCCATCCCATTACTGGGTATATACCCAAAGGATTATAAATCATGCTTCCAAAAAGACACACATGAACACGTATGTTTATTGCGGCACTATTCACAATAGCAAAGTCTTGGAATCAACCCAAATGTCCATCAGTGACAGATTGGGTTAAGAAAATGTGGCACATATACACCATGGAATACTATGCAGCCATAAAAAAGGATGAGTTCGTGTCCTTTGTAGGGACATGGATGCAGCTAGAAACCATCATTCTCAGCAAACTATCACAAGAACAGGAAACCAAACACTGCATGTTCTCACTCATAGGTGGGAACTGAAAAATGAGATCACTGGGACACAGAAAGGGAACATCACACATCGAGGCCTATTGTGGGGAGGGGGGATGGGGGAAGGATAGCATGAGGAGATATACCTAATGTAAATGACAAGTTAATGGGTGCAGCACACCAACATGGCACATGTATACATATGTAACAAACCTGCACGTTGTGCACATGTACCCTAGAACTTAAACTATAAAGAAAAAAAAGTAGCACAAACTTTCTTGGTGACTATCCCAGGTTATACTACTTGTGAGTCAGCATCTCCAAGGCAGCATTTTGATAGGCATTCTTATGACCACCAAAGTTTTAGCTTCTTTTTCCAAAAAGTGAGGATAATCAGACCTACCTTATGGGATTGTAGTAAAGAATGAATAACATAGATGTAGGGCACCAGAAGAAGCCAATCAATGATATTATTATTATTATTTTAATTATCATTTTACTTTTCTTCCTTCTTCTTTAAAGAGTTTATAGTTGGATAATGTGGATGAATGTTACATACCTCATAGACTTGTATTCACAATTCAAAACCCTCAAACTTTTGTAAATTTGTGAAAAACTCGTTTGGTGACAAAAACTGACCTGCACTGACATGAGGTATTTATAGTTTTTATGATCCCATTTACTGGGAATAGTCATATACTCATATATTGTACTATAGATCTTAATGGATTTGGTTATTGGGTACCTCCCCTTTTATAAATATAAAAATTTCCAGATTCAGTGGTACATCTTGTCCCAAGGACTTTGTAGAAGGAACTGTGGAATTGTACAGTCTGATTTCCACAAAAGGCCCCGTATCCCATAGTAAGTGTCCACTATGAACAATTTAACAATACTTCTGATCATATTAAATTGGAGTTAGTCATTTGAATTGTATTGTTTTTGTTGTTTTGTTTGTATTTAATTGGAAATGTATTTTGGATATAAATTTGTTCAAAATTATGTATATTTAGTATTAATTTCTAATTTTGTGTTTATAATATTGAGGTACTATTATAATAAAAGTAATGTAAGTATATAAAAAATTGAAAAGGTAAAGGGAAAAGAAGAACATTTTATAGTTAAAATTAACTTGAAAAACACTTTAAATGAGCCCACAGGAGAAAAGATAGTTTCACCTATGATTTTAACAATATATGCGTATATATGTTTGTGTGTGTGTATATATATATATATATATGCATGTGCGTGTGTAGCATTATATGCATATATAAGTATGTAACATATGCTCCAATAAAGATTCAAAAGCTTAGTCTTCCTCCCAAAAACTCTGCTTATTTTTCTCTTTTGCTAAGAGCGTATGGACCCCACCCAAGTTGAATGGGCTAATGAGGCATTCAGTATGTTTATTAGGAAACCCTACCTATATCCATAGTCACAGAAATGACTGATTTCATCACTTGACTAGTCTTTTAACTAATTCCATCCTAACCCCTTTAGTGACCACAAGTGCAAGAGGCTGGAAGAAACTAATGAAATGAACCAGTTGGTGCAGAATAATACAGATAGAGCTTCAATCAGAACATTCACATATTCACAGAGAAAACCAGCAAGAAAAGTTTAAATGTAACACTTGCGGGACAATTTAGGACAGTAGTTGCATGCAAAAGCCAGACAGATAAGGAAATATATCAGATAAACAGGGCATTCGAAAGAAAACAATGCAGGCTGATGAGGGATAGCAATTGAAAGTATTTCCAGTATCAGAATATAGATAGGCAGTGGTGGGGCCATGGTGATTTGCACTTTAACTGCAACCCAGAGTCACCGTATCTTCTGTTTTCATATTTCGAGAAGAGAAAGAGAAAGCTGGGGTTTTAGGTGAATTCTTCTGACTTCCTGTATTGGCAATTAATTTAATAAAAAATAGTGTGGGTCAAATAAAATACAGCTGTGGGCCAGATCTCATCTTCAGACCATCGGTTTGCATACAGAGTCTCAGAATCTGGATGACAGTCATTAGCATCCTGAATAAACTTGGTCCCCTATTTCTAACACTGGTTGAAGTAATAGAGTGAAAGAAGACAGGAACTCTTGTGGTAAATCATATTATTTTCATCTGAGGTAATAGCTTTGGCTGTGGCTCAAGCATTCACTTCTGGAAGCCAGAAATCTCTCCCTGTCCTTGTTAATATTTTTGGCTAATCTTTGTAGAAATTAAACTGGATTGGAGCAAATTGGAATGGATACTCAAGGACCAGTTGAGGGCTTTATAAACCCTTCCTTTCAAAGTGAATCCCAAACTGAAATTTATTCTCTTTCCATTTCCTTCATCTAGACTTCTTAGAGTAGTATAGGGTGCTGAATGTTTAACAATGAGTGTTTCTTTTGGTCCATCTTTGAGATCGATCTGTTTCATCAACAAATGACAATCATTTAATGATGGAATGTTTTCTCTCATTTCCATGGAAACACAATTATTTGGCAACAGATTTGCAAAGTTGTTAAAGAAGACAGCTTTTACCTTTCAACCCTGGCTTGTGATACATTTCTTCATGCAGCAATATGCATTGGGTGCCTGTAATGTACTAGATGCTATTTTAACTGCTGGGAATAGAGTGGAGACTCAGACAAATTTCCTTGATTCCTGTTAGTAAAAGTTAAATCTACAATAATACATTTGATGCCACTTCTAATACATACATTCAAAGTGGAAACATAAAAATATATATTGCACAAAGCCAAATATAAAACCCTAGACTACCCTATCCTCAGAGGATAGAGGAAAAGACTGTAGTCATCTACAGTCTTCCCTGTAGACAAGGAAAAGAAGCACAGAGAGGGAAAGACAGACAATGAAGTAAGATAGTAGTGAAAATGGTGAAATTAAAACTCCTACCAATGCAGGTGAGCACAGACAACTCTGCATCAGGTAGTAAGAGACTCCTTCATTTACGTATCTCCAGTTGTCAGCTCTGTATTTCACAAATTAGAAACTGATAAACAGAAATGGCTACTTTAGTGGAAGTTGAGCTTACCATTCACTTTACTTGCATTAGTAACTGGATTTCCCAGGCAAGGTTGGAAGAAAATCCCAACTGGAATGAATAAGCCAGTAAAAATGTGCAAGTAATAATCACAGCTTAGTTTTAAGAGACAAAAAGACTAAAAACAAGACTGTGACAATATAAACAAAGATTAAAGATGATGTCTGCTTATGTAAATGTCTCCAGTAAAAGAAACTACAGACCTGGGTTCTAATGTGGTTAAATAACTGCTGCTCTTCTTGACTTCATCTTTTGTATCATGCTTTTGCTGAATAAAACTCTTGACAAATCAATAGGTTGGGTGAGATCATCAAAGCAAAATTATTTTACAAGGCAAGCTTCCCTATCAGCTGGCTCTCCCAAGGCAGATTACAGCATTTGTCTCAATGAACATCAAATTAAACAGTTCCTGTGTATTTCTGGAGGTAAAGTCTGAAAGTGCAAAAGCCAACATGCTAAGAAACTTTTTTTTAAGGATTGAGAAACATTTCCCCCAGCTTACAAAGACACAGTTTTGACTATAGCTTTTTTTTTTCTCCCCTAAAACTCTGTCTGCTAAAGGGAAGGGGGAGACTAGCTTAGCTGAGCCTAAGCCAGGAATCTCAGTGTGTCTCAAGGTATGTGCCTCCCCAGGCATCTATTTCATGGGGGAAAAAAGAGTTTGAAGGAAAGTTTTAGTGCAGGTGATGATATCGATAGATCCTGGGGATGAAGGGCAGGAAATCTGGTACATCTTCCTCAAAAAGGCCTCATAGTGTGAATTTCAGTCCTGGACGGGCTATTTTCTTCACATCTGGGTGGAGCCCAGTTCAGGGTTTGGGAGCATTGGGAACCAAAGGGAAGGTGACCCATTTGGCAGTGCCTCGAGGGCTGCAGTATTAGGCGCTCCTGAATGTTGCTTTGTAGGAAGAGAAACCACATCGCAGAGGAAGAGTTGAGGCATCATTCTGAAGGCAGGTGAACTTTCCAGAAGGCCAGAGTGAAGGATCATGGATAGGCTCGCCTATGCGGCACTCCCCAGGGATGCCCCAGGCCGCCCTGCAGAACTGGGGAAGGGGTCAGAGTGGTGTGGTTTCAGATCTGAGAAATTTGAATATCTGTGTTACTAGGCTCTTTTTCATCTCCAGAGCCTCTGTCCCATCTCCCTTTTGGCTTTTTATCTCCTCCTTCTTCATAATTCTTCCTTCTAGGAGAAGTAGCCTAACCTTGCCAAAGTACAATTTTTTTTTCTAATAAATACACTTACGCATTTCTTAAAAATCAAGGCTGCCCTGCTGTGCCCTCTTGGCACTAAGGAAATAAATAACCAGAGGGGGCACAGCTAGGGAAAGAGGAAAAAATCAGATCTCAAGACAGATTCTTTGAACTACCCTTTCTCCATTCCCAACTTCCACCCCCCTATGGCTCTTAGGACATAGCACCTGAGCAGGCACCTCAGTCCGGGTAGAGTGTGACCGGCACCAGGGCATGTCTGCCCTACCCAAGAAGGGAGACAGTCCCTGCGGTCACTTGTTTTCAGCCCTTGATGATCCCAAGACCTGTTCCCCACACTGCACATAGTTTTTCGCTTTTGGATGTCCTGGTGGGAGATGAACTTGGGATAACCAAAGCCCAAAGAACTCTCATCCAGGGAGCCCCCCCAGGTGCCCGGCTTCTGGAAATGCTTCCAGTTTGGGCCTGGGTGGAAGGTCTCAGTGACCTGCTGTGGTTTAGCCAGCCCAGAGTCGCTCTGATCCAGCAGGCAGAAGGTGACACGGCGGGCAAAGGACCACTCAAGGAGATTGTCAAAGGCACCAGGCAGCAAGTCAACGTACAGTGAGAGGCGTGTGCCCTCACCACTGCCTTTGCCATTGAGGAATGCAGACACCTGCAGCTTGTAACCACACTTATGTGTGTAGAAGGCTGGGCTGAAGCACTCAAGGTTGGGCTTGGCCTTGGCCTCCTGTAGCTGCCGACCATAACTGCCAGTCTTCCAGATAAGCACACCATCACTGCCCACTGATAGCTCCTCCAGCTCTTGCTGAAGGTCCTGCTGCTCCTGCCATTGCCAGCTCAACAGAGCACACATCATGGCTAGATGTAGCTTCACACTCTCCTCCACATGCTGTGCCATTGCCCACTTAGGGCACCTGTGCTTGCAGCTGGAGTCTTTGAATGAGCATAGCACCAGGGCGCTGCTACAGCTGTCCTTCAGATGGCCTGGCAGGTCCTCCTGAGCCACAGTGCCCACACTACAGTACAAATTTTAATCCGTAAAATTGGGAGAATGATAACATCTACTGTAAGATGATGCATGTATGTGCTTAAGTGCGTGGCATACTGTCAGAGTTCAATAATGACTGAATCTATTATTATTCTACTTGGAAACACTCCTAATCGATTTGAAAGCAATTAGCTAAAAGCTGGTTATTGTTGGCTTCTGAAAGATAAGGGGCATTGGTGAGGCACAGGATTAAATTGACAGAGAAGTCTGTTGGTGGGTATATCCAGGATTATTCTGTCCTTGTGCCAATCTGCTTAGATGTCTTTGAGAAAACGAGCAGGAGAGGCAGAGCACATTAGACAGTCAGAAGATATTTAGCGAACGCCTCCTACGTGCTAGCACTGGAAATAGAGCGATGGATGAAACTACCTACATATTCTCATAGAGCTTACAAGGAAACAGGAAAGGCAAATATTAAAGAAATGTCAACTCAAATACTCATTAATTGCAGGTTGTGTGGGGTATTACAAAATGCCCACTGCCTACTGACCCATTTGGGCAACATTTTGTATCTTCCCAGCAGATTGCCAGTCCAGAAATCAGATTCAGTTTTTCTTAAACAGACCCAATTTTCCCTGGATTCAGATCCAGGTCACTTACTACTAAGATCAAATTTAGTTTCTGAGTCTCGGTTACCTTATTTGTAAATTGGGGATATTATAATCATTCCAATCTCAAAGGATTATTGGCGGGTTCATTAATTGAAGCCTAGGTGAAATCTCCCTCAATGCCTGGCTCATGGTGAGTCCCAGTAAATGCTGTTTCATCCCTTTTTCTAGTGTAGAAACACATTAAACTTACGAGTGGGCTGCTCTGAGTATCAAACTTGAAGACAAAGATAAGATGAACACACATACTCCTCACGTGTGAGGTTTGAGCTCTTAATTCAGAGAAATGAGTGTATTAACAGAAGAACTTTTTTGGCAATGTTACTGAGTCCTCTCTCTCTGGATTGTTCCGTGTCAATTGTATTTTAAACAAGCTATGAATGGGAACCAAATCAAAACCATTTTGTTTTAGCAGCAGCAGGTTAAAAGTTGTCTTACTACGTTGTCTGAACTACATCATCCAATAAAAGTCTAAGGCCGGGAGCGGTGGCTCATGCCTCTAATCCTAGCTACTTGGGAGGTTGAGGCAGGAGAATTGCTTGAACCTGGGAGGTGGAAGTTTCAGTGAGCCGAGATAGCACCATTGCACTCTAGCCTGGGTGATAGAGCAAGACACTGTCTCCAAAAAAAAGGCTAACCCCCCGTGAATAGGGAGGGTTCATGGTGTGCCTGTGGGCCTGGGTGTGTGTGGCAGGTCGTGAGGGGTTGGAAGGTGGTAAAGGGATACATCTATGTGGGAATTTGATTTAATGTAAGGGCCAGACTAAACCTTTGTGAAACGAAAACTCAGTGATCATCAAATTATGAAATTGGCAAGCTCTATTCAAACTATTTTCATAACAAGTGGTTTAGGGAGCCAACAACTTATTGGGAATTATTAGGAAATAATAATTTGCTTATCTAACTGTGCCATGTTTCTAGTTGACAATTTCAGAACAAATTGGCAATTTGGTCAATGATGGCATGATATTAAATAATAATAATATATTAAATTAGGCTTAGAAGGCTAGTGAGTGATCATTTCTTCCAGCCCTTGTTAATATTGGTATTCTTCACTTTGTAAACATATATCCTCACATACAATATTTTAATGTACTTTATTATACTTTAAACAAAGGTCATTTAATAATGTGGGTGATTTCGGGGATCTAACTTTTGGTATTTTAAAATGCCTATTGTCATTAGTTGCTATGGGCAAGAGCAAAAGAAAAGAAAGTCTTGTATTTGCCTTCAGCAATTTCATAGCTTTCATCTTTAATTGGTTAAAATTGGCAAAGGATTCTTTTGAAATGTGTGTTTGTTTATCAATGAGTGTGCCTGATATTCTAAAGTAGGTATTTTAGGGAAGTTTGTGGACAATGCACTGCTGTGATTAACCAGGGCTTTATAATTTACAATAGGCTGGTGTTTAAGATGTTTGGTAGAAACAGAAGGACTCGCAAACACGATCGTTCTTTTTGTCTGGGAAAACTGTGTAAGATTATTTTAGTAATTTGGCTCATTACTTTAATATAGCTGAATATCAAAACATTCAGTTGTGAAACCAAATAATGTGTGGATGCTATGTTTCTGCAGACTTTAGGGATATGGATCACAGATGTCGTTTGGAACCAGCTGAAACTCAAAGAGTGTTTTTAAATAACCAATAAACTCTCAGTATTAGCTAAGGTACTTGAAAATTTCTACCATAATATTTAACCAAATTCTCATTTCTTTTTATTACTTAAAAAAAAGTATTATGTAGGCTAACATCAATTTTGCCAGCTGGCTGGATCTCTGATATTTATACATTTTCGTATGCAGATTTTCAATTTTTAACATACAGATTTTCAATATTTAGTTGAAGACCATTACTTCATCACTTGGCATTTAGAGGGATAGTCATCAAAATTGTAATTTAGGCCAGACACCATGGCTCATGCCTATAATCCCAGCACTTTAGGAGGTCAAGGCGGGTGGATTACCTGAGGTCAGGAGTTTGAGACCAGCCTGGCCAACATGGTGAAACCGCGTCTCTACTAAAAATACAAAAATTAGCCAGGCATGGTGATAGTCCTGCTGCTCAGGAGGCTGAGGCTGGAAAGCTTGAACTCAGGAAGTAAATGTTGCAGTGAGCCAAGATTGCACCACTGGACTCCAGCCTGGGCAACAGAGTGAGACTCTGTCTCAAAAAAAAAAAAAAAAAAAAAAAAAAAAAAAAAAATTCGTTTTATTATTTTGTGTGTGTCCTGCTTTATATTTATGGAGAAACTAAGGACTAGATAGTTGAGAAAGATTAGTTAAGATTTTCAGTTTGCTTGGGTATGGATGAATTTTGGATATTTTATTACAGTCTAAAGTTTCGTAAGTTTATTAGGTCATATATTTCTACAGGGAAAAGTTCTCATTGTAAGGCAAACAGAAAAATTCATACCTTCATGACCATTCAACTCATTTTTTTTAAAGATTCATAGTTTAATGGTCAATAAAACATGATCCAGTTGTGATGCAAAACAAAACAAAACAAAAAGTGAATTTCTTGCATTGAAATATCACCAAAAAGTCCATAACAACAGACTTGAGAGACGCTAGCTATTTTTGCCTAGAAGTTGAATTTGGAAATTCAAACAGCTTGACACCAACTTGAACTTTGAAACATTCTCGGGGTCTCTTAACAAACAGCTGTGAAAAATATGTGAGCAGCTGAGTGCCTGAGCATTTATTAATCCCAAACAAATGGGCACACTAGGAAAGGAAATGTAAAGTAACTTCCCAAGTGTGTAAATTTGAAAGCTTGTAAAATTTTTTGAACTAATTATTTTTCTGTTGCCAATACACATTTTGGTGCACTTGAAACTACAAAATTTTCACTGAATAGCAGGACAAATTAATTGATTCTCTAGGTCATTCTGGTGCTTTGAATATAAAGAGTTTAAATTTTCAACTATATAACTTACCATTGTGGTAGTAGTTAAGCCATCCAATTTAGAGAAAAATTGTTATACTTTTCTCAAGAGGAAATGCTGCACCCTAACTAGATGAAGCCTTGGGATAATCTCTAATTGAAAGAGTTTCTACTAATGTCACTATAGTTTGGATGACTGTCTGCTATTACTTTCCAGAAGCTAAGGTTTATCTCTCCATAAAAGCAATGCCCTTGGGTCCCCTGTATGGCCATATAAAAGTGAACCAACTGCTTTTTTTTTTTTTTTTTCTTTTTTTGAAACAGAGTCACTCTGTCGCCCAGGCTGGAATGCAATGGTGCCATCTCGGCTCACTGCTGCAAGATCCGCCTCTTGGGTTCACGCCATTCTCCTGCCTCAGCCTCCCGAGTAGCTGGGATTACAGGCACCTGCCACCACGCCCAGCTAATTTTTTATTTCTTTTTTTTAGTAGAAACAGGATTTCACCATGTTCTCCAGGCTAGTCTCGAACTCCTGACCTCAAGTGATTCGCCCGCTTGGGTCTCCCAAAGTGCTGGGATTACAGGCGTGAGCCACCGTGCACAGTCTACTGTTTTAAAGTATGAGGACGTCTTAGGGCAAAATTATATTTGAATTAGGAAATTATATGTCCTCAATTTAGTATCAGTTGGAGTTTTTAGTTCAAACCAGAGGTCTCTTGTACCTTTGTGTTCATAATGAAGACTTTTCTCTCTGGGATTTAGGTCCACCCTTCTTGGGTTGACACGTTTCTGAAAACTTACTTGGATCTTGCATACAGAGTAACTTGCATGAAATTCTCCTTTCCTGGGCACATAATCATACTGTTTAGATGCCAAGGCCTACATCTGTTTTGAAAGCCATTTCAATTGGCTGCTCCAAATAGCTCTAGGACTTAACTTCTCTTCATGAATCATTCTGTCTTTTCAAATCCTCCAGATTGGTTTCTTCAAGTTTCAAACTTCAACTCAACAAACATTTACTGTGGTCCTTCCATACTAGTGACAACATTAGAAATAAAAGCTAGATAGAATCTTGGTCTCTGCTCTTATTCTGATCTCTCTGTCTGAGGGGAACTGCCATGAAATCGAGTAACTACTACACCATGGTTAAGTGCTATGAGAGTTGGTTGAAAGGAACAAAGAGAAGAACCAGTAACCACATTGAATATTAGGCTCTATCACTTCCTTACTAGCCTTCTGCCTTGCATAGGCTGTGGAATTTCCCTGAACCTCAGTTACTTCTTCTGTAAAACTAGAATATGCATGTGACATGCCACATAGGATTATTGTGAGGACTAAATGAGATGGCCAAAGTACACCTCTTATCATGGTGCTTAGAGTATAGGCATTTGCCATTAATGCTCAACTACTGTTATTATAATCATATAATGCTTGTGATTTACCAAAGTGTATTTATGTATTAGAAAATTTATTTTTTATTTTTTATTTTTTATTTTTATTTTTATTATACTTTAAGTTCTAGGGTACATGTGCATAACTTGCAGGTTTGTTACATATGTATATTTGTGCCATGTTGGTGTGCTGCACCCATCAACTCGTCAGCACCCATCAATTCATCATTTATATCATGTATAACTCCCCAATGCAATCCCTCAGCCCTCCCCCCTCCCCATGATAGGCCCCAGTGTGTGATGTTCCCCTTCCCGAGTCCAAGTGATCTCATTGTTCAGTTCCCACCTATGAGTGAGAACATGCGGTGTTTGGTTTTCTCTTAAGGGACTTCAGAAATAATGTAGTTCAATAATAGACACCTACATCAGTCAGGGTCTAGTGAGACAGAAAACTCTCCAGTTGTTTGAACAAGAAATAATTTAATACAAAGAAATGTTAACTAGATCTAAAGTTGTCGATTATGTAACCAAAAAGAAAAAACTTAGAGGTAGCAATTATAGGGCTGAAGGCCCAAAAGGAAGACACTGGAATGATGACAATTTAGAAGCATGGAGGAGGGGTCCCAGAGCTGTAGCTCAGAAGAAGCACTCTATGGAGCTAGTTTTAGATTTCTGAGGAGGAGGCATTGGCCGGCCAGTGCTTGGGCTGATGTACTTACGGGGGTGCAATGAAGCTGGTGCTACATATGTTGAAAAACTGCATATTGGATTCAGCTGCTGCTATTGGGAGGCCTGTGGCTGCCAAGGCAAAGATCCCAGTGCTGAACAACACACACAGGGGCAGGAAAGAAAGAATGCTACCTAGCTTCCTGCGTCCAGTTCTTGCAAGAACTGGCTGTATCTTGACCTAAAGTTCAAGTCAAACCTGTGTCTTTAAAAGAAATTCTCCATTCTTATTTAAGCCAATGAGAATCTCTATTACTTGGGGAAAAAAGTTTTAACTAATACACATTTTGTGAATCAAAATAACAAACGCCTTTCTGGAATGCAATGTACCTTTTACCACAACACCGACCTCAATGTGACCATATCTTTTAAAAGTCCACACTAAGAGTTGCAGGTAGCTCAGAGAACATGGGTTAAAGTTTTGCTTATATAAATTCATCTATGACTCCAGATATTCCCTGTGCATTTTACTGGGATCCGTTGATACAGCTCCCTGCTTTTGGAATTTTTTCACTGCTTCCGAGTGCACTGTGTGTGTAAATCTGTGCGGAATGGCCAAAGCAATTTGGAAAGAATGACTGTTGACAACTTTTAGTTCCACCTCATACTCATAGGCCTGGTCAAAGGAAATCTCTAATTTCTCAAAGTGAATTACAGCTCTCCTGAAGTGAGTGAGCTAACGAAATATGTTAATTTTGCGTGTCAAGTTTGGTGGTGTGGTTCATTTCAACGGACACTTCAGTGCATCTAACAGTTTCAGTATCATGATTATGAGCTCTCTCTGGTGCCAAAAATGCCTGGAAAAGCCTGTTGTATATGAGTAGTGCAAGTCATGAGTGTTCATCTGAAAATTGTTTTGAGCAGAAAAATGATGTTTCCCCATCCCATCTAGAACAATTACTTTGGATAACGTAAAGGCAGAATTTGCTGTTCGACACAATATGTTTGGCACTGCAGGAGATAATTGGAAGAGAAACTAGCAAACAATGAATGGGGAAAAATAAGCAAAATAGCAGGATAGGGTCGTACCTAAGCTTTTATTTTTGGGGGGTGTCTTAATGATTTTCTGATCCAGATTTGTCCAAGTTTCAGGGTAGGCATGGTTGAATGATGAGGAGAAACAGAGAAAAGAGGGCGTAAGCTCAATTAAAATCAAACACTTGGCACAGCACCAGCATATACTTGAATGAACATTTTCCCCTTATTTATTGTTGTGTGTGTGTGTGTGTGTGTGTGTAATTTTGTAGCTATAGCCACACACACCAACTGTCAGTTCAGAATATCTTATAGGCACTTTCGGTTCATGTGTTAGGAGGTGCACAGTTTACCATCATGTTATTTGTGTGGTGCTGACTCATAGCACATGGGTAGGCTATTCTGAGTTTTAATCTTGCCTGGATATATCCTTTAAAAATACATCTTCATTCATTTGTATGAGCCAAAGTATTTGCAACTAATTTCTTTTCCTTCTGTGCCCTATTACATTTCACTGCATGACAAGCATTTTTAAAGCATTTAGAGGAAAGTGCAATGATGACATAAAAAAGCCTTTAATTGGATCTGGATGGAAGTCTCTTGCTATATTAGAAGGCTTAGTTGTATAATACTAAAAATTGTACAAATTGTACAAGTCTGGAGGCAAAGAATTTGTGGTGTTTGTGTAGGTTTGTTCCTGAGCTAGCGTGATGCAAGAGTTTTGTAAGGACTTCCTAGGTGTCCTTCTGCTTCTAACACCCTAAAACCCCTCAATCCCAGGTGTCAACTTTGTGTGTCACCCAAAGTTATGTTCCAAGATGGTGACTTCTTATGGCTTTGGGTTAATGAAACAGGACTCCCAATTATATCATACAGAGATGGAGCTAGGACTTAAGAGTGATGGGTTAGGTACATTGACTTAGAATCCAAAAATGGACAAGGCAGAGAAACCCAAAATGGAGTAGCTAATTTCTATTGAGCACAATCAATATGCCAGGCACTATTCTAGATGCCTCACATGTATGAGTTCATTTAGCCCATCCAAAAACGATTATTATGGCCACTTTCAGATGAGAAAACTGAGTCAGAGGTAAGAAAGTTGCCAGAAGTCATGCAATTACTAAGAGCCAGAGATGATTTAAATCCAAGCAGTTGAATCTAGAGCTCACCTTTCTAACCACTGGATTCTACCACTGCCCAAAGGGCTCTTCAAAGCCCTGGACCATCACGTGGGGACTCCTAGAAGTCTTAGTGCTTAGAAGTCTTCCCAACTGTGCCAAAGCAGATTAGTTAATATTATCATGGCTCAATTGTCTCCTACTTTATAGATCTTATCATAATGGTAATGAGATAATTATGTAAGTAATTACTCATTTAATGTGTGTTTCCCTGCCAGACTGTAATTAGCCTAAGAGCAGACACAAGATTTGTAAGCTTAGTCCTGCATTCCCAGGCCCTAGGTTCTAATCCAACACATCAAATGCATTCAATAAATTCTTGTTGAAATAATATAAATGACTGATTATTATATTAATGATCTATTACTGAATAACAAATTATCCCAAAATACAATGGCTTTAAACAACAAACACTTATTATATCACAGTGTCTGTGGGCTGGGAGTTCAGGAGTGGCTTAGCTAGATGCTTCTGGCTTGGGGTCCCTCATAAAGTTGCAGTCAAGGTGTCATCTGGGGATGCTGTCATCTGAGCCCTTGGTGGGGCTATAAGATGGCTCACTCACATGGCAGGATGCCTCAGTTCCTTGCCGCATGGTCCTGTCCATAGAATTTCTTCACAGGGTATTCTCATGACATGGCAGATAGCTTCCTGGGGAAAGCAGAAAGGCAGCCACAATGCTTTTTATGACCTTAAAGTTACACAGTGTCACTTCTACCATATTCTACTCATTCAAATCAAGTCTTAGTCTAACCTACACTCAAGAGGAAGGGAATTACACTCCCCTCCCTCTTTTGAAGAGAAACACATTAAATAATGGGTGGCCATATTTTAATATCACCATACCTTCTTACTTTATTTTACATAGGTGATATTTCAGCATGCAGGAATGAGGCTCCTACAAGGAGAATTTTCTACTTAAAGAATAAGTATAAATTAAGGACATGGAGGTAGGGAAGCAAGATTTGTTGGAGAACAACAAGTATCCTAGATTAGAAGGTAGGAGAAAGGGTATAGGAATAGGGAAGAGAAGGAAAATAAAATGGGAAGAGCAAGGGGAATGTGAATAATTTTTAGTTGCCATGGTGAACAAAGGAAAGCAGTGAAATGACATGATTAGAAGGGACATTCCTTTAGGAATATTTATCTGAGAATGTGGAAACAAGCAATGGAGACTGAAATCCGAAATCATTAGGAGGCCACTGTCTTTGCAGCAGATCTCCAGGACCTTAGCTTGAACAGAACAGTGGGAGTAGAAAGCAGACAACAGATCCTACAATGCTTGGTTGGCTAATTAAATAAGGAATGAGCCCAGAAGGAGCTGCCAAAGGTGACATAACTTTTTGGATTTCGGTGGTGGTATGCAATCAAAAAGGAAATAAGGAGGACCAGGGGACAGTGGTATGACTTTTGCAAGCAGATCCCGTATGATGAGAAAGAATCCCAGGATATTGACTGTATGCTTTCCTAGATAGATAACCGTGACATTGGATTTCATCTGTTAACCCTGGGTTGTGGTAGGATGTCCAAGGACATCCAAGGGTTAGAAGCCTAGAAATGTGACAATTAGAAATGTGGGTTTGGAGGTCATGAGAGAGGTCAGACTTAAAGACGAGCCCTACTGTCCATAAAAGTGAACACATAGGCAAAACCTCCTGGAGCCAAACATGTTACTGGGCAGTGTCAGGATTTCTGCTACTTACTTGTAATATGAGTTCTGCAGCTACAAGCACATCATGTTAATGCTATGACTTGCCTTTTAAAACTCATTTTTCTTTAAAGAATTATTCGGTAGAAAAAGTGCTCAGGCAGCTATTTCAGTTCTGTTTAGTGTCACTGTATTAGATTTTTATTGCTGCTATAACAAATTACCACAAATTTAGTGGCTTAAAATGAAACCAGTTTATCTCTAACTTCCCAAGTTCTGGAGGTTAGAAGTCCAAAATCAGTTTCACTGTGCTAAAGTCAAGGTGTCTGCTGGCTTGCTTCTTCAGGAGTCTTTGAGGGGAGAATCTTCCTTACCTTTTTCACCTTCTAGTTGCCACCTATATTCTTTGGTCTGTGATCCCCCCTTCCTCTACCTTCAGTGAGCGTTGTTCCAATCTCTGCTTCCATTAGTACATGGCCTCCTCTGACGCTGATGCCTCCTGCATCCCTCTTTGAAGAACTGCTGTGTTTGCATTGCTTCCACTTGCATAATCCAGGATAATCTCCCCATCTCAAGGTCCTTCACTTAATCACACATGCTAAGTCCTTCTTTCTGTATTAGGTAATATTCACTGATTCTGGCAATTAGGATATGGACCTATCTGAGAGGCCACTATTCAACCAAAAGTCAGTTGGGTCCGAATATACTCTATGTGCTTCCAAATTCCCAATGTCCACTTGAACACACACAACTTATGTGAAGTTTGTAAATATCCCTTCTTCCACCCTCGCAGCTTCAAGAGGTTTTATGGATTTCATCATCATCATCATCATCATCATCATCATCATCATCATGACGATTCTAGAAAGGCCTTCGGTATCATCACAGAGCTACATGGTCTAAAGAGATCTCAAATTTCAGCCAGTCCAGCACCAGTTGAGTATTTATATTTGTTGGTCTTCAGATCTGAAGATGGAAAATGAAGCACTTAAATTTACTTCTAAATTTCTCCATCAATTTGTTTTCCTTATGTGCAATTGATTCCTTGGCAACCCACTCTATTCTCCATGATTTCTCTTTCTTTAGCAAAGAGTATGTCTAGCAAATTTCTAACATAATGTATTAGAAGGGTTCAACATCCTGATCAGAACAACAGACATAAATTTCCTACAATGATTAGCCAAAGTTTGAAGTCTCTTTAGACCCTCAGCTTCTATGATTCTGTTAAAGGTTTTCTTAAAATGATTTTGATGTGAATGCCAATATGATATAAATGTATCATATTTCACTAGAAACTATTTCATCTTTAAAATGAAATGCATTTTATTTTAAAATAAAACCTGCTGAAGTGTAAATCACTGTATTATTGCTCACTGTTGAACTGAGGTTGCAATCCTTGATCATATAGTTTGTGAATAATTTTCAGTGATCAATATTTTCAGGTGTCAGGAGTATGAAAGAAAGATCTGGGATTTACAGTTGAACAAATCTGGTTTCAAATTTTAGCAATGCAGTCAAGTTATAGGCAAGTAGGTTAAATTCTCTGAGTCTTTGCTTCTTTATTGGAGAAATGGGAATAGTAATACCCACAACTACAAGAACTAGGGGATTAGAAATGATAATGATGTAAAGTACCTAGTACTGCTTGGCACGTAGTAGACACTCAATAAATGCTAATCCCAGTCACTCAACTAGCGCTTATCTTCTATGTGTCAGGAACTGGACTTGGTGACTTGGCACTAATTCTTTACTCCTTCCTCTTCATACTTATCACCACGTATACAACAGAAGAAAAATGTCCTTAACTTGACATTCCAGATCCCTGACAAACTGTGTTTATGTCCGTAATTAAAAAAATAATAATTACAAAATATGTTAATGATGAGCAGGATTATAATTATAATGTGAAGGATGATTATTCATTAGCTTAGTAAGTCTCCATGTTTACTGACAGCTGTTATTATATAAAATTATAAACTGTAAGGAAGAAAAGGCTAAAATGGTTATGTATGACTGGTTCATTCAGTTAGGCAATAAGAATTATTATAATCCATGAATTCATAGGTCAAAGATGTGCTCATTGTTGAAACAGAAAAACATGATTAAAATCCAGTCTTCATTGTATAGTTATTGTAAATAAATTTGTTACAATTTTCAGGTGCACTATTACCAAGGTTGCCTTCTTTTGTTATTTGTGACTAAAACAAATTAACCAAAAATGAATTTAAAACATTTGTTTTCTTCATTTATTTAAACTTTCTGAAATATTTTATGCTCCATACAGGGTGTATTAGTCCATTCTCCCGTTGCTAAAAGGACATAACCAAGACTGGGTAATTTATAAAGGAAAGAGCTTTAATTGACTTGTGTTTCCACAGTACTGGGGAGATCTCAGGAAACTTACAATCATGGCAGAAGGGGAAGCAAATGCATCCTTCTTCACATGGCGGCAGGAAGAAGAATGAGTGCCAAGCAAAGGTGAAACCCCTAATAAAACCATCAGATCTCCTGAGAACTCACTCACTATCACAAGGAAGGTATGGGGGAAACCACTCCCATGATTCAATTATCCCCACTCAGTCCTGCCCTTGACATGTGGGGATTATTACAATTCACGTGGAGATTATTACAATTCACCAGGGGATTGTTACGATTCACCTGGGGATTATTACAATCCAAGGTGAGATCTGGGTGGGGGCAGAGAGCCAAACCATATCACAGGGATGGAAAGTAGATTGTTGGTCTCAACATTGTGTTCCTCCATCTTGGGTCTGGACAGCAAATGCACAACATCATCATGTCCCTCAATACCAGAAATGTACAGGGAGTGTACGGTTTTGAAATTTCTTAAGTTTAACTGTGTGTCCGAACTGCCAATGTAAGTTATAAACTCAGTAGTGATACAAAAGTTACCTCTCCATCTGCCTTTTCCTTTGGATTTTAAAAATATTCTCTCTAAAATTGCTTTCCCCTTATACCAAAGATACATCTATTTTAGAAAAAAAAAAATATATATATATATGTGATCCATAAGATATTTTGGATTCTGAATAATCAATTTTTATTTCACCTTGCTTAGTTGGAAGACAGTCTGAAGTTCAGTCACTGATTAGAAAAAAATGGAAGAAGAGAACAAGGGCACAGCCAGACCCCCTTTGTGTAGCAAAATACACGTAGTTTTGTGGACATGAAGCCGAGGATGTGGAGATTGAATCTTTCATTATACTAGGGTGTGTTAGTTAAAGCATTTAACTTGAGTGTTTATTTTTTACCCCTCTGGAATTATATGACACTTAAAGCTTTAATGAAATTTCAGCCCATGACACTAATGGGATAGTTTTATTAATAAAGAAATTGAGGATAAATAGAATTCAAAATCAAGAGTGTGATAGGTTAACGGCAGATGGAATATAAATTCATTGAACTATTAGTGCAAGCCAAGTAAATTTGTATGCCTTAAATCTCAATTCAGAAATGAATACCAGGGATATTTTGCTACTTCCATTGTGTTTACTTGTCAATATCAAAAGATTTTTCTTAATGCAAGTGATAGCTTGTTAGTACTTCCTGTGGATTGTATCTAGCATGGCTGTATTAATTTGTTGCATATCTTCTCATGGAGATGTTAAACTACTATTAAGTGTGACAATGCTCTCAGTAATGAGGCTTTGGGATTAACCAGTGATAAGGGTGGGGAGGAAGCATCATTTATCTTGACATTTTTCCTTCCAGTAACTTGAATGGCATATATATTGATTTAAATTTTCCTAGTTGTTATTCTTAGGATTAAAAAATGTAGTTATTAACATTATGAATGAAACTTTATGTATTATGTTCCCTCATAAAAATGCAGGAATTCACTCATTTGTCTACACCCCCTAATATCCTTCATCTTTCATTCTCTGTGTATTCTTGGAGTTGTGACAGAGTACAAACTAGTAACAATTATTTACTAATTTATTACTGTAAAATTTTTTTAGTATCACTTATTTTCATTTTCAAGAATTATCACATTTTCATCCTGTTTTGTAATAATATTCAAAAATAATTATATAATGAAAATGGAAAAAATATATGAGCAATTCTATATTGAAATGACATGAATCTTCCATATTAACCTTTTATTAAATGAATTACTCATTCTTGGGCTTTTTATTTTGATTTATCTTTTTTGGTCCTGAAGACCTTTGTCTTCAGAAACCTGAGGCGTTTGTTTTATTATTTTAATTTATCATTTTATCTTTGAACATTTTTGTCTTATTATTTGACTTTTAGTGTTGTATAGAAGACCTTTAAGGCCAAGCTGAAATTTTTCCCTTTATAAAGCAATCCTCCTCCTGTAAAACCCAACTCTCTCTGGTTGACTCTTGTGGAAAATCATCTTTACTTTTTGTAATTCCACTGTGTGAACAGGATATGTCTAAGTGCTGCTCTCATTTTAACAAATTATCTTGCTACATGATGAATATATTTGATCTGCAAATTCAGATCTTCATCTCAGGACATATTTTTCTTTTGTATCTAATTTTTCTTTTGATTTCATGTGTTTCTCTCTCATTTTCACCAGTCTTCTAAATCGAGGAGAGTGTTTCAATCTTTTTATTTACATAACTAAGTCTGTTTTTACCATACTCTACAGTTTACTGATTATAATACAGTTTAAAGTTTAGTTTTAGTAATATTAGTTTCTTCATTTTTTTCACTATCTATCAAGTTTTCTTTATTTTTCAGTATAAGACTATCATATAATCTTTTTTCTTTATCTCAGAGCCTGTTCTATTGGATTTTATTATGAGCACAAAACAGGTGCTATCTGAACTTTATTTCTGTTTTGATGTAGTGTTTTCATTTCAGGTGGATGCTGTTTATTTCTAGTTTACAATGTTATCTATCTTTATTTTGTTTTTATAGATTCTGTATTGTTTATCTACCCTTGAACATGAACATGAGATTGATTTAGGTCTGGCATTGAGTCTAAAACTGTTGGGCAGATTCTGCATGGATCTTCTGATATGCGTACACCATATGAAGATATTTTCTAAATGTTGAAGTTGGAGTCTGAGCTGGTACAAGTTTCCGTGGTTAGTTCAGTGACACCCTCCGCTAGTTGTGAAAGGAGAAAGATTTAGGACTGCCAACAGGTTTAGAAGAACCACTTTATCTCTGGGTCATTTCTTCCCTGCTTTTGGAGAGGAAGTGGGACCAGGAGGCCGCTTTCCATGTGTGTGTTAAGGTTTTGCCTAGCTTTCACTCTCTGTACTCCATGGGTCTGCGTCTGCTCTCTCTGCTGCTGTGCATGTTCTTGGAAGAACTTCACCACATTAAGGTGATGCCAGTCAATCTGGGTATTTCCCTTAATGGGGGTCACACTTATTTTTAACTCCTCACCCAAGACAGCTGCTTGGAAAGCTTGTCATCCATGGTGGCAAAGTGGTTTCTAATGGCAAATTCTCTATTTCTTCTCTTTCCCACCACTGGGAAGAAGAAATCGAATCCAAACCCCTCTTCCTCTATTTAGAGCAAGCTTGTCCAATCCACAGCCCGTGAGCCGCATGCAGCCCAGGATGGCTTTGCATGAGGCCCAACACAATTTTGTGAACTTTCTTAAAACATCATGAGTTTTTTGTTTTTTCTTTGTTTGTTTTTGCTCATTGGTTACTGTGTTAGTATATTTGTGGCCTAAGACAATTCTTCTTCCTGTGTGGCCCAGGGATGCCAAAAGATTGCACACCCCTGATTTAGAGGCTGTGGATGGATTCTGCCTCTTTACTTAATACATATTCATTACATTTAATTGTTGTTGAATTGCCTCTCTTAAAATTAGAGTGACATCCTCCCCCCAAGAAAAAAAGACCATAGAAAGTGCCCAGAAATACAGCTTTTGCAAAATGACACTTCTGATCATCAGTTTAACAACGTCCAGGATGACATTGCTTAGGAAAATGCAGTGTTCTCATTCGGCAGCAGACAATTTCAGGTGGAGTGTCATTTACCGTTGCCATTGTTGCTGATCAGTGGGTTGTCTCCCTTCCCTTAAAGGAAAAGCTACCCATGTAAACATTAAAAATAAATGCTTGGCACCCAGTTACAAAGCTTGAGGGATTCTCAGAGCATGGCTTAGAACTGCTTGGAAAGGTGACAGAGTTAAAATCCTAATCATTTTTTGAGAAAACCTATTCTAATTAGGTCAAAATTGTGTATGCCTGAGATCATGACAGAATTGTATACCTAAAGCTTTTCATCAAATCTCTAGGTTCAGGGCCTATCATGGGGAGAGGAGAGGGGGGAGGGGGGAGGGGGGAGGGATTGCATTGGGAGTTATACATGATATAAATGATGAATTGATGGGTGCTGACGAGTTGATGGGTGCAGCACACCAACATGGCACAAGTATACATATGTAACAAACCTGCACGTTATGCACATGTACCCTAGAACTTAAAGTATAATAAAAAGAAAAAAGAAAAGAAAAAATAAATCTCTAGGTTCTAGCCTTTTCTCCATAATCTATTGGTCCTCCTGAGCACTCTCACGCTCAGATCAAGGGATTTCTTAATATCATTCTGAAGATTAAATTTTGATACTCTAAAAGGGCCTGAGTATGTGGATCTGCAACATTTGACTAATTTCCAAGGCATAGTGGAGCTTCTTGATGCAACATAGTTTTGGGGAAAAAAAGGAGAAAAACATTGGTTAGCAGCCTATCCAAAGAACTTACAAATCAGTAAGATAAAGATAATCATACAGAGTAATAGGAAGAAGATACAAGCAGAAATTTTACAGAAGAAATTCAAGTAGCAATAAGCACACAAAGAGATACTCAACCTTACTAGTGTTCAAGGAAATATAAATTAAAACAGCTAGATGACATTTTACAATAGTAGAACTGGAAGAATTTCAGCAGTTTGCTAATAGAAAATGTTGGTGGAGAAAAGAGAATGCATAATCACTAATGGTGGGAGTGCCGACTGCTATTACTTTGGAAAGTGATTTGGTGATATTAAGCAGAGTTGAAAATGCCCATACCCCGTGACTCTTGATGTCACTTGTGGGTTTCTATCCTAGTGAAAATTTTGTGCATGTGCAACACAGAGACATGCCAAAGAATGTTCTTTGCAGCATTGTTTTTAATAACAAAATCTTGGAATTGATTCCAATGTTTGTCAGTAAGACAGCGGAGATTAATGAATTGTGATGCATCGATGAAGATGAAACGTTGTACAATAGCTAAAATAAGTTAGGAATATTTTCATACTTCAACTTGGAAAGAGCTTAAAAACAATGTTGAATGAGAAATGCAAGTTACATTTTCATACAATTTCTTTACAAAATGGTGATATAATAATGTTATATGGCATTTATGGATATATATGTATAGCTACATAACCACTCGCATTACATGTTTAAAAGCATGATTTTAAACATATATACAGATTAGACATACTGTATGGTGATGTAATTTGCTTCTGGGATTGGAGAGAGAAAAATGTGTCTGAGCATGGGAAGAGACGAGATGTCGTCTTCTTGGAAATGTGTGTGCTTATTTCTTTAAATAAAAGATATTTTGAAGTAAATAATGTAAAATATTGTTCATTTTTAGTGGTGGGTACATCAGTATTTATTGTATTTCCTTTGTAAATGTTAGGTTTTTTTCTTTCATTAAAAACATCTCAGACATTTACCCTTTAGGTCACTGGCCCCCTGTAACTAAACCCTCTGAGGTCTTGTGAGCGGCAGAGCATTGAAAAGATGAGCAGGGGCTTCTCTTTCTTTTCTGTGCCTGGAAAGCTGTCTTGCCAGCTCTTGATTTGGTCTAGACGTAGCTTTTCTGGCAGCATGCTGCTCAGCTGAGCATATGTGAAATACTCTTAAAAGGCAATACCAATCCAATTTTGGGGGAGGATCTATTTTAAAACTGCAATAATGTATCTGCAATGATTTTTATTTTTTTTAATATTTTAGGATAAATGTTAGAATACAATCTAAATAGAAAACAACAAAATGAGACATTTTTGTACTCAGACATTATTCCTATTTGTTTTATTGCCAGCTTTAGCTGACATTCTCAGGGGAATACAATTCTTGAAAAAGTAGATTGTGGTCTTTTTGTTTTACAACACAACGTTAGAGATGCACATATATTTCTCCGACTTTCTCTACCTAATAATCCTCCTTTTAACAGCTAACCCAAGAGCCTGAGTGTTGTTAAAGTAAAATGAATATGTAGAGGCAAATCTCTAAATGCAAGGATTTATCTGGGATATAACAATCGCAATTTGGGGAATACACACAGACCTGGTGGTCTTCAATATGTCTGAAGAACAAAGAGAAATTTGCAGGTTTTATAAAAAGGAGAAATGTTACATATTACTCTTTTTTTTCATTGGCACAAGTACAGTTTTGGGGAACTGACAGGTTCTGATTGGTGAGTGATGGCAGTGGGTAAAATTAAAGTTGCAGCAGTTTATTTCAGAAGCCATTAGATCAAACTGGCTTCAGGTTACAGCAGGCAGTTTCAGCAACCAGGCTGCAGAAAATTAACATTTTTGGAGCAACATTATGTGTCCCGAGTGCTTTTCTCCCCTGGCTTCTGATTTTGTTTGAGTTGGGTATGATGAGAATGACCCAATTCATATGACTGACTTTCATGTTGTTATGAAAAGTAAAACCCAGGGGAAGAATTGCATTTTTAAAGATCTCACCAAAAATATTTGGAGGGCTTTGAAGTGTTCTAAAGGAAATCCTGCCTTGCCTTGGGCTGGTGAGGGCTGGGAGTAAAGAGGATAGATCAATATAGAAGCTCTGCCTGAAGTGCTGTGGTGATGAGAGGAAATGGCTTATCAGTTGCTTTTACAATCTGGAAAAGAAACCATTTATGGAATCAATGGCTGGGTGGCAGAGCCCAACAACTGGAGCTCAAAGATACACTACATCTTCATTACTGTCAGTTACCTGCATCAGTGGGGTGGTAACAAGGGACCTAAATTCTACAGCCCAGTGCATTGTTGCAGTCAAATACATCACCGTGGTTTTAGACATGATTATTATATGCAAGGAAAAGCCTGGCGTTAATTTGTCTTATAGAGAAACAAATGCTGGTTTTACTTTTATTATTTACACAGCATAATATGTTCCTTTTGAGAAAATTTCAGCTCTATCTTGACCCACTTGCAAGGACCAGCAAAAATAATGGAAGGACATAAAATATAACTACTCTGGCAATGATGTGTGCAATCACCTCAGCTGCTGGAAAACTCTGGGTTGTTCAAACAGCTAATGCGAAGTCAAGAAGGAGGGAATATTTTTCTGATTAGTGCTGTGTAAGGAGTGCTGAAAAAGAGTACATAGAAAATGTTTGTACCCGAGTGAAACAGCCCAAGCAGAGCTGAAATAAGACCCCCTTTCATCCTGCAAGTTATTTCTGGGCTAGAATGTTTAAATAAGAACAAGACGGATAGTTCCTTAGGATTTCAGAGCTGGAACAGAGAACCTTTTAGCTGAGGCAGGGTGGAACTGTGGAGACAGTCACATTCCGAGGAAAAAGTCCTCAACCAAGAAGGTTTGGCTCAGAAAGCAGCAGCAGGGCAGCTGGAGTCCAAAGACTTGCATCTTTCAACCGGGAACATCTGTTTATAGGTCCTTGGAAATTTTGGATCCTTGTGGTCTGGCCTGGCTAGGGAATTGCATTGCAGTATAAACAAACCATACTGGGCTTGAGCATTTTTCTTCTAAGCAATTCAAGCCGACCCTAAGATATTTCTTGAGACTTTGGGGGCCACAAAAATAACTGCTCATTTTCCCCTCTGCGTTTAGATCTCACTGAGAAATTTATCACTGGAAATGAGATGATTAAAGACCAAAATTTTAATGATGAAAATTGAGCCGGAACATAGCTTAGATCTGCAACCAGCAACACGTTTCTCTGTGAATTAAACCTGCCTACTCAGCCAGGGCAGAAGGGGACAGCCATTGGTCTCTTGCAGGGCAGGCTACTCCGCTGGTGTTCTGGGGCGAGGCTGATCCTGCAGAGAATGCTGAGCTGCCCAGTCCTTCTCCCCAACTCACTCAGCTGCTCCGGGAGGAGGAGGAAGGGAGCAGGAAGAGAGAGGTCTCAGTGTTTCTCCCACACTTTTCCTGCCTAATGGAATGTTTCCCTCTACAGAAATTCCAAAAATGTTACATTGTCTGCAATTCACTTTAAAATACTCCATCCTAGACAATGTGATAGATCTGTTCATTTTAACCCACATCCTTGGGCTGAGGTTAGTTAATCTAGATAGAAATATACATTTCATAATTGCCAGGAGCACTCAAATCTCACTGCTCGGAGGTTATAAATTAGTAGTTTTTGAGAATCAACAATGCCAGTCTAACCTCCTCATTTGTAGATTTGAAATCAGGGGCCTTGTAAGACCAACCTGCTCAGGGTCCAAGTTAGCTCACTGCAGAGCTGGGACCAGCAGCCAGGGCTCTTTCTCAATGGGTAAAACCTCCTTGTAAGGAACTGTATTTACTTCAGTGCTGGGATATTACTAGTTAACATTTTTGGTGGAGAGGCATGTGCTTACCACATAACAAGTACTGTCCCAAGCATATGTATTATCCTATTTAATCCTAACAATCACAATGAGATTGGTAATACTATTATTCTCATTAAACAGGTGAGAAAATTGATGCTTAAAGAGGGACTTGTCCAAAGTCATTCAGTGAGCAAGTGACAGAGCAAGGACTCAAACTCAAACACTGGAGTCCAGAGTCCAACATTCTTCACAAAGTCAGGGCTAGAAAAGGCCATTAGAGAAGATTCTGCCTGCCCCTCCCCTTCCACAGCAAGGGAACAAGTCCAGAAAACAGAGGAAGTGTGACTTTATTCATTTATAAAATGTAGCTGATCTTGCTCAAAGATTCTTCCTGATAGGTGGGGCTGTTGAGTACTCTCCAGAAGACATGACCAGTTTGTCTTTTACTCTTATTATTACATAGAGTTGTACATGGTAAGTGCTCAATAAATTGCACAACAGAGCCTATGGTTTCTCACATTATTAGTGATGAATATCAGACATCTGGTTGCTGTAGTAGTCCATTCTAGCAATGCTATAAAGAAATACCTGAGACTGGGTCATTTATAAAGAAAACGGTTGACTTGGCTCATGGTTCTGCAGGCTGTACAGAAAACATGATTCTGGCATCTGCCCGGCTTCTGGGGAGGCCTCAGGAAACTTATTAATACAATCATGGTGGAAGGTGAACAGGGAAGCAGGCACATCTTGTATGGCTGGCTGGAGGAGGAGCAAGAGAGAAAGGCAGGGAGGTGCCACACACTTTCAAAACAACCATATCGCATGATAACTCACTCACTATTGCCATGACAACACCAAGGAGAATGGTGTTAAACTGTAAGAAATTGCCCTCATGATCCAATCTCCTCCCAGCAGGCCCCATCTCCAACATTGGGGATTACAATTTGACATGAGATTTGGGCATGTCCATATCAGCTGGTTCAGTTAACACATTGTGATTTCACTCACTGAAATGATTTTCAATTAAAAACTTACAGAGATAATAGGAAAGACCAAATGCCAAATCGTGGCATTCTCTAATTACATGAAGAAGTCTTTAGAACCAAAGCCTCTGTAAAGTATTTTGATATACAATGAACAATTAGTCCTATTGAATTATAATGCACAATTAGTCCTATTGAATTCTAATTACTTATGGGAAAGCTGTGGTCTCTGAAATATTACAGGTGGTGAATAAATAGAATGTTTTCATTAAATAAGATCACTGCAGCTTGAATAGTGAACTAGAGTAGGGTCTTCCAAAAAATTTTTCAGAGTCAATGAAGGGGACAATGCAGTTAACTAGGTGCATATAGACCATCAGATGTGTTGTTCTTCATCTTCTGCTCACTCTGCACATCCACAGGTAGACAAAGGAAACTTTGTGGGAGTTAGGGGTGTAACAAGGCTACCTGCAGACAATTAAATGAAAGAAAGAAGGACAGGACAGGGGATCTTGAACCTCTGATTCTTGCCATATCACTTTCCCAAAGGACCATGGGAGAAAGTCATCAATACAGAACAAGAAAATTAGTCTGGAAAACAAATATTCCATGATGCTGAGATTTTGGCCCTGACTTCTAATGTTGAACTTGATCAAGCTAGGCTGAGTCACAGGAAGACTCGTTTTGCTGGGCCTGGACAGTTCAAGTGGTCTAGAATGAAAGTAAGCTGAAGCTTTGCTTTTTCCTCCAAATCTCAAGGTCTCTTCCCAAATTGTAACATTTTCATGTGGGTCTGGCTAGTCTGGAGCTCACCTGGCAGTGAGGGAGGCTTGGAGAAGTCAAGGCACCAGCCATGAGCAGCCCATGGGCTGTAACTGGCCCGAAGACATATTTTATTTGACTTGGACAGTGTTTAAAATTTTAACCGATTTTAGAGTCAAAAGACTTTTACATGAAGTAATTGGATTTCCACCTCTTTTTAAGTTAGAGATCTGGCTGGCTGGGCTCATGTTCCTCCAGGAGGCCAGAGTCACATCCTGGCTGCCCCTTTGGATGATGCATGGATTCCCAGTTCATACAGAGCCTCCTGCCCACAGCTCTTTCCACTTCCCCATGCATATTACTTGTCTTGCTCTGTCGTGTTTGACTTTGGAACCTCTGCCTGATCTAGATTGCTTGAGACTCCTGAGAAATAAAACACAGCAAAGGAGCAGATACCTTCCCACCCCAACTCTGATAGTCTGGCCTAGTCAAGTCTGTGGTTTGAAGCAACACTATCCCTCCTTAGAGAAGGGAGTGAAATAAAATACGGTAACTCTTTTCAGAGGAGTAGGAGGAGGAGAGATGGAAGGGGAGAGCTGAGCCTGCTACTTGCTTCCAACATGGTGTCCAGAATGGGTGGGTAATGCACCCTCCTTGCCCTTAACTACCCAACACCAGGCCATCATCCAATCTTGTTGATTCTGCTAAAAATGTAGCCAATTCTATGAAGGAAAAAATCAGTTAGAAGCAGATCAGCCAATCCTGCTTTTTTGACCTACTTGACCATTAACTTTTGTGCTCACATCTACCTTGACAAAAAAGGCATCTTAGTATCTGGAATAATTAAGGAAAAGATCTTGCTGGTCTGGTGATTGATTGTAAGTTATAGTTTTCTTGCTTCATTTATAAAATTGCATCAGGAAAAGTGAGTTGGGGATGTGAAAATTTGTGTGACACAAGAGAAAGCAAACCAGGGATAGTATGATCCCTCATTAGTATTCACATAAAGTACATACAAATGAATTCCTGATTTATACCGGGTTCCCAGAGTTAATTAATTCCCATTTCCTTGACTTCTGAATAACAAGCTTCATATTGTTTGACTGGATACTATTCCTTAAATGGCCTTAGAATTTATTTCACATTGTCTTTTTATAAGAATTTGTTTGTTCTATTAAACCTATGTCTGCAGAAGGATAAATAAATGGATAAAAACCTTTGAACCAAATTGCTGTGCTGCAGGATGAGCTCATACATTAAGGAGACCCAGGTCATAGTCACAGCTCTGTCATGAACCACTGTATGACTCAGCATAATCACTTCGCCTTTCTGGGCCTCAATTTTCAATTTGTGAAAAGCAGATGTGACCTAGATGACCCTTCAGATTCTTTCCAACTCTTATATTTTGAGAGGCAAAGAATTGGGGTGTCCGCTTAAGTTCAATATGGGTCCATGCCACTGAGTACTAACACATGAGTAGATCTAAGCATAGTAGCTTCCTTCTGGATTTCTTTATACAATAGATCTCCTGTTCAATTTGATCACTCAGTTAATTTGAGAAAAAAATACATAAATCAAGAAATTATAATAAATGATATATACCTTAAGTATTTTTACATTATTTAATGAACATTAAATAAATGTTCATTTATCTTCCAATTTTTCATAGGGTCAAAGCCTTGCCTTTGATTTTTTGGGTCTGCTGATTGGAATCACCCATTGGGAATGCTCTGTCATGTCTAATTTTGATTTGTTTAAAGGAGAGTAAGAACTTAACTCTTGAGAAATGATTTCATTTAAAAATTTCTTCTAGAGGACTGGCTGTGATGGCTCATGCCTGTAATCCCAGCACTTTGGGAGGCCTACGTGAAAGGATTGCTTAAGGCCAGGAGTTCAAGACCAACCTGGGTAATATAGTGAGACACTGTGTCTACATAAATTAAAATAAAATAAAAACTAACCTGGCATGGTGGTGCTTGTTGGTACTAGCAACTCAGGAGGCTGAGGCAGGAGGATCACTCGAGCCCAGCAGGTAGAGGCTGCAGTGAGCCATGATTGCACCAATGCACTCTAGCTTGAGAGACAGAGTAAGACTCTGTCTTTAAAAATGAACACAAGAAAAAGACTAGAATTTTATTATTTTGTACCATTATCTGATAATTCTCTCTCTCTCATACACACCTAATTTATGACAGCATTTTTACTTGCCTACCTTTATCAAGACTCCCACATAGTTTTCACAAGAGTAGGCACTGGTTTTGCCTTCACACTTCATTGGTTTACTTAACATTTAATTATGTTACATAATTGCTATACTATGTACAATTGGCATAAGCGGATTTGAAAACAAATACTGCAATGGTTGGTAAGTATAGAATCAAATGGAATGCACAGGTGTAATGGAGTCAAGCTTACTAGATGTTGGGGATCAGCATGCTGAGGTACTAGTTAGTACTTGGTTAATAACATCAGTTAAGTGGAAGCTGATCAATCAGACTGCTAACTGAATGTTTTATCAGTTCATATTATTGCAGGTAAACAAAACCAACCCTGTAAACTTAGGCAAAAGGCCAGGCTCAGCGGCTCATGCCTGTAATCCTAGCACTTTGGGAGGCCGAGGTGGGTGGATCATGAGGTCAGGAGATTGAGACCAGCCTGGCCAACATAGTGAAACCCCGTCTCTACTAAAAATACAAAAATTAGCTGGGCATGGTGGTGGGCGCCTGTAGTCCCAGCTACTCAGGAGCCTGAGGCAGGAGAATCGCTTGAACCTGGGAGGTAGAGGTTGCAGTGAGCCAAGATGGCACCACTGCACTCCAACCTAGACGACAGAATGAAAACAAAACAAAACAAAACAAAACAAAACAAAACAAAACAAAACAAAACAAAACAAAAAAACACTTAGGCAAAGAAAGGAGTTTACTGAAAGGATAGGAACTAGGGAAATGCTGGTTATCCTGGAAGCAGGCACTAATGGACAGTCTCAGTGTGTCATCACTGGATAAATTGGTTCCAACTGTTTTTTCATCTTTGTGTCACTCTGATCAAGACTAGAGTCTCCAGGACAGGGACTCTGATTGGCCTGCAGATTACATGTGTTCCTCAACCAAGGGAAAACCAGATGCTATAAAAGACTCTACCAGAAGACTACATGCTCTGGGGAGAAGTCATTCCCAAAGACAACCTGAGATGCTGTTACCAGAAGAGGGGACTATGCATGGAAGATCTATGTCTATAAGTGCATTAGTCAGGGTGCTCCAGAAAAGCATAACCAACAGGTTGTAGATAAATATGTAAAAGGATTTTTTATTGATACATAATAAAAGTACACATTTATGGGGTACATGTGATATTTTGATATAGACACATAATGTGTAATGATAAAATCAGGGTAATTAGGATATCCAAAACATCTCTTATTTTTGTGTGTGTGTGTTAGGAACATTCCAAATCTTCTAGGAAGAGATGTGCTATAAGGCAGCAGTTCTCAACCTTTTTGGCACCAAGGACCTGTTTTCATGGAAGACAATTTTTCCACGTATGGTGGGATGAGGGGACCCAGCGATGGTCTCAGGATAAAACTGTTCTACCTCAGATCCTTAGGCGTTGTTAGACTCTCATAAGTAGTATCTGGATCCCTGGCATGCATAGTTCACAATAGGGTTCCCGCTCCTATGAGAATCTAATGTCACCTCTGATCTGACATGAAGAAGCAGAGCTCAGGCAGTAACACTGGCTCACCCACCACTCACCTCCTGCTGTGCCTCCTGGTTGTGCAGCCAATCTTCTTTACTAATCTATGGATTCAAATGCTAAACTCTTCCAGAAACACCCTCTCAGACACACCCAGAAATTATTTTTACCAGCTATCTGGGCAGTCCTTAGCCAAGGCGAGTTGACCCATAAAGTTAACCATCACAATAAGTATGTATAGGAAACAGCATTAGGCACGGGGAGATTCAGAGCCCAAGAAGTAAATACTGATTCTGGTTAGAAGGAGGCAGATGGGTTTCAGAATACAAGGAAAACTTCAGCTGCTGACTGTTGCTTTATGCTTTGACAACTATTTTCCTGGCAACTCTCAAGGCTGCTACCTTCTGAAACTCTGAGTAAAAAATCATCCACATTGTTCCAGCTCAGATAGGCGTGGAGATCTGGACCTGGGCCCCAGTTTGTTGCTTATTAGTTGTGTGATCTTGGGTTAACCATTACTTCTACAGACCCCAGATTCCCCATACATAAAATGAAATCTCTTTTCAGATGTAGTATTTTGTTATTTCTATATCTGGACACATCCCTGTCCTTCATAAATTTGACTATATAATTCAGTAAAGGAGAAATATCTCCATATTGTTTGCTGGAATTATTTTGCACGCTAGTAAAAATTAAAGTGCAAGTTGTATTTTGTTTGATAAATATATAAACATGGTGCTAAACTATAAATTAGAATTTTCAAATATACCAATAGAAAGCATTAAAACATGCGGCCACTTGTTTTCGCATTGTATACTAGCTAGCTGGCTACTACAATAATCTCCTATCTTAGGTTGGTCTTCTATTTTTTTCATGAAGATATGTGTATCAGAGATTTTAGTGTCTACCATTAACTAATTTTTTTTTCTTTGAGATGGAGTCTCACTCTGTCACCCTGGCTGGAGTGCAGTGGCACAAACTCAGCTCACTGCAACCTCTGCCCCCACAGGTTCAAGCAATTCTCCAGCTTCAGCCTCCCAAGTAGCTGGGACTACAGGCATATGCCACCACGCCCGGCTACTTTTTTTGTATTTTTAGTAGAAACAGGATTTCACCACGTTGGCTAGGCTGGTCTTGAACTCCTAACCTCGTGATCCACCTACCTCAGCTTCCCAAAGTGCTGGGATTAGAGGCGTGAGCCACCCCTGCACCCAGGCTACCATGAACTTTTTTAAGGTTCCCCCACCCTTGTACCCACATCAACATCTTATTTTCTTGCTTTAAAAAAAAAAAATTCAGTGCTGCTGGACTTGGCTTTCCTCCTTTCACTAACTGAATGAGAGTCTCTCAAGATATGGTTTCCTTATAAACCATTCTACCATAAGAACATATGCACACATATGTTCCTCGCAGCACTATTGACAATAGCAAAGACATGGAATCAACCTAAATACTCATCAATGGTAGACTGGACAAAGAACATGTGGTACATATACACCATGGAATACTACACAGCCATGAAAAAGAACAATATCATGTCCTTTGCAGGAACATGAGTGGAGCTAGATGCCATCATCCTTAGCAAACTTATGCAGGAACAGAAAAACAAATACCACGTGTTCTCACTCATAAGTGGGAGCTAAAGATGAGAACTTATGGACACTTAGAGGGGAACAACACACACTGGGGCCTATTGGAGGGTGGAGGGAGGGAGGAAGGAGAGGATCAGGAAAAATAACTAATGGGTACTAGGGTTAATAGGTGGATGACAAAATAATCTGTACAACAAACACCCATGACATGAGTTTACCTGTGTAACAAACCTGCACATGGACCCCTGAACTTAAAATAAAAGTTAGAAAAAAAAAGATATGATTTCCTGGAATGTTATAAGGGCAAGAGTTACCTTGGTTTCTTCCAGAAAATCCCTCTATGGTGACTACTGGGAACCCTGTGCCTACTCAAGGCTTTGGCTTTGTGTGATACCCCCAAAATTTAGACCTTATTCCAGATAAAGGAGGGGGAATCCTCTGAATTAAGGTTATGGTTCTACTACCTGGCAATTTAGGAGATCAAAATTGAAATTAAATTTAGTTATAGACAGAAATATTATTGTACACTTGAGTTTGTAGACTGAGAGTTTTATTTTTGAGGGATCTGAACTGTATTCAGCAGGGGATAGGCAGCTAAGTAAGGCCAGTGACATGCCAAATAGTTGTTTTAGAAAAGTCACTTTGGCAGCAAGGTGAAAGATGGATTGAGCGGTGAGGGACTTGAGAAGGAGAGACCAGTCAGGAGGTGACTGTTGAGACAATGGGGTTGTGTTGGAGGGGATGCAGGGAGACGAGCTAACTCACCGATGGCCTGCTCACCCAACCCGGCTCCCTTTCCTTCAGGACACATGGCTAACATGTTTTCCCAGCTTTCCTTGCTGGGTGTGGCATGTTACTGAAATCAGACCAGAGGAACATGGCCAGAAGTGGGGCACGCAATGTGCTGCCTCCCATAGAAGCCTCCTTGTGCCCTCTCTTCCTCAGTCTACATGTGTTGCTGGCAGAGCCTCCATGAGGCTGGGTCCCTGATGACTGCATGGAGTACATACAAACAAACACACATGCCTCTAAACAAATGAGCAAGAAACAAATTTCATCACATTGTGATACTGACATTTCCAAGTTCATTTTTTAATGCAGCTAGTGTCATCTTCACTTATATATAATTTCTGAATCTCTCTGGTTAGAGTGGAGCTCAATCCTTTGCATGCACTGTTGGCCCTGCTGTGTACCCATACTACCTCTATCCAGCCCCCATTATAGGAAACACAGAAAAGTAGAAAGAAGAAAATAAATGTTAAGTGTCACTTCACCTGCCAGTGACAGGCACTCCTCTTTGTTTATTTTCTCTCACTCTATTTTTTTTCTACAGCAAAAAAAGCTGTGGGTTTTTTTGTTTTGTTTTGTTTTGTTTTCTTTAGTTGGAGTTTTGCTCTTGTTGCCCAGACTGGAGTGCAGTACTGTGATCTTGGCTCACTGCAACCTCTGCCTTCTAGTTTCAAGTGATTCTCTTACCTCAGCCTCCCGAGTAGCTGGGATTACAGGCACCTGCCACTATGTCTGGCTAATTTTTGTATTTTTAGTAGAGACGGGGTTTCACTATGTTGGCCAAGCTGGTCTCGAACTCCTGACCTTGTGATCCGCCCGCCTTGGCCTCCCAAAGTGCTGGGATTACAGGCGTAAGCCACCATACCCAGCCAGTCTTTTCATATAACCATTACTAGAAACATCCCTGAGTTCAGATGTAGCATATCTTATATTTCACATTTAGTGACTTACTTATTCAACATTCATTGAATGCCTAGGTGTCAGTCACTGACTCAATGGTAGGAATGAAAAGGTGAACATGGCATAGTTCCTGCCCTCAAAGAAACTCCAACCTCATGGAGGAGAGAGACACTTAAGCAGATAATGGCAAAATATGTCAGCAGAGTGACAGAGAAAGGAGTTAATAAAGCTAGAAGGAAGGGTTTCTAACTTTTTTTTTTTTTTTTTTTTTTCTTTTGAGGCGGAGTCTTGCTCTGTCGCCCAGGCTGGAGTGCAGTGGCCAGATCTCAGCTCACTGCAAGCTCCGCCTCCCGGGTTCCCGCCATTCTCCTGCCTCAGCCTCCCAAGTAGCTGGGACTACAGGCGCCCGCCACCTCGCCCGGCTAGTTTTTTGTATTTTTAGTAGAGACGGGGTTTCACTGTGTTCGCCAGGATGGTCTCGATCTCCTGACCTTGTGATCCGCCCGTCTCAGCCTCCCAAAGTGCTGGGATTACAGGCTTGAGCCACCGCGCCCGGCCACATTTTTTTTTTTAAAATGAACATTTATTCTTTACTATTTGCCAGGAACTCTTCTAATAGCCTTGCAGATATAAATTCATTTAATCCTCCTGGCAATCCCAGGAGAGACATCTCACAGCATCTCAATGTTGCAGATGAGAAAACAATACCACAGAGAGGTTAAGTAACTTGCCCCTTGTTCAACATCTCACAGCTACTTAGTATGGAAGGAGATTCAGCAGTGTGTGTGTGTGTGTGTATGTGTGTGTGTGTGGAAGGTGTGTGTGTGTGTCTCCCCAGAGTTGCCTTCCTAGAAGCCTCTCAAGGAAGGGAAGAGTAAGTGTGAAAAAGAATGAGTGACTAGCGAGAAACTATGAGTGGGATAATGGTTACCTAGTAAAGCCAAGATGGAACATGTGGCCCAGGTCTTTTGATCTAATCATGTTATACTGGGCTCCAGGCATTGAATCTTAATGTGAGGATATGTTAGGCTCATTTGAGGAAGTCAGATGACTCAAGAAGACAATAAAGCTTTAAAGGAGCCTGGCTGAGCTTACAAACTGTGCATAGAAGGAACTGTTCATCAGGTATGTGATGTTTGAAATCATAGTGATTCCACTGGCTAGTAAATGTGAATCAAGTGGTATTCTAGAACATGAGAGCTTTGTAACTCTTTCTCCCTGTGGCTGGTCAAAATTAAACAAGCAGTTAGAAGAGAGAGAAAGACTACTTTTCTCTACAATGATGACAGCTCTAAGTGCTGTCACATCCAGAGAGGAAGGACATGTGTTTTCACTGACCCAAAGACTAAGTGTTAAGAAAGAAATAAGGTACCTGTGATGATGGATTAGGGTAAGTGGTGCTACTGGAGAGAGGGTGAATTTTCAATACAGACCTGAGAACAAGGCTGGCTGGAATCCACCCTTAAATCAGCTGTAAGGCAGCCTTTCAACCTTGCTGTCTTCATCTAAAGAGTATGGAAACAACCATCTGAGCCCTCCCTGTCAAGGGTGCTCTCTCACATGCCTGACGTACTTTTGCCCCTTCTATAGGACACCATGAAAGGGCCTGCTTTTCTTTCTGCCCCAGGAATTCTTTTATAGCATCCCAGGATTGTTCTTTTCCCCATAGAGACAATGGTTTTACATCAATGATTCAATGACTATGGCAGACAGAGAATGACCTTCCAAGGACGCTCACTTCCTAATCCCAGGAACCTGTGAACATGTCCCCTTACATGGCAAAAGGGACTTGCCTAACAGATTAAGTGAAGGATCTTGAGATCAGGATGCCATCTAGATTATTTGTGTAAGCTCAGTGTAACTACAAAGGTACTTAAGAGTTGGAGAGGCAGAAGAGAGAGGCAAAGGGAGATCTGATGACAGAAGAGAAGGTGATGCAATTTGAGGAGGGCTCAACTTGCTAGTGCTGGCTCTGAAGGTGGAGGAAGAGGACCGCAAGCCCCAGAATGCAAGGGTTTCAGATGCTGGAAAAGACAGATTCTTCCCTAGAGCATCCAGAAAGGATTGCAGCCCTGCTGACACCAAGGTTTTAGCCCAGTGAGACCCATGCCAGACTTCTGATCTCCAGAACTGTAAGATAATAAATTTGTTTTGTTTTAAGCAATGAAATTTGTGGTCAGGTTTCACAGTAGCCATAGAAAATAAATACAATGACCTTTGCCATTTTCTCTCTTTATGAGGGCAAGCGATTCAGAAATCCATAGCTCAAATAAATCTGCTTGTCCTGTCTTGTATCTTCTTAGCCCCATCAAATTTCCTCATTTATCTTGACCTGTGTCAGCCCACATGCGTTGTGACTCTGGCTTTCAAGTCGGCTTTTGAAAAGTGCTTGCTTTCTGTGCTTGGGGAGACATTCTTCCTATACCTGGAATGAAGCCCCCAAGCCTATGTCATGATTTGATTTTGCATCAGTGGGTACATTACATATTTTGAAGGGAGAAGTGGACTTGGGAAAGATTTGGCCTTTATGATTTTGTTAGAGGATTAACAAAATCTCACTCACTCTTCACTTCTTTTGGAAACTCTTATTTTTAAACATTTTACTGTTTACTGTAGATCCTACCTTGAAACTGGCATTGTATCTGCCCTAGTTTGGGGAGAGCGGCCAGGAGATTGAATGGAGTGTTAAAATCTGCAGAATTTTAGAGTACAAAGAAACTGTAAGAAGCCATAGTCACCCAGTTAGGATGGCTCAGCAGGAATCTGGAAGGCAATCTTGGGTTCCTCATTTAAGCAATGTTGATGTAAAGTTATTGTTACTCCAAAATTAATCAAGGTTACAGACTCAAGGTTTATTAAGCAAAGTCACCTGTTAATGCAATCTACACTCTTACAAGTTTTCCTTTAGTTCAGTGTTTCCCATAGAGTGGGATGCATACATGTCCCGCCTGCTGGTATTTGATGTGATTTAAAGTGGTTCATGGACAGAGCATTTGATAACATCGAATTATGGAGGGTGAGTGTTATTCCCCTATGATTTCTCATTCAATCCCTCTTTGTGCAATCGAGGTTAAATTCTTTGGTATGCTATTAACACTTTCTAACCTGAGCCAATCTGCCTTTTACAATAGGGAGAGCAGGCCATCATCAGAATATTTTTAACAGCTTCATTGAAGTATAATTGACATAAACCAAGCTGCATGTGTTGAAAGTGTACAATTTGAAAAGTTTGACCTATGCAGATACCCATAAAACCACTTCCATAATCAAGATAATAACTACTTCTCTCACCCCAAAAGCATTCCTGTGACCCATTGTGATCTCTTCTTCCCACTCGTCTGCTCAATCCCATCCCCAGGCAACTACTGTCCTTCTTTCTGTCACTATAGTACGGTGAACTCTTTTTAGGGAGGGTCTGGCTACTATCACCTAACAAATTTATTTTGAGATTCATCCAAATTTGTGTGTGTACACAGGCAGTTTTCCATTATATAAATAGATCACAATTTGCTTTTCCATTCACCTGTTGATGGACCTTTGGGTTGTTTCCAGCTTTTGCCAATTGCAAATAAAGCTACTGTGAACGCTCGTGATCATGTTTTTATTTTTTTATTTTTTTTATTTTTTATTTTTTTTTTTTTTTTTATTTTTATTTTATTTTTTTTTTTTTTTTTTCAGGAGAACACTGACTTTTATTGAGGAAGACAGGCCAAATGTTGTTTGGAGTCACTGCATTTTTTAGGCAAGTCAATTAGACAAGCTTTTTTTTTTTTTTTTTTTGAGACAGTCTTGCTCTGTCGCCCAGGCTGGAGTGCAATGACGCAATCTCGGCTCACTGCACCCTCTGCCTCCTGGGTTCAAGCAATTCTCCTGCCTCAGCCTCTGAGTAGCTGGGATTACAGGCGTGCACAACCACGCCCGGCTAATTTTGTATTTTTAGTAGAGACGGGGTTTCACCATGTTGGTCAGGCTGGTCTCGAACTCCTAACCTCATGATCTGCCTGCCTCAGCCTCCCAAAGTGCTGGGATTACAGGCGTGAGCTACCGCACCCGGCCTGGCAAGCTTCTTCTTGAGAAAGGATGAACAGTTCTCAGCAAAGAGGAGTCATCATTCTTCTGAACCACCATGAACATTCCAGAGAAGAGGTAGATAGAAAGCTAGATTCTGGAGGATGTGCTACAGTGAGCTAGGCCCTCAGGCAGGTGGTGGTGCCCAGAAGAAATGGCAGTATGAGTCCAGGCTCCCCTGGTCCTAAGAGAATGTTTTAGACTAGACGTCTAGGAGAAAAGTCCAGGCACTGTCTTCATAGACCTGCATCAGGCTGGTCCTAAGTCTCCTGTTCCAGCTACATAGTGGACACCTCCCTCTGGACTATAGCACACAGGGCCACAGCGCAACTGGGGCTCTTCCTCTTCATACCAGCGCTGTTCACTGAAGTCAGGGAAGAAGGCTGCAATCTCTCTGCTGGCTGAAACCACAGAGTCCGAACCGTGGGTGGTGTTGCGGGTGTCGGTGAGGCCGAAACTCCCACGAATGGAATCTGGGGCCACATGGCGTGCTCGGAACACTCTGGTGGGTCCCATGAGCGTCCTCCAGAGCTGGATGGCATCCTTGTGGGCAAGGATGTAGGCTCGGATTGGCCCGCTGGCCATGAACTCCACCAGCCGCTGATAGAAAAAACGCCCTTCGTGCTCTTGGTAAAACTTCTGGCAGTCTTCCTTTCTCCACAGTAGTTCTCTCATTCGTACAATCAGGAACTTGTTGCTTAGAATCTGCTGATGAACAGCCTCCAGAATCAGTGGATGGGCGACTGCATCAGGCTTGATCAGGGCTAGAGTGAGCTGGAGCGCCTGAGGGCTTCGCAAGATTGAGGCCATCTCACTCCTTAATGATCTTAGCTCACTTCCTGTTGTACTTTCTCACAGCTCCTTGCAAGTTTCCTTCAGTTCCATCTTCTCCACCAGAAGGTGTAAGAAGTACCTAGCACACCGCTGGCTCTTAACAGTATCTGAATGAACCAATGAATGCATCTGATCCAGCTATTCCAAGGTCAGGCTGCGAGGGGTTCTCCTAGCAAGAACACGCGGCCCCTGGCCTAAGCCCACCCCAGATTCTAGGTCATTCGGAGCCCCAGTGCAGCGGAAGTCCCGTGATCATGTTTTTATAAGGACATATGCTTTCATTGTTCTTGGGCCCATACCCAGGAGTGGAATGGCTGAATCATAAGGTAGTGTATGTTTATCTTTAAAGAAATTACCAAATGATTTTTCAAAGCGGTTGTACCATTTTACATTCATACCAGAAGAGTATGAGGGTGCCAGTTCTTTCATATCCTCCTCAGCACCTATAGTCAGTCTTCTTAATTTTAGCCATTCTAATAGGTTAATAGTCACTTATTGTGGTTTTAAATTGCATTTCCCAATGACTAATGATACTAAGCATCTTTGTGTGTGTGTGTGTGTGTGTGTGTGTGTGTGTGTGTGTGTGTTTAGTAGAGACAGGGTTTCACCATGTTAGCCAGGATGGTCTCGATCTCCTGACCTTGTGATCCGCCCACCTCGGTCTCCCAAAGTGCTGGGATTACAGGCGCGAGCCACCGCACCCGGACTACTAAGTATCTTTTAATGCTCAATTTGACATCTGTTTCTCCTCTTTGGTGAAGTATTTGTTAAAATCTTTTGCTAATTTTTAAAATTAGGTTGTTTGTCTTATTGAGTTTTGAGAGTTCTTTACCTATATTTGATGTAAGTACTTTATTATATATCCAATTTTCAAATGTTTTCTCCAAGTCTGTGGTTTGTCTTTTCATGCTCTTAACAATGTTTTTTGAGAGCAACATTTTAACATTTTGACAAAGTACAATTTTTCAATTGTGTTTATGTATTGTGATTTTGTGTCTTATCTAAGAAATCATTGCCTAACTCAAGGCCACAAAGATTTTCCTCTATGTTTTTGTTCTAGAAGTTGTACAATGTTAGGCTTTAAATTTAGGCCTACAATCTACTTTCAGTTAAATTTTGTTTATGGTGTGATGTACAGATTGACGTTAACTCTCTCTCTCTTTTTTGCATACATCAAATTGGCCCAGAACATTTATTGAAAAGATTACTTTTTCCACTGTATCATCTTTACACCTTTGTCAAAAACACATTGTCCATATATATGTGGGTCTACTTTTGGACTCTATTCTATTTTAATGACGTATGTGTCTATCTTTATGCCAATACCACACTGTCTTTGTTACTATAACTTTATAATAAATGTCGACATCAGGTAGTATTAGTCTCCAACTTTGTTCTTTTTAAAAGTTATTTTGGCTATGTTAGAGCTCCTTTTCACTCCTCTATAAATTTTAGAATCAGTCTGTCAGTTTCAATAAAAAGACATGCTAAGATTTTGTTTGAATTGCATTGATTTCATAAATCATTTGATGGATAATTGACTTCTTAGTATTTAGTCTTCTGACCCATGAGTACCCTATCTCTCTAACTTTGTTTATGTCATCTTCAATTCCTTTCAACTATATTTTGTAGTTTTTATTGTACATACCTTTCATGTTTAGCCATATTTACTCGTAACTACATAACATTTTTGAAGCTATTGTAAATGCTTTTGTTTTTAAATTTCAATTCTGATTATTTGTTACTAATATTTATAAATACAAATGATTTTAGAAATTGATCTTGTATCCTGTAACACTTTAAACTCAATTATTGGTTCTAGAAGGTTTTTTGTAGATTCTATTACATTTCCTACATAGATGATCATGTTGTCTGCAAATAAAGGCAGCTTTATTTCTTCCTTTTCATCCTGGATGCCTTTTGTTTTCTTTCTCACTTATTTTACAGGCTATCACCTGTTTCAGGAAGTCAGGGACCCCAAACAGAGGGACCAGCTGAAGCCATGGCAGAAGAACATAAATTGTGAAGATTTCATGGACATTTATTAGTTCCCCAAATTAAGACTTATAATTTCTTACACCTGTCTTTACTGCAATCTCTGAACATAAATTGTGAAGATTTCATGAACACTTATCACTTCCCCAATCAATACCCTTGTGATTTCTTATGCCTGTCTTCACTTTAATCTCTTAATCCCATCATCTTCGTAAGCTGAGGAGGATGTATGTTGCCTCAGGACCCTGTGATGATTGCGTTAACTGCACAAATTGTTTATAGAGCATGTGTGCTTAAACAATGTGAAATCTGGGCACCTTGGAAAAAGAACAGGATAACAGCAATGTTCAGGGAACAAGGGAGATGACGTTAAACTCTGACTGCTGGTGAGCGGGGTGGAACAGAGCCATATTTCTCTTCTTTCAAAAGCAAAGAGGAGAACTATCGCTGAATTCTTTTTCTCAGCAAGGAACATCCCTGAGAAAGAGAATGGCCCCTGAAAGTAGGCCTCTGAAATGGCCGCTTTGGGAGCAACTGTCTTTTATGGTCGAAGGCGAAGGGATGAAATAAACCCTGGTCTCCTGTAGCACTCCCAGGCTTATTAGGACAAGGAAATTCCCGCCTAATAAATTTTGGTCAGAGCAGTTATCTGCTCTCACACCCTGTCTCCTGATAAGATGTTATCAATGACAACATGTGCCCGAAACATTTGCAATTTTGATTTCACCCCATCCTGTGGCCCTGTGATCTCACCCTGCCTCCATTTGCCTTATGATATTTTATTACCTTGTGAAGCATGTAATCTCTGTGACCCACACCCTATTCATACACTCCCTCCCCTTTTGAAAATCGCTAATAAAAACTTGCTGGTTTTACGGCTCAGGGAGCATCACGGAACTTGCCGACATGTGATGTCTGACCCGGACACCCAACTTTAAAATCTCTCTCTTTTGTACTCTTTCCCTTTATTTCTCAGACCAGCTGATGCTTAGGAAAATAGAAAAGAACTCACATTGAATACTGGGGGTGGGGTTTCCCCCGATAATCACCACCAGTACTGTGTTGAATAGAAGTAGTAAGAGCAGACATCCTTTACTTTGTACCTGATCTAAGTGGAAAGCATTAGGCCTTGACCATTGTTTGCTGTTATCTTTACAGTTTAGACATCTTTAATCACATTGAGGAAGTTCCCTCATATCCTTAGTTTGCTGAGATTATTATTTTGTTAGGAAGGAATGTGGGTCTTAGCAAATGCTTTATTTGCATCTATTGAGATGTTCATATGGTTTTTCATTTTTAGTTTGTTAATATGGTGAATTAGATTGATTTTTCAAATGTTAAACAAACTTTTTAATCTTGGGATATATACCACTTGGTAATGATGTATTATTGTTTCTACATCTTGTTGGATTTGATTTGCTAAAATTTTATTTAAACATTTTACTCCTATGTTCTTGAGGATTTGTAGTCTATGGTTTTCTTTTCTTGTAATGTGTTTGGTTTCAGTATCACTGTAATGTTGCTCTCAGATAATGAGTTGTTAAGTATCCTTTCCTATTCAATTTCTGAAAGAGTGTTTGCAGGATTGGTATTATTTCCTCCCTAACTATTTGGTAGTGAAGTGGCATTGTTCGTTTGGGGTAATACCTGAGGTTTGTTGCCCCATGCGAAGGAAATCAAGGACACACATGGAGTGAGGTTAAGAGTGGAGGTTTAAAGAAAGAAAAAGGAGAACGGCTCTCTTTCCTGCAAGAGAGAGGGGCACCCGAGTGGGACTTCTCATCCTTTGATGAAATGCACGGGGTCTTATAGACTGAGTTGAGGAGATGGTGTCTGATTTATGTAGGACCCAAAGATTGGTTGGACCAGGTGTGATATATACACAGCACAGCAAAGAAACTGGCCACCCCACCCTAATCTTTTATTATGGAAATTATTTTTAACCTGGCCATTGGCCATGTTTTCTACTCCTTACTGTACTCGTGGTTGACAAAGAGAAGGGAAGATGGAGCCTCAGTGTTGGATACCACCTAACCCCCAGGTAGCCTTTTCCTATTGTTACAGCTGCTGGCATTCACCCATGCAAACTTCCAGCTTGCTTATCTATGTTTGCAGCTCGATTTTACAGGCTGCTTTTTGTTAGAAAAGAAATTATTTGGGAGATGCTTTTCATTTAAAAGGAAACCTTACCAAGGACTTCCTTACCCTCACTATCTACCTAAATAATTTCTTAGTAATGCTTACATTATTAGCATTCACCAATAAAACCATTGGAGCCTGGGGTTTTGTTTGTGAGAAGATTTATGATCATAAATTCAATTTCTTTAATAGGTATTAAAGTATGTAGGTAATCTACTTCTTCTTGAGTGAACTTTGATAGTTTGTATCTTTCAAGGAGTTAGTCTATTTCATCTAAGTTATCAAATGTATTGGCATAAAGTTTATAATGTTCACTCATTTAAAAACATCTATAGACTAGGCAGTGATGTCACCTCTCTCATTCTGGATGTTGGTAGTTTGTGTCTTTTCTGCTTTTTTTTCTGATCATTTTGGCTAGAGGGCTAAAAATTACTATATTGATCTTCTCCAAGAACCACCTTTTAGTTTCATAGATTTTTCTCTATTTTTCTTCTGCTTTCTATTTCAGTAATTTCTGCTCTAACCTTTATTTTTTGGGGCTTATTTTAGGTTTTATTTGCTCTTTTTTTCCCTAGTACCTTCAGATGGAATCAATGTCATTGATACTAGACCTTATTTCTTTCCTAACATAGACATTTAATGCTCAAAATTTCCTGTAAGTACTGCTTATGTGCTATTCCACATATTTTGTATTTGTGTATATGATATGTTGTATTTTCAATTTCATGCAGCTTAAGATACTTTCTAATTTCCATTTTGATTTTTCTTTGGACTCATGGGCTATTTAGAAGTGTGTTATTTAGTTTCCAAATATTTGGGGGATTTTTCAGAGATTTCTTTGTTACTGATTTGTATTTTAATTTCATTGTGGTCAGAGAGTTATTTTGTATGACTTGCATCCTTTCAAATTTGTTGATACTTATATATTTAGAATATGGTCTACTTTGGTAAGTGTACCATGTACACTTAATAAAAACTTGTATTATGCTGATTTTGGATAAAGTGCTCTATAATTGTCAATTAGATAAAGTTGGTTGATAATGTTCAAATGAGTCCTTAGTGATTTTCTGTCTACTCATTCTATCAATTAATGAGGAAGAGGTTTTGAAACCTCTGAATATAGACATATGTGGATATGTGTACTTCTTCTTTGCTTCATTTGAATTTTGTTACTAGATGTATAAACACTTAACAGTGTTACATCCTTTTGATGAATTGACCTCTTTAAATTATTAATAGAATTATATGCAATACTTTTGTTTATTCTGAAATCTATTTTGATATTACTATAGCTACCAGCTTGCTTTTGACTATGGTTAACATAGTACATTTTAATATCCTTTTACTTTTAACTTATTTGTATCTTTATAATTAAAGTCCTTTTCTGTAGGCAGCATGTATTTAGACCATTTACATTTAATGTAATTATTGATGTGGTTAGGTTTACATCTGTTGTCTTGCTGTTCATTTTCCATTTGTGTTATCTGTTCTTTCTTTCCATTTTTCTCTTTCTCTTCCTTCTTTTGGATTTTTAAAATAATTTAATTGATCTTTGTTGGTTTGTTAGCCATATGATTGACTTTGTTATTTTAGTGTTTGCTTTATGATTTATAATATACATCTTTAGCTTATCACACTCTAACTTCAAATAACATTATACTACTCCACCAGTAATAGTACACTTCCATTTCTTCCCTCCCTACTGTTGCCTTACATAGATATACATTATAAACCCAATACCACATTGTTATTTTTGTTTAATCAGTCAGTTATATTTTAAAGAAAGTTAAATAGTAAAAAAACAAAAAAATTCAGATATTTACCAAATCCAGTGCTCCTCATTTCTTTCAGTAAAGCCACATTTCTACATTTCCAGAAGTTTTTCTTCTTCCTGAAGACCTTCCAGTAATATTTCTTGTAGGGCAAGTGATGAATACTTTTAGCTTTTGTATGTCTGAAAAAGTCTTTATGTCACCTTCATTTTTGAGGGTTATTTTTCCTTGATACAGGTTTCTAGGTTGTAGTCCCTTTAATACTTTAAAGAGGATGCTCCACTGTCTTCTTTCTTGCATTGCTTGCAATGAGAAATATGTTGACATCCTTATCCTTGTTGCTTTCTACGTATCATGTCTTTCTTTTTCCTTTGGCTTCTTTTAAGATTTTCTTTTTAACACTGGTTTTCGGAAATTTTATTATGGTATGCCCTAGCAAAGTTTCATTGAGCTTGTGAGATCTATGATTTTATGATTTGTATTAAATTTGGAAAATTTAAGGCCATTATTTCTTCAAATATTCTTTTCTGTCCTCTCTCCATCTCATCTCCTTTATGGCCTCCAAATACACATTTTATTATACTGCTTAAAATTGTCCTATAGCTATTAGATTTTTTTAATTAAAAATTATTGGTACTGTTTTATTTTATATTATTTCTATTGCTATGTCTTAATGTCTATGAATCTTTTCTTATGCAATGTCTAATTTGTCATTAATCTGGTTAGTATGTTTTTTACTTTAAATAGTGTATTTTACAGTTCTAGAAGTTTGAATTTGCTCTTTTTAAAACTATCTGGCCAGCTCTGGTGGCTCATGCCAGTAATCCCAGCACTTAGGAAGGCTGAGGAGGGTGAATCACCTGAGGTCATGAGTTCAAGACCAGCCTGGCCAACATGGTGAAACCCTGTCTCTACTAAAAATGCAACAATTAGCTGGGTGTGGTGGTGCATGCCTGTAATCCCAGCTACCTGGGAGGCTGAGGCAGGAGAGGCAGGAGAATCACTTGAACCTGGGAGGTGAAGGTTGCAGTGAGCCGAGATTGTGTCACCTAACTCCAGCCTGGGCAACAGAGCAAGACTCTGTCTCTCTTTCTCTTTTTCTTGCTCTCTCTCTCTCTCTCTCTCTCTCTCTCTATATATATATATATATACACACACACACACATATATATATACACATATATATACACATATGTATATACACATTTATTTTTTACTTTACCTGACATCTTTAAAAATGGGGTATAGTCGTCAAAATAGTGTCCTTGTCTGCTAATTCTAATACCTATGCTACTAACCTTCCATTTATGAGTGATACTCATTTTCAATTTTTAATATGTAATATCATTTTCTTTTTAAAATAAGTCAATTGAAGTCTAAAAGTTGAGTCAATTTTAAGAAAAATATTTAGTAAATAATAGTAAAGATGGTAAACAGCTATGATAAATAATATGATAGTGATAAGCAAATGATGGAAGTTTGAGGAAATGATGCTTAAGCTTATTTGTAAGGTGTAGGTAATGCTGGGTATTAGAATCTATTCATCGGGACTTGGCTAAGGCATCTTTGCCCCTGAAATTTATCAAGCTCAAGTCCATTAGTCCTTGTGGATGGTGTTGAGGATCACAAGATTTCTTGAGTTACAAGATACTCAGATTTCACAGAGCCTCCTAGGATAAAAGAAGAGATTTTGCAGTGGCTAGCTAATATAGCCTGTCTCTAAAAATATGATGTTTACTCCATCGACCTCGCACAGTGTATGGGAGGTAATGTGTTTTGTTGAGGGCAGGGGAGGTTGGTGTGGGACTTGGGAGATGTACAATGCTGAACTAAGAAGAGATTTGTTTGTTTTTCCTCTGTAGTCTTGCTAAAAAGTGAAAGGTGGGAGACATCACCTAATTCATCTCTTCTGTGGCTATTTGTCTATAAAAGGCAAATGAAATCTCTCAAGTCATTGCCAGCCTGCCTAGTATTTCCTATAGCATATCTTGGCACTAGTAACATTCTTCATTTTCCTCAAGGGGTGGGACTAGAAGACCTATACTCTATGAGGATGATAAATACTTCCATGTTAAGTTTAGTTGTGAGACTTGACTGTAAATTATATAACACAAGCTAACAATATCTATTTCCTTTTCTCTGCCTCAACAAAAAAAATAAGATACTACAAATTAAACCATAGACTGCTGAACTGTCTTGCTCATCCGTGCATCCCTGGCAGCTAACTAAGTGCCTGGGGCAGAGCAGGTGTTCCTTAAATATATGCTAGAAGGGAAGCAAGGAAAGGAGAAAGAAAGGAAGAGGGAAGAAAGAAAAGAAGAATGGGGAAGGAATGTAGTCCAAGTGGCAACTGAGCCTCCCAAGTGGAACTTGAGCTCCATAAGAACAGTGACTTATGTGTTCCCCATCACTGAGCTCACTGACTGGCATACTGTGAGCACTTTATTCATATTTGTCAGACACATGCATGAATGAGAACAGACATAGTCCATGCTTTCTCTGTCTAATGAGAACAATAAAGGTATTCATATATGGTTATAGTTACTGTGGTGATAAGTGTTTTCAAGGCAAAACTATAACAACAGAAAAAAAGAGAATACGGTGCAACTAGCCTAGCCCTTGGTTATAAGGTAGAATTTCTCCAAGAAATGACTACTGATTGGGCTGAGACCTGAAGGATGATAAAAGTTGGCCAGGAAAAGAGTTGGGTGAATCAGAGTAAATACTTACCTCTATCCCAGGGTTCTATGGATTTTGACCAATTCATTCAATTATAGAGATTCCATAAAACCCAGTATTGCCAAATCCAATGTAATTTATTTTTCAATTATCTCATTTTGGGAGAGCAATCACCACTGTATCATCTAGCCAAATAATACGTATTTACAGCTGTGTCATTTCTGTGCTTATCAGTCATGTTACTCAAAAGGAAGGGTCACATCTCCATCAAACTTGATAGGGGAAAAACACTTCTGTAGGCATTTTTCCCATTAGAGAAAATTATAGAGTCAGGTTTTCTTCCAACCTTCAGCACTGCCTGGTGTCCTAAAGTCCTTCCACACCAGAAGTGTTTGACCCACAAAACAGTGGTCATCTCCAAGGAGAAGAACCAAGGAGTCATGGAGGATCCAACAGTGCCTCCATAGTGTTAGAGGGAAGTAGAGGAAGTGCACAAAGGCACAGATAACTGAATGAGCTCAGCAGGGTAGAAGGATATCACAGGATGAATGCCATCATTGTCACCCAAAATTTTTACTGACAACTCATGCAAGGCCTGACACGATTTGGTCACTGGCTACCTTTTTAAATTCACCATCTCCATTTTCTCTCACCCCTACTCCATACCATCCTTATATCCTGGCTAACCACCTTACAGCTATTTTAGCCTCCTTTCTGTGCCTCAAACAGGCTGAGTAGCTCTTGCTTTGGAGCTTTTGTGTTTTGGCATGCTCTTTCCCTGATTATCACATAACCAGCTTCTTTTTAACCTTCAGTGCAGGATCAACTATTGCCTCTTCAGAAAGGCCCTCCCTGAATATTCAAGGAAATGATTTATTTTACTAATTTACTTCTCTGTCTGTCTCTAGAATGTAAGCCCCATGAGGGCAGGAGCTATCACCTATGCTATTCTTAACTATAACCTCAGAGTTAGCACAATACTTTACATATAGTAGGTGCTCAATAAATAGTTTTAAATGAGTGAACTAAAATCAGACATAACATTTGGTTGTAGTCAAATTTATAAGCTAAATAATTCTGATTTTAAAAAGTGGTAGAGCTATTTGGTTTGATATGACATATAAAAAGAAACAGTTGATTGATTTTTAACTTTTTAGTTTGATGACAGGTCTCACCAAATAACACCAAGATTGTATGCTTTCATTTAAACGACGTATATCAGCTTTTGTTGGCACTATTGCTGTCACAGAAATGGCAAATAAACCAGCTGTGACCCCTAAGAGACTGTCTGCTCTGGCTGATGAAAACAAAAATTGCTGTTTTGGCTCGATCTGGAGGCTAGGTATATAGAGAAAATCTAAATTTATTTCTAGCCTTGATATAAACTCATCTGTTTGCCATTTGCCTGGTACAATTGAAAGTACCATTCTCACAGCCAGCCTGCCTGTAATGATTTCTAATACTTGCTGCTCCCGATGTGGTCAGAACTATGTCCCTAACATAATATGCAAACACTAACTTTTGCAGCTGTCAATAATTATGCAGGTTTATCAGTCTAGAAGGTCAGCACATATTATAGAGGAGACAGTTTAGGCTGATTAGAAAGCTTGCACACTGATAACAACTTGAACATCTCTTATTGTTGAAAACAAACAAAAAGCCTAGCAGCTCTTTCCTATGATTTATTCCTTGAGGATGCTGTGAGAAAGATGATTGCATCAAATTGTCCAGATCACAGGCTGATGGCATCAAGCTTTTGCTACTCGCACTTGTATCCTTCATCAGGAAGCACAAAGAAACACAAAGGCTGTGTGGCAAGGCAGGAAAGGCAGAGAAAAGAAAGAGGCTGCCTCTGAGGTCCGAGAATTATTAGTAAGGCCAAGGCGGGGAGGGCTGTGGAGGCAGAGAATCTGGGTTTGAATCCAGGGCCTATCACTCACTGGCTGTAGGATCCAAGATAGATTATCTAATCCCTCCCAGGCTTAATTTTCTGTCTGTAAAATAAGAAAACTAACGTTTTCCTTCTAGGTTGTTGTGAGGATTAAATAGTATAATAAATACATAGTCCTTTTAAATTAAAAATTACTATGGAAATACCAGGTATTAATTATATTCATAGATGCTCCTCCCTCCCCATTTTTAATAGATTTTGGAAAAATAGTAGAAATGTCTGGGCATCAAAAGCCCTGTGGTCTTTTGAAGCATCCTGAATGTTGGAAAGACAATGAATATGTAGTAGGAAAAATTCAGGCATGAACAACCTGGGTCTGAATTCTGCCTCCATCACTTCCTGTGTGACACTGGGCATGTTCCTAGACTTCTCTTTACCTTCTTCCTCATCAATAAAATAGGAATCCTAAGAGTAGTTCCCTTAAGGGCCATTGCAAAATTAAATGAGATAAATGAGTTATGCTTCATAATTAGCAGGATTATCTATGGAATGAAATTGCTGACTAGCCTTTAAGGTGATGTATTCTAATTCCGTAGATCAGGAACAGTGCATGGACACCTTCATTTTCAGAAGTTCTAACTAACTCTGATACATACATATCTGTGGTTGAGACCTGTTGTTGCCATGAAGCAAAATGTCACCATGCTTTCTTGTTGTTTATAGAACAGGTCCATAAAGATCCTACTCACGGCTAAGAGATTTTTCTTCTTGACCTTCTGAGGTCTCAGTTTTCGTGTCATTACATGGGCATAATAAGGTCAAACCTTGCAGAGTGCCTATAAAGAACAGTGTTTATGAGTATAGACTCTGCAGTAAGACTATATGACATGAAAGGAACTCTCATCATACCATGGAAAGGGTAGATATCAATATAGTTTGTTTCTTTTTCTTCTCCTGATGTGTATTCATATGTCTGGTCTAGTGGGTGAGGGAGCCTAGCCTCCTGCCCACCTTCCATATCCTCATCTCTGCATGGCTTCATTGTTCCTTCCTCACCATATGTGCCATGACTCTTAAATAATAAAAAATGATTCGATTTCTTTGTGGAAAACTGCTTCTGAAAAAAGTCAATGTTAGTGCCAGTGAAGAAAAGGAAGAGAAAGTGAAAGGGGTATGAAAAAGCGTTCTTAGCCAGAGAAAACTAGTTTGGTACAGAATCACTAACGATCTGAAATCATCTGAATTTTATGGAGGAAATTGTATTTTCACAAGTACAGATATTCCCACAAGATTTGGGATAATTTCTAGTAAAATCTAAGAGCTGTCTATATTATGGAAATCGATGTTGGGCCCCTCACTCCCCACGGCCATATCAAGCCTACAACTAATTGGACCTGCCAGCCACAATCACCCAATCTGTGTTACCACCAGACAGAAACTCACTTTTTGCCTTTGTGAAGTGGGTTATTCTGTGTCGTCTGCCATCTGTGTGGTCTTTGCAGTCTCCCATATGTTGAACACAAGAATGAAAGCCTGGCTCACTGCCCTTTTTCAGCAGGGATAACACAACCATGTGCTTACTGAGTGTGTAATTGAACAATCAGCTCAGACCCCCTTTTCTTTAGAACCTCAGGCAGAGATTAAATTTTCACTCTGGGATCAGCTTCATGTCTCTTCCCTTGAGGACTAGGGTGGCAGATTTTTCTCCCCTCCCTGTGAATTATGCTGGGTCCATTATTAAATTTTTTTGCTGCTGAATGAGGAAATCCAGGAGACATGAGGTGATTTCACAAGTACATATTTCTTTTTTTTTTTTTTTTTTTTTTTTTTTTGGTAAGGCCTATGGGGAAAGAACACAACTAGATTATTTTAGGACTTTATTTTATGAAAAGAAAATTAGTGGTCTCTGGGAAATTATACATATTTGAAAAAAATTCAAGTTACAGTAATTCAAGTAATTAGGAAGCTAGTTTTGACAACAGTGAAAATAGCAGCTGAGCCCCTAAGGATCCAGGGTTCATCATAGGGGGTGAGAAGAAGAGGAATAGCAATTTAGGCACAAGATACATGGAGCAACTTGTCCCTGTAAGATGTGGTTGCTGTGTGTCCCATCTTGCAGGAGCAGAAGCAGATTTTCTGCAAGGTTATTGTGATTCACTTGCAACTCCTCCTGCCCCTTACAACACAGCAGTATGAACCGTGTTGCTCCTTTGAGGATTTTAAGATTGAGCTCAGGATGGCAGTTTCTTATGACTATGCTCAAGGCACTGAGGGCATCACTTTACCTCCAAAATTCAATTAAGCTTCCTAATATCTTCATGGGAGGGCATTATTGTTACCCAATTCTAATGCAAGAAAAATGGAACTTAGGGATGTGAAATAACATGTTCTCTGTGGACAGCTTGGGAGCAGTGGAGCTGGAATTCAAATCAGGCCTGATAGATGTCAGAGTCTGTGCTCTTTAGCGTTATGCTGTGAGGCCTCGGCTAAGGACCGTCCTCCTTTTGCCTACCAGGAAGCTTCAGCCTGAGCACTCCCTCCCACTGGAAGTAAATATCTGTGAAAATTTCAGACAACTCTCCTTCTTCTCTTCTGTACCACCCTACATTTGTCTTTATTTCCACAAGATCCATGTTTATTTAGATTTCTAATATTCTTTTGGGGACTTTATCTTACCTAGTTTAACACTTCACCAGATATACTCATCCATCTGTCCATCCATCCATCCATCCATCCATCCATCCATCCATCCATCTACCCATCCATCCACCCACGCACCCATCTATCCATTCATCTGTCCATCCATCTACTTTTTTATTCCTTCAACATCCCTTGATGAATATATATTGATTAACCAGACATGGTGGCTCACACCTGTAATCTGAATGACTTGGGAGGCTAAAGCAGGAAGTTTGCTTGAGGCCAGGAGTTTGAGACCAGTCTGGGCAACACAGTGAGACCCCAGCTCGCTCTCTCTCTCTCTATATATATACACACACACACACAGTAGACTATAGGCTCCAAGTTAAGTGCTCAGAATATGATAAATGGTGAACAAAATAGTCATGATTCCTGACCTTGCTGAGTTTATAGCCTAGCAGGGGAGACAGAAATCAATCAAATAGTCACACATAACTACAAATTGTGACAAGTACCTTAAAGAAGTGGAAGAAGTTGTGAGTGCACCTAATAGGTTGTCCAGGCTTGGCCTGCGGGAGTTGGAATGCCCTCCCAAGGGAAGTGCTATTTCAGCTGAAAGCTGAAAGTTGAGTAAGCTCCTGAAACAGCTATCACTCACTGAGTGTAGACTAGGTATCAGGGTTGACTCTAAGCACTTTTCATGTAGTAACTCAATACAGCCCTGCCTATTATTTTCCAGAACCCATTCTCTTAACCACACTCCACTGCTTCCCATATAGGTGGAGAAGAGGGGAGAAAGACTCCTTACCAAGTGCACAGGAGTTTGAGGCTGGAGCACAGAAGACAGAGGGGAGCGGTGTGTGATGAAACTAGCCAGGTCAGAGGGGATGACACTGAGGCCACTGGCCTTACTTTGAAGAGTTTTGAGAAATCACTGTCTTTTCTTTCTTAAGCTAGGGAAGTGACAAGATCAGTTCTGTGTTTTCAAAGATTACTTTGGCTGCCGTGTGAACACTGGAGTATAGGAGGGTAGGGTTGGTGTCGGGAGAACAACTAGGATATTATTGCTATTCTCCAAGAAAGTATTTGAACAAGGGTGGTAGCTATGGAAATGGGGGACAAATAGATGGGTTCAGGGGTACGGGTGGGTAGTCATGTATTCAACTCCAGTTACGTGTGCAAAACTTCATGTTGGTTTATACAATAAGATAGCCTTAAAATATATCTCCACTCTTAGTTGCTTTGGTACATCTCCCCTAGTCCCTAAGAGATAGCCTTTTCACTCTTCAGTTAGAAGTCCTCCAGGTGGGAAAGTTTTTTGGGGGGTGGGTGATTGTTTCTTATAATCACAGATTTCCCTGAGTCTTGAAGACTTTGGGACTTAACCTGCAGGCAACAGAACTACACATCTTGGCACACTTGTAGAAGTTATTTGACATTGACAAGAGGAGTTGAGACAAATCTAAACTCAACAAGCCCGTGACTGTTGTCGGTTCAGTGCTTCAGTTTGAAGACAAAACAAAACAAAAAACTGTCATAGACTCCATAAGCTGAGTGGCAGTTCAAAGGGTAATTTAAAAATATTTTATAACTAGGAAATAAAGGTCTTATTGTAATAACATGCCCATACATGTATGAGAACCGTGTCAACCCTATATTTATTAAGATACTTACGAGATTTTTTAAGCTAAATGGAAAAGTGAGGGGCCAAACGTTCTTGTTTGCAAATAGGACAGAATTTCAGCAGGTACTGACTTTCAAAAATTCAGACATAGCAGAAACATCTTTATAGTTTATAAATATAACCATATTATGGATGCTCACACATATAAGCAAAATGAACTAGGGAGCTGAAACATTTACTCACCTAATTATTACCCCCAAAATTGTCAAACGAGAAATTTGAGGCAAAACATGCTTTTGTTTTTGGCAAATGTGTCTTGTTTTGTTTTATTCATGGAGGTGATGTTTGAATTTGAATAATGGAGCAAGGGTATGTTAAATTCATTCAGAGCGATGGAGTTGTTTTGGAGCTGAAAGAATATTATTAATAGACCATGGAACTGGGAATGGTGTTTCTGGCTTTTCACATTTGCACATACAAGGCATGGAGAATTTAGATAGGATCAAGAGTTTCTTACTTAGTACTATCCCTAAAGTGATGGCTGGCTGTCACTATAGTTCTAGAGAGTCCTGCAAAGCTGCAGCTCCCTAGGAGGGCAGAGCACCCAGTTAAATCACCAGGAAGAATCCCATCTGAAGCAACCTGTTTATGGGTATAATACTTCTGCAAACATATACTCATTAGATTGTCACAGCCATATGAGGAGGTTAGGGCCAATTCTGTGAGCTCCATCTCAGGGCTGAGGGTAACAGAAACACAGTGAACCATCTACAGTAGGGGAAGTGACCAAAGGTGATGAGGCTTATTAGCAATCATTAGGTGCAGACCTCCATTCTCAGGAATACACATCCAGTGGGTTTGCTAACAAAGAGGCATCCTCCTCCCTCCCTCCTGCCCTCCTTCTCTCCCTTTCTCTCTGTCTTTCTCCTTTACTTCCTCTCTCCATGTATATTTATGAAATGGTTCTGAGAACAATACTGTGGTAGTCACTGATGAGAGAACCAAGGCAATAAGCCAGATTACCCAAGCCAAAAACAAAACAAAACTGTTCCTAGAAAAAAGAAGAGTATAATTTCTGAGCCAAACTTTAAGAATGGTGAGCCAAAATTCAGATAATTGAGGTAAATGGTTTGTTTTGTCTATTTGACTTAATTAGCTAAATAACATCCTTATCTCTAATTATATCTTGGTGGTAGAACCCCAAATCATAAGAGATCCCTGCCCTTGGGCAATTTGGGGCAAGTTGCTTCAGTTATAAATTAAGTTTCCTCAGTCATAAAATGATTAAAGTGTAGTGAAGATTGAATGAAATGATACATGAAACTGCTTGGCACATAGGGAACCCACAGTAATAACTGGTTATTGTTTATATTAAGGTGGGATGTGAGGAAGAACTTACAAGGATGAGAGGGAAGGTGGGAGGGGCTTCCAGGGAACCAATATTTGTGAAATATCTATGTAACAGGGTACTCACCAAAAAGATGTATGTTCTCTCTCTCTCTGCATGTTGGCCGTGACCCGAATGTACCCATCTTGGGCCCCACTGAGGTTGCAGGTCCCTATAACCGAGAAATGGGGTTGCCCTTAGCACCCCCCTCTAAGAGGCACTTCCTCATTACTGACAGTCCTTAGATAAAGCATTACATCTTCTTGACCCACAGGATGAGGAAGTGATTCCCTTTTCAATTCCTCCTCAGTGCTGATTTCACCAAGCAGAAAGTCTAAGTTCAGAGCTACAAATCTTTAACACATATCTTTTACACTTCATAAACTCCATCTTTAAAAAAAGCAGGTCAGAAGCTCAGAATCTTAGAGAGCCTTCTAGTTAGAATTCATACTTTAAAAAATTTTCTTTTTATGGTGATTTTTTAACAATGAAAATAATAATATAAAGTTTCATTTTAAATAATTTTGGGTAAAAAGAGGAGGTGTTTTAAAAGAATATTAAGGAAGCATTAAGCAAGCATTAAAGAAGCATTATGATCAAAACATAAAGATGAGTTGGTGTGCCAACGTGACAAAAATCATGGCCATCACATTAAAATGACTAAAGTTTGGGAATTGCTGCCCTTGCCAAAAGAAAACCGCGACTGTTCTTCAGGGTCTTATGATCAATCTCTCAGCCTTATTTTAAAGCCATCCAAGACTGTCTGCTCCAAGAAAATGATGAGTTGATAGACATGGCTGTCTGAACCCACCTATCAGCGTGGCAATGTCTGCATTCTGGAAATGAACAATAAAAGCTTCTGTACAGGGACTGCACATAGTGAGCCTGAGATAAATTTCTAGAGGGGAAAGAAGTGACCTAACCAAAAAAGATCAAACCTTTATTAGGTCCCTTCATCCATCTATGTTCCAGAAGACTGTTCAATGTGGGCATGAGATGGATTTGGAGATGAAATGTCCAAAGAAAACAAGAGCAGTAATAGGATAAGAAGAAACCTTTTCTTGGCATCAGTGTACTTATTATATTCTTACTGCATGCTCCTCTGATCAACCTAATAAATTCTCCTTTCTCTTCGAAAATGGCATGAGCACATTACTTTCTAGTCAGCAGCAAACATACTGTACATACTCCAAGAAGAAAAAGGAATCTAAATAGAAAATTCTTACCAAGTGAAAAGAACCCACAAGGCCTTTACCTTCATGAACTTACTTAGTATACGTACTAGGTTAATTCACTTCCAAATAAGTATGGGTATCACATGTCTAAGATGAGGAAAAAGGCTCACAGGAGTTAAGTAACATTCCTGAAGCAAGCAGAAGAGATGGAGCAAGAATCCAAACTTACACCTGACATCCTTTTATTTTTCACTGTATGTTCTAATTGGATGAAGCCATGTTTTTGTTTTGCTTTCTTATTTTTTTTTTTAATTAATAGAAATGGAGGTTCACTATGTTGCCCAGACTGGTCTCAAACTCCTGGGCTCATATGATGCTCCCACTTTAGCCTCTCAAAGTGTTGGGATTACAGTCATGAGCTACTGTGCTCAGTCTGTTTTCTTATTTTTTAATCAGGACCTGCACATATAAGATGTAAAACTTCTGTCTCCTTTTTTTTTTAAATTTGAGATACCTTTATCTGCCAGCAATTTTTTCAGATGTACAAAGCAAGTTTGGATTCATTTTACTGTTTCATTTGTTGATGCAATAAATTGTTGACGAAATAAATTGTTGATGATGTGATAAATCTATGACCAAGCAGACAGCTTAGATGACTCTTTCTGTGGTGTTTTCTCTTCATATGTATGGTTCAACTTGTTTTGTGTTCATTCATTGGTTGATTCATTTGATCGTATTTATCAAATGTTTACTCTGCACTTTTGCATTGGACTTAGTCTTCTGTGTCTATCCACAAGCAAATTGGAACCAGCCTTCAATTTGTCAACGTCACATATCCTCATGGATAAATGCTCAAGTGTGTTGTGCACACCATTGTTATGTTAAATGCATTCCTGACATGCGTTATCATCATATCAACTTGGGCAGAAGTCTTCCCCAGAGAAGGTGAGTGAAGATGAGGTCAGAAACATGTGTTTTGTTGAGAGAAAGATTTTTAGAAATCATTTCTTTCTGGTTTTTCTTCCTGTTTTAAAAGAACCAAATAAGAGAAAACCTCCACAAGCAAAACAAATGGTAGCTTCAGCACATGGATGGTCTCCAACAGATCTTCATAAATATCAAGGTGCACAAACACTTTTTCTCTCTCTTAACTCACCCTCCCAGCATGGTGCTCAGAGTCCTGGTAATGTGCAGACTTCAGTGTAGGTGAAGCCTTAGGGTCTGAAAGAGAAGTTAGTGAAATAAGCTTCCTTCTTCCTATCTTGCTCCAGGGTTCCTCACTATCACATTTCCTTGTAGTTTCTACTTAGAAAGTCAACACAGCGTACTGTCTTCTTTAATCTAAGTGTACTTTTCGACACCTCTATATTCTTGCCTTTTCACACCTTTATCATTCTTTCTTTGAATGTAAACCTTCCCCTATGCCTGTTTTCTATGCCCTTTTAAGAATGGTTTGGGAAGCTCTCTCTTTTGATAAGACTTCTATCCTCACTCTTTCAGAAGCAAAGATTGCTTTCAGATTGTTCTTTCAGAAGCAAAGATTGCTTTTTTTTAAACAAAGTTTTTCTTTCTTCTTTTGGCCTGAAGCACCAAACAGGTCTCTGAGTCTATAACATGGGCTTTTATTTTAGACGAGATTCAAGAGAAGAACATGGGAGATATTACAAATCATATGTGTACTTTTACTTACTCCCTGAGTGAATTTAATATGCTTTTCATTGATTAATACATTAGCATAGCTGCTAAATGCCCAGTATGTATAAGACAGTATGCTAAGGTTTGGTGAGAAATTGACAGACAAGTTATAGAGTGCTTTAGATTCTCTGTTTTGTATTAAAAGGGTAGTTCTACAATCAAATATCAATTACTTTCAGATATATGAAATCAAATATTGTCTTTCTCAGCTACAAAATTGAGATGTGGCTATGTACAGTACGTAACTCTGGATATAATAAGGCAATACTTAGTAAATCTTTGAATAAATAAAAGAATACAGAGCTGGAGAAGAAAAGTCTCTGGGAAAGATCGGTTAAAATTAGAATTAGGGATTTTGGTAAATATACAAATGGGAAAATAAGCACTCAAGTGAGAAAATACAAAGACTCAGAAGACATAGAATTGATGTTTTTAAAACAATTGAGGGGATACAGAGGTGAAAAACAAATGTATTTACATACTTGTGGACCTCATGGACCAGGTAAATGAAGTTGTTCAGTGGAAAGTTAATTTTTAGAGCAAAAGGAACAGGAAATAATGCTTTACACACTGGTTTGTTTATTTATAGCACTTATTACTAAAGAAGTGATGTCAGTCAGAAAGAAATAAATTGGACTCTGTTGAGAATGGATCTAAGCCAATTTGGTCATTCTCAATTATTAGGTTCTTTTTTTAAGAACTTGTAACCTTCAAAAATTTAGAGGTAATTTAGTTTAGGATCTCCTCCCCTGCCGCTTTCCTACCAGGTTATAATGAAAGTAATTCTTAGCTGGGCATGGTGACTGATGTCTGTAATCCCAGCACTTTGAGATGCCGAAGGAGGATGGATCACCTGAGTCAGGAGTTCAAAACCAGCCTGGCCAACATGGCGAAATCCCAGCTCTACTAAAAATACAAAAAAATTAGCCAGGCATGCGGCAATCCCAGCTATAATCCCAGCTACTTGGGAGGCTGAGACAGGAGAATTGCTTGAACCTTGGAGGCAGAGGTTGCAATGAGTTGAGATTGTGCCACTGCCCTCCAGCCTGGGCAACAGAGCAAAAGTCTGTCTCAAAAAAAACAAAAAAAAAAGTTCTCAAACCCAGATCTTTCACACTTTTTTTTTTTTTTTTTTAGAAAGCAGACACCAAACAGTCTAGAACCTGTTTGGCAATCTTCTTGAATCCCAGTTCTATCCTTTTAGTTTCATACTTTGTGTGAAAGTCTCATTGGACACAAATGGATACTATTCTGGGGGCAAGATGGATTCAACACTATGGCTGGCATCATGCAGAGTCCTTCCCACCAGCAACCTGGGTCCTGCATTGGCTGCCATTTCAAAAGTGCAGATGGGGCTTTCCACTTAGAATAGAGCGGTTTATGGCAGCTTAACACTCCCACGGGAACACAACTGAAAAAAAGCTAGATCAAATTCAAAAAACACATCTGTTTCAAGGCATCAGAGAGCTGCAAAAGCAATGACGACTGGATGGGCTAAAATTCCAGATGGGAAAATCCCAGAGGGGTGAGGGAGGGATCTTTGCAGCTTTTTCCTAGGGGGGCATTTGTCTAGTTCTAGGTGTGACCATGAGGCTGAGAAGCCTTTCTTGGCTCCAGCAAGGGGCTGCTGTTGCCAGGGAGAGAGAAAACAGCAGAGACTGGGGCAGGTACGTAGTAAGGAGGTGACCCAACTGGTGATTTCAATGGCCTTAACACACAGCTAGTTTCTTCTGGAAGACATTTGCTCAATCCTGAAGCTGAGCCCAGTGGCAGACTTAGAAATGAAGTTTAAAAATCTTAGAAAAGGAGAACAGAACTTTCCTCCAGTTCATGGTTCTGCGAAGACACTGACTGCTGGAGAGGAACTCTGCTTCATGGGGCCTGGAGGCAGTGGTGAGGTGACATGTTTGCAGTCGCCTGTTCCCTGGCAGCTTTGGCCAGTTCCAGGTATGGCCAGAGCTGAGCATCTTGCTTGGCCCAACAGAGGGCCACTGTTGGGATAGGAAAGCAGAAGTTTTGGCATTGATGTGAGGCTGGAATTCGCTGGAGACTTGAGGAGCCTCAAACACACAGCTGGTTTCCCTTTAAGAAATTTCAGAATTCTGAAGCTGCATGGAACAGGAGATTAAAAATCAAAAAAATTCTGAAAAGCAAATGGGAGTTTTCTGTATTCTGTGAGCACTGAGAAGTCAAAGATCTCCCAGGCACTGGGGTCCTGGTCCATACTTTATGTTCTCACTTAGAAGAAGGGCCTCACTCTGGGAACAGGAACAAACCCAAGATACACGCAGCCCAGTCACAAGCTTGGGGAAGATGCTTCTCCCAGCCTCAGTCTATCTGCCCCACAGAGGAAAGGGTTGATCCTCTCCTGGTGGAAGATAACATCTACAGTCTCCATAAGTTTTTATACACAAAAATCTGGCATTCAACTAGATATAAAGACCACTGAGGTCAGAAGATTCTCATACCCTGTCATGCAAGGATGGAGTATGTTTCCATACTATTTTTAGCCAATCTACCTCTTGAACACATTAATTGCACTCATGGAAACACTTTTGTTTACTAGCATGATAGAAAATAATTTATTATGCCAATAAACAAAACACATTGTTGATTAGAGATAAAGAGCTGAAACTCTTGCAGCAGCCCTTCTGGGGTATGACTGTAATAATTAAGGGCTGGTTGATCACTCTGAAGTATGTATTTTTGATTACAGTGTAAAATAAACAAACATGTATCTGTAATACATTGTCTATGATGAAATGTTTTAAAGTAAATAATAGCTCATATAATAGACCAAAAGCTCTTTAATAATTTGTATATTTTCAAAAAGCTAGAAGAGATGATTTTGAATGTTCACAACACAAAGAAATCTTAAATGTCTGAGGTAATTGATATGTTAATTATCCTGTTTTGATCTTCATACATTGTATACACATACTGAAATATCACTCTGTATCCTATAAATATGTACAATTATTACATGTCAACTAAAAATAAAATGGAAAAAAATCAGAAGCCTTGGTAGATTCAACTCTGTGTGCCTAGCTAATTCAGAACTCAGCATGTAATAGGGGATCAGTCATACTTGTTGAGTTAATTAATAGATTAAATATTTAGGTAAAATAATAAATGATGGGCTGGGCACAGTGGTTAACGCCTATAATCCCAGCACTTTGGGAGGACAGGATGAGTGGATCACGAGGTCAGGAGTTCAAGACCAGCCTGGCCAACATGGCGAAATCCCAGCTCTACTAAAAATACAAAAAAAATTAGTTGGGTGTGGTGGTACGCACCTGTAGTCCCAGCTACTCAGGAGGCTGAGACAGGAAAATTGCTTGAACCCAGGAGTTGGAGTTTGCAGTGAGCTGAGATTGCGCCACTGCTCTCCAGCCTGAGTGACAGAGCAAGACTCCATCTTGAAAAATATAATAATAATAAATGATGGATTACTCTGGGCATTATTTCAAATGGAGAGAATCAGAACAAGGGGCTGTTCACCTCTTTGTACCTCTTCTCCCTAACTCACTTTGAATCCCCAGTCATGTCCTGTATCCCAATTGGTTCTCATATCCTGTCTTGGATTGCTTTGTTACCATTCTGATCATTTTCCATGCCTTTCCTGGAAGGCAACTTAGCAAGGAGACTGGGAAGCAGGCACTCAGGTGTCAGGCAGAACTTATCAAGCAGCCTTGACTCTACAACTTACCTACCACCCGTAAGTTGGCCACTAGCAAGTTACTTAACCTCTCTGGATCTCAGCCCTCTACTGTAAAATGGGTGTAGCATAGTAGCTTTCACAGAAAGTAGATGTGAGGATTAAATAAAATAATACTAGTCAAATGCTTAGGAGAGTTCCTTCAACATAATTCAATGTAGTTATACAGTAAAATATTAGCAATTATTATATTCTTTTGTAAGTCTATGCATTGCTCAATTTGGATTTTTCCATCAAACAAAAATTAAGATTACATCAAGATTGTGCACCTTAACAAAATAAAGGCTCAGGAGAGATGAGACTCAACTAATAAATGCTAGAATACATACTTTCATGTTAATATTCTACCTTCCAAGAAGTCAGTTTGAAAGACTGACACTGAGCTGAAGACATTTAAAAAGCAATTTCCTAGCCTGTTAACGTTTTCCAGTCTATACATGTCTCAAACAGTTTGGGAGACCCCTAAAACCAGCTTCCTTGCTTCCTAGGCATGTCTCTCTCTCTCTATATATATATGTATATATGTATGTATATATGTATATATCTATGTCTATATGTATATATATTATATACATTATTATATATAAACATATATAACAATATATTTTTTTACCAAAATTGGTATCTCTAACAGAATTATCTTACTGAACATAAGATTTAACTGAAAATTACATTTACTTTTCCAGAAATTAAATCTGACTTTAAAAGATGAATAATCTACAGACTCTCAACCATGAAGAGTATGTCCCAGCTTTCAAATACCACTGCCAAAGAGTTCTTTTAGGTCAAGACTCATTCATTTGGGGGTAGGATAACACACTAGACTATTTACCTTCATTAAACTGAAACTATGGGAGGTGCAGAAGTCAACCTGCATTTGTCATTGGGTCCGAGTGTCTCTGCTGTCTGCCTGTCCTTGAGCTGTCATAATGGCTGGTGCATTTTCTAGAAGCATTGCGTAAGGACTATTAGCAATTCCAAACAGCCAATCAAGCAGGTGTATATGACAACCTGCATTAAATATCAATGAGTTTTCTCTTCTTTGAGCAACAGAGCTGATTTTAAATCATATGAATGTGTATGGCAAGAGTTGCATATAGCCAAAATTACCATTTATAATCTTTTAGGAAGACATCAAATTGAATGTCAATAAACCCAACACAGTCAGTTTTTTCCCACTGTCTAGACATATTCCTGTTTCTTTGGATTACTACCAGAATAAGTAGTCGGTTTGCATTTGGAGGCCATATTTTAGGAAATGTTCTTATCTTGAAACACTAGTAGAACATTCAGTACAGAGAGATGTCCATACCATGAGAGGAGCATGTGGGAACTGGTACCAAATGTGGAAGATCAGATTCACTTTTCCCATCTCTCCTGCACTCCAAGCACATATGTATTGAGGAGGTGGTCAGGTAGAATCACTGTACTATTTACATGGTTTATAGTATTTTCTTTTATCTTATGTTTCACCTGGGCATCTTATGTTTCACTGTATTGAACTCTACCAGTTGGCTCTATTAAATTAGATGCATGGAGATATACTCTATACCAGTCTTGGAAAGACCTCAAAGATAAAATTTACTGTCTGCTAGGGACTATATTAAATATGCATTATTTTATATAATCTTGTTTAAAGTTTTATTTTTTAAAGTCATACAGTAAAATTGACCTTTTTGGTGTCCAGTTCTACGACATTTACCACAGGCATAGATTCTTAAAGTACTATCACAACCAGGACGCAGAACAGTTCCATTACCCCATGAAACTCCCTGCTGTTCTCTTCCAGTCAACTCTTTCTCCACCCTTAACCCTGAGCAGATCCATGGCAACCAAGCTCCTCTTTTCTGTCAATATGCCTGTGTCTTTTCAAGAATGTTACATAAATGAAATTGTACAATATATAACCTTTGAGACTGGTTTCTTTCACCCAGCCTAATGCCTCTGAGATTCATCCAACCTGTGTGTATCAATAGTTCATTCCTTTCTGTTGCTGAGTAATTTTCCATTGTATGGCTGTATCACAGCTTATTAATTCATTCTCCCAGTCTTTTGGGTTGCTTCCAGTTTTGGTGATCATAAATAAAACTGCTGTAAATATTTACATATAGTGTTGTGTGAATATAAGTATTCATTTCACTTGGGAAAATATCCAAGAGTGGGATTATTAGGTCATATGTAAGATTACATACAAAAAACTACAAAACTTCTTCCAGAATCGCTGTACCATTTTGCATCCCCATCAGCAATGTATGAGAGTTTCAACTGCCACACACCTTCATTAGAAGTTGGTATTGTCAGTAGTATTTTTAGCCGTTTAATAGGTATGTGGTGTATAATACTGTAATATCACTATAAAGTAGGTAGTATTATCATGTCAGTTTTTTGAGTGAAGAAACCAAGGCTCAGAGAGTGTAAGTACATAACCATAGACCTCACATTATGTAAGGGGCAGAAGAATCCCAGGATTTAACTCCAGAGTCCTAAAGACATTCCACATTGTAGTATAAGAGCAATCTCTTCAACAAGACATGTATCTTCTATTTGCAAGTCATAAGCTTTAATACACCTTATTGACTTCTTTTAAAAGTTGGGGATACTTTGCATAACTCTCAGTTTGTGAATAAGCTGGAAGATGCCTTCAATCAGAAATGTTCTTTCTTTTGAACAAAAAAAAGAGAGGGCTTAGCAGAGAGATTGAAGACATCAAATTAAATTTCCTTTTGCATTAAAAAAATTATTCAGGACAAAAAAACCCACAAAACATTTTAAAAAACACATACACACAAAATGCTCCCTGTGACCTTTCATTTCCCTTCTGCTTTTTCCTCCCACTGGGTAGCCATTGCTTTTGGCCGGTCAAGAAAAATTCCAGCTCTTAAGAACCATTTTCGTAGATTTGAAAAGAGAACTTTTTTGCTTTTTTTTCTTTCCCTCAAGGTTTTTTTTTTTCTTATCCTTCTTGAGCTATGGTCTTAGGACAATTTCACAGCCTCCCTGCAGCTATGATGGGGTTCCTTAGTAGAGGTAAAGTCACAGAAGAATGAAAGGCTGACTGCTGGGTCCATCTACCAAGAAGAAAATTTTAAAGAATCTGGCATCTTTGCATTTGTTACAATATACGCATATCGTAAGTCTAGAAATATCAAACATTTGCCTATAATTTGGTTAGGTCATTTTCCATGGGCTTTTCTTTGACCTTTTTAATTGGTTGATAAGCCCTTGGTCTAACCACAGGCAGTTGATAATAAACTAGAAATAGAAGAATGTTCAAGATTCAGACACTGGGAAGGAACCAATTACCTTTCCTAAAAGGGTAGATTTTCAACTTTGAGGACCAGAAATAATTCTTTGATTTTTCTGTCATCTGGCTCATCTTCAGTGCAATCAATTCTCAGCTACCTGCTTGTGTGTGCTCTGGCCTGCCTCCCTCGGGTGCTTCCTTTCTTCCTACTCACCCAACTCTCCCTCCCACTTGGGAAAGTCCTTCTGTTGTGTACAGGGGATATTTTTAAAGCCATGTACCGGAACTTCAATGCTGCTGGGAAATTCCTCCAAACGGCTTTATTTGTAAGAGAAGTATGCTGCATGCTGGCTTTTTCAGTATTTCGTTACAGACCGCAGATGGAGGAGTGCCTCCTAGGGTAGGTCACATGGAGCCTCTGGATTCTGCATCTATGACCTTTCTCTGTGGGTCCCAGATATCTTATTTCCCTCCTCTCTTCCATCTCTTCCAGCCTGCAGCTTCTGCTTCTTTCAAGCACACTGGCTCAAAGGTCCCACTATCTTTGGAGAAAAATGAAACTGAATCCCTTCCTAATACCATACATAGAGGTGAAGTCAGATATGTTGAAATGCAAAATATAAATTGAGAAATATAATAGGAGAAAATGTAGGAGAGTATCTTTGTTAACTAGGGTGGGAACGATTTATTAAACAGAACATCAAAAGCACAACCATACATTATTAAAAAGATTAATATGATTACTTTAAAAGTAGGACTTTTGGTTCAACGAAGGGCAAAGATAACAGGCAGATGAGAAAATTGAAAAAGAATTTATCATAGCTAAAACTGACAAGAAACTCTTATACATTATTGAGGAAAATACATTGTATCAAAAATTCTTACACAACAACAAGGAAAAGACAGAAACCCTAGAAGCACAGACAGTGGGGAGGAACAGGCAATCTACAGAGGAGTACACTGAAAAGACCCACAAGCATTGAAGAGATGCTCAAAATATCTGCTAATAGACAAATGCAAATGCAAATAATTATGATATATCACTTGACTGGAAAAAAAAATAGAAAGCAATACCGTTTCAAGAGCTGGCAAACATATGCGGATGGAAAACTCTCAGGTGTTCTGCTGTTGCTGCTGAGGAGCCATCTGGGGGAGTAATCTGGCAGTAATTAGTCAAACTAAGTATATATAATTGTACAATCCAGCAATTCTATCCCAGGTGTGTACACCAGATAAATTCTCACACAGATCCAGAGAGGGCTACGTGCAAGGTTGTGAACTGCAATTTAATTTCTGGTGGCAAGGAGCACGAGGCACCCTGGCTGTCCCTCGCTGAGAAAGCAGGTGGACACAAAGTGATGGATGTGACCACCCTGCAGTTAGAGACCGTGAATTAGATGTCTGTGTAACAACATGGAGGGACCATACAACATAGTGGAGGTGGAAGAAGAAAGAGAATTAGTTATAATCCAGTGTCATTGCTGTAAATCTGAAATACACACACATGCACAAAACATCATCATATCCATTTTGCACATAAAAATATACATATTAAACACATTGGTTTAGAATGATGGGGGAGAGAGGCAATGAAAGACAGAAATGGGAGTTAAGAGGAAGAAATAAGCACAGTAGAGGAACCTCCATGGACAACTGATGACATTATGCCATGAACCAATGAGTGTTATTAACTCAAGTCTCTGTTTCTGAGAGCCAGAGTAAACAAAACAAAACAAAACAAAACCAATGTACTCTGTTGAAACTTTCAACCTTCCTCCAAAGGGCCCTGTCAAACTGGGGACATCCTATCTGCCCTCAGTTACCCCCTCTTAGGTCCTGAAAAACGCTAAACCTGGCCTAGACTGCTGAAAGAGTTGATGACATTTCTGTGTTTCCTGTCTGTCCTGTTGGGGAATTATCCATGATATTGTGATTCAATATGTTATATTAACCTCTATATGGTATATATCTCTTGCTGCCTACTTATATTTAGGGTTCATAATTCTAAGACCCACAGATGTGGGTGTCCATGACAAAATTCTGATCTTAGATGATACTTTTTGCTATTCTCCCTTTTTCTAATAGCAAATAATTTTCATGATAGTAAACAGCAAATCAAATAGCAAAACTTAAATGCCCATCAGTAGAGAGTGGTTAAATAATTATGATACATCCTTACAATAGACTATGCAGCCACTAAAAGAAATGAAGAAGGTTTTAAGTCACCAATATGGAATTAACTTCTAGACATAGAAGTAAGTGAAAAAATTAGCGTCGAAAATCATGTGGATAATATGCTACAATTTAAAAGCTTGTATATCTCAAACATCTCTGAAAGAATATATAAGAAACTAATATTGGTTGCCTTAAAGAAAGAGATCCAAGTGACTCTGGACAGAGATAGAAGGAGATTTTCTGTATGTTTATACCTTTTGAACTTTTGGATTATGTGACTGCATTCACTATTTTAAATTAATATTTAAAAATCAATAAATTTGGGAAAGGAGTTAGGGAGATGGTCAAAAAAAAAAGATGAAAGAGGAGGAACAAATTAAAAATATAAAATAAAATCTACCAATACAATTTATAAATTTATAATAGTCAAGGATTAAAAGTTTTCAGAATATTATATCATATATATATAGATAGAGAATAAACAAACAGATTAAAATGATAATAACTATGCCCGCTATTGGTAGGTATAAAGTGAGACTGCATTTTAGCAACTTAATTTAAAAATTTAAATTTAAAAAATTAATTTAAAATTAAATAATTTTAAATTTTAAAAGGTTTAGAGTAGGTTTAAAAGTGGTGCTGAATTTTAAAAATAACCGGGTATGTCAGAACTTATAAGTAAAGAATAACCCCTTTAGGGTCACCTTAAGAGATAATACACTTACTTACATGTAGCTGCTATTGCTGAACCTATTCTGGATTTCTCTAACATAGGGTTCTAAAATTTGGGGTCCATGGAGTCTGTGGATAAGATTCAGGAGCCTGTAAATTTGGGCAGGAAAAATTATATCTTTCTTTCTACTAACCTCTTTATGAAAGTTAAAGTTTCCTTTAATTATGAGAGCAATAGTAATACCTAAGTTTTTGTTACCAGTGAAAATTCTGAGTCTAATTTAATTCTGTTATTTTCATATCACATTTTAGTTTTTACAGATATCTGTAAATATCTTTCCCAGGTTGATATTAGACATTTTTAGATCTTCTTATTTAATACATTATTAAAGAAGCAAATATGTTACTATGTCACAATTTTTTATATTTTGATAACTGTATTCAATATAATTGGCTCTTTATAATTCTATATATTTTCTTTTATACTTATAAAAACGATGATTCTGAGACAGAGTCCAGGGGCCTTACCAGAGTGCATAAGCTTCCCAAAGCACAGAAAGTTAGACACCTCCACAAATAGATCTAATTTCAGGGCAAGAAAAGCAGTGATGATGCTTTATGACCATATGTTCTTTTTGACAAAAAAGTAGTCTTTAACCGTTTTGGCTAATTGCAAAAATGCAATGCATTCTCAAAGGAAAAAGATACGCCACCACTGAAAATACTTTTGAGAAAATTCCATCGACAAAGAAAATGGTTTTTGTTTTTTAGAGACCCAGTCTTTCTCTGTCATCCAGGTTGGAGTGCATTGGAGTGATCATGGCTTACCGCAGCCTCAAACTCCTGGGCTCAAGTGATCCTCCGGCCTCAGCCGCTGGAGTAACTGAGGCTACATGTATGCACGACAGTGCCTGGCTACTTTTTAATTTTTTTTTTTTTTTTTTTGGTAGGGATGGTGTCTCTGTTGCCCAGGCTGGTTGCAAACTCCTGGGCTCAAGCGATCCTCCTGCCTTGGCCTCCCAAAGTGCTGGGAATTACAGGTGTGAGCCACAGCGCCTGGCTAAGATGGAGTTTTATATACAGAATTATCAGGACTTCTTTTAGATCTCATCCTCAATATGCAAATAACTAATTCATTTAGCAAATATTTATTGAACGTCCATTATGTATGAGGCACTACTGTAAGCACTGGAATGAGTGCAGTGAGCGGATCAGATATGGTACCTGCCTGGATGGAGTTTATGTTACAATGGAAGCAATTGGCCTCCAAAAGCTAAGCTATAAAGAAATCTGACTGGATCAGGTATTTATAAGTGTTATGCTGAAAATAATGCAGAGTAATCTAGGGAGTGAGAGGGTGACTAGGGTCACCCATGTGGTGGCTAGGTACCTGGATCTGGCATTGCACTTCTTCCATACAAATCCTGGCTCCATGCACCTTTGGCTCTATGGCCTTGTCCAGTTGTGCACTCTCTGTACTCCAGTTTTGTTGCCTGTAAAATAGACATATTAACATTACCTACTTTAAAGAGATGTTTTAAAGAAAATGGCTACTCCTAACATCTCCCCAAGAACCAAGCACAGAATTTTGGAAGTTTTAATACATTTTCTTAAAGTCTCTTTCTTGGCATTGTAAAACATTATCTAGATTCAAGTCTGAGTTGTTAAGTTATTTTATCCTAAGGCATCCAATGGCACAGATTGACATTAAAGTGAGAGAAGAACTAGCTTCATCATTGCCATTGTTCTCTACCATAGCCCATGGAAACACAAGACCTGGCTGACTGAGAAAAGTGAATGAGGGGAATTATGTCAGAAATGACAGAGAAGCATGGGCAGGATTTCTGGCAGGCACGGGTATTTCTAAGTAAGAAATGGTGTGGTTAGGAGACAATACTCTCAAGAAGGGGACAGATGGTTTCTGTGGCAAAGGGAGTTTCCCTCATTCAGCCTTGATGGAGAGAATAAAGGCCCTGGCCCCTCCACTGAGGATATGGAGTAAACAAGACAATTAAGTCTGTCACTCCTGGAGCCTGCATTCTAGTGTGGAAGACAGATAGCAAATGATACATCAACATTAAGAAATTCATGAGTAAATAAAGATAATTTCAGGCAATAATAATTACTCTGAAGAACACGAAGAGGGGCCTATGATAGAAAAGGGGTGTAAAGGAGTTTGGAGGATTTAAGCTGAGTGAGCAATCTCATCTCTATTTTGATAAGGTCACTTTGGCTTCTGTGTGGATAACACATTGGATGCGGATAAGAACAGGAGCAGGGAGACCTCCAGTAGCAGGAGGCTGCTCTAGGGGTCCTTGCAAGGGATGCTGGCAGCTTCGACCCGAGTGGTGAGATGCAGATGGGAGAGGCAGGTGGACAGATGAGACAGCTGAAACAGGAAAAGCAGGCACAAAGGCAAACACAACACAATGTAACAGAACGGGAGTTTAGAGCGGAAGGAACACTCCGGAGTCATTCTGGTCCAATTCTGCAGATGAGGAAACCACATCCCAGGAGGCTGAGGTGGCTTGCCCTGCATCTCAGAAGCCGGGCAGTCCCTGAGCCTTCTGACCTCACATCCTCTGCCACACCACAGTGGAGAAACCAGAACTGGAGGAGCAGCTAGAATGCAGAGAAGAAAAATGAGGTGCGGGTGCGAGGAGGAGGAGAACAGAGAGAGAGGGAAAGAGGCAGCGAAGGGGCAAAGAAAATGAAAGAAAACGCAGGTGGAATGAGACAGAAACCACAACAGGTGAAAACAGGGATGGGGGCAGGCAGAGGAGAGGAGTGAGGCGGACCTTGATGCTGGGATTATTTAGGGCAGATAGTTTCCAGTTGAGGTTCGGTTTCATAGCCCATTGCCTGGCTCCCTGCAGCTGTCAGGGCACCAGAGGCAGCAGTTGGAGCAGCTGCCTGCACCACCTGAGCCACAAGGACAACGGCAAGGGAAGTGCAGATGGGCAGGAAGTCCCTCTGGGTCAGAGCCAGGGTAGCCAAGATCACATTGTTCTTGCCCACCGCATGGGATGCTCAGGCTTCCCACAGCAGCCCAGAGACCAGACCTGTCCTTTATCCTTAGCATCGCCACCATCATCACCATCATCGCCATGCTCCCATTTCTTAGGATCATGTGCCAGGGGCTTTGCATGCATTTCTCTCTTTCATCCTCACAGAAGCACTTGAGGAAGGTATTGCTTTCCCCAGTTTACAGATAAAGACACGATGGCTTCATTCATTAACTCACTAACCTCATTTCAGAGCCAGGAAATGGAGAAGGGCCCTGCTGTCGTTCTGTTGTTTTTGTTTTGTCTTGTTTTCTCCTCTTGAAGAGGACACATGGAGCCCTGGGTTGATGTTATAGGAGGTGTTGGTGCCGTGCACTGAAGGGATCCGATGTTTTCTCCTTTCTGCAGCTGGAGGTCACTCAGCCTGGACTGATGAAGCCGGGGAAGCCTGTGCTCTGGTCCACACAGCCCCCTCAGCCACCCCAGGGAATGCTCAGATCCAGTTGCACAGGCAGCCCACAGAATACAAACAGAACTTTCTTTTAGAATTTTTGCGCTGTTTTATTGTTTCTTACGGACAACAACTGACCTTCTCTTTTTTCCTTCAAGGCCCCTTTCAAATGTCACCTCTTCTATGAAGGTTTTATTTCTTTCCAGGCAAAATAAACCACTCCCTTTTTGATGCCCTCATAATTTTAAATTTTGGCCTAAAGCGCTTGTTTGCCTCCACCATCAGAGCATGGGCTTCTTGAGGAAAGGGACTGTGTTTTAATCATTTCTGTATCCTTGGCATCTAGCACAGTGCTTGGCACAGTAAAAGCTGTCAATAAATGTTAGCTGAACTGAAAAGTAAAAAATGGAAAGGGCATTTATTGGGGCCAGTGTAAGTCAACTGTTTCCATCCTTGTTTCTTTAACTCAGAAACTCAAATGAAGAAAGACATTGTCAATCTCATGAGGAGTCCATATTTTTTTCTACTGGTGAGAGATAAAGTAAATAGCATGTGGATTTCCTTTGGAAGAATAACAAATAAAATTCTTTTGTAAGGCTGTGAGTTATAAAATTAACTTTTTAAAACCTCCAAATTGCCATTTTGCAAGGAAGAAATATAAGTAATAAATATGAATATTCTTTTTTATTTCAGACTTTTGCTCCATAGGCAATAGAAATGAGATGGCCAATTACAGTATTGAAGCATAAGCACAGATCTAACTCAGTGCAGAGGCAAATATCATATAGCACATGATATTTTCATATTTTTGTGTGCTACTATGAGTAACACTATTGCAAATCCAATTCAGTTATGATTTGGTCTTTGTAGCTCCAATTTCATTATTAACTAAAATTTCATAGCATCATTCTTACTGACATGCACTGAAGATAAAAATTCTCTATATTTTCCTCATCTATCCTTGTCTTTTCCTTTATTAAAAACATAGCAAAATTAAAAGAAGAACTAGCAATAAGCACACTGAAATCACAACTCAGACACATGACAATATTCCATAACCATGACACCTGTCCAGGCTGCATCCAGCCAAATATGGATCCAAAAAAAGGAATACTGATATTTATTACTTATATTTTTCCCTTGCAAAATAACCCTTTGGAGATAACAAAAAGTTAATTTTATAACTCATATCATTATAAAATACTTTTATTTGTTATTCTTCCAGAGGAAATCCATATGCTATTTACTTTATCTCTTGTCAAAAGAAAAAAATATGGACTGCTCATGAAATTGACAATGTCATTCTTCATTTGCGTTTCTGAGTTAAGGAATAAGGATGGAAACAGTTGGCTTACACCAGCCCCAACAAATGCCCTTTCCATTTTTTGCATTTCAGTTCATAGTAGGAGCTCACTCAGGACTTAGCTGGCAGAGAGAGGAGAGTCTGAGGCCAATGTGCACTTCCCAGCACAACATCTCACATCCTCCTCATTTTTTATCACTCAAGATATTGAAAAACTAATATGCAAGGATGCTGTCATTATAGGGGTAATCTTCAATCTTCTCTAATTATATTTAAAATTATGTCATAAACTTCAGAAATTAGCAAGTATTAGTGTATACCTTATCATTAGCATAATGCAAGTTGGCCTCACCTACAAATAGAGTCATAATTATAAAAATTCTATCTTTCAACCTCCTACTTTCTCAGAATGGAATTTGTCCCCACTGAAGTTATCCTTCAAAGTAGTGCTTCACCTGTGCCCACAAATACCTGTGGCTACTGCACAAATACTGTGTGGCTTCTACCAGGTTTTTCCTCCTGACCTAGCTCTCATATGTTGATATTTGTTATCCCATCAAACCTTTCTGTTGCTCAGCTTTGCAGCATGGATGGTGCAAAAAAGCAAATGTTGCTCTGTCTGCTACTGTTCCCAAAGCTGGCAAATTGCAGGATGTCACCATGGGGTAAGCTCCATGAATGAAGGGATTAGGGGTGAAGAGAGAACTGACCATTCTAACAAAGTTCAGAGTCCTGAGTTACTGAACTTTTCCCTAACTCAATATTAATTTCCTATTGTTGCTATACTGAATTACCAGAAACTTAGTAGTTTAAATCTGCACATTTCATTATCTTACAGTTAAGAGGACAGAATCCAATCAGGGCCTTATTCAGCTATAGTCAAGGTGTCAGCGGGGATGTGGTTTTATCTGAAGGCTCCTAGGGAGAATCCTTTACCTTTCCTTTTCCAACTTAGAGATCTACCTGCATTCCATTGCTTGTGGTCCCATCTTCCATCTTTAAAGCTGACAATGTTGCAGCTCTCTAACCTTTTTTCCAAGAAATGTATCCCTTTAACTTTCCTGTTTTGCTTCCCTCTTCTACCTCTTCTACTTTTTTCTTTTTCCCTTTTTTTTTTTGTTGTTTGTTTTTTGTTTGTTTGTTTGTTTGTTTTTGAGATGGAGTCTTGCTCTGTTGCCCGGGCTGGAGTGCAGTGGTGCGATCTCAGCTTACTGCAAACTCCACCTCTCGGGTTCAAGTGATTCTCCTGCTTCAGCCTCCTGAGTAGCTGGGATTACAGGTGAGTGCCACCATGCCTGGCTAATTTTTGTATTTTTAGTAGAGACAGGGTTTCGCCATTTTGACCAGGCTGGTCTTGAACTCCTGATCTCAGATGATCTGCCCACCTCAGCCCCCCAAAGTGCTGGGATTACAGGCATGAGCCACTGTACCTGGCCCTCTTTTCCACTATTAAGGCCCCTTTTATTACATTAGGCTTTCTCAGATAACCCAAAACAATCTCCCTATTTTAAGGTCACCTGATTAGCAATCTAAATTCCATCTGCAAACTTAATTATCCTTTGCCACGGTTCTGAGGATTAGGACATGAGCATCTTGGGGGAGAATATTATTCTGCTACCAAGAATATATTTTTAAAATCTTTTTATTTCCATAGGTTATGGGGAGCAGGTGGTGTTTGGTTACATGAGTAAGATCTTTAGTAGTGTTTTCTGAGATTTTGGTGCACCCATCACTCGAGCTGCATACATTGCATCCTATTCGTAGTCTTTCATCCCTCACCCACTTCCCACCCTTTCCCCCTGAGTCCCCAAAGTCCACTGTGTCATTCTTATGCCTTTGCATCCTCATAGCTTAGCTCTTACTTATAAGAATATATGATATTTGGTTTTCCATTCCTGAGTTACTTCACTTAGAATAATACTCTCCATTCTCATTCAGGTCACTATGGATGCCATTAATTAATTCCTTTTTATGACTGAGTAGTATTCCATTGTATATATATACCACAGTTTCTTTATCCACTCATTGATTAATGGGCATTTGGGTTGGTTCCATGATTTTGCAGTTGCGAATTATGCTGCTATAAACATGTGTGTGCAATTATCTTTTTCGTATAGTGACTTCTTTTCCTCTGGGTTGATACCCAGTAGTGGGATTGCTGGATCAAATGGTAGCTCTACTCTTAGTTCTTTAAAGAATCTCCACACTGTTTTCCATAGTGGTTGTACTAGTTTATATTCCCACCAACAGTGTAAAAGTGTTCCTTGTTCATTGCATCCATGCCAGCATGTACTGTTTTGTGATTTTTTGATTATAGCTATTCTTGCAGAGTAAGGTGGTATTGCACTGTGGTTTTGATTTGCATTTCCTTGTTCATTAGTGATGCTCAGTGTTTTTTCATATGTTCTTTAGCCGTTTGTATATCTTCTTCTGAGAATTGTCTATTCATGTCCTTAGCCCATTTTTTGATGGGATTTTTTTTTTCTTACTGATTTGTTTGAGTTTGTTTTAGATTCTGGATATTAGTCCTTAGTCCTTTGTCACATGTATAGATTGTGAAGATTTTTTCCCATTTTGTCAGTCATCTGTTTACTTTGCTCTTTCTTTTGCTGTGCAAAAACTCTTGAGTTTAATTAAGTCCCACCTATTTATCTTTGTTTTTACTGCATTTGCTTTTGGGTTCTTGGGCATGAAATCCTTGTCTAAGCCAATGTCTAGAAGGGGTTTTCCAATGTTATCTTCTAGAATTTTTACATTTTCAGGTCTTAGATTTGAGTCCTTAATCCATCTTGAGTTGATTTTTGTATACTGTGAGATGAGGATCCAGTTTCATTCTCCTCCATGTGGCTTGCCAATTATCCCAGCACCACTTGTTGACGAGGGTGTCCTTTCCCTACTTCATGCTTTTGTTTGCTCTGTCAAATATCAGTTGGCTGTAAGTATTTGGGTTTATTTCTGGTTCTCTATTCTGTTCCATTGGTCTGTGTGCCTATTTTTATACCAGCACCATGCTGTTTTGGTGACTATGTCTTATAGTATAGTTTGAAATCAGGTAATGTGATGGCTCCAGATTTGTTCTTTTTGCTTATCTTGCTTTGGCTATGTGGGCTATTTTTTGGTTCCATATGAATTTTAGAACTGTTTTTTTCCTAATTGTGTGGAGAATGATGGTGGTATTTTGATGGGGATTGTGTTGAATTTGTAGATTGCTTTTGGCAGTAGGGTCATTTTCACAATATTGATTTGCAGTAGCATCCAAAGATATAAAATACCTAGAAATAAATTAATAAATGCAATGCAAAAATTCTATGCTGAAAACTACAAAACTGCTGAGGGAAATTAAAGAAGACTTTGAAAATGTGGGAAAGTATATTATATTCATGGATTAGAAGGCTCAATATTGTAAAGACAGCAATATCCCCAAACTGATCAATAGATTCAAAGCAATTCCAATACAAATACCAGCCAGATTTTTATTAGAAATTGACAAGTTAATTCTATAATGTGCAAAGCATTCAAAATAGGACATATTAGTCATTTGTGGCAAATATTCATGCAATTCAGTTGAAAAAATTATTGAAGTTCTATATCATTCCAATAGGCCTAGTAAAAGAGGAAACAGCAGCATAACAAAGTGGTAAGACAGCCCTGAGTTTAAATCCTAACACTGTTGCCCATGATCTTTACATATCCACCAGACCTTATGGAATTCTTTAGGGGAAGGGTAGGGTAGGAAGAAGGATGGGTAAAATTTGAAATGACATCGAAGGGGGCTTAGATCTAACTTACACATTTCCACCCCTACTCAAACTACTGGATAAAGAAACACTGTTCTAAATAAATTTTTAAAGTGATACTATACTACTAAGTTGGAAGGGACCTTAAATAGTATTATATTTACCCAAATCCTAAATAGAGTGAAGTGCTTTGCTCAAGGTTACACAAGTATCATGGTGACTGTTATTTATCACAGTCAGACCAGAGCCCAAGCCCAATAGCCCAAATGTGAATACAAACTCCAGATCTTCTACCAGCCAACTGTGCAGCCTATAGTTAAACCTCTGAAATCTGGAACTCTTCATTGAAAACACGGGGAGAAATAACATCTTTTTAAAGGATACTTTATTGAGTAATGAGATAATTTTTAAAGTGTTTAGCAAGTTGCTTGACACATAGCAAGTACTTGGTTTTTTTTTTTTTTTTTCTCTTCGCTTTTTTCTTCTCTGGCTTCTACCCCAGCTAGTCTCTTCTTAAATATGTAGTCCAATGTGTGCTATGGTTAGACATTTTGTTGCAAGTACAGAATTCTATTCAGGTTAACATCAGCAAAAGAGGGGAGGTCTGTTATAAGAATAGAGGGTATCATGAGGACCTCAAAGTCAAGAACTCAGCCAGGCTTTAGGAAGTCACCTGAACTAGAAACCATAAAAACAGAGGACCTTTCTTTTCTATTTCTTTTCTCTGATTGTCTCTCCATATCCATCCTCCAACTCCCACCTCTCTGTCTCTCTGTATCTCTCTCAATCTCTCTTTTCTCTGCTTCTCCGTGAATGTGGTAATAGAAGATAGGAATTACACAATTCTTGACAGATTTCTTCCACTTACCAGCCAAGACTCAGTCACAATATTTTAGTTCCAATACCAAATTCCTGGGAAAGAGAATTTGGTTTTGGTGGTAGGGAGGAGCATGGAGTCACATAATATACAATAGTTGCCAACACTTAAGCTGAAAAGAGCAGTTATGGGGTTATTGTAAGTTGGGCAGAGAACCCTAAAAGTCTACTACAATATCCTGGCAACTTCTTTGTAGATATCTAAGAGGAATCCTTATCCATATGTGAAAGGCTTTCAGCCTAATGCAGTTCAAAAAGGGGCCACACCAAGATGATGAAACCCTGTCTCTACTAAAAATACAAAAATTAGCCGGGCGTGGTGGTGGGTGCCTGTAGTCCCAGCTACTTGGGAGGCTGAGCAGGAGAATCACTTGAACCCAGGGGGCAGAGGTTGCAGTGAGCCAAGATCACACCACTGCTCTCCAGCCTGGGCGACAGAGCGAGACTCTGTCTCAAAAATAAATAAATAAATAAATAAATAAATAAATAAATAATAAATAAATAAGTAAATAAATAGTGGGGGGCCACAATGGCAATACCCCATGTCTCAGTGTCTTAGTGCATACATTGAACATTTAGATTTTATCCAGTTCCAAAGCTCCCTGTTGATTTTTTAAATGCCCAGAGTCATGGCAATAGAATAAATTTTCTCTAGTCTCCTTTCTTGGCTTAGTCATGACAAGGGTGACATCAGATATTCTTGCCCTTACAACCTGGGCTTATGGAAAAATTGTTCCTAAGAGAATAATCTCATTTCACATAGGCTTGGCTCTAAAATAAGGGGCCCCTTTCATGGTTGCTCTGAAAATCTGCCATGAGATATACTATATCAGGAAATATTGGCTTCATGTTTTTTCTGCTATTCAATAGTTACTCTTAGAGTTCAGTCATTAGAAACTCTCCAGCTCAGCAGCTTGGTTTTCTGCATGTATACATGATTTTCTTTCTAATGAATGAATTCCATATGAGCTAATTATAGAAAATTAGATTTTTTGCAGGAATTAGCATGGTTCTTTATTAGCAAAACCAATTGCATTTCATTAATTTTCTTCTTAATTAAAACCACTGGTATTCATGGGAAATTAAATGAATAACAGGCTTTTCTAATGTAAGCATATGCTGTGCAAATACCAAAGTATTTGCATTACTACAAGTGCTGCCCCAGCTCATCATCGTAAAAAATAAAAAAAATAAATAAAAATAAAAACAAAACTAAACTAAACTAAAAAACGAACACAAGTCTTCTTTACTCTGCTTTGGAGTTTTATTAACCTAAATAGAAAATACTGCTGAGAAGTTGTAAGCTCAAGTCTCAGCTCAGTCATTCTTTTCTATAGGCTCTCTGCATGTTTGGAAGTCTGAATTGGTTGAAGTTGAAGATGATGTGTATCTGAGGCACAGCTCTTCCCTGACTCATGGGCCTTGACACTGCTGTTGAGGTTTGACTCGAATCCCAGAGTTTTGGTGTGGATGAGCAGGGACAAATTGCTGAGCATCAAGAAGAGTAAAATTAAGCAAGTGGAACGTATGCCTCTGCTCTACGCAGTGAAATGAAGAGTCAACCTTTGAACATGTGTGTGTGTCTCTCATTTTCCCAAACAGGATCAACCCACCATGATTTATGAATTCACCTCTTTCTTAGAGGCTTCCTTTCTTTTTTGTTAGATCCTCCTTTGAGAGCATCTAGGGTCCTATCAAAGCGGGAAGTGACTTCAAACAAATCCACACTAATACGTGAATTAATAATGGCTACCAAGCACAGAGCTCTTTCCCGTGGCACACTCCTGGGAAACAAGCAGTTACAACACTTGTGGAGAGTAATGTGATAGTATACATTCATTTTTTTTTTTTGAAGTAGAAACATTTATATTTAGAAATTTAACCTTTAGTAATGTGTCCCACAGGAATGCTTGCCTGAGTGTACCAGGATTTTTATTGTAGCAGTGTTTCTCAAAGGGAAAACAACAACAACCACCTTAAAAACAAACCTAAGTGTCTATCACTAGGGAAATAGTTAAATAGATTATAGTACATTCATTCATTCTATGGGACACTCTGTGGACAATAAAAGGAACGGAGTATACCTGTATGTTAGAACATGGGAAAAATGTTCATACTACCTGATTAAATGAAAATAGCATTTTTCGTTTATGATTCAATTTTCATAAAAGAAAACAATACATTTTTATGGACTTATATATGTGTTTTATGCACCCAATAAAAGATGCAGATGGGAGGCTGAGGTGGGCAAATCATGGGGTCAGGAGATCGAGACCATCCTGGCTAACATGGTGAAACCCCGTCTCTACTAAAAACACAAAAAATTAGCTGGGCATGATGGCGGGCACCTGTAGTCCCAGCTACTCGGGAGACTGAGGCAGGAGAAGGGCCAGAACCCGGGAGGCAGAGCTCATAGCAGTGAGCTGAGATCGCGCCACTGTACTCCAGCCTGGGCAACAGAGCAAAATTCTGTCTCAAAAAAATAAAAGATGCAGATGAATACACAACAAACTGTTAACAGCAGAAGGTGGGTATGGAATGGTGAGTAGGACTTACACATTGGTATTGTTTTAACTTCCTATCATTAGAAGACATCATTTTAAATTAAAAAAATAAAAATAGGTATGGTTGAATACAGAATTTCAGTTTGCAGTGATGAAAAACTTCTGAAGATGGATGAAGGTGATGGTTGCATAAGAATGTCACTCAACTGTATTCTTAAACATAATTAAAATGGGAAATGTTATGTTATGCATAGTTTACCACAATAAAAAAAAAATGGTGACTTTCACAAGGGCATTTCCATTACATAAGAAGTGAGCAGTGTGTAGCTTAAAGATTAGTTTGGTAAAGGGGCCTGGGCCAGATTGGAAGTCCTTTGAATGCAATACAATTAATTCGATGTAATAGACCCTCTAGAGTTACAGATGATGTCTTAAACAGCATTTAGGATAAAACGAAGGGCACCTTTGGCTGAGAGCAGCATGGGAGGCCTCTGTTTGGTGAAACAGATATTGAAGGGAGGTTATTTGTGGTCTCTAAAGTCATGCGACCATCGCCCCAGTCCCCATCAGTCATAACTTTTTCTTTTGCCCTCATGAAGCCGAGCCTGCCAAGAATAATATATTTATGTCTTTATATACAGCTGCCTAAATCCATTTATCAACTATTTAAGAGTCTGTATTACATTTTTTGGCCATTTAATTGTATGGAATTACAACTTTCAAGCTTACACATACCATATTCGACATAAAAAGTAGTTACTGGTATCTATGAAATAAAAAGAAATAAGAGTCCAAGGCTAGCTTAACACTTCCACTACCAAGGAGTATCTTTAAGTAAAGCAATCAATAAGCATTTTTCAAGTGCCTACCATATCAGCCAGGTAGGACACAAAGAAACATAGTAAAGTGCCTAACCTTAAAGGGTTTACCACCTATAAAGGAAATAACCAGTACACAAGGCATTGAATTGAATTGAATTGAATTGAACTGAACTGGATTGGATTGGATTGGATTGGATTGGATTGGATTGGATTGGATTGGATTGGATTGGATTGGATTCTTTGCGATTTCATACAGGGAGCATTTAACACCCACTAAAATATCCCACTGTGCAAGGTAGTATGGGTTTGAAGGAGATAATAAAAATACTAATAAAATATGTTCCCTTTCCCACAAGACTCCCAATTTAGGGGACAGCAGGAAGGAACTAACTAAAATGCAAGCCAAAATGTAATCATGATATAATAAATTATAAACATAAATTTGGAAAGAGGACTAGCTTCATTCTCTTCATGTAATGAATGAGCATTTGTAAAGGGGTTGAACATAGGAGCAGACTGAGAGAAGGGAGGGTCATTCAGGTTGAGAGAACAGCATGAGCAAACGCCTGGAGGAGGGAAAGTGCCCGACTGTTCAGAGAAAAGAGAGAAGTTCTTGTCATTTAGAGCGTAGCGTACAGGATGGGGCACAAGACTCTGCGTGAGCTAAATTAGGGGAGGGAGAGCATGGCCAGAGCCTTGGGGCACTCGCGAGGAATCACAGAGGCACAGAGTCCAAGGGCTGCCGGAATGTTCAACAGCGGCGATTTTGTGCACAGGAAGCCATCCTTCTCACACAGGTTACTGCACCAGCTTTCCATCATTCCCTCTATTCTATTTCCACTCAAGTCCTCTCTAATCTGTTCCCACACTGCAATCGCAGTGGTCCTTTGGAAACTGCAAATCAGATCAGGTCACTCTTCTGGTTTTCTTCTCGTTTAGAATAAGTTCAGAATGTTAATATGACCTCTGGTGTTGTGCAGAGCAGGTCTTCCGCACACATCCCCCAACGCCCGCCTGACCGTGTACCAAGACACCCCATTTCTCCAATAATGTTCCAGTATACTTGACCTGCTCTTTCCTGATCCTAGACTGCTATGGGGTATCTCCTGTGCTAATTGTAATGCTGGAAAATAGTAGGTGGTCAATATACAGCTGTGGAATGCAGTAGGAAAGGTAGGCGTGCATGAAGGAATGAATGGAGTGCCTCTACAAGATTCTTCTCAAGCACCATTGTGCCTTATCATGAAGTGCCTGCGGGAGCCAGAAACTCCCTATTCTGCTTGGAGAGCAAAAGACAACTGGGCACAGATTCTGAGGTAAAGACAAAGGAAGCTGAGGATGTACACTGTTTGCTGACATGTACTACAATGTGCATTTAGTATATTTGGGATTGAGGGGAGTAGAAAAGGCCTGACATGGGGCCCATGGAGAATAAAGCATGCAGAGGAGCTTTGAGGTTTGGTCAGAGAGGATGAGTGGGCAGAAGGTCAGGGCGGTGCTGGGGAAGAGAGAGCAGAGTGCTAGGTAGACTCAGGATTGGTCAGGATGAGCATCATGGAAGGTCGGGGGATTTTAGAGAAGGAACAAGGGTATGGCTGAATTGACCTGCCATGGAGTTCTGAGTGGACAAGAGAATACAGAAAGAGGGATTACACACTGAGGGCGGAGGAAAGGCTGGCTGGAATCCAAAGGAGTGTGAGAGACATGTGTCCATGAGATTGCAATCACAGAGGCAATTCGGAAAGGTCAAGATCACAGAAGAGAAGACCTGCTCGAGGCAGAGTTGCCTGGTGGCTGGAATAGAGAAGGAGATCATGGGAATCAAGAGCAGGAAATTGTTGGTCCAAGAGCTGACGTCACTAGGGATAATAGCTAACCACTGAACCCTTTTGATGGCATGTATAATTATAATCCCACATGTATTTGTTGGTTTTCTTGCTATAGTCTATTTTTCAGCATCCCAAACTAAATTATAATCCCCTCAAGGGCAGGGATGAAGTATGTTTCTGTGTGATATCCAGTGTCTGTCATAGTCAGAGATATTCATTAAATATTTGGAGAGCAAATGAATGAATGATTGAATGTGTGACTACAGCACATCGCTTCTCATGAAAATGACTCTGTTTATAGCAATTGTGTAGTACTACTGGGAAAACACTTGAGATTGGAGAGTAGTGAAGACATAGTTTAACCAAGCTGTTAAGCTCTGGATTATATACAATTTTTTGTATGATACTTAAGTTGTTCTCTCCATTCTGAAAGTGTATGTACTTCAAGGGCAAGAGCCAAATCCTATATAATCCTTATATAATAGTTCCTTTCTATCCACAGAGCAGTCAGCAGAACTCTAGAAAAATAACAACCAGATGTATACAGCCTGGAGGGGGAGGTTTTATAGTGAAACAGACTTTTAGAGTTAGAGAAAACTGCCCCATCACTGATCTTCAGTAACTTGTTTCCTCATCTGTAAAGTAGGAATAAAAAACAGGATGCAGCACATAGGGTTGATGTGAAGCGTAAGTGAGCTAATGCATATACCCATCTGTCAGTGCCAGGTACATAGAACTCCATGTAAGATAGCTAAAGATAAAAATACGATTTTATTTATTTTTTGGACTGTGCAAGCTTCAGTTGGATTTAGGGTTTGTCATTGTTTGTAGCAATGACATTCTCATGCTCTTCTCAGTACCCTGGCCAAAATGTTTGCTTCAGCAGCAGTGATTCCAGACCCCAACTCTGCTCTTCAGAAACAGGTAGATCTGCACGCTCCCGCAGCAGGTGCTGATGACCTCAGGCGCTGATCTGGGCAAGCACAGCTCTATGCTGCCCTCTGGTGGACATATTTTGGGCTGCCCCTTCCCTGCCATGGACTTGCTGAGGTGCTGACATTAAGGTGCAAAGATAAACTATATGAAGAACATCTATGAGGAGATTCTTTGGAAATCACAGGGTAATGAGGGAGGAACGCACTCCACCAATTGTTGTGTTTGGTTCAGTTTCCCAGTTCTACGATCCTACTTCTAACAAGGGAATGGCTATTTCTGCACCAATGAAAAACTCATGACCTCCAAGGGATTTTGGAGGTCTGTCAAAGTGGTTCTGAGGCTCTGAGAAGGGCAGCATTGAGCCTAAGATCACACTTAAACGATGACTTCGGCCTCTTAAGGTGTGTATTATAACCATTTGCAGATCACTTTCTTTCTGTAAGGAAAAAGTCACAGGGTTTACCATGAAATGCAAATTATTCTAGAAGGGCATCTGTTTTGCCTCAGCTGAAAGTAATTGAAATGGCCATAATAGACCCAGGAGCCATGTTTATATCTTCTCTTTTCCTCATCTATTACAGCCAATAAATAAGCAGGCTCTTTGGTTTTCCATATCATGTGTCTTATTCACTGTGCTCCATCTCATCTGCTACTAACTGGCTCCAGTCCCTATCTCTTTGTTTGGATGACTACAGTTGTCTCCTAAGGGCTCTCTTTGCTTTTCTCCTCCCAGCTCCTTCACAATCCTTTCTCCTCCCAGCAGCCAGGATGAGCTGATACAAGTCCTGTTTAAAACTCAACACTTCACCCTGGTCTAGGCATCCATATGTGAATTCAATCTCATTGTATACCCATGCCCCCTTGGCTCTCCATATTCCAGCCAACCTGAGCCCTCTTATCCCTCCAACACAGCCAGTCTTTGCCTTTGCACTTGCTGTTCTCTCTGCATGGAATAGTCTTCTCTGCATACTTCTCATGGCTAGCTCTTCCTCTTCTTTCATCTCAGTATAGATGTCTCCTCTTAGAGAGGCTGGCAATAACCACCGTATCCAAAAGAACCCCTTCCCCCAACATTCTCCTTCCCCAATATAGCAGTTCTTGTTATGTGTTTCTATGAATTTCCTCTGTAATAGTAATCACTACCTGTCATTATCTTGTTTATTTGCTTAATGCATGTTCTCCATTAGAATACAACTTTCAGGAGGGCAGACTCTTTGCCTTCCCATTGCTACAGTCTTCTCAGTGTCTGGTACATAACAGATACTCAAACAAGTGCTTAGTGGAGTGGAAGAGGAGTACTTTATAGCTTGTGGCATTGGCTAACTTTTCATAACCTGGCCCCACCTGCAGCTGCTCCCCTGCCATACCCAGCCACATAGAATCATCTTGATCAGATCATTCCCTTATGTTGGTTGACTGAGTGAATGAGCACATTTAAGGGATTTCATTTTCCCTACAGCATGCCCTGTGTGAATGTTGATATATGCATAGACAAAGCTTTATATATTTACACAAAATCACATTCCTTCCTCCATGTAACTTATAATCATAAATTTGAATTCCTTTCTTTATTCATTGCTGTAAGTCATAGTAACAAGATTTGATTGTACTAAATGCCATCCCATCACATTAATACAGACTTGATATTATGTTTATTTAATGAAGGTTTCCCCTGAAACTAGGCACTCCAGAATTGTTTCCAAGAAAAATAATTGAATAGGGAAAGAGACTGCAGTTGCCATTAAAATTAAAACCAGAAATCATTTCGTGTGTGTTATTCTTCCCTGGTTCCACCTCCAGCAATGACTGGAAACAGGTCCTTAAGGGCAAGTAATAAGAATGAATGTCACAAGAGTCAGAAATAATGAACCAATATCTTGCAGAAACACTATAGCATATGCCAACACAGAAAGAGGGTTGGGTAGGAAAGTGTGTGCATGTGAAAAAATAAACATCCCAGTAACGAAATACGCAGAACCACATTGATATATATATATATACACACACACAATGTCAGGTTCCTTTTGACTCAACAACAATAATCTGGTCACACAGAGTGAAATTGCAACCCTATCTGGCCCTTGATGTGGAAGGTGCTGAATCACCTGCCCAGGGGAAACTGCAGACATTTAGCACTTTCAAAGATGAGAATGAGCTAATAAAATTACAGTCTGGCTCACTAAGCAAACATCACTGTATGCCAGCCTCTCTTTGGAGCAAACCTGCTTTCTCAAATGCACACCACGACTTGTTCTCCATGTACCATTTCCCGTATGTCAGTGAACGCCTTTCTCATGTCTATGAATGTCCTTCTTGATAGCATACGGAAAATGAAGAGACGGTGAGTTGAGAGGGGAAGGAGTAGAGAATAATAACATTTAACTAGATTTGTCATCTACTACTTCTATTAATTACACTGGGGTTTCATCTCCCGAATCTTGTTGTCTCTTTAGAGTAAAAAGCATTTAGTTTACTCAGATGATAGCCAAATACTCTTTTTTTAAAAAAAAATACAGTTAGATAGAAGGAATAAGTATTAGTGTTCAAGGGTGACTAGAGCTAACAATAACCTACTGTATATTTCAAAATAGCTAGAAAAGATGTGCAATGTTCCCAATACAAAGAAATGATACATGTTTGAGGTGATGGATATCCCAGTTGCCCTTATTATTACACATTACATGCATGTATCAAAATACCACATGTATTCAATATACATATACAGTTATTACATACAAACAACAAATATTAGAAAAATGCTTTTTTTGTCCTCAAATACTTTGACCTTTTTTTCATTTACATGGCTGCTACTCAATATGTGAGAAATTTATGCTTTCTAGTTTAAGATTTGAATGCTCTAGGAAAACCAGTGTCAAAGATAAGTTTGCAGCAGGGAGCAGGGGCTAGCAATGAAATCAAGATTAGTAATCCCAAGACCTAACATGCTGAATAAATTTAATGAAGAATTTGAAAGAAGGATTTGTATCAAAACACACATCAGGCAAGCCAGGGACAGTTAACCAGATGACCCGACTTTCCTCTTCAGGAATGCTGGGTCACAGAAACTTGATTTGCTATAGTCTGTGTTTGTTGCAGAAAGAATCTAAGAAGTCAACATGGGCTCCGCTTCAGATGCTGAAGCTCTAAAATGACTTCAGTTGATGGGTGAAGCCTCAGCAGGTTTCAGAGAACAGACAGATGGGTTGATAATACTCAGAAAAGCATCAATTTTTCAGTGAGGTTTCCTTCTAAGCTACATCCCACACAGCAGCTTTGTGAATGCCTTCATCCCACAGCTCAGCAATCTTGAACCAGAACAAGTTTGCGTAAAGGGTAAGGATGATCTGTCTAAAATGGTTTGCGTAAGAATGATCTGTATAAGAAATGAAAACAGCAGGTGTGTTCAAGGAGTCAGACTTCTTAGACTCTAAGCACCCCTCCGTCTTACAATACCTTGTAACTTTGGAGAAATTCTTTAATCTGTTTAAACCTCCATTTTCTTGGTTATAAAATGCAAATAACTAATTCCTGCTGGATCTCTCTATCTCAGTGGTTGTGAAGTTCAAGTGAAACTGAAAGCTTTGTGAAAACTAGAAAAGCCTACAATAGATAAGACAGCATAAGACGAGTGTGGGGCTAATAATGTTGATGGGTCACAGGCATGGGTTCTCAAGTTCCTGCCCAAAACCACATGAAGGAGTGGTTTAGAGGAGCCATCACCTCATGTCACTGGAGAACAGACAAGGGTCTTTGGCCTCAGTTATAATGCTTAGTAGGTACCCAAGCCCAAGGGAACAAGGTTTCATGCAAGTGTCAACACAGCTACCATGAATTGCTCAGAGCAGGACCTAAGTCAGGTGATTTAGGCCTTCCAAGCCTTATTTACTCTTAGAGAAAATGAGGAAATCAGGTTAAAGGGCAGTGGAGTGACACAGTCTTGGATTCGAATCTCATTTATACTCCTGGCTAGTTGTTTGGTCTTGGACAGGGAGCTTCACTTTAAAGTTATTTTTTATTTCTAAAAGTAACATACAATGAAACTGATTTTTTTGGTGTGCAGTTCTATACATTTTAGCACATGTATACATTCATGAAGGTACCACCACAATTAGGATATAGAGCAATTCTATCACCTCATAAAACCCTCACATGCTTTTCTTTCGTAATCACACCCTATCACCACCCATACCCACGCTGATCATTGAGTTCTTCTCTATTACTAGAATTTTGTTTTTTCAAAAATGTCATATAAATAGAATCATAGAAATGTAACCTCTTTAAATTAGCTTTCATTCGGCGTAATGCTTTTGAGATTCTCCAAGTTTTTGCCAGTGTTAATAGTTTGCTTTTTTTAAAATAGTATTCCTTTTAAATATTTCCATTGGATGGATACACCACAATTTGTTTAGCCATTTATCCGTTGAAGTGCATTTGGGTTGTTTCAAGTTTTGGGCAATTATGAATAAAGCTACTATTAAAATATTTGTGTGCAGGCGTTTGTTTTCATATATTTGTATATGTCCACCCAAACATGGGACAGTCCACTATTTCTCTATAGGGCTAGAGAGTAAATATCTTAGCTTTTTGGGCCTTACAGTTTCTGTTGCAACTGGTGTGAAAGCAGCCATAGATAATATGTATAGAAATAAGCGTGGCAAGTATGGCTGTGTTCCAATAAATGTAAACTTCATTTACAAAAACAGGCAGTGGGCTGGATTTAGCTTGTTGGCCATGGTTTACCAATCCCTGCTGTTATAAATACTTAAGAGCAGGATTGCTGGATTATACCAGTAGATTTTTAGCTTTGTAATAAAATGCTAAAAACCTTTTTCAGAGTGGACGTACTATTTTGTGTTACCACCCAACAATGTGTGTGAGTTTATGTTGACATTCTCACCAGCACTAGCTATTGTCAGTGTCTTTAATTGCAGCCATTCTAATAGGTGGAGTGGTAGGAATTTGCATTTTGCTAATGGCTAATGATGTAGAACATCTTTTCATGTGCTTATTTGTCATCCCTATACTCTCTTTGCTGATGTGTCTGACCAAGTGCTTTGTCTACTTTCTAATTGGGTGGTTGGTTTAATTATTTTGAATTTTGAGATATCTTTACATATTTTAGATGCAAGTCCTTTTCTGATTATTTCATTTGCAAATACTTTCTCCCAGTCTGTGTCTTTTTTTTAGTCTCTTAACAGTGTATTTTGCAAATAAACATTTCTATTTTTTTCATTTCTAATTTTGATGAAGTCCAGCTTATCAATGCTTTCGTTTATGGATCATGCTTTTGATGTTATTTCTAAGATCTTTTTAGCCAAAATCATGAAGATTTTCTCCTATATTTTTCTAAAACTTTTGTAGCTTTACATTTTACATTTAGATCTATGCTCCATATTAAGTTGTTACTGCATAAAGTTGTGAGGTTTCAGTCAAGGTTTATTCTTTTATACTTGTATGTCTAATTGCTCTAGCACCATTTGTTGAAAAGACTATTCTTTTTGCACTTATTTGCCTTTGTATCTTTGTCAAAAATTAATTGACCATTTGCAGTGTGGTATTCTGGATTAGATGCTGTAACAGAAAAAAGAGGACATTAATTGAACAACCCATAAAATCCAAGTGAAGATTAGAATTTAGCTGATACCATTGTAGCAATGTTAATTTCTTAGTTTTGGCAAATGTACCATAGCAATGTAGGATGTTAACATTAGGGGAAACTGGATGAGGGGTATATGGAAACTGTATTATCTTTGCAACTTTTCTAGAAATCTAAAACCATTGCAAAATTAAAAAAAAAAACTATTTTAAAAAATCAGTTGATTGGTGTGGGTCTATTTCTGTACTCTCTGTTCTGTTCCATTGATCTCTGTGCCCGCCCCATTCACCAATACCATACTATCTTGATTACTATGGTAGCATTGCTGTTTATAAACAATGCACAAACTTGATTTAATTTGTAAATCTCTCCTACAGACTAAAGCTCTGTGAGGACAGGCACAGGGATGGACAGAAGTTTTCTGGTTTACTATTGAATCCCTAGCATCATGTCTGGCACAAGGCAAACACTGAATAAATTTTTTTTGTTGTTAAATGAATTAGAAAATGAATCTTAGTGACTGACTGACTGACTGACTGACTGAATAAAGTATATTTGAAGCAGCAGTTCTGCTTCCCTGGTTCTGTCAAACCACTGGGGAGTGCAGAGCAATGTAGATGGCTAGGTGCATACTTAGGAGGGTTGAGAGACTGGCACCTGGGAGTTCTGTTTGGTTTCAGCTGCAACTCCTCACTCACCCTCCAAGTCTCTTACTTAGGTGCCTTTTTTTTCCTATTGTCTATTCTTTCTGTCCTATGGGCTGTGTAGTCTCGCTGCCAAGGAGTTTCAGGTCAAATTATGCCAAGCATTTAACATGCCCACCCAGGAGATGATATAGATAAAACTCTTAGCATGTTGCAGAGCCTGGAGCATGGTGCATGTTCAGCAAGGTTAGGCTTAGCTACTATTTTTAATCATTAACAAAATAAAGAGATTTGTATTTTTTACCTGAAACCCCAAATTATTTCATTCATTCTTTCATTTATTCATAAAATATGAATCCATTTGATAGGATTTATAAACTATTACATGCCACACATTTTGCTAGGAGCTGGAGACATGTCCGAGAATAGGGCAGATACAATCCTGCCCTCAAGAGTAAATCTTTTGAATGAGGACTGTAACTAATTTACTCCATGTGTCCAAATGTAATGCACTGTGAAGACCTTAGTCCATACAGGTATGTATTTGATGTAGAAGCAAAACTCTCTTTCTCCTTTAAAATGAAATAAACAAACCAACAAACAAACCTGTCTAGGTTCTGACAAAGTAGATCTGTGCTAATTTTCTCAGCTTCAATAATTGCTTGGGACATCCAAGTGTACGAGAATACGAAAGAGGAAAGTCTAATTCTGGAAACCTGTTGGGGGGTTCAAGGAGAAATGGGTGTAGGTAGCCTTCAGAGCTCTTCCAACTCTAGGATGTGGTTGCTGAGTTTTTTTGCCCACTCCAATATAAAATGCAGAGTGATTAACTAATACACACACACATACACACATCTACCAATCATATTCCTTAATGTAATTAATGACTGACTTTTATCATTGTTCTCAACTCTTTACTGAAAAGAAGGAAAAAAGTATGCAATGAAATCTTTACAATTTAGAGAGAATTATTTTCAAGTCCCACTTCAGGTAGCTCAAGGAGGTTCCATTGTTCAAAACTCTTTTCTCATTTTATGTCAAAGAAACTTTCCCATATCTGTGTCATTGCTTGCGTGTATACATTCCCAGCTTCTGTAATTGTCATTGAGTAACCCAAAGAGGGTTTTTATTTCCCTCCTTCTGATTGAATTAAGCACAAATGAGCACATCTGATTTCTACCTTATGTTATCCTCATTGGCTAGGAAGAAATGGAGTTATGTACTAGAGGAAGCTAATTAGACATTATCCTTTTTAAAATCTGCCTTCGTTTTGAATACTTTGATCTCAGTTAAACTGCATCCTTAGCTAATTAACAGCAAAAGAATTAAAAAGCTGTGTTGGCTGTTGAAAATAAAAACAGTTTTCCAGCAAAGCCAATTCATTACACGTGGGCATCCATGGTCTTTGAAATCAATTTCCTGTAAAAACTAATAAGACAAACTGCTTCTTCTGAATATCCGCCTCTAAGATGTATCTAATTCTGTTTACAGTGATAAAATCTACCCAGTGGAATAGGCCTCTGATCCTTGTAACCTCACAGTAAACATGGCAAGCTGGTGGATCTACATCATTCCCATGAGCCAAATCAAACCATTAGGTCTGTCTCATCAGCTCCAGGATCAACGTATCCAGGAGGGTTCACTATTATCACGAATTTTATACTTCACGGAATTTAAGAAGAAATAGGAGGGTATTTTTTTTTTTAAGTTTTTTTCAGACAAGCACAGCAATCTCAGCTGCACTCTATTAATATTTACAAGTCTACAGAGTCATTCCACCAATTTTGTAGACATTTATCTTCTTCAAATCACCCCAGAGAAAAGCCCAGCTTCACATACTAGCTAGTACTGTCCCGGAAATGATAAATTGAAACTCCCTCCAACTCTGTCATACTTTCAGCTGGATAATGTTTAGTTTGCAAAATGCATTGGTCATGGCTTATTTTTCCCCCTTCATTTGTAGATACGGTAAGGGCAACTAGCCATTGGTCAGAGTTGACACGTAATACTGTTTTGGTGTCAGGAAATTTACATTAGTCAGGACACAGTCATGATGCTGAAAAATAAGTTAACTTCTGTAGTAGCCAATGAAGAGCTACTACATATGGGATGAAGACACCATTGTAAATAAGAAACTGTGCAGAACACAATGATTGGTTGGTAAGTAAGAAAACTGGCTGACTGGTTGGTTGGTTCATTCATGAAGTATTTCATTCAACAATTCCTTATTGAGCACAATATGACAGCCACTGAAGCAGGTGGTGATTTATGATGGGATAGCTTTGAAGCCTGGCCCAAATAAAAAAATAACTCTACATCTTGCGATAAAATTCCTCAATTATTCTATGGTCACTCAATTATTCAGCAGCCCACAAAGCAACACCTACTGTGTGCCCAGCATTACTTGTGGAGTTACAAATTAATTGATTAAGCCAGATGGTGTTTTTCCTAAGCACATCTGTAGCAGATAGCTAAGTTCTCATGAAAGTCTGTAGAAAGGGAATTCCAACTGTTCATACGGTTTAGTTATTCTCTGGCCCATTGTGTTAATGGACACCCTCACTGCCAGAAAGACAGAAGGCAGTTTCGAGTCAATTAAGCAAGCAATTGACAGTATTTGTTGAATGTTTACTCTGTGCCTAGTGTTGTGCTTGGTGCTTTCTTTCTTTCTAGAGAATAGGCGGAGATTGTAAGAATCTGGTTAATTGCCTATGAATGTGCAATGTAGAATTGTTAATATAGCAAATCCTGGCTAGGACCAGTGAAACAGAATGCCTGCTCTCTAGGCACTCATTACAAAATAGTACAATAGGTAGAGTAGCTACACATAGTGAAGCTGGGCCTTATAAGCAAATGCTTCATCCATGAGCCCTAATTATCTTAATTGGTAGTATTTCCTTTTACTTTGCTTTTAAATATTTTTTTCTAGTCTCCAATACTCAACTTACATTACAAATGGAAACTTAACAATAGCTAGACAAAAAAAGATGACTATTTCACTTAAGAGAGGATACTTAGGTAATACTAATGAGAAAATATTTGGTATCTACTTAGGGCAATGTACAAGCTTTTACCGGACTCATGGGAATTAAGTTTTTGAATAATGTATTTTTTAGGAACTGAATGTACTGATGGGCTGATACCATGATAGACAAACTTGTTATGCCCCATTAATTCCAATTGTATAATAGTGTAGTATTTCCTATAAACAATTGGCATTTTAAATTACAGTTTCCAAAGTAGATATTTCAAATGTGGTTAATTCATGGGACACGTCAACAAAGTATAGTGAGGGTGGGGAAAAGTGAATATGGGATAATTTTCTTTTTTGAGACAGAGTCTTGCTCTGCCACCCAGGCTGGAGTGCAGTGGCAAGATCTCAGCTCACTGCAACCTCCCAGGTTCAAGCAATTCTCCTGCCTCAGCCTCCCGAGTAGCTGGGAATACAGGTGACCACCACTATGCCTAGCTAATTTTTTGTATTTTTAATAGAGACAGGGTTTCACTGTGTTGGCCAGGCTGGTCTCAAACTGCTGAACTAGTGATCTACCCACCTCGGCCTCCCAAAGTGCTGGGATTACAGGTGTGAGCCACCGCACCCGGCCTATGGGCTAAATTTTAAGTGAAACAGGAAAGAGGCAGAGGTTCTAGGAGTTAGAAGAAATTTTAGAGAGCATTCAGTCCAACCTTTGCCCTGACCCTTTCACAGTGCCTCCTATAGCACATTCTTATTCTGAAAATTAAGAAAGTTGGTCCTTTCATTAAGTCTCAGAAATTGTTTTCCCTGAGCTCTAGTGAAGAGTATCTTTATAATAGCAAAGTTTGTCAAGCCTCCTCGGTGTCAGCTCTGGATGATGTTGGAGGCTGGTCCTTAAGAATGATCCTAATTACATTGATGTCAATAGAAACACAAAAGAGTGATGATAATAAATAGTGCTTGGTTGTAAACACGATGTCAGATCCTGCAAATGATGGAAATCAGGCCTGGTTCCTGTCTGGGAGCATCTAATAAAATGTTATGAGTTCTGCCTCAGAGAGGTTGAGATTGATGGTATACTGTCAACCCTGGAGTTTTCCAAATGGTTTTTGATTCTGTGTTGCAAAAACTCAAGTAAATATGTTTGTTTTGGATTGTTTGTTGATTTGGAATGTTGAACATGATTGATATTTTTGCCATGCAGGAAACTGAGATGAAACCATTATGACCCAGATTGGTACTTACTAGACATTCAGTAGAAATGAATGAATACATTTATCCTCAGATGTGAAGTCAAACGAAAACTTGAACTTTCAGGCTTAAGGAAAATACTCTTCCTGTTCAACCACTCTTTGGCTGAGTGCCCTCTACATTTTTGGAAAAATCAGGCCCTGGATTGTTTGGGTACAGCAAAGGGCACAATCTTCCATTGCACACAGCTCCAAGATACCCGCTGATGTCCAGGACAGGGACCATTCAGGATGAGAAAGGCTTTAGAGTCAGACCCATTCAGGGTTAGGGCTTAATCACCAGGTGACTTCTCAGAGTCATTTTCCTTATCTTGGAGTCACATAATTATTGACTTTGGTACCTGAATACATTCAGTTATGTGAAGCACATGTAGCAAGGCACAGAATGTATTTTGTAGAAGTGCAGACACTGCAGGCATAGACTGGGTTTCTATTCTCAGCTCTGCCCCTTACTAGGCTGTTACCCTAAACTCATGATTTAGCTTCTCAGAGGCTTAGTTTCCTCCTGTGAAAGAGGGGTCACTCATAATAACTACCTAAAAAGGCTATCATGAGGATTTAATTATACTAAGTGGAAAATGCATGCATGTAAAGCATTAGATTTTTGTGCATGTGTTCCCAATGTGTCTCGCCCACAGACATGACATACCCCTTCAGTGACTGGTTGACATTTTGAAAATTCCAAGACATTAGGCTAACCCAGTTTGAGCAACAATGTTTTTATAAATATCTCTTGCAAATAAACCAGAGGGCTGACAATGGGAAGACATAATGGACTCTGGGGGTGGTGTTAGGGAGATCGTTACCTTTAGTATTCTTTCTTCTTTAAGGGATGATTACAGGAGGCCGCTGTCAAAGACTGTTGCTTTAGCATCTCCAACAGTCCTTACCATTATAAACATGTAACACCAGAGAACCACTTTAATACCTATAATTTTCTCAATCTCATTCAATAATTTCTTTAAGTATCATCCTCCAAGAATAACAAGGTAGATTTTATGGACGGATTTTCTCTGAATATTTGGACAATACTCGAAAAAGAAATGGTGGAATTTAGTGATAAGAACTCCCTTGCAGCCGCCTGCCTCCATTTCCAAAGTGACTACTCCACTTTGTGATGTTATCTGGAAAGATAACTAATTGGTTTCATGATAGTCAGAAAATAGGCATTCTAATACAACTTGAGTTCAAGCCTGTTGCTCTAAACATTGAAATGATTTGGCTTCCTATCTCAGCTCTACTACTTACGAGTATATAACCTTGGGCCAGCAGCCACTTACCTCCTTAAGCTTCAGTTTCCTTATCTGTAAAATGGGGATAGCAGTAGCCACCTCCTGGGATTGTTTACAGATTCCCTGAGTGAAGGCCCATAACGTGTCTAAAGGGGTATGGTATCAAGGTAAGAGTTCAAAAAATGTCATTCATCATTATTATTGTAATCTTTAGCTACTATCCCAAAGCTGCCTTTCCCTTTCGACTGATGAAGTGAAAGGTTGTTCACTGTTTTCATAATTGGATTCTTACAACCTGATATTTTCCAGCTCATCTTTCTTAAGAATAGTCATTTATCAGATAGGTCCATCTGGAGGTCATAGTTTGTTCGTGAGAAGACAAGGAGCCATTGCTTCCTGGTTATATCTGAGCAGAACAAAAGACACTTCTTGAAAGCTGCTCTGGGCAAATGTTTCTCAAAGGAGACTTAGTGCAGGGTAGAGCAGTAAGGAGCAAGGTCATGCATTCAGGCAGAAACTCTGCTGTCTGTGGAGCTGACTCCGCCGCCCCTTGCAGGGCTGCACATGAAGCTCACTCTTATGAGCCCCATCTGGCATTAATCATCCCATTTCCTGTCTGTTGAGTGCTCATGTACACTGTAGCACTGTACGAATTGATGTTTGCTCAGGGCTTTTTGCACGAGTCTGCCTTTTAAAAAGAGGGCCTCTTCCTTCCCTGTATCCAAATGGAGGTTAAGAGCAGTGCCTTTGGAGTCAATTAGACCCGGATTTAAATATGCACTCTGCCCCTTGCTATCTAGGTTACAGCACTTCTTTGAGCTTTGCTTTTCTCATGGGTTAAATGGAGAGTTAACATGTGTAAAGGGCTTAGGAGAGGGTTGGCACATAATAAACACTCAATAAATATTAACTCTATCCTGAGAGCCTACTTCATAAATAGCAGTGGTGGACAGGATATAAAGTGGTTACAAAATGATATTCTTTGGGTGTATCCTTTCCTGAAAAGCCACTGTCAGTCGTAATGACATCATTCTTTCTTGTAACATATAAATCTAGGAGAAGAGAACCCCTCCTCCTCTATCCTTAGATATAACTGCAATATATTAGCACCTAGTAGTATAATCCAACTCTAAAGCTCCAAAACCACTTCAGCTCTTTGGAACAAATTCATAATCTCTTAACTTTATGAAATAACTTAACTTCACTTTTAGACAAAACTGAGAACAACTTCAAAGCAGTTGTTCTCAGTAAAAGAATGAAGATATGGAGTCAAACACTGTTTTCCGTTGGCAAAAGGAACTCAAAGAGATATTTTAAGACTTACTCTGTCAGAAAAACAAATGATTTTTTTTCTTAAGTGAAATTAGGTGCCTTGATCATAGATCCCACCACTACGTTTTACTGTGTCCCCATCTCTCTTTCCTCCTGACATATACACCCTTTCTGTTTCTTAAAATGGTTTCTTTCTAGACTGGAAGAAGTATTAAAATATTGGTGACAGCCTTTCTTAGCTGCTGAGAAAGTTAATGCTTTGGAAGAAGGCTAGATAGATTCACCACTAGGCTGATATATGGCTTTTCTGATATATTTAGAAATCATATGTGAGCGTGAAGAACTTGCAATTTGAAGTTCAATTAATGTTCAAATATTTCCTTATCCATCTCTTTCCCTTGAGTTCCTTAATGACAGGCCCAGATTAGAGAGCCAGTTTCATGAGGAGGTGTGCGTCTGGGGATCATGGAAGCTCTATGCTCAAGGAGATTTCAGGGTCATCTAGTAAAACCCTCTAATTGCTCTGGCAATTTTTAAAATTTAGGGAATTATATATTTCTTTATGAGACTGAAGGAAACGGAACCATCTCCTAGAAAAATGCACATACAGGTAGGCTCACATGAAATTTTAAATATGGTTCCAGGAGGGCTCACTGTTGCATCTCCGGACTTTTAAGTCATAAAGTCTGCAGGTAAGAGCTCCTGGCTGGTGCTGGTGCCAGTATTGTCCTAAGGCCTGGCAATCAGGGCCCTGATTAGAAGGACCTACTCTGACCCTTTCTAGTTTTAAGGTCTCAATGGGGCAGAGGCTACAGAGCAACAAGATGCCTGGTTGGAGCACACATCATGTACCCATTTCTAGGCCACTCTTTGGGGGACCCAGAACACACTTTCAGAGCCTGTTATAAGCCTTTTCCCAGGGTTTGCCATCTCGAAGATATACCATGTCACCAGGGGGTATGCCTCTGGGTAGCTGTTTTTCTTTGGGATGGGTTAAGAGCTTGAGTATTAACATGTGTGTCACCACAGATAAGTGTAAGTCCCCTTATGGTATATGATGGACGCAAGTGAGGAAATAAAAGGAGGTAGTATGGCTTTAGACCTGGCCCCTCCATTTTCACTCATCCTAGACCCAGCGAAAGGGCGCATGCTGTTGCTTCTGATCTCTTTACTCCTCTTAGCAATTTCCGCCAGCTAATTCTGATGTAGCCTTTCAGCCATAGTTTACGTCCTTTCCCTGGAAATACATTCCTTGACCCTCAGGCTTAGTTCCCTGGTGAATTATCAGTACCCTGTATCTTTCCCTTCACAGTACTTATTTAAAGATTATTTGAGTGATTATTTGAAATATCTGTCTTATGTACTTAAAAACTATTTATGGTTATTTGTATAAAGTCTAGCTTGTCACTACTGTTTCCTCAGAACCTAGCATGGTGCCTGGCACAGAATCTATCCTCAATAAATATTTGAAGAATGAGTGAATAATGAATGGATACTATCTTTGGGACCTATGTTATCCATATCCTAAGAAACTATCCTCAACCCCCAGCCACTATGTTCCTTCCTTATCTTGTAGAGCCTACCAGCCAACATGTAGGTGTAGTTGCCCTATGATGCCAGGGAACTAGAAGACCAGGCTCACTGGGGTGTAGCAAGCCAATACACGTGCAAAGACCTTCATGTAGATCACGGGCCTCTTGTACTCCTGTGATCACTGGCTAACACCTTGATGGACTAATCACCAAAATCTACTATCTGAATGAAAATCCAAGCAGTTCAAATTTGGCATGAAGTGTGACTAACAAGTAGACATTTCTTACTTCAATATTTCCTTTAAAATGGCAGCCTGGCCCCAGATAAAGTGAACATCCTAATTTCAACCCATCAAGAATTGAATTATGTCCAAATAACACAGCTCCCCTTGCTCTGAAAATATTATTGCCTACAAAAACAAATATCGTCTACGTAAGAAAATATTGCCTGGATGCTGTGATTAAAAATTAATTGGCAGAAATTAAGATAGCTTTTCCAAAGATTTGGTATTAAGTTAAAGGCAGTCTGTTGTGGAGCCATGGCAATTAGGTAAATTATCAGGGTGAAGGCAAGAATATTAATAGTCATATAGTTACTATTTATTGAGTGTTTTCTCTGTTTCAGGCCTTCTATTGAGTGCCTTATGTTCATTATCTAATTTACATTTTACAAAACCCAGGGAGGTGGGTATTATTAGCCTACTTTACAAATGAGGGAACAGAAACTCAGATATGTTTGGTAGTTTCTCCAAGGTCACCTTAACTGATAAGTGGCAAAAGCAAGTTTTAAGAACTATATTTCTTAAAATTCTAAAATATATTTCTATATTTTAGAACTCCATTTTACATTTTACCACTAAGTATATTAAAATCTCCTTATATACCAGAAAGAGAGAGAACTCCCAGGCCATGCTTAAAGAATAGGAGAAAAGCTAGACTTGGACATTCTCAGGGGCCACTTAATCCTGTTTTATTGCCCACATCTCACATCAAGGAAGATGTCTTTTTGGCTCTGCCTTGTCAGTCCTCCCTCATGCGGACCTCAGAGGACGAAGGCTGTGCTCTATTGTCCATTGCTATATGATAAGCTATCCACAAACACAGTGGCTTAAAGCAACCATTTTAATTTACTGATGGTTTTGTGGGTCAGGGATTTGAGAAGAGTTTGGCTGGTGGCTTGTTTCTGTTCCCCAGAGCATCAGTAAAGGCAGCTGGGGCTGGAGCAGCCACTTCCACCTATATGGTGTCTTTGCTCATTTGACTGGCATCTCTGCCTCCCTTCATGTTTCACTGTACTGATGCCTTATCCTCCAGGGATTTCCATGTGGCACAGTGGTTTTAGGATAGATGGACTTCCTGCATGGTGGCCAACTCCTCCTAGGGCGATTGTTCCAGAAACAGGCGTTCCAAGAAGCCCAGGAGGAAGCTGTGAGGACTCTTTTTGTCAGTGCAAAGATGTCACTTCTGTTGAAATTTGTTGGTCAAATAAGTCACTAAGGCCAGCTCAGTTTCAAAGTAGGGGGAAGGGATGCACTTCACCTCTAGACAGTGGAATGGCAAGTGAAATAGGAAAGAAAATTGATGGTGATTCTCTTGGAGACAAGCTACTATAGACTGTCTTTAGAAACTATTGCCATCTCACCAGCAAACACCCAAATGAATATTCCTTTAGAGGACAACTTAGACTATAAGCCTCTTGGTGGAAAGTAGAAAAGGTAAATAGCATGTAGTAATCACTTGCTACACACCAGACCCTATGTTAAGTGCTTTACATGCCTGATTGCATTTAAGTCTTGTAACAACCTCTTAGGTAGTCCAATTATTCGCAATGTTACAGATGCTCAGAGAAGTTAAGGAATTTACTCAACGACCCAAGTAAATGCAGTCTCTGAGATCTGAATTCCAATCTTGTGAACCTCAAACTTGTGTCTTTAGTCATTACACAAATGTGGTAAGGGCTTATAGGGAAGGTGGGTTCATGGATGAGGTAAAACAGATTAGCAGGCAAATTTCAGTCAGCAGGCAGGATAGATATAAAAAAGCAGCAATGTGAAGCAGAGAAGTGGGGACTGATCTGCTGTCCTGTCAAGGGATTTGAGGACTGGAATTGGATAGCTGGAGAAGTTTCTGGTGGCCATGAAATTCAGGCAGAGCCCAACATATTGAGATGGGAAGTCAGGCAGCCCACGCACTCCAGAGGAAGGCTTTATACCCAAGGCTTAAGACCTCAGTTGACTGCTTTTCTTTTCTTTACCTAACAAAGGCTCAGAGTTTGCTCAGTCATCTCAGTTCCCAAACACAATTCAATTTCAGAGGGGAAGGAAAGTTCATGCGAATCAATGAGAAGGGCTGAAGAATGGCCCCGTTTTCACTCTAGAGAAGGATTACCTTGTGTGTGAAAAACTCCATTCCTCCCTTTTCTCAGAATTGACATTTGGGAGCCAAAAGAGAGCTGTTAACTGGTGAAATGATTTCTAAATCAATTATTGAACTTTGACTCAACTGGAAGATGTAATAAAGCAGTATCTTAGGTAGGCATTTGGGCAACTGAGCTTTTGCACAAGTTCAGGATAAAGTAGTCTTGATATATGACTTTGTAATGTAAATTTCATACCTTCAGTAAACTACAGTGATTAAGAACAACAGCATCTGAAACAGACTGACCCAGGAGAGTCCTGCTCCACCACTTACTAGCTGGGTAATTTTGGACATGTCACTTATCTCTTGGAGCCTCACTTGACTCATTTAAAAATTGGAACAACAATCCCTGGAGAACGTGGTGAGAAGTCAATGCGATGGTGCATATAAAGTGCCTACACAGGGTTTGGTGTGTAGAAAGTGCTCAATGCAATGAGCTATCAATGTTAGGTTCCCAGATACTGGTCTGACTTCAGAGTCCACAGCCTGCTCCATTTTTCAGGACTGGGAATGGAAGCACTGTAGTAAATGCTATAATTATGATCCTGAGACTCAGAGTCATCTGGAAATTCAGTCTCCTCACTGATCAGAAGTGGGATGCAGGAGAAGGTTAAGTCAAAACTTTCCCCTATTCTTTATTAACATAATAACCGAAAGCATAATCGTACCTCCCTCTTGGGACTGTTTTGAAGGATAATTTCTATAAATCACACAATAGTGCTAGTCACAGGTATAACTATCACATAGAGAACTGCATCTATCTATTAACTATTATTATTATGTACTAAAATCTTGGTTGAGTGGCTTCCGGTATTGTTCTAGGAGCATCTTCAGGACAGATGGGCCCATGTCTAGAGGATTAGCTCCCGAAAGTCATGCAAGACTTGGACTTGCTCCCTGTCATTCAGATATTGGCTAAAAGTATTGACAAAGTACATCTATGGTCAAGGCAAACCCAGGGACTGTGATATTGCTGAAGCCCTAAGCCAACATCTAAGGTACCATGGGTCACCCCAAACCAGAGATGATATGCTTATTACTCAGGATGTCCGAAGCATGATATGGCCAGAGGGAGGGTCTGACTGAGGCCGAAGGAAAAAGCAGAGAAGATGAAGCCCGGTAAGTAGTGTCAGACATCATGCAAAACAGAGGAGAGAAAAGTGAGGACATACAGGGAGCAGAGCACAAGCTGGGGCAGGACAGGGTGAAGACCATGGTCAATGTGGATACCCGAGCATGACCTTTATGTGATACTGACAGCCTGGTGCAAGAGTGGGGCTTCAACCTAAAGAGACTGGGTAGTATCAGACTCAAAATGACATCTATACGTTTCATGAAATTTTGGGATTCCCATTTTTTTGAATGAGGTCCAAGTTCAGATCTGGAAGCCTGTGAAAACAGAAGTTTTGAGAAATAATTACCACATCATTCTTACTTTCCACTGCCTCCTGCAGAACAACTAGAGTCTAACTTCGTTGACCTTCAAAGCATATGCGTGCTTAGTCATGATCGATACTAAGGAGCAAGCCATATGGCATTGGAGGGTTTAATTTTGATGCCAGTCACAGGTGTGTGTTTTCCCTGAAATGCCTCAGCAATTTATTTACTGACAGAGACTGTAAACAGGTTAACAAGGTAAGCTATCCTGGATAAGGCTGAATAAGACAAATATGGCTGGTCTGCTTTCCTCCACCTAGCCTGTAAGTTCTGCACATTAAACATTAAGTAGAAAAGGTGAAAATGACTGACTTTGAGATGATCTTGACTAACAGGCTCTCTGTAAGCAAAGAAAGGAGTCTTAAATCAGAGGTATTGTTCATATAACAGGAGTGAAGGCTTCACCTTGAAGCAACTGGGGAAATCAATGCCAAATTATTAAACAAGCACAACATAATTACATGAGATGATAAACAAATGTTCCAATCAATCACAGCAGAGGGAAAAAAATTTTAAACCAGGGGCATGGCACTGAACAGGCAAACCTGCCATTTCATTGTCTAATCTTTTGGCTTTTCATCTGATTAAGATAAGTCTCTTCACATTTCAGAATCACTACAGGACATATTTTCCTCTGACTCTGCCCCTGCAACCAACAGCCTTTCCTGGCTTCATTTGCCGTCCTTAGTCTTGATTCCATCATCCATCATCATAATAACCCCCTTGCAAATTCTCTTAGATCCAGTGTCCATCATTACCTTCTCTAACCTCTCCTGGAAAAACATCAGCCCAGGCGAGCATCATCTGCCTTCACTAGGCTTAGAGCCAAGCAAATGAATGTTGCCAGATAAATTCACAAACTGAGATTGTTTTCCCTTTAATACACATTATACCTTCATTAAGCACTTGGTGCCCTCCAGTAATCCTTACTGTTTCTTGAGTTGATTTCCCATTTGCTGAGAACATTATTTTGCGCCTTTTCCCATCTCACACCTCAAGCATTCTTTCTTCCAGTGCTGTTGAGCTCCCCTCACGCTGTACTGAGGGAAACCTTCCTCCTCTTTCTATAACTGAAGGACCAAACTGACCTACACTTGCAATCTGGAAGGCTCTCCTACTTCCCGGATCACAGTGGGGATTGAGGCTGTATTCTTCTCAAAGCAAACCCTTCTCCTTGGGCTCCAGAGTCCATCTCTCTCCCTTCCATGAGTCTCCCTCTTTCCTTTGTCCTGGTTTATTTCCCTCAGCAAACAAACACACTCCAATATCTCCCATCATAAAATCAACAAACAACAAAACCCTTCCCTTGACCCTACACATTCTAGATAAGGCTTTAATTCTCTGTTCTCTGTTATATTAAACTTCTCAAAGAGTTGTTTACACATGCTGCCACTCCTTTTGAATCTTCCTTTCACTCATTTATTAACGTGGCCTCTTCCCATTTACTCCTCTGAAACTGCGCTTGTCAAGGTCTCTGGTGACTTCCTTTTAGCTAAAGCAATGCCCTCATTTTAGTTGATGTCTCGGGAGCATTCATCCTAACATTTTCTCCTTTTGGACATACCCTCCTCTCTTCATTTTCATGATGCTATCATTTCCTGGTTTGCCTTCTACTTTGCAAGCTACTCTTTCTCAGAATCCTGCTGGCTCCTTCATTTTTGATAAAGCCCTGTGGTTCTCAGGGCTCAGTCCTGGTTTCCTCCTCTATCTCCTTCTCTCTCTCGGCTGTGAAGGAGGATGCTTTATCAATTCCCATAGATTTAAATACCATCTTTATGCTAATGACCCTCAAAGGTATATCTCCAGTCCAAATCTGTTTTATTTTAAGCTCACTCACATATTCACTTTGACTTTACCATTCTTCTCCACTTGCATGTCTTCCAAGCAACTCAAACTTCATATAAGGAAAAGGAAGCTCTTGGTTTTCTATTCCAAATCTATTCCTACCCTCACTCATATCAGCAAATTGTACCACCATCCACATTGCTATTTAAGCAAGGATCCTGATGGTCATCTTTGATTCTTGCTTTGCTTCACTTCCCGTATCAAACTTTTCTATCAGCAAGTCTTGTCAATGTTGTCTCTAAGAATAATGCCCATCTGTCAACCATTGCCATCTCAACTGGTCCTGCCCTAGCCTAAGCTGTTGTTATCTCACACTTGGATGACTTCATCTGTTCGTGAGCCTCTCTCAGCCATTTTCTATGTTTAGCATCAAAAGGGATCTTCTTCAAAAAGCCAATCAGTGGCTTCCAACTATACCTAAAATAAACAACGAAGGCCCTGAATAATCTTTTCCTGGCTTTCTTCTTCCAACCTCATCTTACCAAACTCTCTTCATCACCTACCATGCCACAGCCATGCTGATATAAGAACTGCAAACATACCAACCTCTTTCTAATCATACGGTTTTGTTCATGCTGTTCCTTGAACTTTTGCATCACCTAATCATGTCCCCTCTTTTAGGTCTCAGTTTAAATGCTGGCTCTTCAAAAAAGCCTTTCAAGGCTACTCTCCCTAAAACATATATCAGTCTTTCTTTAGTTCAGCTCCATATTTGTTACCCTGATGAGAATAAGATGAAAAAAAGAAAAAACACCCTGACAACAAAGAATATGTATTTTCTCTTCATCATTGTATGATCAGCATCTAGCAAAGGCCAGGAACAAAATACTGCTTAATAATATTTTTAAATGAATGAAGAAGATTTTCAGGAACCTAACCCATACAGTGTTATTTATAGGAATTGAAACATCTGTATTTTCTCACACCCAGGACACTATGATCATTAAAGACCGTTCCCTAACTTTCATTTTAGTAAAACGTCAAGCTGCCAAACCATCTTGCTTAGTATTGGCTGACGATGATAATGAATAATATGTTTATTCATTTCAGGCTAGCATTTGTAAAAAGCTTACTTTGCGTTAGAAGCTCAGCTAAGCATTTTTAAACAGATTTTCTCGTTTAAAACTTAAAATAATCCCATGAGGCAGGCATTATTAATTACTATCTTAGGCACATATGCAAAACCTCTGCATAAAATTTCAGGGGTCTTGTGTACTTCCTGAAAATTTGTGGACTCTCTGGTAGAAGCCAAACCCCACTCATAATAGTGTTCTACAAAATGGAGTGCTCCTACTTAATATTTTGAGGTGCACAAAGAAAATACTAGAATATTTATCTATGTGTCTATAAATAAAAATACATTAAGCTTTGCTAATATTTGTTAAACAGATTAACATCGTTTCATGTCATACATGGGCCTCAAGGTATCATGGAAGAAGAGTGGAAGATGCTTCACACCATGGGTCAAGCAGGGGCTGGTGTGGATTTAGCAGCTGCACTGTCATTTTTTTTCCATCTTCAGGAAAGATGAATGACTTTAATAGATTCCTTTAAGAAATATTAATTGGAGACCATATTCAGTGCAAACACAAGCAAAGAAGAATATGACCACCTGTCATCTCTCTTACTCCTGGTACAAGCTCTTTATCAACATTATAAATGTAAAAGTATGAAAGTATGATCACTGCTATGATCCAAATTTGCACCCCCACCCCACCAAATTCAGATGTTGAACCCAAACCCACAATGTGGCTCCATCCAGAGATGGGGTCTTTAGAAGGTAATTAATGATAGTTAAATGAGGTCATAAGGGTAGGTCCATAGTCCAGTAGGAATGTAGCCTTATAAGAGAGGAAATGAGAGGTCTCTGTCTCCCTCTGTTTCTGCCATGTGAGGATGCAGGGAGAAGGCAGCTGTCTGCAGGCTGGGAAGACAGTCCTCCCCAGAACCTGACCATGCTGGCGCCTTGATCTCAGACTTCCAGCCCCCATCACTGTGAGAAATACATTTCTGTTGTTTAAGCCATGCTGCCAATGGTATTTCCTTATGGTAGCCTGAGAAGACTAATGCAATTACCTGGTCAGTTCTAACATAAATTTGTCCCTTCACCTTTCAAAATAATTAAGACAATTTGAAATATGAACTTATAAACATTATTAATTATTATCCTAGCCCTGATGAACTTATTTGAATTATGCATTACAAGATTAACTTGAGATAGTGTGAGGTTATGTTAAGCAGGACTTCTAAAATTATACATCCAGAACATGAAGACAAACTATATAATTTTAAAGCAATGTTTATAGCCATATCATTCTCAGTTCAAGAACTGATGAAATCTTCCTGAGTTTAATGATGTTTGGAAGCCTTTTCTGAGGTTTCTTAGTTAACACTTTGGCAGAGACTGGTGATTGTCTATACCAGTATCCATTTTCCCTTTCTTTCTTTCAGTAATAGAACTCCAATATTTAGCAGGAAATATTGCTGTCAAGATAAAAAAAAGTACTTCCTAGCCTCCCTTGCAGCTATATATGTCCTTGAGACTAAATTCTACTTAATGAGTTACACATATAAATAATCATAGACTTCTATAGAGCCCCCTAGAAGGGAGGACATACTTTTCTTCCTCTTTTATTCCTGCCCTGTTGGATGGTCTATTAGTTATCATTGCATAACAAATTATCCTGTACATTTAGTACTTTAAAACAACATTTATTATTTTGCAGTTTCTGTAGGTCAGGAATCTGGGCATGGCTTAATTGAGTCCTCCAGCTCTGAGTCTCTGAGAAGGCTGTAATCAAGGTGTTGGCTATACTATTGTCACCTTGAGGCTCAGTAGGGAAGGATCCAATTACCAAATTAACTCACATTGTTGTTGGCAGGATTCAGTTCCATGTGGGCTATTAGACTGAGAGATTCTGGCCTTCACTGGCTGCTATCCAGAGGCCACCCTCAATTCTTTGCCACATGAGTCTCTCCATAGGGCAGCTCTTGATATGGCAGCCTGCTTCATGAAAGCAAGCAGGCAAGAAGAATGAGAGGGAGTTCCAGTAAGGCACTCAGAAGTCATGAGCTTCTGTAACTGAATCATGGAAGTGGCATTCCATCACTTTTGCTGTATTATATTCATTAGAAGCAAGTCAGTAGGTCCAGCCCACATTCAAGGCGATGGAATAGCACCAGGGTGTGAATTTCAAGGGGCAGGGATCATTGCCATGTCAGAGACCACCTATCCTAGCTGGAACTTAAAAGTGTAAGCAGGACTTTGAGAAATCCTATTGGAATTTGAGAAAGTATGCTATAGATGGTATAGCAACAAAGACAGGAGACCATGAGCTACCAATCTGGGTTGTCTACTTACAGACTTCTTTTACCTGAGAGAGAAATAAACCTCCCTTGAATTTAAGCCGCTGTGACTTGGAGTTTTACTATTACATGCTGACAATTCTAATTTTATGTGGTGTAGTGGCCAAAGACAAAAAGTCATATATCATTGGAACAAAACTTGTTTTCCTGATGTGATAAATATCATTGAAATAATACAATCAAAGCAATATGATGACAAACTAGAAAACATTTCTTTGTGCCAAAATACTTTCGGAATGTATGTATGTCAAATATATTGATAAAGATTGGAAGAAACAACTTTTAGGGCAGATGGTACAGGATAGGAGTTTTGTTCTACAGCCAGTTGGAAGTACAGATGTTTTTAGAATGTCTTAATGTGTGCTATTGCTAGATTTATTATGTTGCTAATAATAAATATTAACAACATAATAAATAATAAACAACATAAAGAGTTACATTTTTGTGGTATGTCACTAAATTACAGATAGCCAAAAAAGATATATTTCTGAGAGTGAATAACTTCTACAATTAAAACAATGTCTTATGAGGAAATATTTAAGTATGTTCACTGATAGAGTGGCTCCTCTAAGACTTTTTCTTTTTAAGTTTCTTGGGTAATGTTATACAGATAACACCAAACTTGGAATTCATCCATTGCATTGTTTACAGGTAAGGTAATGCAGATGAGAAGTCAAAACCAGAAAAGCACAAATGGTTGTATTGATGTGGCTGATTTTAAAAATCAAATTTTAAAAAATTCAAAAATCAAGACTAAAAAATATAGTAGAATCTGTATGTCATTTTGTAATGAGATGGCAAGAAAAATTTTTTCAACCACTCAGAGGTTGACTAAAATGGCTAGACTTAAAGATAAGATATACATTTTTCTTTTACAAAAATATAAAGATACAAAATTTGCTGATCTTTTCCCTAATGACAAGTCCTGTTAGCTTAGGTTTGCCTGACAAATATTTTTGCATATAAACACATTGAATCTATCCCTTAATTGCAAAATTTATATTTTAATAATGTGTGAAGAAGAGACTGTTTCACCAAACAAATTCTTGTTTTGGATAGAGCCTTTGAAAATAGATATTTTAAAATATTTCCCTTATTTTTTGATTCTATAGCTAAACATGATCATGTGCTATGTATAAAAACTCATATTTCTACACTTTAAAATATTAGAAAGTATATATTAGTTTTCTATTGCTGTATAACAGATTACCAGAAATTTAACATCTTAAGACAGCACAAGAATTTATCTCACAGTTTCCCTAGGTCAGGTGCAGGGGCATGGTTTAGTATCTACTGCATAGGGTCTCATAAGGCTGCAATGAAGGTCTCAGCTGGACTGTCTTCATCTGGTGGCTTTACTGGGGAAGAATACGCCTGTAATTCATTCAGGTTGTTGGCAGAATTCATTTCCTTGCGACTGTATGACTAAGGGCCCCAGCATTTGCCTGGCTGTTGGCTGGAGGTCCTAGAAGCTGCCTGCAGCTCCTAGAGGTCACTCACAGTTCCTTGCAATGTGGGCTTTTCAACAGGACCACCCACTTCCTCCAGGTCTTGAGAAGAGTCTCTCACCCCAGAAGCTAAGACAGAGTCTTATGTAACAAACTCAGTCACGAGAGTGACATCCCATATTTTGTGGGTTGGAAGCAAGTCACATATCATGCCCACAGTCAAGGGAAATGATTTCACCCAGGCAAAGGTATCCTCTTCTAGAGGGGGACATTTTATGTTCTGTGTGACACACAGAATTTTCCACTTTGCAAGTCTTCATAATAAAGAGCTCAGTGGGCTTTGAATACATTTGTTAATAATATAAAAACAAAATTGAAAAACCACCGACATCAAGGAAGTAGAAATTTACTTGCTGAACAATGGCAAACTATTTCACACAATTAGTGAGTGGGGTTGAAAAATGAATATTATGATTTCATGTGCAGACAATAATATACTCTTTAATTTAGATACATTTATCTTTGGGAGGTTTCTTTTTCAGCTTTGACAGCCATTAACACCAAGGATCAAAATAAGCCGAACTTAGTGACAGACCTTTGAATTGTTAAATTATACATATTACGGGTGTTAAATCAAGATTTTCAAATATAATGATGCTTATTTTATCACACTGTATTTACTAATAAAGTTCTATTAGTAAGAAAGTTTTTGAAGTAATAAGTGAAAATTTTAATGATGTATTTATTTTATCTGTATCTCATTTGATACGTATTTTAAAAAATTTAGAATGTATATAAAATATAAAATAATCAATGTGTACAATTTCTAAAGAAATAAATATGCATATATTGTGTTAGGTATACATATTCATTTTTTTTCTAAAACGGTTGTGTCATAGAATGAGTTTGCGACCCACTGCTCTTTCTCTGCACTGTCTGGTGCAGTAGCCCCACAGGGCTGTAGAGCACTTGAAATGAGATGTGAAAGAAGCGTAAAATATACATTTTCAAGACTCAGTTAACAAGAATATAAACTACCTCACTAGAAGTTTTTTTTTTTTTCAATGCTGATTGCATGTTTAAAAGACAATTTAAAAATATATATATTGGCTAAATAAATTATCAAAAGTAATTTCACCTGTTTCTTTTTGCTTTTTAATGTATCTACTAAAAAATTAAAATTACACATGTGGTTTGTGTTATAGTTGTTAGACAATGCTACCCTAGAGGATTTGACAGAGTATTAGAAAAAACAGAAAGGTTGGTCAGTTGTACTTTTGGACTAAGCAACAATGGAATTAATCCAGTTGACTTGGTAAGACATGGTTTCACTTGAAATGATTTGCTATGCCTCATGCTCTTGTAGCTATTTCGTTTTACTTTACTCATCATCAGCGGTTAGTGTGATATTTTAATCTCATTGGTTGAAACAAATTCTAAGCAGATGAACTGATTTCCCCTTTGGATTGTACCCTTTGTTCTGTTTACCTTCACCAGATAAACTGATAGTGCTTTTTTGATAATACAGCAGTTAAGACTTGGTTTTTAGGATTAATAGCTAAGTACCCTCAGAAAAATATCCCAATGGCGTGTGTGTGTTGGTAGAAATTTACTAACTTCAATGCAATAGAATGAGTTCTCTTCATTAACTACTAATAAAGCTACACCAAATATAGAGCAAAAAGGTAAATTCTGCCAAGTACTTGAGGCATCCTCTTTTAAAACTTGCCTTATAATTATTTTAAGCCATGATTTGCATAGTCCAGTCTTAGCGCTGATAATTTCCTTTGCAAATTGATTTACTACCCACTATTCTGTTAAGATGTATATAATCTTCATTTTTCTTCCCTGAATGTCAGGAAGGATTCTCACTCTAAAACACATTGGAGTAACCATCCTGCTGAGGCAGATCTTGCCTTTGCTTTTCTTTCTAAAGAATTGTACTTTGAGCTTCCCTCCAATCAGTCTCTACTTGCTTGCATTTTCCCTGCAACTGGATTCCCTCTGAGCTGCTCTTGAACTCTAGAAGTCTGTGATAATGTTCTCCCTGGAGGAATTATAATAAAGTCTGGTTGTTGACAGTCTTTCTTATGTTGATCCAATGTCTACTTTTCTTTTTTTTTTTTTTGAGACGGAGTCTGGCTCTGTCGCCCAGGCTGGAGTGCGGTGGCCGGATCTCAGCTCACTGCAAGCTCCGCCTCCCAGGTTCACGCCATTCTCCTGCCTCCGCCTCCCAAGTAGCTGGGACTACAGGTGCCCGCCTCGTCGCCCGGCTAGTTTTTTTTTTTTTTTTTTTTTTTGTATTCTTTAGTAGAGACGGGGTTTCACCGTATTAGCCAGGATGGTCTCGATCTCCTGACCTTGTGATCCGCCCGTCTCGGCCTCCCAAAGTGCTGGGATTACAGGCTTGAGCCACCGCGCCCGGCCAATGTCTACTTTTCTATAACTTCCAATTATTGGCTTCAGGTCTTCCCCCAGGGATAGACAGAACACACTCCTTCTGCTACTGATAATTTTAATTCTTAGTCTAAATCTTCTGCTCTCTGGGTTACCTAGTTCCACTAAGGATTCTTCTTTTTCCTTAAACAGATATTTATTGGGTACTATGTTGGTCTGCTAGGACTGCCATAACAAAACATCACAGATGGGTGGTTTAAGCAGCAGAAATTTATTTTTGCACAGTTTTAGAGGCTGAAAGTCCAAGATCTAGGCACCAGAGGATCGCTTTCTCTTGAGGCCTCTCTCCTGGGCTTACACATAACTGTCTTCTTCCTGTGTCCTCACATGGCCTTTTCTCTGTGCCTGCACATTTCCAGTGTCTCCTTCTCTATTTATAAGGACACTAGTCCTATTGGATTAGGGCCCCACCCTTACGACTCAATTTAACTTAACTTTACCTCCTTAAAGGCCCTATCTCCAAATAAAGTTACACGAGAGTTTGAGCTTTAACACACGAATTCAGAGGGATGCAAATCAGTCCATAACCGATTCATATGCAAAAACAGCAGTGAAAAAAAAAAAAAGAACATCCTTGGCCCAGTGGACAAATGACAACCAAGGTAATACTAGTTAGTGGCAGACCCAGGGGCAGAACACTAGGTGGAGTGAGACTTATTTCCTCTCTTTATGGAATTTATATCCCTATCTATTTTGCCCAATATAACATTTACTCTTGTAGAAGATCTGTTGACATAAAAGAGAGCTCAGCTGTATGCTTGTCTCCAAAGCCATTGTACCTTGGTCTGTGTCTGTGTAATTCTTCTATCTTCATACTAGGTTGAAATCTGGGTGGAGCTAAAGGTAATGTCTTCCAAGTCTTTGCATGGCTGTACTCTGACAAATACTGTGCACTGCATACAAGGAAAATGGTGTTAGCTGACAAGGGTTGGCTTCATGTGTGATCTGTGCCCGTAGTTTAATGTCTCACCATGGCCATCTTGAAATTCTAATATTTTTTGAACAAAGGGTCCCACATTTTCATTTTGCACTGGGGCCCACAAATTATGTGACTGACTTTAAAAAGGGAAACATTTGGGCCAGGCATGGTGGCTCATGCCTGCAATCTCAGCACTTTGGGAGGCCAAGGCGGGTGAATCACCTGAGTCAGGTGACTCGAGATCAGCCTGACCAATATGGTGAAACCTCGTCTCTACTAAAATTACAAAAATCAGCTGGGCGTGGTGTCTGCTGCCTGTAGTCCCAGCTACTTGAGAGGCTGAGGCAGGAGAATCGCTTGAACCTGGGAGGCAGAGGTTGCAGTGAACCGAGATCACACCATTGCACTCCTGCCTGGGTGACAGAGCAAGACTCTGTCTCAAAAAAAAAAAAAAAAAAAAAAAAGGGAAACATTTATGAAGGGTCAATTGGACAAGAAGTCACAATACCTGAGTTTTGTTCCAGGGTCAGCCACTAACTAGCTAAATATAATTATCAATCTTCATTTATCTCCCCACCAGAAAGATCCTATCTTCTAGCTCAAAATTACGCAACCATGCTTAAGCAAAAGGTTTCTGTAGAGAACATCTGCTGTTTTTGCCTGCCAAGCATTCACTCCTTCATCTTTCAGAGTGTTCCTTCTCACTGTCTGTCCAGGAGTTACCAGGTTCAGGTTGCTGACCCCACTTAACCCACTACCTCTGCTCCAAGGTAGTGGTCCAGGCCCAGCCAATCAGTATATTTTACCCTCTAGAAAAGTCTGGAACTGTCCAGAAATGGGCATGTGGCCCAACTGGGGTCAATGGGATTCAGTTACAGGACATTCATGGACTGTTGTGGCACTGCTGAGAGAAAGAGGTAGGTGTGGAGCTGCTGGTCATCACCTGGCCTCCGTGGGGACACTTGCCTGGGACAGAGCCAGTCCAGAGGAACAGCAACTGAGAGAAGAAGAGAGTGAGACCAAGTCCTGAGGACATGGTGTGAACCTGTGGATGAGCAGGCAGCTGTGCCTACAGCCTGGAGATAACAGTTATGTCAATAACTGAGAGAAGAACCAATGATGTCTCAGAATCAACCTAGGTGAGTGTCTCTTCCAACAATGGGGATTGTTCACCACTGGATCCTGGGCTCATAGCAGAGTGCCTGTCACATAACAGACATGAATTAATAAATGGAAATCACTATAAGATATAAATCTAAGTGTTGCAAGATAATAAGTTCCTGAAATAGGCAAAAGACTTTTTTTTTGTTTATATTTCTGGATCCTAGAGGTCACAAAGAACCAGGAAACATGGTTCAGTGAAAACCACTCTGCAAAGAATCACTTTTAATGCCCGCCAAAGTTATCCTAATTGAGCCAATGAAAGCAAGATCTAAGACAAACTTCCAGGAAATAGCTTCTGAAATTCAGTGTCACCCAACTTGAGCATTTGGCTTAAATATGAGTATATATTTTCTTTATTAAATTAAAATGCACTCTGTGTGATACAGGAAGAATGAGGTGGTAGTCTTTGCTGAAGGAACAAGTAGAACTAAAGGAAGCTTAAAACAATCTGCCTTTACCCTACCTGCTGTGTAATCAGGTATGTTGAAAGGTAATGAAGCAGTTTAATTATTATCTTTTAAATATCTGTTTAAAAGACTATTATTTCTTTGAAATTGCTCTGATTAAACATTTCTTTGATCTCAGCAAATAAGAAGGTTTGTAAGGTCCCCTTTGGGGCAGGAGCCCACAAATTCCTCTATCAACTGGCAGATGATTGTGTGAAAGGAGCAGAGAGAAGAATGTGTCTCCATATGAAGAAGACACAAAAAATGTCCATAGTTACCTATTAGTGGAAATGGACATCTCTGAAAGGAGCTCTTTGTCCTCAGAGGAGTTCAAACTGAAGACATGTGCATTCTGCAGGGAACACTGGAGAAAAGAAAGGTAATACATAACTGATAATTGGATAGATCTCCAATTCTACAAATCTTGGGACAAGCCAAAGGAAATTCTGATATCTTAAGTTCACAGTTTGATCTATGTACATGCTATGGTTTGGCTCTGTGTCCTCACCCAAATCACATGTCACATCGTTAATTCCCATTGTTGGGGGAGGGACCTGATGGGAGGTGATTGGATCATGGGGGCAGATTTCCCCCTTGCCGTTCTCCTGATAATGAGTGCTCACGGGATCTGGTTAAGGGTGTCGCACTTCCCCCTTAGCTCTCTCTCCTGCTCCACCTTAGTAAGACATGCTTGCTTCCCCTTCATTTTCTGCCATGATTGTAAGTTAACCAAGGCCTCTCAGCCATGCTTCCTATACAGTCTGTGGGCCTGTGAGTTAATTAAACCTCATTTCTCCCTAGATTACCCAGTCTCAAGCAGTTCTTGATAGCAGTGTGAAAACGGACTCACATAGTACATCTTTGTAGTGGCAAGTGTGAGAGAGGAGAAATCTGACACTTCAGCAGGGATAAGCCGCTTTCCAAGACTTCAATGATTGATTGATATATCCACCAGCATATCCACCTTGGCTTACCACCCCAGCACTAAGCAGAGCTCTTGGCAAAGTGAGCACGCTGTAAGTACTTGTTAAATGATTGAATAAATTGAATAAATAAATGAATTCATCTCTCAGCAGTTATGTGCTCATGTTTTTTTTTCTACAGTTATTTTGCTCCATACTTTTCTTATGTAATAATTAATCTTGTAACACCTTGTGGCAAATCACATTACTCACCTCATACTGTATTATTTAACTTCTCATATATTTATGTCTTACTTTCTAAGATAGACCATGAGTTATCTGAAGCAGATACTACATGCCTTTATAAGCCCTTCAGTACTCTTAGATATACTTAAAGAAAGTTAATAACAACATTCGTGGAGACCACAAATAGTTGGTGCAGTTAGCCTCCTCCTTATGAGGGTCTCCTCTCAGGATATTACGCAGTTCCTTCTTTACAGCCCAGGATTTCTAAAGTTCCTCAGTTGAATTGTCGTCTATCTTGTTTCTCAATGCACAGGGTCATTGTCAACATGGACCTCAAAAATCAACGCAACCCAAGAGGGATTAGCAGATTATTGGAAGTAAAAGTGGTGTGGAGGAACTTAGGGATGGTCTAAATCAATTCCCTTATTTTGGCTACGAGTAACCAAGGGCAACTCTCAAAGTAAAAATATTTGCTTAAGGTTCTAGAGCAACTTGAGAGCCCAGAGATCCTGACCCCAGAAATTCTGCTCCTTGTGGAGGTGACAAGCTCCTGGATGCAGGACTCTACTTCCATAATGACTTTACTTTTCATTAGCTAGACTTAAATTTTTTAAACATTCGTTTTCAAATGGCCCCATCAGCCAACGCAAAAGAAGAGGGATTGCTTTAAGTATAAAATGCTTAGGGGATCATGCTTCTCTTTCTCCACAAATCAAAGAAATGAAAGATTGGCTGTCAGGACTTGCCCCACAGAAGCCCTTTCGGGAGGGACTGAAAATATTTTATTGTACTCTCTGCATGTTAGTAATTGCATTTCAAAAAGAAAATAAAAGTGATCAATATTTCCCCTTAAGTTCAAAGACACCTGCTAATTTTGTCCTTTACTACTCAACTCCCGGAATTAGATTATAAATATAGCGCAGATAGGAGCACCATTTACCAGCTGGATTCCTGAGACTGGTGAACAACTCAGCACTGGCAAAGCTCATCCTTCAATGACTGCCTTCTATTATAATTAGTAGTGTAGTGTATCTGCTCCTTGAGGGCAGCAACTGTGCTTTATTCTTACTGACTTTCTAAACGTGTAAATCACTAGGGATTTCTCTTTCACTGAAAGCCCTACAATGACTTCAAGATAATTCAAAATAAATTCGAGCTGCTTCTCAGGGCCCTTCACAAGGAGCTAAAATCTGGCCCTGATCGCTTCTTTGGCTTACCTCACCCTGTTCTCTTTTTACACACTTGCTCCAGTCACTGTGGCCATCTTCCTTGCCCTCCGGCATGCCAAGCTTGCCAGTGCCCTTGTATGCTGTTCCCTCTGCTTGGAATGCTGTGCTCTAAGGACTTCGAATAATGATTTCTTCTCATAACTAAGGTCTCAGTTCAAATATCTCCTCCAAGAGGTCTTCAAGGCACACTCCATCATATCCACCCTATTTTATTTCTTCTACAGCACATCTCAATAACTGAAGTTATCTTGTATATTTATTTTTTATTTCCTTGTTGTCTGTCTTGTGCCTCTGGAATAGAAGCTCTTTAAGAATTTAGATCTCAGCCAGGTGCGGTGGCTCACGCCTGTAATCCCAGCACTTTGGGAGGCTGAGGTGGGTGGATCACTTGAGGTCAGGAGTTCAAGACCAGCCTGGCCAATATGGAGAAATCCCATCTCTACTGAAAATACAAACTTAGCTGGGGTGGGGGCGCATGCCTGTAATCCCAGCTACTTGGGAGGCTGAGGCAGGAGAATAGCTTGAACCCGGGAGACAGATGTTGTGGTGAACCAATATCGCGCCATTGCACTACAGCCTGGGCAACAAGAGTGAAACTCTGTCTCAAAAAAAAAAAAAAAAAAAAAAAAAAAAGATTATATAAACATGATGGCCACCAATACAGGGCTGATGGAAAGACAGAGACTGTATCTGTGTCCTTAAGTACCATTGTTGTTTTTAAAATGATAATAGAAAAATCTTATGCAGGGCTTCAAATAGTTTCTTCTTAAAATCTGTTTTTTCCTTTACATTTGGATGTATCAGTAGTTTATGGCAGAAAAAATACTGGACTAGTTAGAAATGGCAAATTGGTTTATCTCATGTGGCCAATTTGAATTGATAGCTGCCTAGAGGATCTAGGTAGATGGTATCACGAGGTGATAGCTGCCTGGGGGACATAGGCAGAGGTATTCTGAGAATAACTGCAAATTTGCATGTCTGCTCTGGCACTGTTTGGGAAGTGGCTATGTGATGATGAATTCTAAGTCTTTCCAATTGCAGTGACTGCCTTTTGTCACATAAAAGCAAAGTGCTGTAGATAGATGCTCTGGAAAAGTGGTTTAATTGAATTATACAACTATCTAGGTTAATTAAATCAAATGGGATTTTCTGAAGAAATCAAGACAGCTGTATCATTTTTAGCATGTGACTTTGGACAGATCATAACCTCTTTTAGCTTTAGTTCTCTTGATTCTAAAGTGGCTCAAATAATTTTAATCCACCTAAGATTATTAAGGAATTAAAAAATATCTAATCAAAACCAATATAATTATGCTATACAAATGTATGGTACTTTGTGGGAATCTGCGAATCTCCATACCATATTCACTCCCTATATGTCCTGAATTTTTGTGGCCTTACTCAACTTTTGGGTGCCACCATGTGGCCCCTTGCCTCCCTCAGCAGTCACAGACATCATTTTAAAGTGGGCTCTAAGCTTTGATGTGCAGCTAAGGCAGAGGCTCTCAGATGCTGCTTGATACCACCCACGCAACGGATCCTGGGCATTGCTTTGCAAATATCTTGCCTCATCTAGGAATTTGTTTTGGAATATGTCTTGGACTACAAATTGTTATCTGGGAAGCTGGTAGATTTATTAGCTTAATTAATGCTGGGAAAGTAAATAATAGCTTTTCAGGGATTAAACTTTTAGGCTGGAGACTCTGTTTTTTTAGGGGGACCATGTGCATTGTTCTGTTCCCAAGTCTGTGTGCTTTTCATCTTCTGGCCAGTGTTCAGACTTGTTGCCAGTTTCTCATAGAACGTTTGGCAGAAAAATGAGGAGGAAGGCACCAGGGAAACAGAAATGGAGCAAAGCGGTAAGAAATTCTTTAAGAAGTCTGGGAGCCATGAGGGAGAGGGAACCAGAAGAAAGTGTGCTGACTGACAAGTGATGGAAAATCACTGAACCATAATAGACCTCACTTGTATTGACATGCGCTAACTGAAGTGAACAGCTGGGGTAAAGTTACTGAGCATCTTATTTCGGAGTTTGGCAGTGGACCGAACTCTGTTTGCAAAGGAGACAGCTATGACAGGATTTTACAGGTCTAATGCAGAACAAAAATGTAGTGAGCTTAGCCCAGCAACTGAAGTATAGCAAGAGGCCTTCACTTTCGTTAGACACTGCTTTTATTGAAGAGACACCCCGCTGGCTCTCCTTTCATATATAGCATTTGAGATAGCGCGAGCCTGTTGTTTGATTTCCTTCAGTATAGTCAGGATTGTAATTTAGCAGCATGTTTGTGCAGGTGATACGCTATATCAGATGCTTTACCCACGTAATTGGAAAACAACAACAACAAAAAACACAGAAAAGAAGAATTTACATAGTAGTGTGACTTCTAAAAGCTAACAACATTAACTGAACATTTACTCGGTGTCAATCACTGTGCCAAATCCTTTTATATTCTTACCTTATTTAATCCTCACGGTAACCCTATGGGGTTGGTACTATAATTATCTCTGTTTTGCAGGTGGGGAACCCGAGGCTTGGAGATATGAAGTCATCTGCTCCGACGCAGAGGTAGCAAGTGACAGAGCCAGAATTGCAACTTAAATGCATCTGACACTCAAGCCTGTGTTCTTCACCATGAGATCCTACTGTCACCATAGTCTATACACACCTAAGATGTGTGGGAATTCATGGATCCACTTCTACTCTGACTGTTTCAGTCTTTTGCCTTGCTGTTTATTATTGTATCATGTTGTTCTCTTTTGTCTCCCAATGTTTTGGTATCATGTTACTGCAACTCTGGAGGTTTTGCTGGCTGGTAGCTGGGTCACCTAGAGTCTTCAAGTGATTCTTCCTCCTTTGGAAACTGCTCTATAGGGCAAAGAAATTTGGTAGAAGTGGGAAAAGAGGAGTGACTGATTTCCTCTCCTTGATCTTAGGAGGACAACTGGGCTTAGGGGCCCCAGAGGAGACGGTGAGCTCAATGGAGTATTGTTTTATGCTCCATTCTGCAGGCAGGGACTACATGTCCAGCTTATTAAAGAAGTCCCACCATTTTTTTAAAAATTTCTTCTAAAAACCAAAACAAAACAAAACAAAAAATGGGATATATGCCCAGAACCTGCAGGTTTGTTACACAGGTGCACGTGTGCCATGGTGGTTTGCTGCACCTATTGACCCATCCTCTATGTTCCCTCACCTCGCCTCCCACCCCTCAGCAGACCCTGATGTGTGTTGTTCCCCTCTCTGTGTCTGTGTGTTCTCATTGTTCAACTCCCACTTATGAGTGAGGACATGCAGTGTTTGGTTTTCTATTCCTGTGTTAGTTTGCTAAGGGTAATGGCTTCCAGCTTCATCTATGTCCCTGCAAAGGACATGATCTCATTCCTTTTTATGACTGCATAGTATTCCGTGGTATATATGTACCACATTTTCTTTATCCAGTTAAACAATGATGGGCATTCGGGTTGGTTCCATGTCTTTGCTATTGTAAATACTGCTGCAATAAACACATGTGTGCATCTGTCTTTATAGTAGAATGATTTATATTCCTTTGGGTATATACCCAGTAATGGGATTGCTGGGTCAAATGGTGTTTCTGGTCCTAGATCTCTGAGGAATCGCTATACTTCAACCATCCTCCACAATGGTTGAACTAATTTACATTCCCACCAACAGTGTAAAAGTGATCCTATTTCTCCACAGCCTCACCAACATTTATTGTTTCCTGACTTTTTAATAATCACCATTCTGACTGGCATGAGATGGTATCTCATTGTGGTTTTGATTTGCATTTCTCTGTTAATCAGTGATATTGAGCTTTTTTTCATACATTTGTTGTCCGCATAAATGTCAATTTCTACTGGGAGCACTGCTGTCTCTAATTCTGTGGTATCGGCTTACGAATGTAGATGGAAAAAATAATTATAACATTTTCACGTTCACTTTACTGAAATTTAACATTCTGTTTAATTATAGATGTGGATAACAAACGACAGTAGTATATGCAGGACCCATGGTTTTGTCACCAACAGAATACAGATATTTTCATATCATATTTCTGATGTTGTAGATACCTTGGAATATCACTATACCAAATACTACTTCCAGATTATGGTTGCTGTTAGACTTGCTGCTAGATTTTGTTACTTAATGAGTATGTATGAATTACCATATCACAATTAAACATATTTTGATAATTATATTTAAATGTAATTGATTTCCTTTGAATCATTATTATTATTTTTATTTCAAACTTTTTTTCTGGGAAGAGGATCTATAGGCTTCACCAGACAACTAAAGGAATCCATGGCACACACATATGCAGACTAAGAACACCCGTTCTTCGCTCATTTAGAAATATCTTATATGCATTACTCACTTACTCTGCACACTAGCACTTTGAGGTGGGTACTATTTACTGTTATTATCCTCCATTTTAAGGATTAGAAACTGAGGTACCAGAGATGGGAGAACTTTTCCAAGGTGAACCCAAATATTGATTGAGTGCTCATTGTATGAATTCTTTATAGAGCTCAGTATCAGCATCATCCCCTTCCTTTCTGATTGCAAGGAGGAAGCCCAGGAATCAATAAAATCTCCCAAATTCCTAGCAAGCAGGATTCCAGGTGAGAGCCTGCCAAAGAGAAGGGCTGTGTGCGATACGGAAGGTGAAGGAGTAGGGAAGCTGCCTGTCTTCTGCCATGGTGGCGAGTGTGCGCGCAGGCAGTTGGCAGGCTTGAGGTTTGTGTTGGCTTTTGGGCATTCTATCTTCCCTGAGATATAGCAACCCGTAGTATGAGATGAAAATGTTCGTGTGACACCAGATTTGGGGTTTGGATCTCCCTTCTTATTGTACATTTCCAGAAACCAAAAATAGAAATCAAACCATTTTCCTTTCTCCAATGGTTTATATCTGTCCCTTCTTATCCTTATTACTAATCTCTATAAATATATAGATGATTTTTGAATTCACCAAAACAAACTAAAATACTCCCAAACACATTTAAAATCCTATATTCTTAATTTATTCCCCCCCAACACATACACTAAGGTTCTTAAGTATTAATTTGGTTTAATTTCTCTCCTGTCTTTCCTTCCCTTACTAATTATTCTACTCTTTGGTATGTATCCTCGTTATATAACTGGAATCCTAAAATTATACAGACAGGAAGGACATGGAAAAGAGGGATACTATGATGGATGAGGGTGCAAATGAATACACACTCATACATTCAATCCAAGTAAGAAGTGAATGCTTCTGGGCATGGCATTAACTTAGCAAGCTTTAAGAGCCCACACCCAATAGACCAAGATTTGAAATCCAAATGTACTATCATTAGTTGTGCAAGTTACTTAATCTTGCTGTGCCTTGAATAACTCATTGTCAAATAATAGTACCTAGCAAGGTTGTTGTGAGGATTAGATATTATCTGAAGCTCCTAGCACAGAGACTGGTATATAATGAATATTTAATAAATAACCTCGAATTTGAAAATAAGTACAACATAGTGACTAAGTACTTGGGCTCCCCATTCAGAAAAAAATGTGTGTTTGAATCCTAACCTCACCAATTTCTAGCTATAATCTTGGACAAAATACTTAAATTCAGTCCCCTCATCTATAAAATCATTACATAAAACAAAATAGTTATAATATTCACATTAGCGGGAATAGAACCTTTGTTTAGGAAAACACCTTATGAAGGGTAACATAGCTCCAGCTAAGGGCTGGATCTGGCTTAGAAAGAGAGTAGAACAAAAGGAAGCCTGGACTCATCTGAGTAGGAAGAAAACAAAGGAGAATGTTTTAAGTTTTCTTTGTATTTCTCCTCAGATGGAGGCAGATTGGAGTCCAAGTTGGTGAATATGAAGGGGAATATTTTAAGAGCAATTGGTTATAATTTTGAAACGTAAATGTACTGTGCCTTCCTACCTTTTGTAGTCTCAGCTATGCACACAAAGGTCTTGATCAACTCCATGTGTATATGTATGTAAATTCAGACACAGAGTCTGACTAGTTCATGTCTGGGTTGTCCAGCCAGGGATAGCACTGTGCGGAAATGAGGTGATACCTAAACAGGTAACAACACAGTAGGACCTCGGAGCCAAAGCAGACCATGAAAACTTGAACCTCTAGCATTGAAGGAAACAGAATGTAGGACACTGACCCGGGATATGATAGAATGGGAATAGGGTCAACCTTTCTAGATCTTCAAAAGCTCAGTAACTTCCCCCAAAATGTCTGGATTACATGTGGACACTAAACTGGGCCTGATCTGTTCAAAAACTCTATGGGACATTATCATTATTCTTTTCTTTTTCAGAAAAGAAACAAATATTTAACAATGTGCTAAAGGTCACACAACTATAAGTTAAAAAGGCTTGGTTTGAATGCAGCTTGCTCTGGTTACAGAGCCTATGTTTTTAACTCCAAATTCTCCTGCTTCCTTTCTGGTCATGGCCTCTACAATCTTAGTCTTACATTTTCCTTTTTATAGGATATTATTCCTTACAAAAAGCCAAAGTCATACGAGATAAGAGTTAACTTACTAACACCAGAAAATGTGGAGCCAGCTTATCTAGATGATGTTTTTGGCATCTTTGGATTTAAATTAAAAAGATTACTTCCAAGGAATCTCAACAAGACACACAAAAAGGTAGATATCAGAGCTGTCTCCCACCATAAAGGAGTGAAGAGTTTTGCTCTCTCTTAGGGCCAGCATCATGGACATGTGACTTGGACAGTCACACAGGGCCCCATGCTCAGAAGAATCCACACTTGGTTTAATGCTCGACTGTTACTATCTTGAAATTCTTAATCATCACTGAGCTTGTATTTTGTAAATAAAGACTGATGAGACAATGGACTGTTCTTGTGAGCAGAGGAGATGAGTGCAGTATGCATGTCTGCCATTCATTTTGCACTATCCTCCACAAATTATTTAGCTAGTTCCACCCTCTCCAAATGAAAGGTAGGCTCTAATTAATAATTAGCAATCCTTCTACCCACCTACTTAGTGGATTAAGATGGTCAGGAACCAGAGAGTTCTCTTTTACCAGTATTTGACTTTCTGCGGTTAATTGAATATAATGCAAGATCTTATAGTCCATGCTCAGAGGTTCTTTAAAACAGTGAAATGTATAGGAGGCCATTGTTTTAAACTGAGCTCCTGCACTGGGCCCCAACAGACCCAATCAAAATGAGGTTACCTATGCTGAGTGTTGAAAGTGCCTTTGTATACATTATGACAGTGAGAGAAATCTCGCATGGCTGACTCCATCTTGCTCCTAGCCTCAGAAGCTGGCTGTCCTTCATTTGTGAGCATAGGCTAGGCTAACCATGAGAAGAATCTAGTTTATAGTTTAACTTTGAGGGAGGGATGATAATAGCCCTTCCTAAAACTAAACTAAACTAAAACTAAAGTTCACAAGGATAGAATTATGAGAGCGACTGAATTCTGCTAAAATATAGGCATAGTGAAAGGATAACCAGTCATTGTTCTGGAGGTCACAAAATTTATAACTTCCCTAATTACTCCTGAAGATAACATCACTATTGTAGAACCTAAGGTTGGTCTTTTGAAATGTTTCTCAGACTTTTGCATTTCTAGCAACTGACTCATTCCACCTGAACCTGCAATTTGTGACTCAATCAACACTGTGGCCCCCACCCAAAGGCTGATTCAGAGCACAAGGGCTGTTTTCCACACCCCTGTGATTTCATCCCCAACCAGTCAGCATTCCCCATTCTCTAGCCCTCTACCCACCAAACTATCCTTGAAAAAAACCCTAACCTCTGAGCTTTCCAGGAAACTAATTTGAATGATTACTCCAGTTCTCCCACATAACTAGCCTTGTGTTCACTGTTACAGCAGTACCATCGTCTTGGTGAACTGGTTTTGTTGATACAACAGGCAAGAAGAAGCCATTGATTAATTACAGTGTCACAAAATCAAACTGAAATTTTAAGGAAACAGGCAAAACTCCCAAAAGACCAGTTTTTTCTTTTATCTTTTTTCTGAAAACAGGAGATTCACAGCAACCATTTGGAGAGGACTCAATCAACCAGACTCAGCATGATAAAAAAAAAAGTCCCCTCCCCTTTAACCCTTCCAAGGGAAGTAGCCCGAGTAACCCGATGTTAACCAACCTGTTTAAAAAAAAATTCTGTTTCCTTGTTCACAACTTACAAAAAACAACTGTTCCGTAATGCCCAGCAAAGCAAAAATCTTAGATGAGATGCTCCCCAATCCATGAATTACTAATAAAAGATGATTAGATTTTTGAGCCAAATTTTTTGTAATTTTGTCTTTTGACAGTAATGATGCACTAATTTTTAATATCTGATGCAATTCAACCTAATGAATTTGATGATGGCTTTGGAAAAGAAAAAAAAAAAAAGATTTGCATGACCTTCGGGCCAGTGGGTACTTCTACAAAGTTGCTGGTCTTTGGTTTTTCAAAGATAGGAACTGCCAAGAGCACAGGAATCCCTGGCTGCTGGTGATTTCTAACCAATTCGAGCCTTGTCCATGTTTGATTCCTTTGTACTGCTTGGCCAAGGAGAATAACACATTTTTACTTGACGAAATAAATTATTTGATTGACCTTGCCAATCAAAAGTTCAACAGTTGAACTTCATTGTCAAGGGGCAGTTTTAATGAGGTAGATTGGGCTGGATGTTTCAGGGCATGGTTTTCATTTTCTTGCATCTGTGATTAAACATGATAATCACTTAAAATGGAATAAAGCTGAGCTCAAAAACTAAACACATGTAGATGTTTGGGCCACGGGGAATCAATCTGGCCATTAAAATGCTAATAAATGCAGATCTCCTCATCCTTAATTAATTGGGTAACTAAACAGAGAGGCTGGGGTGAAATACAAGTATGATTATTTAACATGAAAAATCAAGAAGCTTGGATGAATAACAATTACATAATTAACAAACAATAAAGAACATTTGCGTTTCAATTAATCCTTATTGGCCATTCAGTAATATCCACCAGAATCTGTTTCATTTCATTGCAAACTGGGCCTTTTCGAGTTTAAACAATTTTGACACTTGGTCTTTAATATAAATCTACTTATTAAAAATGTTCAAGATCAACATGATACATTTAACTAAGAGCAAGGCCAATCAAATAATTTATTTTGTCAAGTAAAAATGTATTATTCTCCTTGTCCAGATATAAAGGACGCTATTATTTGAATTTAGTATGTTACTTTGTAAAAGCAGTCATTCAACTCATGAGTTATAATGAAAAATACAAATGCAGCAGAAAGTTAAAGAGGCCACACACCTGATAGAGGTAGGTGATCAATTGCAAGACTATTACTCAGAGCTCTCTAGAGAAGTAGAACCAATAAAATCAATAGAAGGCATGTATAATATATATGTGTATATGTATCTACTTATCTAGCTATCAAGGATTTATTCTGAAGAATTGGCTGGCATGATTGTAGAGGCTGTCAAGTCTGAAATCTGTGGGGTAGCTCAGCAGGCTAAAGAGCTGGGTTAGAGTAGATGCTGCAACTCGAGGCTGACGGCAGGCTAAAGGCAGAATTCCTTCTACCTCTGGGGACTTCAACTCTTAAGGCCTTCAACTGATTGGATGTGGCCTATCCACATTATGGAGGGTAATCTGCTTTACTCAAAGTCTACTGATTTAAATGTTAACCACATCTTTTAAAAAAGACACACACCTTCACTGCAACATCTAGACTGGTGTTTGAACAAAAATGGGGTACCATGGCCTAGACAAGTTGCAAAAATTGGAACCATCACAGAGACCTAAGTGTGTAGAAATTGAATTTAGAGTCCCAATCCCTTCATTCCTGGTTTTGATGTAATTGATCTGGGATGTAGACTGGGCATCAGAATTTTTAAACCACCATCTCCTACTACCTTCCCCAACTGCCCTCTGCAGTCTTCCTCCCTACTCCACCTAAGCCTCCAACCTACCTAAGCCAGGTGTAGAATTTAACTCCAAAATGGTGCTTTTCTCTTAGCTCCAACTAGACTTTAAAATTCTATCATGCCTGAGTACCCAAATCTAAATTCCACTGCCCATCTCATGGAATTAATTACTACCTTGCAGTGAAATCAAACTTTCCAGATGTCAGTTAGTTTGATTCCATACTATGATGATTGAAAAGAAAATCTTACAATGAATGTGCTAGGACTCCAGGAATTTGGGGGAAACATAGAAGCGATTCTGGAAGGCAATGCTTCGAAAAATGTTTTCTAGAGTGGGTTCCGTGGAACACAAGCCCTCGAAGAACTGTACTTTGAAGGGGGTTTCATGGCCACATCTGTTTGGGAATGTGGCATGTTACAGCCTTCTCTCTTTGGAGATTCATAATTTGTTTTTGCATAATAAAGCCTTCAATAAATCTTGTTGTAAGGAAACCTGTTAAATTGTGATTAATCTAGCATTTCTCAAATCCACTGTGCACAACTTTTTACCCATGCAATGCATATTAGCATCCCAAGGAGCATAATTTAGAAAATGCATTTGAACAATTAAAGACTGAAAATGAAAGTCTATACAATCAAGACAAAATAACCACATGATTTGCACTGCACTTAGTGAACCGAACAACAGAGTCACGGTTGGATGCCTCCTTAATGCAGGCTGGGCACATACCCAACTTGCTGGGTCACTGAGCTAAATTCCTAGGGCTCAGGCCACTGCTGCTGCCTTCCCCCCACACTTGAAATTACACAAAACTTGCAGATGACCCCACAAACCAGTGGTCAAATTGTTGTCTGCTTTGCTAAGCAGAAATGGTTTCTTTACTCAAATTGCCACCGGAAAAAAATGCTGAGGTGTTACATTTTCATGAAGGAGGAGGTCACACTTTAACCCATATTCAAAACGCTTAACTGGGACTGATTTAAATGTGTTGAAACTGCAAGGCTTCTTAGTGGTCAACTAGATCAATCTTTTGCAACATGTGCATTAGAAACTAGGGTAGAAAAGCCAGTTTGGAGATAACTGTTTTTTGGTTATTTCTGTGATTCAAGATAAGTTGTGAGCTAGAAATTCAAGAAATTAGGGGCAGAATGGCATATCACTATCAGCTAGCACTTTGGGCAGTTTTTGTGTAAATTACAAAAATATATACTCTAGGCACACAAACTACAAAAAGGTACGTCTTTCTCTGGATTCTCTGCAGCCTTGTACCAGGGCCAGGCATAGGGTTGTATTTCTACCCTCAGTGTCCATGCTGGCTAGAAGCCTTTTTACAGAGCAGAGTATACCCTGCTATGATGTGTGAGGATTAGAGGTGGTGGGTCCCAGCAGGAAAAGAAGATATGTCAGACAGAGAGGGAGAGTGAGAAAATGAGTATACATTTGGCACTCAAACTTGTTTCAGTCCTCATGGGCCCTTGTAGAGTGTGGTATACACATGATTGGTAGCAGATATGAGAGGCTTATGACATATTTGTTTGAGCTAAAGATAATTCTAGACCAAAGTTTTTCTTAAAAATGAGGAAATAGCTCTATCATTTTATTTTGTAGCAGAATGACTTGGACCAAAAGCCATTGTTCCACAAGCAAATGATTTTGTAGTACATTCATTTATTTATCCATTATTAAACAATTTGAACAACATCAATGAATATGACACTGTTCTAGTCTCAGGAGATACTTTGGAAAAGAAGTTAAACATTGTTATTGCCTTCTCTAAGCTTATATTCCAGTAAAGATGAGAAAATTAAATAGTGACAATAAATGTAGTGAGAATAATGGCAACACATGGAGGTGAGTAGAGAGAGATAGCCCTCAGGAATAAACCCTCATCTGACTTCCTACAGGGACCAGTGGAGGTATCCTGGAGGAAGGGGCCCTAAGGAACAATAAGAGGCTAAAAAAGAAAAGCTAGAGGGAGCTTGGGGAATCCCAGGACAGAGATAACTTCAAAATCGTGTAATTACTGAATAGAGGGGGAGAATGACATAAGTTTCGGGTGGATATATGGACAGGGTACAGATTTTAAAAGGCTTTTAGCTGTGTCATGGGTTGTAGTATGATGAATTATCGAGGAGCAAGTCTGGAAGGAGGGAAACTGCTGTTGTGGTCTAGGAGAAAGGTAGTGGTGATGATGGAAGTGGAGGAAAGCAGTTGGATTAGAAAACTACTCAGCAGTTAGAGGAAACTGGGTTTGAATGGACATCTATTAAGGATGAAGCATTTGGACAGAGAGTTGAGAAAGATGTCAAGAATGACTCCCAGGTTTCTGGATAAGTGAACTTGTGGAACAATGGTGCCACTGAATGAGATATGGAAGCAATTCAGGAAGAGAAGCTGCTTGATTGGAAAGATAATGGAGTACAGTTTGGACATATTTTGTATGAGACATTCCAATGGAGATGCCTGGAAGGTAGGAAAATCTAAGACTGAAGTCATTGGAATAGACAATAAGATCAGTCAGAGAGAAAGTGAACAGAGAATGAAGGGAAGGGACTTGGATGGCCTTGAAAGAAAGAGAGAAGTCTGCATAGGAACTAAGAATTATCAGAGGGATAAGAAACAAACCAGGGGTTTGATGGTACAGAGTCCAAAGAAGGGAAGACTTTCAAGAGAGAATTACGATTAGAATTTAATGACATAAAGATATTAATAAGGGCTGAAAATGCTCATCATATTTGTAAATTAGGAGGTCACTGGTGACTTGAGCAGAGAGTGCTTCCAGTGAGCACTAAAGATGGGAATCAGAGGTAACTGAATGAGCGGAAGTGAACTGGAGATGTGAGAAGATAACTTGAAAAGAGTATAGTAATGTAAAGGGGAAGGCTAAGAAGAAAGCCTGGAGGTATAGCACGGTGGGACCACTTGACAGTTCGACTGAGAAAAGAGTTGGAGAAAACTTGGATATGTTGGCATCAAATAAAGAAAAAGAGGAGGCTAAAGATAAAAGGGAATGGAAAAACCAGTGAAGAGACAAAATCCTTGAAGAAGTTTGAATGGAATGGATCGAGGAGTTAGTCTGGAGTAGAAGGATGACAGCTCTTCTCCTGGGGCAGAGTGGAAGGAGAAGAGTCTGGGTGTGGGTATAAATTGAGAGGCAGGAGTTGGGAAGGCTAAGGTAGTTCATCCTTGACAACTTCTAGTTTTTCTATGAAATAGGCAACAGGATAATCAGCTAAAAGGGATGGCCTTATTCGTAGCTACTCACTACTTATTCTATGCTCTTTATTATTCCTCATTATACTCATTTGTTGTATTGATTATTGTTTGAATGCATGTGTACAAAAAACTTCCTTCTTTCTCACTCTGAACATTAGAAATTTCAGCTGAAGTATGTGGGCTGGTTAGTAATTAGAGGAATGTTTCTTATAGAAAAGATGTGTCTTAGATGAACTGACATAACCAGAGAGAACATTTTCCTTCATTTTGCACTGAATAAAGTTTTAGAGAAAAGACTTTCAAGCATTTCACTAAAAGAAAAAAATTCTACTACTAAGCACCAGCACCACCCCACACACACTTTTTTGTCTCATCTTTTAAAAGATCCAGCAGTTGCCAAGTTTACAAGGCTGTCTTTCATTCCTGATCTCAAAAGGTTTTTTTGTTTTCTTTTTTTACCCCAAACATGCATACAGCAAACCATTTTTTTCAAGTTGTCCTAGGAGACTGACAATATGCCAACTGTTTTCAACTATGCAAAAGATCCTTTTAAAACATGCCTTAAGATAGTAGTTTCTTTCTGCTTATCTTTACATCTTCTTTTGCCAATTAGGTTTATGGACAAAGTCCAATATGTAGTCCTGAGTGAGAGGTCCCATCTCATTCAGAGCTAGGCTACTCTTGAAGTTGAGCAGGGAGGTTTCAATGATAGGCTAAGGGGATGCTGTTGGCTTAACTCATTAGCATGCTCTTTTGGGGTGTACCTTAGTAAGATTATATTTCAAGGCTATCGCAATAATGCAAAAGCAGCCTAGAGTTTCAGAAACCATCCTTGAAATGACAAGTTGGTCAGAAGAAATCTATATATAACTAGTAAAAATGTAAACTGTAGAATGATTACTGTAATTTGTGTGAGAAGTTTTTATATATCAGGTCCTATTCTCTCTTTTCATCCTGCTCTTCCTATTTTCCTGTCAGTGAAAAGACTTTTGAAGAAGAGCTTTGGTGATGGAATGGTAAAATGAGAGTCAAATGTGAAGAATTAAGTGTCGATGTTTGTTTATTTATTTACTTATTTTTACTTTGGCTGCTTTGGTTTGGCTACAAAATCTTGTGAGGCAGGAAAATAGGGTCTGGAGGCAGGGAACTTGAGGCCAATTCATGCTGATTCAAGGAAAACCACTAAGGTTTGGGGGCGGGAATCTAAGGCCAATTCGTGCTGACCTCCTAAAGCTGGAGCGAAAGGAAAACACTTGGGTTTCAGGACAGAAATCCTAAGGCCAATTAATACCAATTTCCTAAAGCTAAACCAAAACGAAAAACCCCATCTCCCCACCACACCCCAAGAGCAAGGGATCAAAGGCGACTCTCCCTACAACCCTCCCACTCCCCCAAGTCTCAGATGGAAAGGGAGAGTGCCTTGGATTGGCTGCTGGCCAAGCATGGCCATCTCTTCATCTGCATAGGGTGCCAATTCATCTCAGGCTTTAATTAGCCATGGACCAAATCCTTCATCCAGATAAGGGATAACAAATAGAAACATTAAGAAGAGTATTTAAAATCCAGAAAATTTTGTTAACTGGGCCCTTGAGCCACTGGTTTGCGTCCACTCTGTGGAGTGCTTTCTCGCTTTAATAAATCCCTGCTTTTACTGCCTCATTCCTGTGTTTCGTTCCTTTATTACTTTGTGCATTTTGTTCAACTGTTTGTTCAAAATGCCAAGAACCTGGACAACTTACATTCAAGGCCCTCTTTCCAGTAACACCTGCGTAAAACATTTGTACTTATGAGACAACCTTCTTGGAAGTATAGTTTATAATTGCTGTCTCCACCTTTTCACCTTTCATTCATTCTTTTATCTGAGTTCTTTAAAGTTATAAAAGTAACCAGGATCAAATAATAAATTTTTAAAGTTAGTATTTTCTGCTACCTTCCTTTGCATTTCTTTCCTTCTCCCTTGAAAGGAACTAGTAATAATATTTTGGAATATTCCCTTGTACTCCTTTCTCTACCCTCACCTCCAATCACTCTTCAGTCAACTTACTGGCCACTAATTGAGTATCATTTCTTTCAGTCTTTATAGTCTTTGAGCTCTAAGGAATATTGGACACTGCTAATTAACCTTTCTTTTTGAAGACTCTCTCTTTTCTTGCTTTCTATGACCTTCTACTTTTCTAGCTTCTCCCCTGCCTTACTGGTCATTCTTCCTAGTATTTGTTACTAGGGGTGATTCCTCCACCTGCCTGTCAACTTCAGGGCTGTGTCCTACACGGGGTGATCATGTCTCATGACACTCCCTACCCAGAATTATGGGAACTTTTGGACACATAAGAATTTATCCAATCTCTTTACGTTTGTGGGTAAGAAAACCAAAGCAGAGAGAGTGAGGAAGTAATGTGTCAAAGATCATCTCAGAGCCTGAATCTGAAATCATAACTTCCTGACCTAAAATCCTAAAATCAACTATTGCCAATTTCCTGTTCAGTTTCTTTTACTTATGCTGCTTTTCTTATTCTTTTCCTTTTGACTTGGTAATAACCGAATGAAAAAGTAAGCCCAATATTGAAAGATGCCTTTTATGAACCCAGTGATAGTCATACAAACCACGGAAATTTATCTGAGGAAGTCAACAGAAAGAACTAAAGAAAACAGTTTGATTTGTTTTATTTTTCCTGAGAGCAAAAAGGGAAAAGGGCAACAGGCTCCCCTAAAGATTGGGATAATTATAATTAGCACAGAGAGAGCTGAAGCCACTTTTGATGAAGCTCCTCCCAAAATCATTCAGGAAGCAGCAGGCCCTGAAAACAGCCCTAATTCAAACTCAACAACAGTTTCTAACGTAAATAGACACTGAGTCAGCACCAAAGGTCGAGGGCCTAGTGCTTATGTGCCCAGAGTTGTGCAACGCCTTTTTGTACAGTGACTGTATTTTCCATACCAAAAACTAGGTGTATCGTGTGACTGCTAAGAAGATTATTTGAAATTTGGATCATTTTGTAACTGCTGTGCTACGGATTATTGTAGGAATACAAGTCATGATCTTTTACACCCAGCTATTGCAATACAGATAGTTTAACAACTTACCACATAGCAGGGTAGTACAATGGAACTCCATGTATTAGCTTCAGCTCAGCCCTGAAAACCTGAAAACAACAACTATAAATTAACAAAAAGTTTAATTAAAGCCCTTCTATGAGACAGACTAAGAAGTCCTAAAACCAGATCCACCTGCGATACCAATCACTCCCTCCATCTCCGAAAGCAGTTCAAGCTGGAGAGACTGGAGCAGGGAGAGAAAATTTCTTTGAATTGGCTTAGCTGCAAATAATAGCCTTATCCAAGGTCACTTTCCTTCCCGGGGTGGTCCATGTTCAGTGACTGATCCATGAGGTTGTATGAAAAATGAGTCACATTGGGACCACTTTAAGAGGTATTAGAGCTTCAGAACTGCCTGCAGGCTCGGCTGAGGCTGTCACTGTGTTCCATGGCCTCTGTATGTCTCCCATTGCCCACATGCTTCCATTGCGCCCCTTCCACAGGTGCTGATCCCACAGGTGCGCCTTAAGAATGATACTACACAATAAACTCAGAGTCCGCTTCCCAGGAAATGCAGCCTATGACAGGAGCCGGTGGGTGCTTTCCCGTCACCTTAAGCCAAGCAAGCTGTGGCGCTAAGAGAACCATTGAAAAGCTTGATACATGCCTCCTGGATTTAGGAAACATAATGCACTCGGGTTTCTCATGCCAGAGAAAGCTAAGAACCAGAGATAGCAAAACTCAGTGATATAACAAAAGGAGAGGAGAGGAATCTTGCTGTGCTGGAAGTGAGTTGCCTTCCACTGAGGACAGGGCAAGTGTATTAGGAAGACAGAGATCAGAATGGCACACAGACTGATGTGACCCTGCCAGTAACAGACCAGGGATGGAGAACATGTTTCAACTCAATGCCAAATCCAATGACTTGGTGGTGAATGCCTGAGTATTAGGATTAAAGAAGGAGTTGTGGTCTGAATCTGGAATTAGTGAGAAAGATGCTAAAACTAATTAGCAGTATCTCTCACAGTTGCAGGATAAAGGGGCCATTGTAGCGTATTGAAATAGTATCTGCTTTTCACTTTGACTGCAAGCTTCCTGAAGGCAGGTGTTACTTCTTATTCATCTTTGTTCCCCTCGCATTCAGCACTATGGCTGGCACACAATAACCACCTAATATTTTTTGAATAAGTGAGCAATGGCCAGAATTACTAAGAGACCCTTCACTGAATGACTCATAATTAAACATGATGTGAAAACTCTTGAGCCAAGTGGCAGAGAGAGGCCTGTCCGTTGTTTCCTGTGAAAACTCAGAATCCACATTCTCAGATGACAATTTTATAGTGTAGACACTAACTCATACCAGTTGGGATCTTTGCTAGTTAAAGAAGGAAATCTCACCTGACGAATGGATTAATGATCAGGCTGACTGTATTTGCACAGCTGCAGAATCTTCTCAGACAAGATGTTTGAGCACCCCTCTCTTTATGCAGAAAATTTGGTGACCAGGTGATGCCATTAAACCACTTAGGCAGAGCCTAGAGAACGGTGGGAAGGGCTGCATCCATTGAATAACATGATTTGTAGAAATCCCTCGAAAGGCTTCCCTTTCCTTTCTGGGGCGTGTGGTGTGTGTGTGTATACAGGAGATAGAAAGAGACAGGGTGAGAGAGAGTGCTTTTCTGGATTATAAATAAAGCCCTTCAGAATCCACCATGAATCAGGTAAAATGACAACCTGGATGGCCAGGTGTCAGATAACATGCCAGCAGCCTGACTACGTGATGGACCCCATGAACAACTCCTGAGGTATCAAAACAGTATTGTGGAGTTTCTCCTAGAATTCATCCTTTCTGGCCATACACGGTGGCTCATGCCTGTAATCCCAGCACTTTGGGAGGCCGAGGCAGGTGGATCACCTGAGATCAGGAGTTCGAGAGCAGCCTGACCAACATGGAGAAACCCATCTCTACTAAAAATACAAAATTAGCCGGGTGTGGTGGGGCACGCCTGTAATCCCAGTTACTCGGGAGGCTGAGGCAGGAGAATCACTTGAATCCGGGAGGCGGAGGTTGTGGTGAGCCAAGATCGCGCCATTGCACTCCAGCCTGGGCAACAAGAGTGAAACTCTGCCTCAAAAAAAAAAAAAAAAAAAAAAAAAAAAAAAAAAAAAAAAAAATTTCTTCCTTCAGTTCAGCTTCTCTTTGCTCTGCAACCACCCACTGAGTGGAGAACTGTAATGATGCAATCAGGAAAAATCAGTTTTAACAAGACGCCTAGAGTGCTTATTCAATATCGTGCTCATAGAAGTAACTGAATTCACATGTGTAAGTGCCAGGGTCTCATGTGGCCGTAGGATAGACATTAGAAATCTTCTCTACAAGCTGAAAGGAGTTGCAAAATTTACACAGGGCATCATATATGCAAGTGAGATTACTAGGGACGATTTTACTTGCTAAGCCCATGGCTTTGAGTCTTTGGGTTTGTAGGTCCTTCCCTTTGCGGATTCACATGGGAAGGCTGCTTAGTCCCGTAAACTGTTAAATCTGAATTCTTGAAGTTTAGAATAGTGATAGAGGGGGTCTTCAACGGGCAGAAAATGAAGCTTTGGGACTTAATGGCATCTTTAATTCATACCGTCAAATGAATACTGTCAAGCAGGGCAGAGGCAGGAATAGAACCCCTAACGGCTCCAGCCTGAGGGCCAAAGCACTTTTAAATAACAATTATAATAGAAAGCCAAGTGATAATTAAAGGTTATGGTGTGCTCCACTCTTCAAAGCTTTACATGGTATCTAGCATCCTTTTGAACAGATGTGCTGAATGAAGAATCAAAATATAAAAGAAAAATATTGGGCACACAGAGAAAAACTGAAAACACTCGCAAATATTCTCTTACAAAAGGACTAAAAGTCTATTTGTTCTAGACTCTTTGGATCTGGTTTGGGGGACATTCTTTGCCTTTATGTAAATATGTAAACACATCTTTGATTAGAGGTAGAGAAGGGGAGAGATTGAGAGAGAGAGAGATCAAACTCCAAGTCAGTGTTCCCAGTGCTCAACCTTTCAATAATCCACCATGATTACCCTGCAGTAGAAATGTCTCAGCAGATCCAAACTGAAGCAGCCTTAAGGACCCGAAGTGATGTATTGAGGACCTCAAATCACACATGGTCTCTGCTATTTTAGGTAGAGTGGAAACTTGTTTGTGGAATATATTTTCGCAAATTTATTTTTTCTTGACTATGAAACTATCTATAAAAATCAAGGACAAGAGGTGTACAAATAAATTGAAAGGCTGGAAATAAAGAAAATGGAGAATAAAATAGCTTTAAAATTCAAGAGGATTCAATTTATGATGAGAGTAATGAAAGATCCATGGTTGAGTTGATTGGCTTTACACATATGACTTTTTTCCCCTTCCATCTCCTTACCTTCTTCTCTCTGCCTTCCTCCTTTGGAGCACGCTGTAATAGAGAAAAGTTTTACTAGGCTCATCATCCATTTATAGAACCACTGCTCCCCATCTTTCACTTAGCTTGTGCATCAGTGACTTTACCCAATGGCTTCCAGGCCCTGCAAAGCCAGGCATGACCAAAGAGATACTCCATTTTCCTGGTTACAGTTGTTAAAAATACAATGGCAAGTTTTGCAGGAGCCACTGTCAAAGAGGGACTCTCTGGGTGGGGAGGGGTGGCTGCTAAACTGGGAAGAACCTGCCTGTGAAAAAACTGCTAACGGGAAGAAGAGAACCGTGAGTACACGAGTGTCTAGTTTGAGGCCCTAGATTGGCCTTAAGCTAGAAACATCTTGGATTTCCAATTAAGTGAGATAATTTTTTTAAGGTCATTTGAGTAGGTTTCTGGGTTTCTGTTACTTGGCAAAAAACAAGTCTTATTTAATACAGAAACGCAGAGAAAAACTAGAAGTTCTTAGCTTGGAACCCAGACATCCTTAGCTAATTAAATTTCAGAGAACAAGGATTACCTGGAACCCTGCAGTTAAGTTGGCAAAAAGGAAGAACATAGTATCTCTGATCTTATTAAAGCACCTCTCAAACAACCATCAAACTTTTTACAATTTTGCCTTTCATGTTCACCAGAACCTGGGTTCTTTTAAGACATCATGGTGGCTTAGTGGATCAATAAATGGTACCTTTACCCAGCTTGCTCCTTGGCCTCTTGAGATCCTCATTCTGTCATCCCAGGGAGAATCCACTGTCCCCATCCTCCTTACCTAGCTTCCCCTTGTTGTCTGCTTTTCTCCAGGGTAACACCCAGTACACTGTCCCAGTTAAATACTTCCTAACTCATGTACCCTTTAGTTACACTGCCTTCTCAGAAACCAGATACTCCCTACATTCACCAGTATATTCACAGAACCCAGTACCAGGCCTGCTACAGTAAAGTTTGCATTTAATTGAATTTGTGGCTCAGCTCAGACTTTCTGACCAACACTAAGCACCCAGTCTCTGCCTCCTTGGAACTCTAAGGGACTTTCCTGCTTCTGATGCTTGCTGTTTTCTGCTTGACTTTGTCATTAAAAAACCCATGTCTATAAATGTGTAGTTATTGAATACTTACAAATTAATCACTTATGTGCTTTAACTTGTCCAATCTTCACAACAACCTTTCCATCTTACAGATGAAGAGACCAGAACTGAGAGGTTAAGTGGCTTGCCCTGGGTCACCCAGCTAGTAAGAGGAGTGGTCAGAGTCAAAGCAAGCGGTGTATTCCTCATCACTAACATGTTTTCAGCTGGAGCACTACTAGTTCCCTGTGGGCTAAACGTGCATCGTTTATATTGTTGAATTACCCTCCCAACAGCTCTATTAGGTAGGTATGATTATTAGTTCTATTTTCCAGATAAGAAAAATGAGGGTCAGTGAGGTTAAATCATTTGTCCAAGCTTACCTTGCTGATAAGTGACAGGACAGAGAATAAATCCCGAACTGTTTGACCCCAGAGCCCACATTGGTCAACCATTATGCCAATCAGTTTTCTGTTAATTGATTGATGATTGTATCAGAAGCAACTACCAGGGTCATCTGACCTTTAATTACCATCTGTGGTTCTTATGGTTTAAGAGGTATAACAACAGCCACTTCATAGGATTATCATAAGAGCTTCAAGCTATGTTGTAAAGTTCCAAGAGTGTTTGGCATACTAGAGCAAGTGCTCGACAAATGGTAATTATCATTACCATTTTGTTGTTTTTTGAGTGCTTCTTGTGCCAGGTAAGTGCTTTACCTGTATTATCTGATTCAATTATCACATCAACTTCATAAGTACCATTATCATGCTTCTTGTATAGATGTGAGAACTGAGGCTCAGAAAAGTAACTTGCCCCAAATTACATAACTAGTTAGTGCATAGGGCTGCACAATTAGTTGTCTGATGGAGTAGCGTGGTACTAGCACTCTTTATTACTTAGAAAGTTCTGGTAAAGAGATCAGGCAGTCCAATTACCACTGGGTGTATTGACCTCTTCTCGGGTTCTATTGGTTTCTGGTTTTTTGAGTTGTTCCTTAGCCACATGAGCCTCAGCTTTGTAGATAAAGAATTGGAGCCTCTGTAGCCACAACTTTACATAGACAAACTCTGGGGAACAGCAGCTGCTGAAGGGAGAAAGAAAATGGACAGTATTCAGAGCACGAAGGGCTGAACACATGACATTATCCCATTTGAAGCCTCTTTCCACCTGGCCAGCCGAAGGATCCAACAGCTACAGGTGCAAACCCCTTCCTTATCCCATGCTTTTCCTGATGCTCCTCACGGGACCCTGGTACAACATGAGAGAAAGAGAGCTGGCAATTCTCTTGTTAATTTAAGCCTTGTACATTATTCAGACTTTAAAAAAAATCCATATTGAGTCTAAAAGTATCTGGACCAGCTGTCTGTATAGATTAAATAATCCAGATGGCTTCGTGAAATGCTATAGCAGAAAAGAAAGTGTTTTCACCATAGAACGAGTCAATCCAGAAAGCACAGGGGACAATAGATTTCTTTACCTCGTATAACCCAATTTCTTCTCTTCTTAGCTCGGCTGGCTTAAATGTACTGTGCCATCGCCAAATCTTCAGTCTACTTGGGCTATTTAAGTAGAGTCACAATGTTTCCTTTTTCTAGAAAAGATTAAAAAATAAACAACCAAATTTTGATGGTAGAGAATGGCATTTGGAATAAAGGATTAATCAGTTCTGTCACTCTCACTTGGGCAGCAAAATCAAGCCTCTTGTGTTGGGAAATACTGCTGGATGGGATAATTTCCACATTGCCAGGCTGTTTTTCTTTTTAATATCACAGCTGATTTGCTGTGGCGGAGGCTGCTGCAAACTGCTGGCACCATTTCTGGTTACAAAATGTGTCTGCCAAACAGCTCAGTGTAGAAAGAGCCATACTGTATTCTTTGATGGTGGGCTCATTTGGCAGGGAACAGATCTGCATAGAAAGAGACTCAATTCATCTCCCCTGCACCACGTTGTGGGCTGAACAAAGTGAATGTATCAGATTGTCCTTGTGGAAATCAGTGACATAAATTTCTACTCTCTTCACCAATACTGCAGTTGTAAACTTTCCGCTGTTTTAGTGATGTTTCCTTTTACCCTTGTTCCCCGGTACACATGGCAGCAGGAACCCAGGAAAATGCAGATGGTTCACCTCTGCCGCCTCTGTGCTTGAGACACACAAATGAGAGTGGGTGCCGAAAGCTGTTTGAATTCATCATTAATTGTGAAACACTTCTGCCAGTTCTCTTCTGAGCATGAAAAATGTAAAATTAGAAAAATTAGATGAAGTTATAGAATGTAATTCTCTCTCCCGAAAACTCTCAGATCAGTGTACTGTACTCTGCAGATGATGATTACACGGTCTTTTTTTTTTTTTCTGTCTCCATTCACAGATGTCAATACATGGTGAGTGGTTTCCAGAAATTTACTTCATCTACAACTAAAAGCAAGAGAGGAAGACAGCATGAACCACACTGGCACACTGCCAGCTCAGCACTCTCCACCAGGAACTCAGCCCCATGCCAAGCCACTCCTGGAAGCCAAGGCAAGAGAGCTAGGGCACATTTTTAAAGGACACATTTTAAAACAAGAATTACACTGTCACAGCATCTACTTTCTCTCTCTTTCAAAATTCTAGCTCAAAGAATCAACCTCTCACATTAGGGGAAATAGATAATGATTCAGTCAAAGGTGAATAAAAATACATTATTTACATTCATTTCAGAGTTGTTTTAGGCAATGCCTATTTTTAAGTGAAACAAACGAAGAATTTTTTTCTCAATATTGGCTACTGATATTAACATCTAACTAGACAGGAAGCAAGGAACTAAGAGAAGGGAATAGATAATTAAGGCCATCATGCAGTTTTACTCTGAGCTCTGCAAGTCATTTAACCCCACTTTTCATTTATCCATGTGTATATTCAATGCTGAGAATTTATAGTGGCCTCAGAAAGAAATTCTAGGTAATTTTTATTGAGCTCTTACCACGTGGCAGACACTATTCAAAGTGCTTTGCTGTATTCCCGCATTCCATCCTCACAAAATGCTATGAGGTCAGTATTATTTTTAGCCCCATTTCACAGAGGAAAAAATAAAAACATAAAGAGGTTAAGTAATTTTCCCAAGGTAACACAGCTGCTGAGTGTGGAGTGAGGGTGTGAATTGAGGTAGTCAGACTTTAGAGCTGACATTCTAACCAAGTTTACTCCAAAACCATGACGGTGGGGGTGGTCCTAGTGGAGGGCTTTGGAGCCATTTCTGCTTCTGAAGGGTTTATTTTTATACCCTTATTGCCTTCTTTACAGGGATGCTTTGGGAATGAACAAGAGAAGTGTCCTACTGGCAGGAAGAAATAAATGACTCATAGTGAAGAAGGAGGAGGGGCAAAAACCCTTTTAAGCCACAAAGATACCATTTTGTGCACCAGAGGAGGTCACTGAATAAATCACAGGAGAGAAATAGATCTTGGGAGGTCACATGGATAATAGTCCTGCCTTTGGGGAGGACACCCTGCTGCCAGAAAAATGATTCAAGAGAATTCTTGCTGCAGCAAGGGGATTGGGTTACTCATGTTAAACAGTGCCCGAGAGCATATGCTTTATGAAGTTGACCAGATGTCCTGTTTGGTTAGGACTCTCCAGGTTTCTTAATGGCTTTGAAGAGTGTCCTGGGAGTCACCTGGAGCAGGCAGGCTTGGTTCTAGGTCCCCCATTGACACTTTGTAAAGGGCTTTGGGTTACTTTGTGTGTTACCACTTTGCAACTGTTCAGGTCACCGAATAAATCAGAGGATTTGCTAGCCTGGCAATAGTTCAAAGCTCTGTGTCCCTTTTCCTGATTTAGATTTATTTATTCCAACAACTTTTCCTGAGTATTTCTTTGGGCCACACTTGGGGATAAACAAGTCCTGGTCCTTTGCTTCCAGGAGCTCATGGTGAGGAGAGCTGAAGCCCAGTGAACTCTGAGAGATCTAGCGCTCTGCTACTCACCACTAAGGCTCGGTCAGATGAGGAGTAAACAGGATGTCCGTTTTTCTCTCTTCTCAGATGCTCTGTCCCCCATGCCCCATCTTTTTCCCTTCTATTTGACTGGTCAATGACTTTATGCTGATCCAGCATTAGACAATTCTCAGATATTGATTAAAAAATAACAGCTCATGCTTATAAGAGTCCTACATGTGGCACTAATTTAATTCTTATGACAACATTGTGAGATAGTTCATGTTACTAGCTCCATTTTCTACATCAGGACATTGAGGCATGAGAAATTTTAAAATGTGCCCACAGTAAAATGATAATCAGCAGTAGAGACAGGGTTTGGATCTGGGCAGTTTCCCTCCAGAGTGCTTAATCAAGACCACCAGCATACACCATCTTTGTGATAAGGACTGCCATTAAAAAGAATATTTCAAGAGGATACAAGGAAGAAGTTGATGCAGAGATGAGGGAAGACTCTAACCCAGGAAATGATATGACAGCATTTAGTGTGTTTAGAGATTAGCTGGAATCCTTAGGGCTTCTCTGCTGGATGGATCTTGTTTTGCAGATGAGGAAACTGAGACTCCAGGATTAGCTAATCATCAAATAATGAGGGTGTAGCAGAACCAGGATTTGACCTCCTTGTGTTCCTTTCACTGGACTCCTATTGGTATGCAGAGTGGCATAGAGCATGAAAACAAATTCTGCCTCAAAATGAAAGAGGCCATCACTAAGATGAATAAGATGGAACTACAGTTTAAGAGAGAATGCCAGCATGAGGCTGTCTCAGAGATCGCTCAGACTAACCTTTTGCTGGATGAATTAAACTTCTGTCAATAATCTTATTAAAAAGATTGGAGACAAATTTGGGAATTATAGTGACAGATGTCTGCCCCATCTCCTCCCCACAAAACACAACAGGAGAAAATTATGCTTAAAAGCCTAGATGCTGATCCAAGCAATGAAGACTCTGGAGTAAACACATCATGTGCTTCTTCATTAAATGAGCCCTCTGCCTAGGAAATAACCTCAACGGCTTGACACTGGCATTTTGCATTGCTTGCTTATGCCACTTAAATTATAATTTGTTCCATCAGGGGACTTTGAGTCTCAGAGTTGGAAACAGCTCATGGAACACAGAACCAGTATTGGTGGAGTCTTGCTGCCTCCTTGATGTTGCAAGCTTGTCAATGCCATCAGAAAGCTAGCTGTGGTTTACTGAAAATAATTTAGCTGCCTAGGCTTATGCAGACACACTCACACTCACTGACACACACACACATATGCACAGAGACAGAGAGAGAGACATAGACACAGATACATTATGTAGAAAAGTCTCATTGTCTGCTTTTGTTCTAAATCCTGTACAGACTTGCCACCACTCTTACATATCATCATTTGATTAGCTTGTTCTATCTCTTCACTTGTCAGTGAGTCTTTCTCATCTTTTATTCATTTATTTTGTAAAGAAAGTTTAGACTTAAACAGAACTGAGCTTGTCTAGCCCATTCTTTAAAGGCAAGACAACAAAATAATAAGAGTAGTTAATAATAACAGTGCACTCTCTGATATGCACTGAGCTAAGCACTTCACACAACTTAGCTCATTTTGCCCACACAAAAACCCTAATGAGATAGGTACTCTAATTGACCCCGTATGACAGGTAATGAAACCAAGACAGAGGTTATACAACTTGCCCAAATCATGCAGTGCCTCAGATGGGGCCCAACTCTGGCCGATAGAGTCCTCCGCTTGTATTATTGACCTTGCAACTGCTTCCTTGTGATTCTTGAAAGTATGCCAGACTCTGTTAAGCTGAGGATAAGTGTTCTTAATTCCCTTTGAGTTTAGTTATTTTTGAATGGATAAAAAAGAAAATATTTGGCATAACCCTTATTCCCCATAGCAGGGGTATTCTGAGGCATGATTTAAATTTTCCAAGTGACTTAAATATCGAGTTTATAATCTGCCACTCACATTTCTTTGCCTACTTAATGGGAGCATTTTTATTGGAAAGAAATATGTATAAAAAGATATGTAAGCTTTGTGAGAGATGGGTATTCATTGGTTTTGTTAACTACAATATCTTCAGAGCCAGGAACATGTGCCTGAGACTTGGTGAGTGGTCAGTAAATATTCATTGATTAAATGAATGAATAAGAGTTGTAGAGAGAATCCAAGTATCAATCCCATACGGAGTCACACAGGTGCCTATCTCCCTGGTAAGATCATAATAAACTCCTTCAAGGCACCACTAAATGTTGACCTCTAATTTCCTGAGGCAGATTATTCTGAAATCTGGGAACAGTGTCATATTTATTGAAAAGGTCCTTACCCCTGCCTGAGAAAACAAAGTCACATGTCTTTGTGCTTCTGTGTTAAGTTTCTTTGTCCCTTTGGAAATAGAGGGGAAAGGCATAGCAAACAAGCAAACTCATTGACAGTCCTAACCCCGTTAAAGCTATGACCCATGTGCTTCAGTTCATGAGAAACTTGACGTGTAAACACTATCCAAACAGGAATTCTAATGAGTTGTGGTATCTCTCAAACAACATAAATGAGAGTATGATTAAAATAATCTGTTTTCTCCTGTGGACTTAGAAGTTTCTGGAACCCTCTCACTCTCTACTCCACAACCACCTCCCTGGTCTCATCCATTCAACCTCTGTCATCCCACTGGAAGGCCATCTCCTGTCACTCTCCTTCCTCTGCCTTCCCACACAACAGACTCTCAGCATGTTATTTACCCCATGACCTAGGGTTCTCCAGAGAGCAAAATTTCCTCTGTGCTGTCTGTTTTTCCCTGCATCTAGTCTCCTAACTTAGCATGGCCAATGGAAGAACCCTCCACGTAGGATGAGGAAGGAAAAGAGTAGGCAAAATCCAAACTGTCTCTGCAGACAGGGAAGAGGGGAAAAGGCTGTGGATAGTCATAGACTGATACTTTTGTCTCTTTTAGTCATAAAATCACTGCTGCACATTTCAAGGGTATTTCTCCCAATTCTACAGATTTTTAAGAATCTACTAAAATCCTATTTCTCGAATAGTATTTATCAATCACCAAAGAACCCTTAACTTTCCAAAAAGAAACAGCATTTATAAATCCCATAAGCCAGGCTTAGAGTAATGTTTTGTCATAGCTCTTAGCTTTCTACATTATTTTGTAACTTATTTGCTGATTCAAACCAGCATTTAGTTATTTTTTACAAAATAGACTTAAGATTCGTTTTTCTCCTCTGTACAGCACAGCCCACTTGGTTGGTACTATATTAAACTGCTCGCTTGCTGTAGCCATCCTCCTATGTGCATCAAAATTTCTCACTGTCACATTTCTCCCCAGATATTAATAAAGATGAGTGGGAAGGGGAATAAATGCACGAAGTGCTGCTGCTTAGCCTTTCTCAGCCTGTGGATCTTCCCTCATCTGTTTTGAAGACAGGGTGAAGATTAGGCAGGCAGTGAGCCCAGCTGTCTTAGGGAAAATCCCTAAGGGGAGACTCTTGTCCATTGAAACAAACACATTTTTGGATACCAATATGGAAACCTGGATGGAGCCAATTTCCATCCTACAACGCTGCCATTATGACTGGGCACATCAGGATAACAGGAAGCAGATGGCTTTCAGAAAAAAATGAAAAATTCAAGGGCACCACACAGATGGTCTTATTTCCCAAACTTTGAAGGAATTCGCCTGTGAAAGTGTATCTGTTTAATCTCTCCCAAGTAAAAAGGCAAGTAACCCCTAAAGGGCACCATATATTTCTTTTAATAAAAAGTTGGCTCTATAACTTTGTAGATGCAAATGTTTGTCAGTCTTGGGGCCAGAGCAGTGGAAGGTTGCTCCTGGGAAGAGAGTTCTGGGAATGATGTTATATTTACTGAAGCTATATACTTAACCTCTGCCTTTGCCAGCTTGTGTCTGTCTTGGTCTGCATTTCTTTCTACCTTGCTGTTCTCGTTAGCTCTGAGAACCAAGAAGGAAGACGAAGTCATAGATCTAAGAATGACAGACCTGGAAAGGACTATTCGCAAAGGTGACCTAAGGAGACCCTGGAGCTCCAATAGCCTGAGGGCTGAGAGCACAGGCACTAAATCAGAAATGGCATCCAGGAAGCCTGGGACCATACTCTGCCCACAGATGTGTTTATTGGGCTCTTGAAATGTTTAAATAAACACATTTGAATTAAATGGATGCCAACATTTATAAATTAGGAGATTTTACATCTAGTCAGATATTACAAAACATCAGAAGACTAGGGCCTATAATTCCTACACAGCCTCAAAATGCTGGAACTGAGCAGCCATTCTTGAAAACATACACGTGCTCTGACATTTGTCATGGCCCCTTCCTGGCTGTGTTTACTCATTTGTGTTACCTGGCTTGCCTAGGATGCCATGGGCCCCTTTGTCCTAGTTTCCAATCCTGGCTTGGCCACTTACAGTTTATGAGTCATTGGTGACATCAGTCAGAGCTTTTGAATCTTTATCTATTTAGCTTTATAAGAGAGGTAATACCTCATCACAGTGTCAGGTGAGTTAAGTAAGATATTGCATGTAAAGTGCTTAGCCTGATGCCTGGTGCATAAACACTTAATGTATCTTAATCATTATTACCATTAACATTGTTCTTACCATTGAACAAGCTTGTTCAAATATTTTTCTCACTCTCCTTTGTAATATAAATAAGAAAATACAAAATACGGCCACAGATATAAGCCTTCTGTTGCCTGAATCTTTTGGGTCATTAGATGTACTTTGGAACAATTAGATTATGTAATTTGCCCAAAGCCATGTAGAAACTGGGCAACCGTCTATTTCAATTAATCATCATGGGGAGACAGAGCTGAAAGCTAAAGGTTCTATGGAGGAATGCCATGGTGTGGGGCAGGCCAGCTGTGGCACAGAGGTCACTGGTTCCACTTGGCTAGCTAGGTAAGGACACCCACTAATCACCACCAAGACTCAGTGAGTATTGTGGAAGGACAGCTTGGCTGGGAGACAACTGGGTTTCAATCACATCTCCGTCACTTCTAGTTCACATTGGTCATATAACCCTCTGAGTTTTATTCATAATTGGTAAAATGAAGATGGTGACAACTGTCTTGTAGTGTTGTTGTAAATGATAAGCATCAAATGCTTAGCACTCAGTAAGTGCTCAATAAATGATAGTTATAAATAAGAGCCAGAATAAATTATAATAGGTCATCTGTTGAAAATGGCTAAAGTCTTTATTGAAAAATAGCAATCTCTAAGAGTTTAATTATGAACTGCTGCAAAATCTGAGACACATAACCCCAAATTAGTGTCATGTGCTTTTTGAACCACTATAATTATTGTTATTTACTAATCACTATTTTCATTACTGCCTCATTACTCCCAATGATATTCCCAATAATACTCCAGGGGAATTTTTTAAATTTTAAATTTGTGATCCATGGTTTCTTTCTAATATGAATGGTATTATGCCTCCTTTTAATTTTAATTCGGATATAAAAATTCTGCTTTAGCCCTCTTCACTACTTCAGTCTGGTCTTAGCTGATTACAGGAGAGAATCACAAATTATATTTTCACATTATATTCAAAATAGTTTGCCACTCACTGATGTTTTGAAGTTACTTGGAACGAGCACATCTTCATTCTTAAAGCAAAATGTGTTTGCTCAGTTCAGTGTCTTCTCTCTTGAGTAGCCTTACTTCTAAAGCCCCCAAAAGCAGCCTCTTTCTCTTTTTGGTCCTTTCTTATGCAAGTTGGGCATCCCCAATTCAAAACTTTGAAATCCCAAAATGCTCCAAAATCTGAAAATTTTTGAAGGCTGATATGAATGCTGCAAGTGACACTGTTAACACTGCAGAAAGGGCCTATAGACAACATGGTGAAAATGTGTGATGGGCTTATTGAAGGACTAGAGCAGCATGCACTCAAAACAGAACGAGAAATCAGGGCAGTTTATAAAATCAAAGAGAGACTTCTAAAACAAGAAACATTGTTAATGAGGCAGATGAGTCTGGAGGAAACACCCAGCAGAATGCCTCCTCATCCCTTGAGGACCTACTTCCTGGTCCCTCAGCGGCTCCTGATATTTCTTCTCACCTAAAATAAAATACAGTGTTCAGTAATCTTTTAATCAAAAGACAGCATTGCAAGTGGGGACTGCAAGCCTGGCATTGTTTGTTGTTGCATTTGTTGAACAGCTGATGCAGGCATTCTGGTGGTGCCACTGTGCTGCTTAGTTACTCTGAACATTATTTTTTCACTGTATAAATGTATGTCATATTTTTTACTGTTAAGTATTTATGTGTGAATAAGCGTATAAAAATGACTGCTTATCAGTAGCATATAAATTCAGAGTCAGGAATGATGATGCCAAAGGACCAAAGATTGTCCTCATAGGTGGCTGAGATAGTGACGCCTTTGCTTTCTGATGGTTCAGTGTACACAAACTTTGTTTCATGCACAGAACTGTTAAAAACTACTGTATAAAATTACCTTTAAGCTATGTGTATAAGGTATATATGAAACATAAATGAATTTCATGTTTAGATGTGGTTCCCATCCCCAAGCTATCTCATTATATATATGCAAATATTCAGAAAATCTGAACAAAATCCCAAATTTAAAAAACACTTTCCATCTCAAACATTTTGGATAAGGGATGCTCAACCTGTAATGGAGGCTTAGGGGAGCATTTGATCTACCTGCAAAGCTGTCTCTGTTAATATAATTTATTTTCATTCATAGTCTGCAAATATTTATTAGTACCTACTAGTGTCAATCCCTGTTCTGATAGTAAACTGCTATGAGCATTTATATGTCACCTGGCACTGTGCTTCACTGATTTAATTGTCTCATTGATTTAACCTAATGACCTTGTGAGATAGAAACTGCTAATGTCCCTATCTTAGAGAAGAGAAAACTAAAGCATATAAAAGTTAAGTAATTGGCTCAACGTGCTCAGCTAGTTAGATGCTAAGTCAGAAATTAAGCCAGATCTGTCTGATTGTTGAACCCTAAACTTTTTTTTTTTTTTTTTTTTTTTTTTTTGAGACGGAGTCTCACTCTGTCACCCAGGCTGGAGTGCAGTGGCCGGATCTCAGCTCACTGCAAGCTCCGCCTCCCGGTGAACCCTAAACGTTTAATCATTGTACCAGAGTGTCTCAAAGTGGGGGCCTAAATTTGTGACCTGCTGCATTAGAATCACTTAGGTTGACTGCTAAGATTATAGAATGCTTAAGAGGCATAAAATGCTTAGTGCACAGTAAGTGCTCAATAAATTGTTAATGATAAATAAGGGCCAGATTAATTATATAAAAATTATAATAGGTCATCTATTGAAAATAGCTGAAGTCTTTATTGAAAAATGGCAATCCCTAAGAGCTTAATTATGAACTGCTGCAAAATCTGAGACACATAACCCCAAATTAATGTCATATGCTTTTTGAACCATTATAATTATTGTTATTTACTAATCAGTATTTTCGTTAATGCCTCATTACTCCCAATGACATTCCCAATAATGTTCCAGGGGATTTTTTTTTAAATTTAAATTTGTGATTCAAAACTAGTCCTAGACCTACTAAGTTTGCATTTTTAGTAAATTATCTGGAGAATTTCTATGCACAGCTTAAGAATTTTGAGAGCCACTGACAAGAGTTTTTGAATACCAGATTTAAGAAAATGGGTCTAAGATGGGAAGCTTCTTCAAAGTGAAGGTGAACTTTAACAAAAGAAAGTAGATAAGGATCCACACTAAGAATCACTTGTGAAAGATGCCCTCGAGGGCTAAAGAAATGCTATATAATTAAAATGTGCTGACATTCTGCCTCTGCTTCCTTTCAAGGCTGTAGTCACAAGGAATATGACTCTAAAACCCAGTTGTACGTAGGGTAGTACTGAGTCACTTTCTAAAATTTCAAAAAAAACCATACAGCATGCTTCCAACTCTAGAATTTCCAAATAAGAGGATTCAAACGCAGCAATGTGGTTGGGGTAGAGGGTGGGATGGAGGTGGGGGGCAGATCTAAAAAACCCAATCATTTGGGTTGGTTTTGGAGTGGGTTAGGAGAGCTCTCCTAAGCCATTCTTTGTGCCATTACTACTGAAGGCTTATACTTGATCAGACAGTGACTCTTCAGCATCAGATGATGGCAGCCAGGAGGTGAATTAACTCATGTAGGACTGATATTTATAAACTTGTATAATAGAAGTGAAAGGGGGCAAATTGCAAACATGATTCCCAAACAACCAATTATTTCTGTGATGAAAACACCCTCTCCTAGGTGATCTATGTCATGGACAAGTTCCCTTCGTTCTGGGGAGGCTGGGCTGGTTATTTCTCTGCTGTTCAGAAAACAGCTCTGAACTTCTAGCCTGCTGGTGGTGAGTCACCAGTGTCAGCTTTGTGCACAAAGGTTCAACTTTTCCTTTCCTGTGACCATATCTTAATGTGCAGAAGAACATTGTCTAAATGTAAATGCTCTATTAAGACAGAGACAAAACTGCTTCAACATTGCAGGGGAGGGAAACAAAATTCTTTTAAACAAATAGAAAAGCAAAACTCACTCAATAAAGGAAAAGTAACTAATAGACACAGAATAATCAGTAGTCTACTGTTTCATGAACTTACTGTTTTGGGCTTTTCTTTTTTTTAATGTAAAATTAGTAAAAGTTTAATAACAATGGAGAAAGCATGCTTTTCTGAGCACTAGTATTTCTTATTAGGCTCCTAAAAGATTGAGGAGAATATCTTTTAATTGCTTGCTAACACCAAAGCCCCTCTGATTTTTCTTCCCATATCAATAAAGTTTTATGAGATTCCTTATTTCGAAGCCCTGCAAAGTAGAAATATTTGTTGTAAGGCAGAGCTGAGCTTTTTATTGCTCCTCTGCAGAATAAGAACTTCCCAAGGGAATGAACCTACAGACTTCAGGCCTCCTTCCCTTGTCTCCTACAAGGTAGACCGTTGGTCAAGCCTCGATGAGTCTCTTCATATTACCTCCTTCCCTGACCACCATTTACTCATTTTCTCCTTCATCCCTTCTGTCATGCTCTTGGTGACTTCTCAAACCCGGTCTTCTTACAGTGGTAATCATGATGATGATGATGTTGATGATAAGCATTGGCTACTAACAGCTCACTGTTGCTCTGAAAAGAGACCTGAGACCAGAGACCTGCCTGAACTCCAAAGCCTGCCTGCACCCGAGGACTGATGTGGAATATGAATGTCCAGCCCCCATGCCACAAATCAGGTCAGCCTGTGGTGTTATTCACAACCTAGAATTCTATCTAGTAGGATCTCCTGCTTCTCCCACTTTCTCAATAAATCCTTGTACAAGAAAACCCATCTGAGGCTCTCTCTAGGGAAAGTGACCTAAGACACTCGACCTTCTCTGCATCATGGGGCCGCTTTAAGGACAAATATGAAAATAAATAATAAGTAAAAAATAGTTCATATAATTAAACAAATAAATACAATTTAATAGACGTTAACAAAAGTAAAACACTTAAAACAGTGACTGGCACATAGAAATTGCTGAATAAGTATTTGTTTTTATTAACGTTATAATGTTATTCCTCCAAATAGCTCGTGAATCTGTTTGCTCCTCTCTGACCCCACTGCCCTTGCTCCAGACTAGACTTTCCTCATTTGTTATTTTGATTACAATAAATTTCTCCTTATCTGATCTCCCTTCCCTCTCTTCCTCTCTCTTTTCCTTCCTTCTACGAATATTTGAGTGTTTATTATGTGCCAGGCACTGTTCTAGGGGTGAATTTAGGTAAGTGACATAGCTGAGTCTCAATTTCCTCGCTTGTAAAACAGGCTGCTGTAAATCTACCACATCCTGGGGCAGTGGCAGGATGAAACGAAAATATGCACATTAAGCACTTATCTCATGCTTAGGAAGCACTCTATAACCTTTTTCTTTTCATTTCTTATCTCTCCTTGCTAATCATTTCCAGGACTGAAATAGATAACAGAGACACCCAAAGGGTTCTTGTTTACTGCTCATGCTCTCCATTTGATAGACATATTCTTCTATTTAAAGGCCTTGTAATAGAGCTTTTCTACCAATGATAACCTTGTTTTCCCCAACAAAAGCACCATGTTCTTGGCATGTATTATTTTAATGTGCTTGCTACATATAAATCTTGTCAAACCATGAGTTGATGTTAAGGGCTACGCCATGAATTTCCAGCAAGGGGTCCACCTTGAGCAGGTTAGCAATCTCCTTTATGTCAAAGGCCCCACACTCCACCCCACATGTGGCCACCCCAGTTAATGAGAACATGGCCCATGATGAAAGCCTGTGTGTTGCATGCAAGCCGAGATAGCAGGGTGAACAGAGAATAAAGCAGAGCTTGAACCCAGTTATGTAAACAGTTCTTTCCGTTTCTTGATCTTTGTGGAAGAAGTTTTTTCATCCTGCCTCCTTCAGTTCAGGTTCCGGGGTTTCACAATTTCCTGGGTTCCTTTTGAGGTCTGCCATAGTTTAAATGAATAAAACACAAAAGTAAACTTCATCCAGGACTTCCGCTGGGTTCCAGCAGAATGCAGGAGGACTGCTTGGTGCATTTATTGTGTGTGGTTTGAAGATCAGACCTTATCTACAGTTTCTGGATACTGGAAGGGTGTGTGTGTGTCTGTGTGTGTGTGTGTGTGTACTCACACTGAATTACTTTACATTTTCATTTTATTTTTGCATATTTTTTCCCTCCAAGTTTAGTTCATGTTTCATTCTTCACTTTGAAAAATGATTCTATAGGAGTTTTGCTCAGTTGAAAACTTAGATTTTTTCTGTCAAATACAAGATGGTAACAGAAGCTTAAAATGCACTGTTTTGTTTGTTTTTAGACATGACTATTCACAATAATTTGCTAAGACAGCGCATATTTCTTTTGATTTATAGAATCCCACTTAAGTGCTGTCTATCGTCATAGTAATTATGGGTATTTAGATAGGAGACATATATGTTTTAACCTTGATTTCTTTCTTAATATTTGAGCTTCTAACTGGTTTTATGATTCTTTCATGTAATTAGGTGGCTTAGTTGAGAAAGGAGTGCCTCCAACTGAGTTAAAAAATAAATATGAATACAAGATGGAATAGTTAGGAGTGAATGAGGAATTGTCTTGAAACTAACAGATTTTGAAATTTATTTTTAATGTTCTTACAATATTTGCTCTAAGAATCTATATTCAAAGAGATGTGAAAGAAAGGCCATAATATTTACAATAATAGTGTCTCTATAAACTTTCTATTTCATTCCAAGCACTAAAAGTGCTTCAGATACATTGTCGTTGCCTCAATAGAAGGAAGGGAGAGGGTCTGTTGTATGCCCAACTTGAAAGGAGGATACAATGGGTTAGTGATGGGAAAACTAAAACATGAATAGCTTAGGGCCAAGAGGTTGTTATATTCTTCACCAGGGTACAGAGGAAACAACTATCTGTGTATTTTAAAAATATATTTATCAAACATTTTCATGTACCTACTATGTGCAAGGCTGGGCTGGGTATGATGCGGGAAAAAAAAGTAATCTTTCATAGTTCCTGATCTCAAGGGAGGTGAGATCTCCTGGTGAGACAAGGGTGCTTACACTTGTAAGAGTATAGCTAAGGGGCAGGGGTGGGATCTGTGAGACCCCAGCTTCCACGTTGCATGTGCAAGCACTGGATTATAATGCAGGCAGTCACTTTTCAATCTCAGCCGTCAAGTCCATGCCTGCTGAACCTGAATCTGAGAGAGACTAGTCAGATGGAGGCTCCTCTCCATATTCACTGTTCATCCTTCCATCCATTCATTAATGCATTTGTGCATTTAGCTAATTCTCGTTGAGCATGGTAAGAAGTCATGTGCTGGGTGCTGAACCAAATAGGAACTGTGCTAGGAGCTGAGAACAGGGAAGGGAACTGGAGACCACTGTGGTGCTTACATTCTGGTAGGGAAGACAGATATTTAGTAATTTCTCAACTCATTAATTGTATTTGTAATAAAGGCTTTGGAAGAGGTACAGAGTGTTAAGGGTGATCCTAAGCTGCTTTTTTTTTTTTTTTTTTTTTTTTTGAGACGGAGTCTGCTCAGTCGCCCAGGCTGGAGTGCAGTGGCACGATGTCGGCTCACTGCAGGCTCTGCCTTCCGGGTTCACATCATTCTCCTGCCTCAGCCTCCCAAGTAGCTGAGACTACAGGCACCCACCACCGTGCCCAGCTAATTTTTTGGATTTTTAGTAGAGGGGTTTCACCGTGTTAGCCAGGATGGTCTCGATCTCCTGATCCCGTGATCGACCCGCCTTGGTCTCCCAAAGTGCTGGGATTACAGGCATGAGCTACCGAGCCCGGCCCCAGGAAAGCTTTTTCCTGAAAGTAAAAGTGACTAAACCGAGGCCTATAGAAGCTAGCTGGGTGACAGAAAAGTTGGGGTGCAGGGAAGGAAAACCTCCTGGGTAGAGAAAATGGACTGTGAATGCCCTGAGGGGGTTGATAACCTAGAAGTTGGGCAGTGCGCCTTCACATTAGAGGTGAGCAGAACTGAGGCTCTGTCGACAGGCAGGCTTTAGAGAAGGAAGGGCCTGGGGTCCACTTCTGGAAGTTTGATCTGGATCCTGAGAGTCAGAAGAGGCCACTGAGGGGTTGGAAGCAGAAGAACAAACCTGATAACATTTGCATTTAAATGTCCTCTTGGGCCGCAATGTGGAGAATAGGTTTCAAGGGCCCGGATCAGGGAGGTGGTGATGGAGATGGAGAGAAGAGGCTGTGAGATGTAGACATCAGAAAGACTCTTAAAGTGGGGATTCAGGCAGCCCTGAGGGCTGCCTTCCCCTCACTCAGCCCACTTTTAGGACAGAGTTCTTGAGCTGCCTTCAGGAGCCACTGGCCCTTGGGAGGGAGGCGAGGCGGAGGGTAGCACTTGTGCTTGTGTCCTCCCCAACAAAGACGGTCTAGTACTCCCTGCACCAGTTCTACAGAGGCAGGGGCTGCCATTATTGTTGCCCACATTTCTGTGTACTTCGACCCAGCTATTAAATGGACTTCCTCATAGATACCCCAAGGAAAGAGGCAGGAGTAAATTCATGCGTTACACGGTATAGTTACAAGCCACCATGTCTTTAGGCATGGATGCATTTTGAAGATGGTTTGATATATTCCACAGAATTGGATATATTCCATAGAATCTAAGAGTGAAATATAAAGCCAACATGTTATAGATGCCCAGATTTGTCTGTCAAAAGGAGAAACAGAGATGTTTCTACTTCAGATATGAGATAAAACAAAAAACCGTGTGGCATTTTCAGTCTACCCAGTTAGTGGACTGCTGAGACCAAGTTTTACTGCTCAGTTTAGTTGTTTCTAATTTTGTTTTGAAATAAACTTACCATTTGGATGATCAAATTAATCAATTTGGGTAGTTATTTTGGCGCTGTATGGACACGAATACTTACAGCCTTAATGGCTCATGGGTTTTTCTTGGTTTAAACTACCAGTGACATGATTCAAAGTGGTATAGAGTAGAAGGAAAAAACTCAGGTAAATGATTAACTGACTGGCTCTGTGACTTAGAAATGTGCCTTTGGATTATGGAATTGCATCACACACTCTGAAACTAAGGAGATTTTGGAATGGTTGGGGTATATGTTATGATAACAAAAATAATAGCTACTGTGTATTGGATATAGACACTGTTGCATGTACTTTCTAAGAACCAACTTTTTGTATACACCTAATAATATAAATGCTTTTATTATAGTAATTTTGTCAAGATGAAACGAGGCTTAGAAAAAATAGGTAATTTTGTTCCAGATCACAGCTAATAATTGACAGGGTCAGGATTTGGCCTCAGGTCTTTCTAAGTCTAGAGTTTACATCTAAATTGTTACCTCTGCCCTCTGCTTCTGTGAAAGACGAAACAAAATCCCATGAATCATTTCTCAGTGTTACCACCAAAATTTCCTATTAGTAAAATGGGGCCAATTTCAGCTAGCAGATAATATTATTTAATTTTTTGTACTATTTTTATTATGCCAGTGAATTCCTTAGGTAATGATTTTCTTTAAATTTGCATATTTGTCTTAGGTTATCTGAAAGTTATGTAAATGTACTTGAAATGTACTTGAAAATAACTAAAATGTCTTATAACTGTTTTTTTCCATATTATGATAGAAACGGAGGAAGCTTGGAGATGGTTTTAAGCAAACTCAGAACCTTTGATAATCATTAACATGTGTCATAGTAATTTAAGAAATGGAGATAATTTAAAATTCTGGAGAAAAATGTCAGTTTAACTGAAGATCTAAAAGGCTTAAATTTCCACTGGAAAATTTAATATTCTTATTTTACCCCAGGCAATTCTATTACGCATTAAAAAATCTGATAGGAGTAACAGAAAGAGAAAGTTGATTGACAACTTTCCTGGAAACAAGTAGAAGGGGTGTGAGAAGAGAAAGCTTGGTATTGCAAAAGGCTTAGACTTTGGAGGCGATTTAAGTCCTGGGTCAAATCTCAAGTCTGCCACTTAAGAACCTTGAGCCTAGGAAAGTTTCCTAAACTCTCTGAACTTTACCTTTCTCATGTTTAAAATGGGAAACTATACCTCCATAAGGGGACGCATGCGAGGATTTAACGAGGTAGCAATAACATTATTGCTATTTGCTGGTATTTCATTATGTACCAGGCATTATTTATCTCAATTAATCATACAACAAGAAGAACACATAGAAAAAGTATTATCATCCTCATAGATGAATGCACTGAAGCTTACAGAGGCTGTGTTATTTGTCCAAGGTCATTTGCTTTGGGGAAAGGAGCTATAATTCACCTGCATCTGTTCTGATTGCCAAGGCCAGGCTCTTCAACCCTGGATGATAAACTGCTTCAGTGTCACAGCGAAAGCTGTCATTTACTAAACATTTTGTACAAGGCCTATGCTGAATGCTTTGTGTACATTATTTCCTTTAACAGTTTGATGAGAGGGACATTATCATCCCCACTTCACAGATAAATCAATTTTGAGGCTAGGAAACTTAAGTCATTTGCCCAAGGTTGCCGTGGTAGGTGATGGAGCTGAGATCTGAATCCAGATTAGTCTAGTTTTAAAGCTATTGCATTTGTTTTCCATGATGTGTGTCATAGAGCTGGGCCAGAGTTTACCATATTGTAGGTGGTGTTGGTGATTTTTATTGAAATGTTTTTGTTGTGTCATCGACCTCCAACCCCACAGAATAGCTTGACAGTAGTTCCAGTTAAACTGAGAAGGTGAGAAAACTCCACTGGCTATTCTGGGCCAAAGGAATCCAAGTCTCTTCTTCATTTCTTTTTTTTTTTTTCTATTTTTTTAATTTAACTTTTGTTTTAAGTTTAGGGGTACATGTGCAGGTTTGTCACATAGGTAAATGTGTGTCACCGGGGTTTGTTGTTAAGATTATTTCATCACCCAGGTATTAAGCCTAGCACCCATTAGTTATTTTTCCTGACCCTCTCCATCCTCCCACCCCCTTACCTCTGATAGGCCCCAGTGTGTGTTGTTCCCCTCTATGTGTCCATGCATTCTCATTATTTAGCTCCCACTTATAAGTGAGAACATGTGGTATTTGGTTTTCTGCTCCTATGTTAGTTTGCTAAGGATAATGGCTTCCAGCCCCATACATGTCCCTGCTCATGATCTCATTCTTTTTTATGACTGCATGGTATTCCATGGTGTATATGTACCAAATTTTTTTTTATCCAATCTACCATTGATCGGCAGTTAGGTTGATTCCATGTCTTTGCTATTGTGAATAGTGTTGCAATGAACATATGCTTATGTCATTATGATATAACAGTTTATATTTCTTTGTGTATATACTCAGTAATGGGATTGCTGGGCCAACTGGTATTTCTGTTTTCAGGTCTTGGAGGAATTGCCACACCGTCTTCCACAAGGGTTGAACCTAATTTTCACTCCTGCCAACAGTGTATAAGTGTTCCCTTTTCTCTACAACTTCACCAGCATCTGTTATATTTTGATTTTTAATAATAACCATGGTGACTGGTGTGAGATGGTATCTCATTGTTGTTTTGGTTTGCATTTCTCTAATGATCAGTGATGTTGAGCTTTTTTAAAATATGGTTGTTGGCCACATGTATGTCTTCTTTATAGAAGTGTCTGTTCATGCCTTTTGCCCACTTTCTAATGGGGTTATTGTTGTTCTTGTAAATTTGTTTAAGTTCCTTGAGATGCTGAATATTAGACCTTTGTCAGATGCATAGTTTGCAAAAATTTTCTCCTACTCTGTAGGTTGTCTGTTCACTCTGTTGGTAGTTTATTTTGCTGTGCAGAAGCTCTTTAGTTTAATTAGATCCCATTTGTCAACTTTTGCTTTTCTTGCAGTTGCTTTTGGCACCTTCATCATGAAATTTTTGCCCATTCCTATGTCCAGAATGGTATTACCTAGGTTACCTTCCAGAGTTTTTATAGTTTTGGGTTTTACATTTAAATATTTAGTCCATCTTGAGTTAATTTTTGTATAAGGTGTAGGGAAGGGGTCCAGTTTCAATCTTCTGCATATAGCTAGTCAGTTATCCCAGCACCATTTCTTGAATAGGGTGCTCTTCCCCATTGCTTGTTTTTGTCCGATTTGTTGAAGATCAGATAGTTGTAGGTATGCAGCCTTATTTCTGGGATCTGTATTCTGTTTCATTGGTCTATGTGTTTGCTTTTGTACCAGTTCCATGCTGTTTTTACTACTGTAAAAGTTTGAAGTGGGGTAGTATGGTATAGTTTGAAGTTGGGTAGTGTGATGCCTCCAGCTTTGTTTTTGGCTTTAGAATTGCCTTGGCTATTTGTGCTCTTTTTCATTTCATATGGATTTTAAAATAGTTTTTTCTAGTTATCTGAAGAATGTCGTTGGTAGTTTAATAGGAATAGCATTTAATCTGTAAATTGCTTTGGACAGTATGGCTATTTTCATGACATTGATTCTTTCTATCCATGAGCATGGCCATTCTTCACATCTTAAACCCAAACATTCTCCTTCCATAATCTTTAGTGGCAGTCCAACTTCAGGATTAGAATATCTGATTATAAAGGAGCATAAAATGCTAAAACATGTTGTCAACAAAGCATGGAATGTGTATCAATCATTTGCACATGTTGTGATTCTAGGCCTTCTGGGAAAAACCAAAATAGAAGGCCTGATCCTTGCCTTGGAGAAGTTTGCATGCAACATATTTACCCTCTGCTTGGGCCTCCTTCCAAAGGATGGCTGTGTTAGAAAATACTGTTTTCAACAGGATGACAGGATGAATGTTCTTGGGCCAGAGTGTGGCTGATACAGCAGGTATGTTTGATATATTATATCACAAAGATGATCTTCTATTTTGCTAGCTCATTTTATGAAGTTTTCTGGGGATCTTAGGAAAGGAAAACTCCACCCTATGTTATATTTTAAGGATATTGTCCTCATTTGGCAACTGTGAAGTAGAAAATGTGTTGAACTGGGACAGTGGAGACTTGGGTCTTAGTCCTAATCTGTCTCTAACCAGCTGTGGGACCTGGGACAAGTAATTTCACCTCCTTGGGTCTCAGTTTTGTCAATGTCAAAGCCAAGTGATGACCTGAATGACTTCTAAAGTTATTTTCAGAACTAATGAGAAACTTGAACTTGCTTCTTTCTTCCATGAAGAGGCTCTTCCTGCCTTCATGTGAAGTTGAATCCTTGCTATGAGTTAAAATGTACACATAGCCTGAATCTCCTTCTTTTTGATTCCCTCCTGCCCAAGCGTACTATCTATTTTCACACTGCTATAAAGGACTGCCTGAGACTGGGTACTTTATAAAGAAAAAAAGGTTTAATTTTCTCACAGTTCTGCATGGTTGGGGAGGCCTCAGGAAACTTATAATCATGATTGAAAGGCGAAGGGGAAGCAAGGCACGTGTTAGGTGGCAGCAGGAGGAAGAGAGTGCAGGGGAAACTGCCCCTTTAAACATCAGATTTCATGAGAACTCACTATCATGAGAACAGCATGTGGGAACCACCGCCATGATCCAATCACCTCCCACCAGGTCCCTCTCTCAACACCTGCGGATTACAATTCAAGATGAGATTTGGACAGGGTCACAGAGCCAAACCATATCACCAAGGGTACCCTGAATTACTGTCAGCACCAATATTGATGTCAATTGCTCTCTGTTTAACTCTGTCTGGTTTAGTGATGTAGACAGGCTGCTTTAAAAACAAAGCATGTTTGTCTAAATTCAAGTTTATCAGAAATTATATCTATCCTCTTTTTACTTAAGAATTATTGCTGGTTTGTGACAAGCAGGACTTGCAAATAGAAAGTGAATTTAAAGAGAGAATTGAGGTAAGGATAAGAAAGGTAAAACAACAGGAACTATATTGTATTATTTCAAATGAAACTGATATTTTAGAGGTGAGGTAACGCTAACTTAAAATAATGCTTTGAGAAAACAGGGAGTATATAAAGAATCACAATCAGAATAGAAGTTCTTTGGCATACTTTTGTTCATAGTATTCAAGTTTTGAGTGAGGGAAACGAAACCCATTCAATAATTTAAAGAGAAATGTTAAAAATAGTTTCCTTTTTCTGACATCTTTTTCATAACTCAAAAGAACAAAAGGAACTTTATCTTTTTGACAAATTATTTCCAAAAACGATCATTTTTCATTTTTCTTCAAGGAGACAAAAATGATTATTTTAATTGCTAATGTCTAACAGGTGTGGGTTTACTGATGGCCAAGCTCTTTACCGTGTTACTGGATGTAGAATTCCTTCTATGCCATGATCACCATGCTTCATTATGTCTCAAAAACTCATCTTCAAAGAAGACTCACTCCCAGTACAAAGGCCCATTTTGTTCCCTGTCTTTCCTTAGCACTTGTTTCCGGATTTTGAAAATGTGTCATTTTAGCACAGATCATGTCTATAAGCACTACATGAGTAGATTTTGATTTCACTAGCCCATTTAATTAAGATCATTTTATTTTTCCTGAGACGGAGTCTCTGTCGCCCAGGCTGGAGTGCAGTGGCATGATCTCGACTCACTGCCACCTCTGCCTCCCAGGTTCAAGCGATTCTCCTGCCTCAGCCTCCCAAGTAGCTGGGATTACAGGTGCATGCCACCACGCCCAGCTAATTTTTTGTGTTTTTGGTAGAGATGGGGTTTCGCCATGTTGGCCAGGGTGGTCTCGAACTCCTGACCTCGTGATCCACTCGCCTTGGCCTCTGAAAGTACTGGGATTACAGGCGTGAGCCACTGCTCCCAGCCTAATTGACAGCATCTTAATAACTACTGGTGATCACAGGCTTTGAGAAATGCCATAATGGTTATACAATGTTAAAGTTAGTTCAAATTTCCATGGATGACAACATAATATTAATTCAGCGGACTGAGAGACTTTTAGTAGGTCCTGGTGGGTGAGCTCTTTCTGATTCTGTCAATTTTGTAAATGATTCATAGAGAAGAATTAATATGCTTTTTAAAAAGTCTATAGACACTGCATTACAAGATGACATCAATGTTACTGAAGGCAGAAAATAAAATTAAAAAATGATTTGGAGCTTTTAGAGGTGTTACAAATGCTATTGAAGCTAAATAGTGTTCATCATAGAAATAAAATAAAAGCTCATAAGCTTATAAAAGCTAAGACTTACCAGCATAAATACTACTGTTTGAGAAATATAAGAAAGACTTAATTAAATATAAATGATTAATGCACCAGGATGGGAAATAGAGAAGTGAGAAGAGCCTTTCGTTTAGATCAGTAAAAGAGAATCACCTTACAATAGCAAAGACCCTTTTTATACTTGTTTACCTTTAGTTGCTGGTCATAGTCAAGCATTTGCAACTGCCTTATGTTGGAAGTCTCTGTCCTCTTTGAAGATCAGTCTTTGAGACATAAATAAGCATGGGAAATACAACATTGAAAGAATTCTAGGTTCAATACCGTGTGTGTGTGTGTGTGTGTGTGTGTGTGTGTGTGTGTGTGTGTGTGTAGTCCAGGAGACTGGATTCTAAAGGTTGAGAGAATATGTTAACATAGCACCTCCTAAGACTTCTAACCTAAGTGGGGTGATACTTTTTTGAAATATTTTTACCTGATCACCTTAGTCCAGTACAACTGTGTGCGTTCAACAGGCAGTAGACATGAATCTATCATAAATCACACCCTGAGGCAGGAAATATCTTCAATCATTTTACCTCAAAACCTTAATCATTTAGGTTAAAATTCTCCCTTCACTGTGGCAGAAGACTCATGTGAATGTGTATATTTTCTAGGAATTTTGCAAGGTAGACATAATTTCTTCTTTAAGAAAATAACTTCTAAGTCATATGTGGTTCATTATTTATTCCCCGTGCATTTGTTTTAATCATGTGTAGTTTATAGTTATGTCCAGACATAAGAAGTTAATGGAAGAAATGAAACCATTGCCTCCACAAGAGAAAGGGGTATCCAGAGTCTTTCATAAATATTTGTTGAATACTCAACTGTGCATAAGGCCTACTTTCAATGTCAATAGAGATGCAAAGATAAGTTGGTTAATCATGCTACTGTACTTTGCACTAGGCAAATCACATCTGGAGAAGTGCATACAGTTTTATGTTTCTTGTTTGAAATGTTTGACCTAGGGGTAAGAAATATGTTATGTGGAGGAAATAAAAATAATTAGTGATGTCAAACCTGAGGAAGAAGAGGCTGGTGAAAACAACATAGTAAACCCCCAAACCCCAAGTAATCAAAGACTAGTTCTATTTTATTCTTCCAGCTTCTTGCATCTTGGCATAAAGTAAATATTCAATAATTATCTATGAATTGAATTTTTCAGGGAAAATCAAGTTAGAGAGGGATGAGATGTGTTTTGTGCAGCTCAGAGGTGCAGAAATAGGGATAAGAACAGAAGTTGTATAGCTACAGATTCTGCCTTAGTATAAGGAAGAACTTTTTGACACTGGCTTTTAAGGGTAGAGGCTGCGCATAAAGTGTTGAGTTTACTAAAAGTAGAAATAAATGTTCAACCAAATAAATGTGGGGTAGTTATTACAGAGGTAATTTCTGCTTTGGGTGGAAGATTTAACCAAATAATTGCCAATATTCTATAATAGTATAATTAAGTTACCTTGACAAGTTTTACATTGATTGTCTTAATGGTTTATAAAAAATGTACATAATTACTTCCATTTTTCTTTCCAATATATCTAGGAGAAGAAAGTATGGTCACACACACAAAGAATCATAACTTGAACACTTGATTTGTATGTCAGTAGATTTTCATCTTACTGGTAAAAAGAGTTCATTGATAGACTCAAGCACAGAAATCCAGCCTCTATGCCTAGCCGTAAAATCACAGGATTAGTATGTCTATACTACATGGGTAGAAATATCCCTTAGCATGTAGCTACTTCGGGGTATGACCCACTCCCCCTAAACTGTGATTCACTTTTCAGCTTCAACCCTTATTCTCATTTTCCACTGGCACCCTGTGTAGACAGGTCCTCAGAAAGCAATTGAGGCCATGATGTTTCCTTGTGATGCCAACCCAATGGGCGGCATGTCTCCTGCTGCTCTCTCAGCCACTTCCAGAGTAGTGAGAAAAGTTCAGGGATTCTGCAAGTTGACAAACACAGCTGCAACTGCCAGCTGGACTCGGAAAAGTAACAGGCACAGAATGAGGAAAGGACTTGGTGAACTGACCAAATTCTACAGTGTCAAATCTGGCTGGTTAAGATCAGACAGAATCAACCTATTTTCATGACAGAAAAAAAGAAAAACCAGACCAGTTAATAAAACCAACACATTTTCAACCCATGGCAATTACATGCCTGTAAGTCATAAATCTTTCTCTAAAACATTTTTCTCAAAATTGTTTTGTGAGTTTCATATCATTTAATAATTTAAATCAGTGACCTTAATATGTTATTCCATTGTGCTTATACTAATCACATTAATCATAAGGAGTTATCAGTTATATGCTTTACCATTTTTCTATCTGAACTTAATACACAGGATCTCATACTGGGTTAACTGATATGTAGGATAAAACTCTCTGAGCCCAGTTAAAATATTTTAAGTGGTCCACATTTGAGCAGAAGCTCTGAGCCCACAGACTGATGATATTAATTATGATCACCACCACCACCACCACTGCCAATATTTGAACAATCATTCTGAGGTAGTGTGCTTTTAAATACTTCAACAAGGTAGATTTTATTCCTATTACTAAAATAAGAGAAAACCTCTGCAACATTGAGAAGTTAAGCACCCCACAAGGTCACACAGGTACTCATTGGTAGAGGTGGGATGTGAACCTGTATCATCTGACTTTAGAGTCTTTGCTCTACAACCATCTCCCATCTGTCTATAGTCAGAGAATGAAAGCACCAAAAGATTACTTAGTATACCCTTTAATTTTATTGAATAAAGGACCAGATTGAGCCCCAGAAAGAGGGTATGATTTCAAAACTCCTAATGATTCTCAATGACAGAGCATTTTTGACCCCCTTCTGGCATTAGAGACCTAGTCTACTTGGGCACTGGCTAAATGACACTAAGTGTCTAGACATGTGGATGCAATGATGATGCATCTTCCCTGCTGTTTCTGACTTTCTCCTTTCTGAGAATGGAAACCATACATGCAGTTCACTGTCTAAAATTATTAACATAACTTTACTATTCCACTACCTCCATCAACATAATTTTACTATTCGAGAATATTCTTGCTCAGAAAGAGAACAGTTGTAAAAAAATTTAATTATTCATTCCAGGAACTTCCTAAAAGGCCTATAAATTTTTTAATAGAAAGCATCAGGCTGGGAATGTTGGCTTATGCCTGTAATCCCAGCACTTTGGGAGGCCAAGGCAGGAAGACTATTTGAGGCCCACCTAGCCAAAATAGTGAGACCCCATTGCTACAAAAAATAAAAAAATTAGCACGGTGTGGAGGCATGCATGTGTGGTAGTTCTAGCTACTCAGGAGGCTGAGGCAAGAGAATCACTTGAGGCCAGGAGTTAGAAGTCACAGTAAGCTTTGATGGTGCCACTGCACCTCAACCTGGGCAACAAAGTGTGATCCCCTCTCAAAAAAAGACAAAAGCATAAAATAATGTTTTATATCTCAAGACTCTTTGAAATTCTTGCCTGAAAATTCTCACCTTGCTGTTTCCAGCAATCCTTAACTATTCTATCATGATACTTACCCAGTGCTAGCTAAACACCCTGCATTGAAAGTCTTATCTTAAACCAGATGTCGGGATCTTAATACATATTCCAACTTTACTCTTCTCTGAGATGCTAGTAAGGTTCTACTGAGGGATGTTATACCTCACTGCACCAGGTAGTAAACTCAGTTTTGTCAACAGGAAGTTCTGGTGTTTTGTGAGGTCAGCATTTGACACCTCTCAAGGGGAAGTTGGTCACTTCTTCTAGAAAGGTTTCCTTGACAACTCTTCCTCAGCCCAAAAGGAAACAAAAGCAGCTAGGACCTGTTCAAGTGCTGAATATTCAAAATGTTTTGACATTGTTAGTATGCTCATCATTTTTCTTGTCATTATCTAAGTCCGAGCAAAATATTCTCAGTATATAAATACTAGAGGATTCATGATGTATCAACGCGTTTTCATGCTTGATGTTTGCTCTTTGTTTACATTTTCTCTACGACTTCATCAAAAATCATGTTTTGCTTACTTAAATGAATTATTGTAGGTAGAAACAGCATAATTTAGTGAGAAAAAAACAAAAAAATGTGTGTCTTTACTGGATATCATCAAGAAAAATTGGTATACAAATTAAATTGGCACATTATGGAAATGTTAACTTTTTCTCAAAGATAATTTACTTTTCTGTTGTTTTGTTTTTTGTATGTATGATGTTACAAAAAGTGTTTGAAATGTGTATGCATAGTTAAAAAATAATAAAAGAAGTTCTCGTGTACTTACTCTCTAAGTAGAGAAAGAAAATGTTACCAGGACATCCAATGTCCCTATTTTAAGTTTTACAATGTATTATTATGGTTTCTAGACGTACTTTCTACAAGGATATTTCTTAAACTTACTGGCCAGTGGCTACGTAAACCTGTCATTCTAGTGTCATTGCCTACAATCTGATTCATGGTAAGTGTCTCATCTGTTTAGAAAAGGGATTGATAATGGATCTTTCAGATGAAGAAAACCTATTAAATTAGAAAAAGGCTTGGTAATTTACTCAATATAGTGATTTCTTTTTCTGTTTATCTCCCTTGGTCCATAATGAAATTGTTCTTGTATGCTTCCCTGCTCCCATGACAATTTGTACCAGTGCCCAGACCCCATTCAGAGTCCTGTCTCTGCACTATCATTTCTAGGCCCAGTGAGGACTGTGTGTTTGTTCACCATCCTATCCCCAAGCTCTCCATAGTGCCTTGTACATGATGTGTGCTCAGTTCATGTTGATTAAATGAATCGCTGGCATTCTTGGAAGAGCTAGTTGAGGTACTAGCAGCCTATGAAGCTAAAGAAATCTTCGGTTGTTCTTTAACATTCTCATCCACTTCTTGCCTTCTTTCCCTTTGCCTTTCCTACCCCCTTGATGCCTGAGCCTTAGGTATATATCACTGACATCAACCCCAAGCACACCCACTCACATTGGGAGAGTACAGAATGAGTAGATTGATAGTCCTGATTTATCCTGGCTTCCCTTCATTATACTTTTCTTTTTGATCATGTATTTTCTTTTTAATTATTATTACTATTTTTTGAGACAGGGTCTCACTCTTTCACTCAGGCTGAAGTGCAGTGGTGCAATCTTGGCTTACTGCAACCTCCGCCTCCGGGGTTCAAGTGATTCATCTGCCTCAGCCTCCTGAGTAGCTGAGATTACAGGGACCTGCCATGACGCCTGGCTAATTTTTTGTATTTTTAGTAGAGATGGGGTTTCACCATATTGGCCAGGCTGGTCTCGCAACTCCTGACCTCGTTCGTGATCCGCCTGCCTGGGCCTCCCAAAGTGCTGGGATTACAGGTGTGAGCCACCATGCCTGGCCTTTGATCATTTATTTTCCATTAAAATTTTTCATTAATTTTTTTCATTTCAAACAGAAATCATATTGTTTGTAAGGAAGGAAATAGTCCAGATATATAAAGAAATACCTTTTCCAACTCTACCTTCCCCAACAACTGATGTTAACAGTTATCTATCTATCTATCTATCTATCTATCTATCTATCTATCACCTATGTGTCTACATAGATGCACAGGACATTCACCAACTTGCCATGCTGCTCTCAGAAAGAATTGTATTATACACATTATTCTGCAGCTTTATTTTTTCACTCAACAACAAGTCACAGTTTGTAGATGTTAATCTAACTTGTTTTTAGTGACTACGTATGTTTCCTAATATAGATGTTCTGTAATATATCTATTCCTTTTTTAATTATTTTCAGTTATTTGCTATTTCTAGCAATGCTGCAGCAAATCTCCTTTTGTGTGTATATCTGCAAATTTTCTATCGTTTGCTCCATTAACTGCCAAAATAAAACCGAAATTAGAATTGCTTGGACTTCTTTTTATTGAAGGTGCTACAGGAGTTTCTTTATTCAAGGCAAAATAAGGCAACCAATAAGGGGATGAGTCATTTCAACTCATTTTTAAGAGGGCATGGAATTTTGCTGCAATGTAAGCTGAAATGAGACTTTTTAAAAAGTTTCTAATTTTATCTTGTGGTCCTGGCACAACATCAATGAAAAGAAATCAAAATGAAAAACGAAGGCTTTCTGTTCAAATAAAATATAAATAGAGACCTAGAATGAGTTGGATGGCAACTGCATCTTGTTAGAAAAATATCGTTTTACTACAAAATAAATGAAACATTTACAGTTCCAATTCCATTTGGGAATGATGTATGTTTCAAGGCACAATTCCTCTTGGTAATCACAAACTCAGAACTCCTTGGATCTTCATGATATAAGAGAGAGTTCAAACATCCAGCTGCCTCCCACAGAAAGCCTGTAATTGGAGTGGAAAGAGTACAGATAATGCATAACTCGTACCCCGTATAAGGAAAGCCCACAAGGCATACAGAATTGTTTGCACTGTATTCAAAATGTTTGTGTGACAGGAAGGATTCTTAAAACTAGTTTGGAAACTAATATTTGAAGCAGAATGCATGCTCATGAAAAATATTTACATCATGAACATGTCCTTTAAAAGTGTTACAGGATTACATATTACATCAAACTGCTTTTCCCTGTACATATACCTTATTACATATAAAAATGGCAATCATAATTTTTCACAACTTATTCCTTTCATTTTCAGAGATGAAACTCTTCTTATAAACACCATTCTTTGCTATTCCCTGAACCTGCAAAGAAAAACAGGACAAATATAGTTATTCCTTCCCTTCCACCCTACCCCAGCCTATAGTGAGGAGACAAGTGATGACAAAGCAGTGTGTTGGATGTTGTAAAATGGGGAGTTAAAGATGGCTTGAGAGGGCACATCTTGCCTGGACTTGGGATTCTTCTGGATCCAGGAAAGGAAGACCTTTGGGAGCCAGGAATGTCTGAACTGAGAGACAAGTCGGATTTGGGTGAAAAGTATTTCCGGAAGAGGATACATTCTCAAAAGTCAGGGAGCAATAAAAAATGCAAATTCATTAAGGCAGTAAAAACGTTTGAAATGGACAGAACATAGTAAATATAGAAAAATAGGGATACTGAGGGATCAGGCTATATCCACAAGGAAAAAAAAAAAAAAAAAAACCACGGGATTTTTGCTTCTGCAAGATCACACTGGTTGCAATGTGGAGAATAGGATAGGAGTGTGGCAAAAACAGAGCCCTAGAGACCAGCTAAGAAGGTGTTGCCAATTTTTGAGGTAAGATGATGGTGGCCTGATATAGAGAAATGGTAGTGGAGATGCAGAAAAAGGAATAGACTCAATTTTCAAGTTTATGCTGGGAGTCTTACGTTTTATTATTCTTATTATTCTTATTATACTTTAAGTTCTAGGGTACATGTGCATAACATGCAGGTTTGTTACATATGTATACTTGTGCCATGTTGGTGTGCTGCACCCATCAACTCGTCAGCACCCATCAACTCGTCATTTACATCAGGTATAACTCCCAATGCCATCCCTCTCCCCTCCCCCCTCCCCATGATAGGCCCCGGTGTGTGATGTTCCCCTTCCCGAGTCCAAGTGATCTCATTGTTCAGTTCCCACCTATGAGTGAGAACATGCGGTGTTTGGTTTTCTGTTCTTGTGACAGTTTGCTGAGAATGATGGTTTCCAGCTGCATCCACGTCCCTACAAAGGACGCAAACTCATCCTTTTTTATGGCTGCATAGTATTCCATGGTGTATATGTGCCACATTTTCTTAATCCAGTCTGTCACTGTTGGACATTTGGGTTGATTCCAAGTCTTTACTATTGTGAATAGTGCCGCAATAAACATATGTGTGCATGTGTCTTTATAGCAGCATGATTTATGATCCTTTGGGTATATACCCAGTAATGGGATGGCTGGGTCATATGGTACATCTAGTCCCTGTTTGCAGATGACATGATTGTATATTTAGAGTCTTACTTATTTGGAAGTAGAACATCTGACAGCCCTGTCGTTGGTTTGTGACAATTTCTTTTCTCAAGAAGTAGAGGAAGCAAGGAGGGGTGCAGTTCCTTTGGATTTAATTCTAACCAGTGTAGAAGAAACAATTGATGCTATGGCGACTGCTCCTGTGGAAAGGTGTAGTGGTTTAGCTAACTAGCCAGCCAAAAAAAGCTAGCCAAGGCTCAACATGCATGCTTAGAAACCTATCCAGAGATAGAGAATTTCCTCTATTATTGAATAACTTTGGTTCTAGAAGTGTGTATGTAAGTTTGTTTATTATTCTCATGTTCAAAATAACACTATATAATGTTTGTTATTGTTGGAACTAAGAGGTGACACAGTTTTGGTGTGACTTTTGTTTTTGTATAGGGAGATTAATAAATGTCATATAGGGTACTATCATTTAATAAAAGGTAAACTGGACAAATGGAGTATGCTTAGAACTGGACAACCATGATAATAAAGAATGCTAAAGCATGTCATCCACTAAAATATTTTTGAGCAGAGGCTGTGAGTAAGGCACTGTTCAAGGAGATGAAGACAGTGGTGAACCAGATAGACTTAATTCTGTAGTCACGGAATTATATGTGGATCAGTTAAAGAAAGTGGACCATGGATAAGAGACAAGCATAAGATTCAGCTTCGATGAGCTAAAATGCTGTCATGTGGAACAGGGATCTGATAAATTCTGTAAGACTTCAGAAAGTAAAATTAGGGCCAATGAGCAGAATCTGCAAGAGGAGAATTCCAACTCTTAAGGAGGAACAACTTTCTAAAAGCTCTGATTGTATAGTTGTGAGATAAACTGAATGAGGAGGTGTGGTAGTGGGTTCTTTATTTTAAGTAACTGGATGCACATTTGACATGTATTTCATTTAAACTTTAAATCATTTTATGAGATCATTATGATTATTAATCTGATTTTACACATGAGGTAGCAGAGGTTTAGCGATTGCACAGTTAGAATATAGCAGAGCCACGATATGACTTACTGTGCTCTAGTCTCCTGCGAACTCTGCCACCTCCCTTGCCTAATAAAAAGGCTGAATAAATGGTGGTCAAATGATTCCTTCAAGTAAAGAAAGGGAGGGTGAACTACAGAGCTGTAAGGGTCTTCCTAAACTTCACATTGAACTATTTTAGTTATTTCTAGCATATGAGAAATGTATACTAAAAATATCCTTCAAATAACAAAATTATAGAGATGGAGCACAGATCAGCTGCTGCCAGGGCTTGGAGGATGAGTGGTAGGTGCATGTGCTTATAAAAGGGATTTTCATGGTGATGGAATTGTTGTGTATTTTGATTTTGGTAGTGGTCACAAGAATCCACACATGTGATAAAATTGCACAGAACTGAATACACACACACAAGTGCATATAAAACTGGAGATACCAAATTAAAGTAGATGGATGTCAATGTTTGCTTGTGATATTGTATAATTATGCAAGATGTTACTACTGAGTGAGATGACATAAGGGTATACACACCTCTATGTATTATTTCTTACCACTATATGTAAAACTATAATTATTTTAAAATACAACATTAAAAATTTAAAAATATACATGACTCAAGCACACAAGAAGAACTATGTGAACACTGGCTCTTTTCTTTCTCTTCCAACTTTCCTCCAATGTGGATCCTCCAATGTGGGAAACCAGGAGTTATTGCATAATGCTGTCCCTGTATATTCCCAGGATCAAATCTGACTAAGATACTTTCCCCAAATTTCTGTGTCTTGGAGACAATAATTCCACTTAGTGCTTTTATTCTCATTCTTCCACAACACAGGAAAATGACCTCAGGAAAATGCGTGCTGGGGGATCACAAAAGCCCCAGTATTTGCTGGTTTTAGTAAGTAGAACTAAGGAGAAAAAATATGCATAATCAAACCATAAAATTAGATTCTTCAACATTTTATAAATCCAGTGTTTGGGTGGTAGCTTGACTAATATCTCCAAAGAGGATTGACTCAGACATCCAGCTTTTTGAAGAGCATCAGAAGAATGTTACCTTTTTTATTTTATTCCTCTGATTATAAAGGTAATGCATCTACCTTATTTTTAAGAAAGAAAATATAAAAATTATCTATAGTTCCATGACTGAAATATACACACTGATTTTTAAAATTCTCTTGTTTTTCTTGATCAGGACACTTTTGATTTTAAACGATAGATACTCATTCACACTGGACATGCTTCAGGTATAACAAAATCCAGGACTCAAGTGATGTACTTAGGGCTCATTTTCAGGCCCTTCAACTCCTGGCTCTGTTTGCTTGTGTGTTGGTTCCATTCATAGGCAGGTTCTTCCCTCTTGGTTGCAGCAGGTCCAGGCTTTTTTTTTTTTTTTTACATGTGGGCAATGTTACATAGAAAGTAAACTTCTTCCCGACAGCTCTAATAAAGTCCCCAAAATGGAGTAACTAACTTGACTTGGCTAAGAGTACATTTTTGAACTGATCACTAATCAAATAGTTAAATTGTGCTTATTTTCCAGGACTGGGTCACACATATGAAATCAGGGCAGGAGATGAGGGTGTGGCATCAGAGAGCTTTTACCAATATAATTCTATTATTAGAATTTGGGAGAATGCATGCCAAGTAGAGAAAAACATGATGTCTACTTATCTTTTGTGTGTATATGTTTGTATATACAAACACACACGTATATTTTTGTGAATAATGTAAGGATAAAATTGAAACTTATTTCTCCAGCCCTCTAGGTTGTAACGATAAAGAAACCATAAAGATGTATATGGAAATGTCAGGGATTCAGAATAGCCAAAACAGTCTTGAAAAAGAATAGGTTTGAAGGACTACTACTTTCTGACTTCAAAACGTATTACAAAACTACAATAAATAAGATTGTATGGTACTGGCATAAAAATAGAGACACAAATCAGTGGAATAAAACAGAAAGTCCAAAAATGAACTCATACATTTGTGGTCAGTTGATTTTCAACAAAGGAGACCAAGACAGTGTAATGGAGGTGATGGGAGGGTGGAGGGTGGGCGGGGGGTGGAGGGGGAAAATTAGGTTTTTCAAAAAATAGTGCTGAGACAACTGGATGTCTACGTGTAAAAGGATGAAGCTGGACCCCTCCCTCACATCATGTGCAAAATTAACTCAAAATGGGTCATAGACCTAAATATAACAGTGAAAACCATACAACTTTTAGAAGAAACTGTAGGAATAAATCTTCATGACCTTCTGTTATGCAAATCTTTCTTAAAACAATACCAAAAGTGCAAGCAACAAATGAAAAAAATAGATAAATTGGACTTTATGGAAATTAAATACTTTACAGAAATATAAAAACATATTAAAATATAAATTATGAAACTTAATTTATATTTTCTGTTGCATCACTACAACCATCAATATATTTGGCCAATGAAGGCAACAAGTGCAGAAACATAAATTGGAAAACAAAGAAACGAGAACCAAATAGAGAAAGAATTAAACTCGTTTTCTTTTTTTTCTCTTGCTTTTGAGATGGAATCTCACTCTATCGCCCAGGCTGGAGCGCAGTGGTGTGATCTTAGCTCACTGCAACCTCTGCCTCCTGGGTTCAAGCAATTCTCCTGCCTCAGCCTCCCGAGTAGCTGGGACTACAGACGCGTGCCACTACACCCAGCTAATTTTTTTTTTTTTTTTTTTTTTTTAGTAGAAACGGGGTGTCACCGTGTTAGCCAGGATGGTCTCGATCTCCTGACCTCATGATCCACCTGCCTCGGCCCCCTAAAGCGCTGGGATTACAGGCGCAAGCCACCGCGCCCAGCTAAACTTGTTTTCTTGAGTTAATGGCACAGAATTTTCCATTTCTGGTAAAACTCTTTTGAATATATTAAAGGCGGATTTTCTGAAAAAAAAAGGGGGGGTGGGGGAGTAAAATGAATTTTGGACGATGTGAAATGGTACTAAAGATTTTATTTAACTCTTTATTAATGAAGGAACCAATAAAATGATGTAATCAGTTCAAAGTAGAATCCAAAAAGCACATATACATAGAGATCAGGAATATTAGAATGAATTTACAAATTTTCACTCACAAAACTGGCTATGGGGAGAGGCAGGAATGAAAAAGGAGGGTTATCCCACCACTAGATGGAATTCATGTGTATAGACAAGAATTAGTTTCATTGCTATCAGTTATTTACAATTTACAGATTCATAAAGTAGCTAAAAAGCTAGCATCAGATAACCTGGAAGGGTATATGCTAAACAATGCATAGTTTTGCATTGAAGATAGACAGTATTCTTTTCTGATTATTCCATATTTCCTTATGAATATTTTAGTAATCACTATATCATCAGGTTTCTGTTTTCTAGTCTTTTGTCCTAACTCCACTGTAGTAAGGATATCACTTTACATTTTTTTTAAATACAAATAAATCTAAGGCCACTATCGTCAAGTTAATATCCACTTAGTACTTGTATGATGAATTATTACAGTTGTGAAGATAATGTAACTTCTTATATGCTGAGACTGTGAAGCAGAGTTGGCTGTTAGTGCTAAGTATATAAGACATTAACAAAAAAGGATAATGAAAAACACCATAAATAGGAAAATGCTACCATGCTGCTTAATGTTTTCCAAACGTTGAGTCAAGATTTACTTGTGGGTCATGAAATCAAAGAGTCATAACAAAATTAAGAACAGAAAATGTGAAAGTGTGGCATATATGGTGAAGTTAAGAATTGTTTCATAAAACCTTGGTTGCAGGATGTGCTCTGGGTCACAATGTGAAATCTACTTCTACCATAGGTCAGAGTCAGTGGAAAGTCATTACTGTGGCTAGTACCTAACATGTTAAAGAGAAAGTCTATGTAGTCTTCACTCAGTATGAGTCACCACTAGACAATATTCAATATTCACCACCTCCTCAATATTCAAATCCTGGATAGCCTGAGAAAGTCAATGACATGCATTGTGCTGAGATCATGTGGTTCAGGTTAGAACAGTTTTTCTGGGCTTTGACTGAATCTCACAGATCTAATTGTGTTTTTATTGCCATGTTTGCTAAATGTCCTTGGTAAAGAGTGGAGTCTCCAAGGAACGCTGGTCAAGGTATGTCACCTTTTCACTAAAATAAACATGACTTTATTTCTCAACTAGGAATAGTCTCAACATAACTGAAAAATTCAAACACATTTTGAACTGCTTGAACTGCCTTTATTATATATTTCACACATTATCTAACATCAAATTATGTTATGATCACTTTTTTTCAGCAACTTACTGATTTTGTATGTTTTTATATAGAAATGGTTTAAATTCAAGTGGAACCTGGAGAGTTCAAACTGTCTGAAAGTTCTACCTAATCTTTTCTACCAAATCAATGCATAAGGCACTGGTAACTTCTTAGGTGCTTTCTCATAACCTCTACAATTTCCCTTCTGTATTCTGAAAATAAGCATCTATTTTTTCAATCTGTTGTAAGCTGCCATATATACAAGCTTATTACATCTTACAACCAGACTTCCACTTGTAAATTGCCTCCTCCTCCCCATATAGAAATTCTGGAGCTGCCACTCATATTTCTTGAGAATCCCAGTGACTCACTGTAGAATCAGATCTGCCTTTTCTCAATTTCTGGCATCCTTCCAATATCTTTCAGATGAGAAATGGGGTTGAAATTGGACAATATTTTCTACCACCCCCAAGGACAAGATTTCAAAATCTTTACCCCGAGGCTTTCAAAGGCCAGGCATGTAATGCCAAATACATGCAAGATGTTCTCCACTATGAAGTCCCTTGAACTCTGAATTTAAACCTCAAAAAAATCTAAATGTGAACTTTTTGTCTGTCCCCCAGAACAGCTATTTTCTCCTACTGACTTTCTGTGTCTATGAAGACCCCTTGTTTTTCCAGACACCAAGACTCAAAACTTCAAGACCATCTTGGACTCCTTTTTTGATTCTCACCTTCTCCATTTAATCCATCATGAAAGTTTACATCTTTCAACCAATTCAAAATCTGCTAGCTGGGCTCTAAACCTACTTCACAGTGTTTGTTCTGTGCAAGAAGGTGTCATGAGAGTGTCTCTTGATTGACCCAATTGATGAGACCAGAAATAAATACAACATGACAACATGGTAGGAGCAGTTTTCTATTTCTAGCTTAAAATAAATCTAAAACATAATAGGAACTTATTAGGAAGAACAATGGCTTTGTAATTTTCTGTCCTTTAAAAAATAAAATTCTCCTTTTCACAAGATTATTAAACACTCATTCCAATGTTTAAAAAATATTACGTGTATATGACTATATTTTATTTTACTTTATAGTAAGTTCCTTCTATAGTCCTGAATATACAGATTGCTAGTTAAAATTAAAGCAGCCTGTAATCCTACCACTTAGGGAGGCTGAGGTGGGCAAATTGCTTGAGCTCAGGTTCAACACCAGCCTGGGCAATATGGCAAAACCCTGTCTCTACACAAATTACGAAAATTAGCTGGGTGTGGTGGTGTGTGCCTGTGGATCCAGCTACTCAGGAGGCTGAGGTGGAAGAATCGCCTGAGCCCAGGAGATTGAGCCTCAGTGAGCTATGATCACGCCACTGCACTCCAGCCTGAGGGACAGAGTGAGACCCTATCTCAGTAAATAAATAAATATGTAAATAAAACTAAAGCAGAGCCCATGATTTCCTTTCTACTGTTTTCTAATTCTTCTTTAAATGAGTCACTTTTCACCTTTCTTTTCCACAACTGGAAAATCAACAAATACATTTTAAGCTACTGAAGGCCAATAGGTTTCAATTCCCTTATTGACTAAGATTGACAGTTACTACTTGGAGTGCTATGTCAGGAAGAATTGTGAGTCACAACCAGGTCCTGCCGGAAGGAGTACCATGCTCAATTAGTGAGGTCCTCTGTGAGCTTGAGAAGGGATCATGATGGCTCACATGTCATCCTAGGTTGAAACAAGAATCAAGGCCAATCTGAAAGTAGAAGAGTTTGTCACTTAGATGGCATACTTGAATGCTACGTAATTAAGGCTTTTGGCACAAAAGTGGCTACTTTGCCATCCTGTCGCAATACTGAAATTCTAGGATTAGCAACTCTTAAAGACATTTTGAAACCTTTCACTATTAAAAAAGTTTTTGAAAACTTTTTAATTAAAATACTACCTTTATTGTTCTTATTCTGGGAAAGTGAATGGGTTTAAGTCATTATCAGTAAACAGCTAAGGAGGAAGTAGTCTATCAGATTGATTGTCAACCTTGAGTGTGGATGAAAGAAATGACCTTTGTAAGGAAATATGGGGTGCATTTATTAGAAGGAGAAAGTGAGAACCAGGAAGATGAAACTGTGAGTAGAAAGAGAACTGAAATTGGAGTTGGATGGCAACAAGGATGTCTTTGTCTTAGCTTCCCATCTCCTCTTTGAAAAAAGCTTTAAAAAAAAGTAAAAGAAAAACTAATAAAACTAAACAAAAAATAAAAAGAAAAATAAATCAAATCTTGGTAAGACTAATCCTTAATATTCTTTAAAAAGGCTCCAAATTGTCGTCGTTCTTTATCCCTTACTAGGGTAGCAGTAGCATATCAAAGAAGCACAAACAACTTATTGAATTCGATTCTAGGTGGACATAGCTTTGTGCCTGCTAAAAGGAAATAAGGATTTAGGCTCTTTAGATTATAATGGTGACAGCAACAACAGCAATAAATACAATGGCCACCACTCCTGATTGTACCATGTCTCGGTTTTGCTCCAAAATGCACGTACATGCTGGATCTCCTTTAATCCTCATCCAATCCATGATGCATCACTCTAATTATCTCTGATTTACAGCTGGACTTTAGCAGTCTGCTTAAAGTCACACAATGAGCAAATGACAGAATTTAAACCCAAGTCTTTCTTAGGCCAAACCTATTTCCACCTTTCTCCCTTGACTGTGTTCTCTTTCAGCTTCTTACTGAGACCTAGGTAACTGTCCATGTCAGCTCTAGGGCTCAGACAAGATGATACACACGTGCAGGAAATATGAGAGAGAAAAAGCTACAACTCCATAGCATGAAAAGTGATTTTCTTATTGTTTATACTTAAATGAGACTCTCTGCACTATAATTCTCTCATTTCCACACTTTGTATGGATATATAAATTCTCCCAAAATAGGATTCAGGTGATATTTACATAGTAACATTAACCCTGAGTCTCTCAGTGGGAAAAATCCTATAAACTGATGATAATACTCTTGTTGGCACAGGATAATATTAGGAAACCAAAGAAAACATTTTCTGGTTTTTGTACCTTGAATAAACAGATGTTTAAAACTCTACTCTCCCTACATTTACCAAGCATATAAATGAGACCTAATTAGACAGAAATTCCATGTAACGTGTTCCAAAGCCCTAGTTTAGTCATCCACTATAAACACTGTAAATGAATAAAATGTAGTGTATTAAACAATTTAGAGTAATGGTTCCTTAAATTCAACCGATACAGTATCACAGTGCACTGAGTAACAAAAAGTGACTGAAGTTTTGTTATTTTATTTGGAAAAACAATTACCACAGAAAAGTACATAGTATGAAAACATTCATGTGTCCTCACCCCAGAATTAATTAACATTTTGCCATATGTGCTTCTGAAATTGTGTTTAATAAAGACAAAATCAAACATTACAAAGAAAGCTGCAGTATTTTTGTATCCCTCCCAGGTGGCACATCCCTTTCTCTTTCTCTCCCTCTCCAGAGTCAGCATCTCTTTGGAACTTGTTGAATATCCTCCAATTCATGATTTCGTATTTTACTAGTTAGGCAGACACAAAATGTTATAGCATTATTTGTGACTTGAAATTTTATAAAAATGGTCTATTTCACATTTTTCATTCTGTTATTTGCATTTTTTAACTAAACGTGGTGTCTATCCAACTTAATACATATATGTATATCTATCTGTGTTAACTGCTATGTAGTATTCCAATTTATAACTACATCAGAGTTTATCCAACCATTTATCAAGGACATTTAGTGCTGTCCAGCACTCCCCACTTTTGTTCCTATTGCAAAAGACTTCTTGTGTACATGTACACGTGTGGTTTCTAGGCTATATACCTAGCAGTGAAATTGCTGGGTTGGAGGCATTTGCATTTTCAACTTAACTAGACAATTGCCAAATTGCTTTCCAAAGTGATTGTAGCATTTTATACTCCCACCAGCAGTGTACTAGAGTTCCCACTTCAAATAGACTTAAAAACACTTCAAATTGTCTGACTTTTGAATATAGGAACTTTGATTTTGATTTCTTATTTTGCCAGCTCTTCGGTTGCATACATGGTATGCCATTGAAGTGCTTGGCATGCATTTTTATTATCATTAATAAAGAGCACACATAAACAGCACTGATGCCTTAAAATCACATTTGAAGCAGATATGTATTGGATGTATTTGGTTACAAGACAATATAATAGAACAAAATAAAGATTTTTTTTGTAGATATTTATTGAATTAAGCAACCACTAGGCAACACACATAGACTGGGAAAAGTATAATTGTTTTATATTAGTTTTCTTTCCTTGCATATCATCTGTTTATTTTATTTTAATTAGTCTATTTTTTGAGATGGAGTCTTGCTCTGTCACCAGGTTAGAGTGCAGTGGCATGATCTCGGCTCACTGCAACCTCCGCTTCCCAGGTTCAAACGATTCTCCTGCCTCAGCCTCCAGAGTAGCTGGGACTACAGGTGGGCACCACCATGCCCAGCTTATTTTTGTATTTTTAGTAGAGATGGGGTTTCACCATGTTGGCCAGGATGGTCTCGATCTCTTGACCTCATAATCTACCTGCCTTGGCCTCCCAAAGTGCTAGGATTACAGGCGTAAGCCACAGTGCCTGGCCCCACTTGTTTTTTATCAGTGTTTGGCACCACACTGACACTGACTGTTTCTCTTTTATTTGTACTTAGAAAATCTTCACTTGGTACAGAGGCACAGCAATTGTTTCATCTAATAACCCCTGAGGGATTGTATTAATGTTATAGAATTAATAGTTACTATCTATAGTCTTGCAAAACTTTTTTATATAAAGCTAAAATGTCAAGCCCAGAGAAAGAGAAAGAGGGTGAAAGGATGAAATAGCAAAAAAAAAAAAAAAAAAAAAAAGAGAGAGAGATGAGAGAGATGTTATAAAATAGACTTCCTCTCTTTAAACATAGCATTGAAAATCAATATTTCCATTACTTCTGGTTGTGATGATGATATACATGTTAGCATCTCAGCTGATAACAACTGAGTGGCTGATCCGTAAAAATATACTTCTGTGGTTTCATATTGATTGCACATTTCCTTCTCCTTTAGACTTATGAATGGGTCTACAAGTTCACAAAAAGAGAAAGAAACAATGGCATAACATTTACAGTTGTTTCTCAAAAGACGAATGTTATACTTAGAAGCAGTATAGAAAGGAAGAAGAAATACTATGATTGTTTGCTTCCTTACTTTTTCCATCTTGTGGATGTGAGAATGATGATAGACCAAAAAACAAACAAACAAACAAACAAACAAAAACCCAAGAATTCATGCACAACAGAATTTTAGAGATTCACGGGCCATTGGAGAACATCCAACTGAAGGCCTTCATTTTACAGTTAGAAAAATTGAGGCATTAAAATAACTAGTCCAGGCTGGGCATGGTGGGTCATGCCTGTAATCCCAGCATTTTGGGAGGCTGAGGCGGGCGGATCACCTGAGGTCAGGAGTTTGAGACCAAACTGGCCAACATGGCAAAACCCTGTCTCTACTAAAAATACAAATTTAGTCAGGTGTGGTGGTATGCCTGTAGTCCCAGCTACTTGGGAGGCTGAGGCAGAAGAATTGCTTGAACCTGGGAGGTGGGGGTTTCAGTGAGCCAAGATAGAGCCACTGCACTCCAGTCTTGGTCAGACAGTGTGAGATTCTGTCTCAAAAAAATAACAAACAAATAAACAAAAATCTTGTACAGGGTGCATTTTCCTCTTCATTACTTTGGCTGTTCTTGTTTTCTCCATGGAAGGGAGAAATCACATCTCTTTTCATGAAGAAATATCTTAGCTTGGTTGGCTTCAATTACCTGATCTTTGGAGCATCACACTCAAACCCACCACATCAATGTGTCATTACCTTTTTCTCCAAAATAGCATTAATGGCAGAGGAAACTAAGCATGACACCTGGGAGATGTTTTCAATTTTTTCTTGAAAATTCACATGAATTTTGTAATTTTACTCTGATATTTGGTGTTTTTAATCATGATACTGTGCTTATTCTAATTTAAAAACATCAAATCTGTGGGTAAAATTGGTACTCCAGTAAGATGTATTATGTCCATCCTGTTCTTCTATTTAACAAATATTTAATGAGTACTATTTTTTTCTGCTAAGAATGCAACAGAGGTCACTGCTCCTCTTGACATTGACAGTATAACCACAAATCACATAATTACAAATAATTATACAGAGAAGTGGAAGGTGTTACGGTGTTTCCAGAAAGGAGAACTAAACCAGCCCAAAGGATTAGGAAAAGTGACGTTTAAACAAAAAATTTACGAGGTGTGTTTGACTACTGCCTGGCTTATATTTATTAAAGAGAGAGAACTGGCTGGGTGCAGTGGCTCATGCCTGTAATCCCAGCAGTTTGGGAGGCCAAGGTGGGCGGATCACGAGGTCAGGAGTTCAAGACCAGTCTGGCAAACATAGTGAAACCCATCTCTACTAAAAATACAAAAAATTATCCGGATGTGGTAGCACGTGCTTGAAATCCCAGCTGCTCGGAAGGCTGAGGCAGGAGAATCTGGTGAACCCGGGAGGCGGAGCTTGCAGTGAGCCGCCAGCCTGGGCTACAGAGCGAAACTCCATCTCAAAATAAAAAATAAAAAAACCCATAAAATAATTTTCCACCTTGGTCTTTGCCAACAGATGAGTTATGATGCTTTTGCAATGCATTGGACTTTTCCTTTTATTTTTTATGAATATAATTTGAAAACAAATAAAAAACATACCGTTTTAGTTATTTGTTGTTCTATATTTTTGGTATTTTTTTCCTCCTCATTAGCATATTTGTTGCTTATACGTGAGCTTCTCAATCCTGGTATATGCAAATGTTGTGGGTAATACTGTATTCTAAGAAAGGCAGAAAAAAGAATGTCAGGAATGCCCTTGAAAAAAAAGAAATTAATTGCCTAAACTCTTGAAATAGTGACCTCTGGTTCTAATTCCTTAAGACTCCTTAAAATCTATACTTTGCCCACCCTGTTCCCTCTCTGCAAAATAGGAATGGCACAAAGGAGTTGACTAACAATTAATTTTCTTAGTTACAAATTTTGCTGGGATCTTTAGCCCTGTTCTATTTAGTTAAAGAAACCAAGTTTTTGACTAATGGTGAAGATTGTTTGCTAAAGGTCCTAGATATTCATTATCGTAAGAAAATGAGTTAACAATAATGAATAAACATAGATGACAATTAGTGGATTCTGTGTTAGGTCCTCACATGGAACCATATGGTCTAGTGATGCATGTAAATAGATAATTTATTTCATTTGTAGATCTGAAAGTTGAATAAAGAATGAGATGTTTGTTATTAAAGTGCATTTGCCAATGTGCTCTAATTTAATACATTGCTAAAATAAATGCAGGGTGAAGTTAAGAGGACTAATTATTTTTGGTCAGCTGGGGATAAATTCAAAAGATTCTTCAGGATTTGCAGCCTGCAATCTAACTATTACAAACTGAATGTTTATGTTCTCCTCAAATTTGCATGTTGAGGCTCTAACCCCCATTGTGATGGCATTTGGAGGTAGGGCCTTTGGGACGTAATTAGATTTTTATGAGGTCAAGTGCATAGGGCCCCCATACTAGGATTAGTGTCCTTCTAAGAAAAGGGGGAGCTGGGAGCACAGGCTCATGCCTGTAATCCCAGCACTTTGGGAGGCTGAGGTGGGAGGATCGCTTGAGGCTCAGAGTTCAAAACCAGCCCGGTCAACGTAGTGAGACCCTATCTCTTACAAAACATCTAAAAATTAGCTGAGTGTTGTGGTATGTATCTGTAGTCCCAACTACTTGGAAGACTAAGGAAAGAGGATCACTTGAGCCCAGGAATTTGAGGCTGACATCATTGCACCACATGAAAGGGGACTTTCTTTTATACCCTAGGTATGAGCACTCCAGCCTGGGTGACAAAGCAAGACTCCATCAAAAAAAAAAAAAAAAAAGGAAGAGGAGGAAGAGACCAGAGCTCTCTGTATTTCTACCAGTTCTGCCATGTAGGAACACAGCAATAAGGTGGCTGTCTATAAGCCAGGAAGAGGACCTTCATCAAGAACTGAATCTGTTAGCACATTGATCTTGGGCTTCCCAACTTCCAGAATTGTGAGAAATAATTGTCCATTTATTTAAGCCACCCAGTCTGTGGTATTTTGTTAGGTCAGTCTAAGTTGACTAAGATAGTGCCTATTTATCTTTTCTTTAGAAAGTGAAAATAGTAGTTATAATTGTTAAATATATTGGTCCACAGAATAATTAGCTTCCTGAAAATTTGTGCATATGCAATTAGGAAAAATAGCATGACATTGTTTTTGACAAGATTACTCCATGCTTTAGTAAAGGTTATGAATCAATTTGCCATTGTAAAGGACAGCAGGGAGCAGAGCAAGATGGCAGAATAGAAGCCTACACTATTCACTTTCCCAGCTAGAAGACCAACTTTTAACAACTATCTGTACACAGAAAAATACTATCACAAGAACCAAAAATCAGGTGAGCAATTACAGTATGTGTTTTTAACTTAATATAGTGGAAAGAGACATTGATAGGGAGCGGGAGAGACAGTCTTGAATCATTGATGCCACCCCTCCCCCATTTCCCGGCAGTGGTGTTGCAGCACACTGAGAGAATCTGTGCACTTTGGAAGGGAGAGCACAGAGACTAGAGGACTTTACATTGATCTCAGTGTTGCCTTGTCACAGCGCAGAATAAAGTTGTGCTGGGCTGAGCCAGCACTCGTGCACAGAGGGAGCACTTGGACCAGCCCTAGTCAGAGGAATCACCTATCCCAGCAGTCAGAATTTGCGTTTCTTGGCAAGCCTCACCATCATAAGCTGAAGTGTTCTGGGGTCCTAAATAAATTCAAAAGGTAGTCTAGGACATGAAGACTGCAGTTCCTATGCAACTCCTAGCTCTAGGCCGGGCTTAGAGCCAGTGAATTAGGGTGGCACATGATCTAAGGAGACAGCAGCTGGCACAGCTAAGGAGTGCTTGTGCCATCCCTTCATCAATCCCAGGCAGTGCAGTTTAATAGTCACAAAAAGTGACTCCTTCCTTTTGCTTCAGGAGAGGAGAGCAAAGAGTAAAGAGTACTTTGTCTTGCCTCTTGGATACCAGCTCAGCCACACTGTGATAAATCATCAAGCTGAGTCATGAGGCCCTCATTCCAGGTCCTATCTCCCAGATTTCTAGACACTCTGTGAGAAAAGGGAACCTGCTGCCTTGAAGAGGAGGATCCAGTCCTGGCAGAATTAATTACCTGCTGACTTAAGAGGGGGAGTCCTTGGTCTCTGAATAACTACCAGCAACACCCAGGAAGTACATGTGGGCCTTGGGCTCTGAGATGCGCTGGCTTCAGGGGAGACCCAGCACATTCTCAGCTGTGGTGGCTATGGTGAAATACTCCTGTTCGAGAAAAGGAGAGGGAAAAGTAAAGAGGACTTTCTTTTGCACCCTAGGTACTAGCTCAGTCACAGTGGAGTAAAGCAACATGCAGATACTTAGGGTGCCCAAGTCCAAGCTTAGGCTCTTAGATTGCATTGTGGAGCTACCCTGGGCTAGAGGGGAGCCCACTACTCTGAAGGGTGAGTTCTGGGCCTGGCAACATTTGCCACAAGCTGACAGAAGGGCCCTTAAGCTTTAAGTGAACATTGTTGATAGCCAGGTAGAAGCACTGTGGACTAGTGATTATCGTGGCCACAGGGAGAGGTTCCTCTGCCTGTGTAAAGGGAAAGGAAAGTGGGAAGGATTCTGTCTTGTGGTTTGATAGAATGTGTATTCTATTCTATTGCAGTAGAATAGAACATCAGGTAAATTGCTAAGGTTTTTGACTCCAGTTTCTGGTTCCCAGACAGAATCTCTGGACACACTTGGGGCCTGGAGAAACTTGCCACCCTGAAGGGAAGGGCATTGGGAAAAGCCCAGTGCTGTGCTAGATTCAGGTCTGACTTAATGCCATTCCAGTGGTGATGGCCACAGAGATGCTTGCATCACCATACCCCAAGTTCCAGGTGGCTCAGCATAGACAGACTTTGTGTGTTTGGGAGAAAGTAAGGAAAAAGAGCAAGAGTGCCTGGTAATACAGATAATTCACCTGGAAATTATTCAAGACCACCAAAACAATACCTCTAGAAGTCTGCAAAACCCACAGTGTTATTGGGCTTAGGGCTTAAGTCCTTTCAAATACCTAGAAAGCCTTCCCAAGAAGAACTTACAGAAGTCCAGACTGTGAAGTTTACAATAAATACCTAACTCTTCAATGCCCAGACATCAAATAACATATACAAGCATCAATATCATCCAGGAAAACATGACCTCACCAGATGAACTATGTATGGGACCAGAGACCAGTCCTGGAGAAATAAAGATACGTGACCTTTCTGATAATTCAGAATGGTTGTTTTGAGGAAATTCAAAAAAAAAATTCAAGATAACACAGAGAAGGAATTCAGAATTCTACTAGATAAATTTAACAAAGAGATTGAAATAATAAAAAAGAATCAAGCAGAAATTCTAGGGGTGAAAAAATATAGTTGACACGCTGAAGAATGCATCAGAGTCTCCTAATAGCAGAACTGGTCAAGCAGAAGAAAGAATTAGTGAGCTTGAAGATAGGCTATTTGAAAATATGCATCCAGAAGAGAGAAAAGAAAAAAAGAATAAACACAATGAAGCAGCAGTCAGGCACAGCGGCTCACACCCGTAATCCCAGCACTTTGGGAGGCTGAGGCAAGTGGATCACTTGAGGTTAGGTGTTTAAGACCAGCCTTAGCAAAATGGTGAAACCCTGGCTCTCCTAAAAATACAAAAAGTAGCTGGACATGGTGGTATGTGCCTGTAGTCTCAGCGACTCAGAAGGCTGAGGAAAGAGAAATGCTTGAACCTGGGAGGTGGAGGTTGCAGTGAGCCAAGATTATGCCACTACACTCCAGGCTGGGCAACAGAGCAAGACTCTATTTCATAAAAACAACAAACAAACAAACAACAATAAAAACAACAACAAACAATGAAACATCCCTATAGGATCTAAAAAATAGCATCAAAGGGGCAAATCTAAGAGTTATTGGCCTTAGAGAGGAAGTAGAGAGAGAGAGATAGGGTTAGAAAGTTTGTTCAAAGGGATCAGAGAACTTCCCAATAGATAGATTGAGAAGATCTCAATACAGTAATAGCTGGAAACTTCAACATCTCACTTTTTCCCAAACCTAGAGAAAAATATCAACACTAAAGTACAGAAAGGTTATAGAACACCAAGCAACTTTAACCCAAAGACGACTACTCAAGGCATTTAATAATAGAACACCCAAAGGTCAAGGGTAAAGAATGGATCCTAAAAGCAACAAGAGAAAGGAAACAAATAATATACACTGGAGCTCCAAAACATCTGGCATCAGACTTTTTAGTGTAAACTTTACAGTCTGAGAGAGAGTAATATGACATATTTAAAGTGCTGAAAGAAAGAAAACTTTTACTCTAGAATAGTATATCTTGTGAAAATATTCTTTAAGCATAAAAGAGAAATAAAGACATTCACAGACAAACAAAAGCTGAGGAATTTTTTCAATACTAGACCTGTCCTACAAGAAATGATAAAGGAAGTTCTTAAATCTTCAAGAAAAGAATATTAATGAAAAAGAAGAAATTATCTGAAGATATTAATACAAAACTCGCTGGCAGTAGTAAGCACACAGAAAACATGGAATAGTGTAACAATGTAGTTGTGGTGTGAAAACTTCTCTTGACTTAAGTAGAAAGACTAAACGATGAACCAATCAAAAATAACTACAATGTTTCAAGACATAGAAAGCACAATAAGATATAAATAGCAACAACAGAAAGTTTAAAAGTAGGAATACAAAGTTAAAGTGTAGAGTTTTTACTAGTTTTCTTTTTGTCTGTTTGCTTTCTTATGCAGTCACTGTTAAGTCATCATCAGTTTAAAATAATGGGTTATGAGATAGTATTTGCAAGCCTCATGGTAACCTCAAAAAGAAAAACATACCATGGGTACACAGAAAGTGAAAAGAAAGAGATTAAAGCATATCCACCAGAGAAAATCACCTTTACTAAATGGATGACAGGAAGGAAGGAAAGCAGGAAAAGACCACAAAAATCATCAAAAAACAAATAACAAAATCATAGGAGTAAGTTCCTACTTATAAATAAAAACATTGAATGTTAAATGGGCTAAACTCTAATTTAAAAAAAACAAGAAAGGCTGAATGGATAAAAAAAAAAACAAGACTTGGTGGTCTGTTGTCTAGAAGAAACACACTTCACCCATAAGGACACGTAGACAGAAAACAAAGGTGTCAGGAATGGTGGCTCACACCCATAATCCCAAAATTTTGGGAGGCTGAGGTGGATGGATCACCTGAGGTCAGGAGTTCGAGACCAGCCTGACCAACATGGTGAAACCCCATCTCTACTAAAAATATAAAATTAGCGGGGCATGGTGGCATACTCCTGTAACCCCAGCGACTTGGGAGGCTGAGGCAGGAGAATTGCTCAAACCTGGGAGGCAGAGGTTGCAGTAAGCCGATATTGCACCATTGCACTCCAACCTGGGCAACAGAGTGAGACTCTGTCTCAAAAGAAGGAAAAAAAGAAAAGAAAAGGAAAGGAAAGAAAAGAAAAGAAAAGGAAAGGAAAGGAAAGGAAAGAAAAGAAAAGAAAAGAAAAGAAAAGAAAAGAAAAGAAAAGAAAAGAAAAGAAAAGAAAAGAATGGAAAAAACTACTCCATGTCAATGGAAACCAAAAAATACATTTTAAGACAAAAGCTGTAAGAAGAGGCAAAGAAGGTAATTTATTATATAATGATAAAGAGGTCAATTCATCAAGAGGGTATAATGATTGTAAAAATATATGCACCCAACATTGGAGCACCCAGATATTTAAAGCAAATGTTATTACAGCTAAAGACAGAGATAGGTCCCAATATAGTTAAGAGCTGTAAACTTCAACACCCCACTTTCAGCATTGGACAGATCCCCCAGACAAAACAATTAACAGAGAAACATTTGACTTAATCTGTACTATAGGCTAAAGGGACCTAATAGATATTTACAGAACATTTCATCAATGGCTACAGAACATACATTCTTCTCTTCAGCATATGGGTCATTCTCAAGGATAGACCATATTTTAGGTCACAAAAAAGACAAGTCTTAAAACATTCAAAACATTGAAATGATATCGAGCATTTTCTCTGACCACCTAGAATAAAACTAGAAATCAATAACAAGAGGAATTTTGGAAACTATATAAGCAAATGGAAATTAAACAATATGCTTCTGAACGACCAGTGGGTCAATGAAGAAATTAAGAAGAAAACTAAAAAATTTATTGAAATGAATGATAATGGAAACACAACATATCAAAACCTTTGAGATACAGAGAAAGCAGTACTAAGAGGGAATTGTATAGCAATTAAGTGTCTAAAACAAAAAAAAAAAAAAAGGGAAAACCTCAAATAAATAGTCAAATGATGCATCTTAAAGGATTAGAAAAGCAAGAGCAAGGCAAATCCAAATTTAGTGGAAGAAAAGAAATATAGATATCAATGAATTTGAAGTAAAGAAAACAATACAAAAGATCAATAAAACAAAAAGATGGGTTTTTTGAAAAGGTAAACAAAATTGACAAATCTTTAGCCAGACTAACAAAGCAAAGAAAACAACCAACAAAGTACAGAGACAACCCACAGAATGGGAGAAAATATTTGCAAACTACCCATCTGACAAGGGATTAAGGCCTAGAATATATAAGGAGCTCATATATATATATATATATATATAGGAAAAAATGTAATAATCTGATTAAAAAATGGGCAGAAGATCTGAATAGATATTTCTCAAAAGAAGACACATGAATGACAAATGGGCATATGAAAATATACTCAACATAATTAATCATCAGAGAACTGCAAATCAAAACTACGATGAGATATCATATCACCCCAGTTAAAATGGCTTTTATTCAAAAGATAGGCAATAATAAATGCTGGTGAGGATGTGGAGAAAAGGGAACCCTCATGCACTGTTGGTGGGAATGTGTATTATTAATAGCACAACCACTATGGAGAACAGACTGGAGATTCCTTAAAACACTGAAATAGAGCTACCATACAATCCAGCAATGCTAGTGCTGGGTATATATCCCAAAGAAAGGAAATCAGTATATCAAAGAGGTATCTGCACTCCCATGTTTGTTCACAATAGCCAAGATTTGAAAGTAACCTAAGTGTCCATCAACAGATGGATGAATAAAGAAAATGTGGTACATGTACACAATGGAGTACTATTCGGCCATAAAAAAAAGAATGAGATTCTGTCATTTGCACAGCATGGATGGAACTGGAGTTCACTATGTTAAGCTAAATTAGCTAGAAACAGAAAGACAAGCATCACATGTTCTCACTTATTTGTGGGATCTAAAAATTAAGACAATTGTAGTCATGGACATAGAGAGTAGAAGGATTGTTACCAGAGGCTGGGATGGGTAGTGTGAAGGTGAGAAGGGGTGGCTGTGGGGGAGTGGGATGAAATGGGGATGGCTAATGAGTAAAACAAAATAAAAATAGAAAGAATGAATAAGACCTAGTATTTGACAGAACAAAAGGGGGGAAATAATAAAATGTACAATAAAAATTGTACATTTTAAAGTAGCTAAAAGAATATAATTGGATTGCTTGTAACCCAAAGGGTAAATGCTTGAGGAGTAAATAGCTAATGTTCCATGATGTGATTATTAGGCATTGCATGCCTGTACCAAAATATCTCATGTACCCCATAAATGTATACACCTACTATGTATCCTACTGCAAATTTTTTTTAAAAAAGAAAGTGGCAAGTTTCTGCCCCCACAGAATAATGAACAGTGCTTCCTAATTTGCATACCAACATATTTCAACTCATTGCACAATTTGTAAATATCTATTGTATTGGTAGAAAGATTTTTTCAGATAACAAAGAATGAAGAATATCAAATCATGTTCTTCAACATTTACTCATACAATTCCATGCCAATGTATTTATTATAAATTTGTATTTGTTACAAAAAGCAGAGAAGAGTTAGAATTCCTTATAAATGGCCGGGCGCGGTGGCTCCATCCTGTAATCCCAGTACTTTGGGAGGCCGAGACGGGCGGATCACAAGGTCAGGAGATCAAGACCATCCTGGCTAACACAGTGAAACCCCATCTCTACTAAAAAATACAAAAAAACTAGCCCGGCGAGGTGGCGGGCGCCTGTAGTCCCAGCTAACGTAGTCCCAGCTACTCGGGAGGCTGAGGCAGGAGAATGGCTTAAACCCGGGAGGCGGAGCTTGCAGTGAACTGAGATCCAGCCACTGCACCAGCCTGGGCGACAGAGCGAGACTCCGTCTCAAAAAAAAAAAAAAAAAAAGAATTCCTTATAAATGATTTTTGAAAAAAATATTTCCCTGAAAACTCTAAGGATGGGGGCAAATCCCTTGTATCAGAAATAGAAGGAAGGTTTGCATATACACTTTTTAATATAATAAAAATGAAAATTATGATACCTAGGCCATTTGAAGTAATCACCTTAGCTCTAAATGCATTATTCAGAATGTTTTGATGATAACAATACTAGTAAAAGAATGACATAAAAATGGGTGGAGACATTGTAGATTTACCATTTTGTCCCTGTGTAAAATAATGCTTCTGATAATACTACATCTAGGTACAGCTTCCTCTAAAGGATGTGAAAAGTCATTGCTTATATCTGAGTAATAACAAAATTAACTGCCTCCAAGATTGGCAAAAATTTGAAAGATATTGTTTGCTGAGGTTTTTGTGAATCTATCAGAGTTCTTAGTTGCAGACAACATCTGCTTTAGTTAATTAAAGCAGAAATGAGGCTTGTTAAAAATTATTTGATGATCAGAAAATTAGGATAGTTGAAGAAACAGGCTGTAAGTTAAGTATTCCAGAATACCTCTCAGAGCAATGCTTCAGACCTGCCCTGGCGAGGGACATACTGCCTCTGCCACCCCCAGTGCCAGCAGAAACCATGACTTGTGCCTAGCCACTCCCTCATGGAATTCTTTTTTGATTATTTTCAGTGAATGATTCTAACTGGTGCTTTCCTAGCTGCAGAGGTATGTGGGAAATGTAGTTTTTTGAATTCTACTTTGGTAAAGAGGGATTCTAATGTGTAAAATTATTAAAACATAGAAAAGGTGTTCAAAATGTTTGAGGAGCCCCAAACGACTAATGTCCTTCTCAGTAAAGATACTGGGACATGAGTTCTCTCATAGAATACTGATAGAAGTATCAACTGGAGAAAAATTTTTGAAAGGCAATTTGGTGGTGCCAGTGATAATTTCAAAGGCATAATCACTATGATAAGCTTTTTTCACTTCCACAAATCTACCCTGGAAAAATAATTATGTATCTACCAAAAATAAATATGTAAAGATGCTTGCTTAGTCTTCGTAACTTTAAAAATAGTCAACATTGATTTCTTACTATGTGCTATAAGTGTTTCACATGTTCCTACTTACAACATACTCAAACCGGTGAGGTAAGTAAAATTTACCATTCCTGTTTTACTGTGGGAAAGCAAAGGCCCAGGGGAGTTAAGTAACTTACCTATGGTCACACATCTAGTAAAAAGGAAGATGATCCTAATTGTCCATCAATATGAAAAGGTTCAATACATACTGTTTTATCCAAACTGGAGAAGCACACCTTAGTTTAGAAGAATAAAGTAAAATTCTTTATGCTGACATGAATAGACATCCAAGACATTATTTCATGAAAAAGAAAGTATGACCTGAGCCATATAAAAAATAAATTTGTGTGTATGCATATATATATATATATATATATATATATATATATATATATATATATGTGGGCAGGAATATAAAGGAAGAAGGAAGGATGTTCTCCAAACCTCTAACAATCTGTTACCTTTGTGATGGAGATGAAGGCGTATTCGTCTGTTCTCATGCTGCTACTAAAGACATACCCAAGACAGGGTAATTATAAAGAAAAAGAGGTTTAACGGACTCACAGTACCACGTGGCTAGGGAGGACTCACAATCATGGCAGAAGGCAAAGGAGGAGCAAAGGCACTTCTTACATGGTGGCAGGCAAGAGAGAATGAATGCCAAGCAAAATGAGAAACCCCTTATAAAACCATCAGGTCTCATGAGAACTCACTATCATGGGAACAGTAGGGGGGAAACTGTCCCCCATGATTCAATTGTCTCCATCTGGCCCCGCTTTTGACACATGGGGATTATTACAATTCAAGGTGAGATTTGGGTGGGGACATAGAGCCAAACCATGTCAGAAGGTAAATATTAATGTTTTGTTCTCTGTTTCTGAATCAAGCTTTTTATGAGGAAATGCATTTTCCTATTTCATTTATAACAAACATTTAGGAAACAGTATTCCAGAATACCTCTCAGAGCAATGCTTCAGACCTGCCCTGGCGAGGGACATACTGCCTCTGCCACCCCCAGTGCCGGCAGAAACCATGACTTGTGCCTAGCCACTCCCTCATGGAATTCTTTTTTGATTATTTTCAGTGAATGATTCTAACTGGTGCTTGTTAAAGTTTGAATTTCTGTTAAAAAAAAGAAAAAATCTAGTTTGAAGCTTCCAAACTTAAAAATGTCCTTGAAGTCAACTTGAGGAAAAAAATCCAGAAGTTTAGAGATTTAAGCATTCCTGTGTTAAAGTTACTCATCATTCACACCTATGCTGGGTGTGAAAAGTTTCATTTTCATTTTATTTTATTTTAGTGTAGTTTTAAAATCACGTCACATGGCTTGGAAACTTCTCTAATGTTTATGAAGAGCAATACCCAGGTCCTAATATCTTTGCCCCTAAAGGAAGTACCTGCAGCAGAATGTCACTTCTGTTCACAACCACCTCAACTAGTTCCTTTGTGAGTTAACCTTGATAAAAGAGTTCTCCAAAACTTCTGCTTTTGGGTTGCATGAAAAAAAGGAGTCAGCAAGCATGCTGCCATATTCCAGCCAGGTCCTGCTGACCATGAAGGTTCCAAACTGTAGTCTAGTTCCTTGGCTGAGAACTGCCCATACTGCCATGTAGCATGGATGACCTGGAATGGTGACCTTGAGAGGGTTTTTGACACATATAGTGTCACCCTGTCCACAGGGACCAGAGTCTTGGTGAAGTAGGCCCAGATTCTCACTCATCTCCTTTTATCACTGCCAGTGTTCATCAACAAGCCAGTGGAGTACATAGGAATTACCTAGAGAGCTTCCCGGGAACCATTCACCAAAGGCTAATTCAGTAGGTTGAGGGTCAAGAATGGAGCCCAGGATTCTGCATTATTAATAGGCTTCTATACTGTCATAGGTGGAATACTGTCTTCTTCCATCCTCGCTCCCCTCCCCCCCAAAAAAGATGGCCACATCCACATCCTAATCCCTGGAATTTGTGAATATGTTACTTTACACGGCAAAAGGAACTTTGTATATGTGATTAAATTAAGGCTTGTCAAATGCGAAGATTTTACTGGCTTATGTGGATAGACCTGATGTAATCACGGGGTCATTGATGTAGAAAAGAGAAGCTAATGAGTCAGTGTCCGAGTGATGTAAGGGGAGGAGACTTGGTTGGTCATTGCCTTCTTTGAAGATGGAAGGGGTCACAAGCCAAGGTATGTGAGGTATGTGAGCAGCCATTAGGCACTGGAAAAGACAAGAAAATGAGTCTCTCTTAGAGCCTCCAGAAAGCAACATGGGCCTGCTCATATTTTGACTTTAGCCCAGTGAGATCCATTTAGGATTTCTGAGCTCTAGAACTGTACAATTATAGTTTTGTGCTGTTTTAAGATGCTAAATGTATGGTAATTCATTACAACAGCAACAGGAAACTAATATGCATGAATTTCAAATTCTTTTATTTTCCAACTTTTGTTTTAGGTTTGGAAGTAAGTGTGCACGTTTGTGACATGGCAAATTGCATATCACTGGGGTATGGTGTACAAATGATTTCATCACCCAGGTAGTGAGCATAGTACCCAAAGGTGTTTTTTTCAACCCTCACCCTTCTCTCACCATACAGTCTCAAGTAGGCCCCAGTGTCTATTATTCTGATCTTAGTGTTCATGTGTACTCAGTGTTTAACTCCCATTTATAAGCAAGAACATATGCAATTTGGTTTTTTCTTCCTGCATTAATTTGCTTAGCCTAATACCCTCCAGTTGCATCCATGTGGCTGCAAAGGACATTATTTTCATTCGTTTTATGACTGTGTAGTATTCCTTCACGTATACGTACCACATTTTCTTTATCCAGTCCACCACTGATGGGCATCTAGATTGATACCATGTCTTTATTATTGTAAATAGTGCCATGATAAATATATGTGTGCATGTTGCTTCTTGGTTCTCGGTAGAACGATTTATATTCCTTTTGATATATACCCAGTAATGAAATGTGGGGTTGAATGGTAATTCTGTTTTAAATTTTTTGAGAAATTTCCAAAGTGCTTTCTACAGTGGCTGAATTAATTTACCTTGCCACAATAGTATAATAAACATTCCCTTTTCTCTGCAACCTCACCAACATATATTCTTTTCTTCTTTTGTTACATTTTGAGCAAATTTTTATTGCTATGACTATATGAAATCTACCTCTAACCTGGGTGAGGGTGAGCAATTAATTCTCCAGGTGGAATAAATTGTGAAAGATTTTTCTTTAAAAAAATTTTTTTTGGCCGGGCGCGGTGGCTCAAGCCTGTAATCCCAGCACTTTGGGAGGCCGAGACGGGCGGATCACAAGGTCAGGAGATCGAGACCATCCTGGCTAACACGGTGAAACCCCGTCTCTACTAAAAAATACAAAAAACTAGCCGGGCGAGGTGGCGGGCGCCTGTAGTCCCAGCTACTCGGGAGGCTGAGGCAGGAGAATGGCGTGAACCCGGGAGGCGGAGCTTGCAGTGAGCTGAGATCCGGCCACTGCACTCCAGCCCCGGCGACAGAGTGAGACTCCGTCTCAAAAAAAAAAAAAAAAAAAAAAAAAAAAAAAAAAAAAAAAAAAAAAAAAATTTTTTTTGAAGATTTTTACTTCCATGGGTTATTGGGGAACAAGTAGTGTTTGATTACATAAGTTCTTTAGTGGTGATTTGTGAGATTTTGGTGCACCCATCACCTGAGCAGTAAACACTATACCCAGTTTGTAGTCTTTTTATCCCTGACTCCCTTCCCACCCTTTTCCCCTTGAGTCCCCAAAGTCCATTGTGTCATTCTCATGCATTTGCATCTTCATAGCTTAGCTCCCACTTATGAGTGAAAACAGAGGATGTTTGGTTTTCCATTAATGAGTTACTTCACTTAGAATAATAGTCTCCACTCTCATCCAGGTGGCTGTAAATGCTATTAATTCATTCCTTTTTATGGCTGAGTAGTATTCCATCATATATTTCATGATATATATCTCTCACAGTGTTTTTATCCACTTGTTGATTGATGGGAATTTGTGTTGGTTCCACATTTTTGCAGTTGCAAGTTGTGCTGCTATAAACATGGGTGTCCAAGTATCTTTTTCATATAATGACATTTTTTCCTCTGGGTAGACACCCAGTAGCAGAATTGAGGGATCAAATGACAGTTCAACCTTTAGTTCTTTGAGGAATCTCCATACTGTTTTCTATAGTGGTTTTACCAGTTTATATTCCCATCAGCAGTGTAGATGTGTTCCCCCTTCACTGCATCCATACCAACATCTATTATTTTTTGATTCTTTGATTATGGCCATTCTTGCAGGAGTAATGTGGTATTGCATTGTGGTTTTAATTTGCATGTCTGTGATCATTAGTGATGTTGAGGTTTTTTCATATGTTTGTTGGCCATTTGTATATCTTCTTTCGAGAATTGTCAATTCATGCCTTCGCCCACTTTTGGATGGGATTTTTTTTTCTTGTTGATTTGTTTGAGTTCATTGTAGATTCTGAATATTAGTCCTTTGTTAGATGTATATATTGTGAAGACTTTCTCCCACTCTGTGGTTGTCTGTTTACTCTGCTGACTGTTCCTTTTGCCATGCAAAAGCTCTTTAATTTGATTAAGTCCCATCTATTTCTCTTTGTTTTTATTGCATTTGCTTTTGGATTCTTGCTCATGAAATCCTTGTCTAAACCAATGTCTAGAAGGGTTTTTCTGATGTAATCTTTAAGAATTTTTATAGTTTCAGGTCTTAGATTTAAGTCCTTAATCCATCTTGAGTTGATTTTTGTATAAGGTGAGAGATGAGGATCCAGTTTCATTCTCTTACATGTGGCTTGCCAATTACTCCAGAACCATTTGTTGAATAGGGTGTCCTTTCCCCACTTTATGTTCTTGTTTGCTTTGTCGAAGATCAGTTGGCTGTAGGTATTTGGGTTTATTTCTGGTTTTCTGTTCTGTTCCATTGGTCTATGTGCCTATTTTTATACCAGTACTATACTGTTTTGGTGACTATGGCTTTATAGTAGAGTTTGAAATCAGGTAATGTGATGCCTCCTGATGTATTCCCTTTGCTTAGTCTTGCTTTGGCTATGTGGGCTCTTTTTTGGTTCCATATGAATTTCAGGATTGTTTTTTTTCTAGTTCTGTAAAGAATGATGGTGGTATTTTGATGGGAATTGCATTGAATTTGTAGATTGGTTTTGGCAGTATGGTCATTTTCACAATATTGATTCTACCCATCCATGAGCATGGGATGTGTTTCCATTTGTTTACATCATCTATGATTTCTTTCAGCGGTGTTTTGTAGTTTTCCTTGTAGAGGTCTTTCATCTCCTTGTTTATGTGTATTCCTAAGTAGTTTAGTTTTTTGCAGCTATTGTAAAAGGGGTTGAGTTCTTGATTTGATTCTCAGCTTGGTAGTTGTTGGTGTATAGGAGAGCCACTGATTTGTGTACATTAATTTTGTATCCAGAAACTTCACTGAATTCTTTTATCAGTTCTAGGAGTTTTTTGGAGGAGTCCTTAGGGTTTTCTAGGTATACAATCATAACATTTGCAAACAGTGACAGTTTGATTTCCTCTTTACCAATTTGGATGCCCTTTATTTCCTTCTCTTGTCTGATTACTCTGGCCAGGACTTCCAGTACTATGTTGAACAGAAGTGGTGAGAGTGGGCATTCTTGTCTTTTCCAGTTCTCAGAGGAAATGCTTTCAACTTTTCCCTGTTCAGTGTTAGGTTGGCTGAGGGTTTGTCATAGATGGCTTTTATTACACTGAGGTATATCCCTTCTATGCCAATTTTGCTGAGTTTTAATCATAAAAGGATGTTGGATTCTGTCAAATGCCTTTTCTGTGTCTATTGAGATGATGAGGTGATTTTTGTTTTTAATTCTGTTTATGTGGTGTATCACTATATTGACTTGCATATGTTAAACCATCTCTGCATCCCTGTTATGAAACCTACTTGATCATGGTGGATTATCTTTCTGATACAACATATGTTATTTTCTGACTTTTTAGTAATAGCTATTTTGACAGGTGTAAGATGGTATCTCATTGTGATTTTGATTTGCATTTCTCTAATGATTAGTGGTGTTGAACATTTTTTCATATGCTTGTTGACCATGTGTATGTCTTCCTTTCAGAAGTGTCTGTTCATGTCTTTTACATATTTTTTTATTAGAGGGAAGTGGGAATGGTTAATGGGTACCAAAAATGGAAAGAATGAATAAGACATACTTTTTGATAGCAAAACAGCATTGTTTGTTTTTTGCTTGTTGATTTAAGTTCCTTATAGATTCTGGATATTAGACCTTTGTTGGATACATAGTTTGCAGATATTTTCTCCCATTCTGTAGGTTGACTGTTTATTCTGTTGACAGTTTCTTTCACTATCCAGAAGCTCTTTAGTTTGCTAAGTTCCAGTTGTCAATTTTTGTCTTTGTTACAATTGCTTTTGGAGATGTTGTCATAAAATCTTTGTCAAAGCTTATGTCCAGAATGATATGTCCTAGGTTTTCTTGTGGGTGCTTATAGTTTTAGATCTTACATTTAAGTCTTTGATCCATCTTCAGTTGAGTTTTATATATGGTGAAATGAAGGGGTCCAGTTTCAATCTTCTGCATAAGGCTAGCCAGTTATCCCAGCACTATTTATTCAATAGGAGGTTCTTTCCACATTACTTGTATTGTAGATTTTGTCAAATATCAGATGGTTGTATGTGTGCAGCTTTCCTTTTGGGTTTTCTTACCTGTTCCTTTGGTCTATGTGTCTGTTTTTCTACCAGTACCATGCTGTTTTGGTTCCTGTAACTTTGGAGTATAGTTTGAAATTGGGAAGTGTGATGCTTCTGGTTTTGCTCTTTTTGCTTAGGATTACTTTGGTTATTTAGGTTCTCTTTTGGTTCCATACAAATTTTAGAATAGTTTTTTTCAATTATATGAAAAATGGTATTTGTAGTTTGATAGGAATAACATTGAATCTGTAAATTGCTTTGGGCAGTATGAACATTTAAACAATGTTGATTCTTCCTATCCATAAGCATGGAATATTTTTTCATTTGTTTGTGCTATCTCCGATTGCTTTCAGCAAGGTTTCATATTTCTAACTGTAGAGATCTTTTACCTTCCTGATTACCTGTATTCCTAGGCATTATATTCTTTTTTGTGGCTATCGTGAATGAGATTGTGTTCTTGATTTGGCTCATAGCTTGGACATTATTGGTATATAGAAATGCTAATTTTTCTATATTGATTTTGTATTTTGAGACTTTACTGAAGTTGCTTATCAATTCTAGGAGCCTTTGGACAGAGACTTTGGGGTTTTGTAGGCATAAGAGTCATATTGTCTGTGAAGAAAGATAGTTTGATTTCCTCTCTCCTTATTTAGATGTCTTTTATTTCTTTCTGTTGCCTGATTACTCTGGCTAGGACTTCCAATACTATGTTGAAGAAGAGCGGTGACAGTGGACATCCTTGTCTTTTTCTGATCCTCAAGGGGAATACTTCCAGTTTTTGCCGTTCAGTATGATGTTTGCTGTGAGTTTGTCATAGGTGGCTCTTATTGTTTTAAAGTAAGTTCCTTTGAAGGGTTTTATAATGTGAATGAGTATTTAATTTTATCAAAAGCCTTTTGTCTGTCTATAGAGATGATCATGAAGTTTTTGTTTTTAGTTCTACTTATGTGATGATAAATCACCTTTATTGATTTGTGTATGTTTAATCAATCTTGCATTCACAGAATAAATAATACTTGATCACGGCAGATTCATTTTTTGGTGTGCTATTGGATTCAAGTTGCTAGTATTTTGTTGAGGGTTTTTGCATCTATGTTCATCAGTGATATTGGTCTAAAGTTTTATTTTTTCAGTATGTCTCTGCCAGATTTGGTAGCAAAATGATGCTGACCTCAAAGAATGAGTTAGAGAGGAGTTTTTCCTCCTCATTTTTAAAAGTAATTACAGTAGGATTGGTATCAGTTCTTATTTATATGTCTGGTAGAATTTGACTGTTCATCTGTCTGGTCTAGGGCTTTTCCTGATTCAGCTGTGGAACTCATTATTGATCTGTTCAGGTATTCATTTTCTTTTTGTTCAGTCTTTGGAGGTTGTATGTTTCCAGGAATTTACTCATTTCTTCTAGGTTTTCTAGTTTATGTGCATAAAGGTGTTCATAATAGTCTCTGAAGGTTTTTGTGTTTCTCTGGGGTCAGTGGTAATGTCACCTTTGTCATTTCTGATTGTGTTTATTTGGATCTTCTTTTTTTTCTTTATTAATCTAGCTAGTGGTGTATAGATCTCTTTTATTCTTTCAAGAAATCAATTTTGATTTTGTTAATCTTTTGCATGGATTTTTGCATTTCAATTTCATTCAGTTTAGCTCTGATTTTGCTTATTTCTTTTCTTTTGCTAGCTCTGGGGTTGGTTTGCTCTTCTTTTTCTGGTTCCTCTAGCTGTGATATTAGGTTGCTAATTTGAGATATTTCTAACTTCTTGATGTAGGCGTTTAGTGCTATAAACTATTCTTTTAGCCATGCTTTAGCAGTGTCCTAGAGATTCTGGTATGTTGTATTTTTGTTTTTACTAGTTTCAAAGAATTTTTTTATTTCTGTCTTGATTTTATTTTTTTTACTCAAAAGTCATTCAGGAGAAGGTTGTTTAATTTCCATGTAGTTATATGGGTTTGAGAGACCTTCTTGGTGTTGATATCTATGTTTAATATGCTGTGGTCTGAGACTGTGCTTGGTATGGTTTTGGTATTTTGGAATTTGTTGAGAATTGCTTTATGGCCAAGCATGTGGTCAATCTTAGAGTATGTGTCTTGTGCAGATGAGAAGAATGTGTATTCTACTGTTGTTGGGTGGAGTATTCTGTAGATGTCTGCTAGGTCTATTTGATCAAGAGTCAAGTTTAGGTCCCGAATGTCTTTGTTAGTTTTCTGTCTCAATGATCTATCTAACAATGTCAGTGGAGTGTTGAAGTCTCCAACTATTACTCTGTAGTTATTTAAGCCTCTTCCTAAGTCTTTAAGAAGTCTTTAAGAACTTGTTTTATGAATCTGGGTGTTCCAGTGTTAGATGCATATGTATTTAGTATAGTTTAGTCTTCTTGTTGAATTGAACCCCTTATCATTATAATGCCCTTCTTTATCCATTTTGATCATTGTTGGTTTAAAGTGTTTCTCTTTCTGAAATAAGAATAGCAATCTCTTCTCTTTTTTGTTTCCTGTTTGCTTGACTGGTCTTTCTCCACCCCTCTACTTTGAGTCTATGGGTGTCATTGCATATGAGATGGGTCTCTTGAAGACAGCATGCAGTTGGGTCTTGCTTCTATATCCAACTTACCACTCTGTGTCTTTAAGTGGAGCACTTAGCTCATTCACATTCAAAGTTAATATTTATATTTGAGGATTTGACCCTGTCATTGTGTTGTTAGCTGGTTGTTATGTCGACTTGATGGTATAGTTGCATTATAGTCAGTGGACTATATACTTAAGGGTGTTTTTGTGTCCACGTTTTGTACTCTGTTAAGGACCTCTAGCACGTGTCTAGTAGGAACAAATTCCCTTAGCATTTGTTTGTCTGAAAAGGATTTTAGTTATCCTCTTATGAAGCTTAGTTTGGCTGTATATGAAATTCTCAGTTGGAAATTTTTTCTTTAAGGATGCTGAATACAGGCTGTCAGTCTCCTATGTCTTGCAAGATTTCTTTTGAAAGGTCCACCATTAGCCTGATGGATTTCCCTGTGTATCTGACCTACCCCTTCTCTCAACATGTTTTTCAGATTCTTTCTTTCACAATGACTTTGGAGAATCTGATGACTGTATGTCTTGGGGATGTTCATCTTGTATAGCATCTCACTGGGGTTCTCTGAATTTCCTGAATTTTCATGTCAACCTCTCTTAAGTTGGGAAAATTTTTATGGACAATATCCTCCAATATGTTTTCCAAGTTGCTTACTCTCTCCATGTCTTTCAGGAATGCTAACGAGTCATAAATTCGGTCTCTTTACATTATCTCATATTTCTTGAAGGTTTTGTTCAATTTTTAAATTTTTTCCCTTTATTTTTGTGTGCCTGTGTTTATTGGAAGGAGTGATCTTTGAATGCTGAGATTCTTTCCTCAGCTTCGTATATTCTGTTACTAATGCTTCCAATTGCATTCTGAAATTCCTGTAGTGAATTTTTTTATTTCTAAAAGTTTAGTGTGATTTTCGTAAAATAGTTCTGTCATATTTATACTCTTGGACAATTTTACTGTGTTCTTGGGTTAGGTTTCAACCTTCTTCTGTATGTCAATGAGCTTCCTTGCCATCCATATTCCAAATTCTATGTCTGTCATTCCAGTCATTTCATTCTAGTTAAGAACCATTGCTAGGGAGCTAGTGTGTTTACTTGGAGATAAGAAGATGCTCTGGCTTTTAATTGCCAGAGTAATGGCACTGGTTCTCATTTGTGTGGGCTGATGTTCCTTTAACCTTTGAAGTTTCTGTGTTTTGAATGGGGCCTTTTGCTTTAATATTCTTTGCTGCCCTTCGATGTTTGACTGTGGTATAAGTTGGATTTAGTTGATTGATTTCCTTTATGGTTGCTTTGAGGGGGCTAAGGCTCAGCTCAGCATTCCTGGGCTACGTGCTCTAACCCTGGGTGGCTGGGACCAGGCCCATTGCCTATGGTCATTCTCAATGCCCTCTTTCTGAATATCTGTTTAGAGTGTGTTGGTTTACTTGATGGTCTGGTCTGTCTCAGTAGAAGAAGCTCTTCCTGGCTGCATCTAGTTGGCCATGTTGGCTCGTTATCCACATGAATTTCTGATGCAAAACCTTGGTTCTTTTCTTTCTCTATACCCATTATTTTTCTCATTTCTTCCAATATCATGGCTTTAAGTGCCATTTTTGTACCAAACATATCCAAATTTAAACTCTTACTGAACATCTCTCTTGAATTCCAGGCTGTCTAATTTACATCTGAATTTGGAGGTTTAATAGACATCACAAGCTTGACCTATTCCAAACCCAAACTACTAATGTTCCCCTCCCTCCCTCCCAAATCTTTCCTGCTCACAGACTTCCCCATTTCAATTGAAGGCATCTCAATTCCAGTGTTTCAGGACAAAACCATGGAGTTATCTTTGACACTCTTTCTTTTTCTTACCTCTCTCACATCCTGTATTTAATCCATCACCAAATTGCACTGATAGTATTTCTAAACTATCCTGAGAATTCAACCATTTTTAATTACCTATATCTTACTCTAGCTGAATCATCATCAGTGGGATTCCTGGATTACTGCAATAGCCTCCTCACTGGTCTATCTGCTTCCACTTTGCCCTTCATAGTCTATTCTCAACTCAGAAACCAGAGTCATCCTTTAAAACACATCACATCTCTCAATCTTTACTCCAAACCCACCAATAGCTCCTCATTCCTCTTGCAAGACTGCAATCCCTAAATAATCTGCACCCACTTTGTCATTACCTCCCAACCTCATCTCCTCCTACTCCCACATTACTTCTGCCTAGGCCACATTGTTTCTGCCTTAGGACTGTTCCCTCTCCCTTGAATGCTCCTCCTGGAGATATTTGCACCTCTGTCATTTCCTATATTCAAGCACTACCTTCTCAATAAAGCCTACCCCAATTAACTTTGAAAATTGCAGCCCTCACCCCCATACCCTTGGCATTCTTACTCTCCTTTTGTTGCTCTATTTCTAAAAAAAATTGTTTTCTTATTTATAACGTCTATCCTTTATTGTTTATCTCTCTCCACTAGAATGTGAGCTCTATGAGGGCAGGGGTCTTGTCCGTATGGTTCATTGATGTATCTCATGTTCCTATTACAGTGCCTGTAATGAACTAAATAAATAGTTGTGAACTTTGTTGAAATAAAGCTACAGACTGCTTTTTGAGAAACAGAATTAAGCATCTCCTGCAAGATGTATATATCACATCATCATGATGGCATTAGAACAAAATTCACAATAACTGGTATTATTGAATGTCAGAATTGTGTTCTCTGAACAAATCATTTCTCTTTAATTTGTGACTTTGGGATCACAAAGTCTCTACTTCTTGTACAAAATTTCCTGCTAAAAGGTCAACTGACTTTTGATGGTTTAATGAAGCATTTTAATGTGTGGCCCACACAGAGCTCTCTCAGGAATTGTCACCAGTACATTGTGTTACCTGGACCCCTCAAAACTAAGTTGTGGACATAAGGAAATACTTTGGGTCTTATTTTAAAATATTTTTCTGAGCAACTGAAATGTTCTAGAGTCTTACATTGTTTATACTTCTACCCATGGAAAGGAATCAAGCAGTAAAGTAATTATTGATCACACAGTGTTTCTAGACTTATGCCTAAAGCTGAAGAAAACTGTCCTATTGAGAGAAACTTCTCAGAAAACACTTTCATGCATCTTTGAAGATCAGTCATAGATGTTCCAAATATGTAATTGCATCTGTATTTTAACGGATTGAATAATCAATTACAATTTTTCAGATGGCTTTTCTTTTCTATATAGTCCAGCTTGGTTTTCTCTAAATAAATTGGTGACATAAAAATAAAACCTACATTTGACTTTGCTCTATAGAGGCACAACCTCTGATTACTTCCAGGATGTTTTACAATGTGGCAATTACTGGTTGGCAGGAACCCTCTTCAGAAAGGACAAGTGTACCTTTGCCACTTGCCTTTTGAGCTTTGCAAAATGTCTATTGTGCCACATACTAATTGTGGCCTCTCTTGTCTCAGCATTTTACATATTCCCTTCCTTTGTTTTTTTTTTTTTTTTTTCGTCTTTCAAGTCTGAGCTTAAGAGCCAACTTCTGTGACCTTTGTCCTCTTAATCCCATAGTTTCCTTCCCATCCTATGTTGTAGTCATCTCAAGCTCTACCATCCTGTGTTGTATGTGTTCCTTGACTGTTTTCTATGGGGCCACTGCAACCATTTCTGTGCCAAATCTTGTTTCCTTTCTCTGTCCCTGTTTCGAGCATGGTGTATGGCACATAATTCTAAGTAGGCAATTGGTAATGAATTCTTTGATGGATGGATGGAAGGGAGGAGAGCACCACTGCAGTTTGGGCCATCAGCAAATAAATTTTTATACAGCTTGATTCATAGATATTAGATAACAGAGAACTATTCTGATCCCTGTACAAGTTTATGATGACCAGTATACTCTTCCTTTCCTGGTCTACCCTTAAATGAGAAATAAGAGAAAAATTACACTTAATGAGATCTTCATTCAAACAATAACTTATTTTAAACATAGATTAACTGAAGCTCAAGAAGTTAAAGAGTTTTTCTAGTCATGCACAAATATTGAATCACTGAAAAAAGAACAAGATAAGTTTTGGCCTAGTACTCTATGAACGTTATTCTTCCTTATGTAGCATTACTAGAAAAATGTACCCTTAAAAGGAGAATTAGATAGGATTCAGTAACAACTCCCACTCCCATCCCCCTATTGGGTGCCAGGTACTGCATGCACATTGTCTCACTTCACCCTACCAATCTGTAGAAGACTGATGTTAAGAGAGACAAAGCAATGCGTCCTAGGTCACACAGCTACCAATGTCACATAGCTACCAAAATGTGTAGACTTAGACTCCAGCTTCAGGTTTTTCTGGCCCCAACCTGGCTGAACCAGGAGAATGGCATGAACCCAGGAGGCAGAGCCTGCAGTGAGCCGAGATTGCGCCACTGGACTCCAGCTCGGGCGACAGAGCGAGATTCCGTCTCAAAATAATAATAATAATAATTCCTCTGAGACAACCTGTTTTGATTAAATAAACTTCTGGGTCCAGTCTCTAATCTCAATAGATATCGTCCCTTGTTCTCTCTATCCATCCAATTATCCAGTATTTATTTAGTATATACTATGTGTTAGGCTCTGTATTAGGTCCCTAAAAGGAAGGAAAATAAATGACTAAACTTCCTTGGATTGTGTGCACATAAGGTTTACAGTCAAGTGAGGGAGTCCATTATTTAAGAATCACACTGACAAACACTATTAACAAATTGTGATGCCAGCCTCTGAAGCAAAGGACCAGTGTGACATGATACTGTACAGGAACATAAACAACCCTGGATGTGGGGTCAAGGAAGGCTTTGCTAGGGAAGTGAAGCTTGAGGTGAGTTGTGAACGTGGTAGAAGGGAAGTTACTCCATGTGGCCAGGATGGCAGGTGCAAAGGCCACATAGCAGGAGGCAGCATGGTGCATCCATGGAACACAAAGTAGGAGATGAGAAGGATTCAGGCCACCTGAGCAGTCCTTGCTGCCCTCATTAAAGATTCTGGTCACCTTTCCCAGAGCCCTGCAGAGGACGTGAAGATTTAACACAGTAGTCGGGAAGAAATAACATATACATACCTTTGTTCTGGGGCCCTCAAGGACTTTATGTCTAAGAAGATGGGGTTATGTCCTACCTCTGGGGTTTAGCTTGAGGGGCTGATAGAAGCTCTCTTTCCGTTTGATTTAGTTTTTCCTACCTTTTTGGATCTTTGGGGAGCCAAAAGGCATGACTATATTCTTTTTTCTTTTACCATATCACCGAAGGAAGCACTTGAGAATCCAGAAATAAGATCAGACAATAATAATAGCAAAAATAGAAACTAATGCTTACCAGGACTTTATTAGATTCTGACCAGCTTATGTGTGAAACATTTTGCATGAATTATCTTATTGCACCTACACAATTAACTTAGAACAAAGGAATTTTCAAGGCATTGTTGGTGTAGGATTCAGAAAGCTGAAACTGTGGCTAGTGAACACTGACACCCACAAATTTACATTGTGGGCATCTGAGAAGAGCCTTAGAAGTGCTTGATCAGTTACTGCAGCAGTACTGAGCAATGGTTGGCTGTCAATGTTAATTATGCATATGGAAAGGACTTTCTGAAGCCAGTAGGAACATCCACCCACGGAGCTTTCTCTTTTTGATGTCAGGGGCAGGTTCTATCCTACTCAGGGTGAGTGTGGAGCCCGCATAGCAGGATAATCATAATGCTCAGCATTTGTACAGAACACATTGTTTCCAAATGGCTTTGCATTCAATGATGAGGTCAGGGACCATCCTCTCTTGGGCAGTATGATTTACTGCCTCCTCACCATTAGTCACGCCTCTTGATTCAAAGATAGAAAACTAGCCCAAATAAGTAAGGGGGAAAAGTGAATTAATTGGCTTATGTAACCAAATGCTCAGGTAGAGTCAGGCACTAGGTTCAGCCTGTCCCAGCTTACCAGCTTGTCTTTCTGGTCTCATCCTCCATAACTCCTTTCTCTGTATGTGCCAGTTGAATTGAGCCTCCTCCCCATTTTCATTCTTTTTTTTTTTTTTTTTTTCTGAAGCAGAGTCTCACGCTGTTGCCCAGGCTGTAGTGCATGCTCTCCCCTCACTGCAACCTCTACCTCTGGGTTCAAGTGATTCTCATGCCTCAGCCTCTCAAATAGCTAGGACTACAAGCATGAGCCACCATACCCAGCTAATTTTTGTATTTTTAGTAGAGATGGGGTTTCACCATGTTGGTCAGGTTTGTCTTGAAGTCCTGACCTCAGGTGATCTGTCCTTCTTGGCCTCCTAAAGTGCTGGGATTACAGGTGTAAGCCACTGTGCTCAGCCTCCATGTTCTCTCAACAAGCTTTGTTTATACCTGCCTCCCACTCATCAAAGATGCTGCTTATACTACTTATGCCTCTCCCTCATCTTTGAGTGCTGATTCTTACTTATTCCCCATCCCTTTTACTTTTAATGAGCACCTAGAGAGATGGCTAGTCTCTAAAGATGACCCCGCAAGGAACTACACCTCATGATAGCCATGTCCTTGTGTAGTCCTCTTGCAGGCTGGCCCTGGGACTCACTTTAACCAATAAGAGGCAGCAATAATGACTCAACTTCAGAGTTCTGCCTAAGTCTTACAAAGGCATAGCAGCTTTCACTTTTGCACTTCAGAGAGACCTTAGGTGTCATGTAGAATGTTTGGTTTCCCTGCTGGAGAAACCACATGGAGAGGCCAAACAAAGGGGAAAGCCTCGGGAATTGCATGGGAAGAAAGAGGCCCACCTGTCCCAGCCATCCCTACTGAGCTCATGCCTTCCAGCCATCTCTGCCAAGAGACCAGACATCTGAATGAGCCATTCTAGATGTTCCTGCTTATTTGAGCTTCTGGTTGACTATAGCCTGTCAATGGCATGTGGAGCTGACTAATCCTCAGCAGACTCCAACTAGCCTGAAAAATTATGAAAGAATTATGAAAAATAGTAAATTGTGATAATTTTAGGCTACTAACATTTGGGATGGATTGTTACATAACAATGATTATCAAAACTCTTAGTGTCTCATATACTAGCTCTGGGTTTATAATTATACATACAATAGGTATGGGACACAGGTCTTCACCTCCACTCATTCTTCCAGACTCTTCCTGCTCAGGGATATTTCCTGACCCTACTTACTAAATGAGTTTTCCCTCTAATAAACTCTAATAACACTCTTACTTTTCCCTCATAGCTCTTTGCCTATTCAGAAGTAACTAACTTGTCTCATCTGTTTTCCCAGGTAGAATGTAATAAGGGCAGGTTCCCTGCATGCCTAGCTCACTACTGTGTCATTCTCACCCTATGCAGTGCCTGGGGCATGACAGACACTCGATCAGTACTTATTGACTGATTGGCAGCTGCTAATTTAGTCTGCTGTTTTTATGGTGGAGAAGATGCTGAGATGATGACTCCTCCATTTCCCATGGGACATTTGAGAAAAGACAAGTCACACTCCAATGGATTTAAAACCCTTAAGTCCTGAAAGAAGAATCTGAACCTTAAAAATACGGTCCCTAGCTGGTCACAATGGCTCACACCTGTAATCCCAGCACTTTGGGAGGTCAAGGTGGGTGGATCATTTGCTGTCAGGAGTTTGAGACCAGCCTGGCCAACATGGTGAAACCTCATCTCTACTAAAAATACAAAAATTAGCTGGACGTGATGGCGGGTGCCTCCCAGTTACTTGGGAGGCTGAGGCAGGAGAATCGCTTGAACCTGGGAGATGGAGGTTGCAGTTGGCCAAGATCATGTCGCATCACTGCACTCCAGCCTGGGCAATAGAGAGAGACTCCATTTAAAAAAAAAAAAAAATCCCCTTATCTCAAGAACCTTTTTTCTTATCTTCACTTGGAAATTTTATCCATAGGTGTTGCCTCTTTTGCTTGTTTTTTAAAAAAATTTATTTCATCGACTTCTTTCAATACATATTAACCAATTAGCACCTATTCTTTCCAGCCCCTGATACTGTCAAAGGCTTGGAAGGGGGAAGGAAGATAAAAGAGAAGAGGAGGAGAAAAGTTTTTGAAGGTTTAGAGAAATTAGAAAGTAGAATGTTTGATTTTCAGAGAAACACAGATCATGGTCCCTGGAGTCAGCTAGTCTGGCATAAAATAAGGCTAGAGCCTTTTCTTTCAGCTGTGGGAACTGAATTCTTCTCTGTTTTACATCAGCAAACTCCTCTGGGGTTGGAGCACTTCCTGTCAGCCAGCTCCAAATCAGCCATTCCTCTGGCCCAGACTCATTTCTCTTCTGATTGGAGACATAACGGAGCTTTGTGGAAGCTGTTCTAGCAGTATGCTTAATAGACAGCCTTATCAACAAAAAAATTTATGTGCAGTTTGGGTTTAATATATGCGCTGGATTTAATTTTTTTTTTTTTTTTTTACTGGTTGATGGGTCATGAAAGCCTTCTACTTTTTGCTAAAAGCTAAGGCCTATTTGTATAGATATTTCTCTTTTTTTTGAATACTCACGTCCATTTATTTTACATTTTAAGCCTCAATTAGTTCATTCATTTAATTTCCATGAAGTTCTTAAGCTTTCTTTGGTTAGGTTCATTTTACAAGATATATTTTGTTTATTCTCATTTTCTTTTTTTATTATTACACTTTAAGTTCTAGGGTACATGTGCACAACGTGCAGGTTTGTTACATATGTATACTTGTGCCATGTTGGTGTGCTGCACCCATCAACTCGTCAGCACCCATCAACTCGTCATTTACATCAGGTTTAACTCCCAATGCCATCCCTCTTCCCTCCCCCTCCCCATAATAGGCTCCGGTGTGTGATGTTCCCCTTCCCAAGCCCAAGTGATCTCATTGTTCAATTCCCACCTATGAGTGAGAACATGAGGTGTTTGGTTTTCTGCTCTTGTGATAGTTTTCTGAGAATGATGGTTTCCAGCTGCATCCATGTACCTACAAAGGACACAAACTCATCCCTTTTAATGGCTGCATAGTATTCCATGGTGTATATGTGCCACATTTTCTTAATCCAGTCTGTCACTGATGGACATTTGGGTTGATTCCAAGTCTTCGCTATTGTGAATAGTGCCGCAATAAACATACGTGTGCATGTGTCTTTATAGCAGTATGATTTATAATCCTTTGGGTATATACCCAGTAATGGGATGGCTGGGTCATATGGTATTTCTAGTTCTAGATCCTTGAGGAATCGCCATACTGTTTTCCATAATGGTTGAACTAGTTTACAATCCCACCAACAGTGTAAAAGTGTTCCTATTTCTCCACATCCTCTCCAGCACCTGTTGTTTCCTGACTTTTTAATGATTGCCATTCTAACTGGTGTGAGATGGTATCTCATTGTGGTTTTGATTTGCATTTCTCTGATGGCCAGTGATGATGAGCATTTTTTAAATATGTCTGTTGGCTGTATGCATGTCTTCTTTTGAGAAATGTCTGTTCATATCCTTTGCCCACTTTTTGATGCGGTTGTTTGTTTTTTTCTTGTAAATTTGTTTGAGTTCTTTGTAGATTCTGGATATTAGCCCTTTGTCAGATGAGTAGGTTGCAAAAATTTTCTCCCATTCTGTAGGTTGCCTGTTCACTCTGATGGTAGTTTCTTTTGCTGTGCAGAAGCTCTAAATATTTCTTGATTGCAGTGCCAATTATGGCAGCTAAGGAATTCACAAACTATGTGACATAATCTAATATCATGGAACAAGGGTAATAAAATTAATCTTTCACATAATGGCAATATGAAAGGTCTTGCACGATGTAGTGAAAAGATAATGCATCCAGGAAAATGCAGCATGGTGATTCCAATCAGTGTTGTTTTATACTAGCTACATGATCTTGGGCAAGTAAGTTACTACTCTTTGAATCTCAATATCCTCATCTGCAAAATGGAAGCAATAATTCCTATCTCATGAAGTTTTTGTAAGAATAAGAGAGAGTGCCTTGCTCATTCATTATCCATCCATCAGCAAATTTACCAATTGTCCACTACATAACAGATATTGTTGTAATCACAAATCCCTACCCTTGAGGGACGGGTAGGGTAGGGAATGTTGTGGGCTTTACACACACACACACTTTGCTTATGTGTGTGTGTGTGTGTAGAGCCAAAAATAGACTGAACTGAATTGGTAAGTAGTTTAAATAAAACAAATGATTTCGACTCATTAGATTATGATAATCATATCACCAAATGCCCTCCATCTACATAAACATTGTGCTAGTATTTACTATTTCACTCTTAGGCATACTAATCTACCGTTCACACCTAATATCCTCCTTACTATGCCTAGAAGGAATAATACTATCACTTTTTATTATAAGTACCCTCACACCTTTTAACAAACGTTTCTCCTTAGCCAATATCGTGCCCATCGCCCTGTTCATGTTTACTGCTTGTGAGGCAGCAGTAGGCCTTGCCTACATTTTGAGTGTATGTGTGTGTGTGTGTGTGTGTAGAGTCAAAAAATAAAAAATAAACAAATCGAGGTCTATCCAGGAAATAGATGTCTCAGTCTAGCGGGGGTACTTTATTGAAGACAGTTTAATCAAGGAACTAATTATAAATGTGCTACGGGATTATAGGAACCCGAAAGGGTGTGGTGAAATAGTTTGTGGCTAGCAACATCAGAGAACTGTTACCACTCTAGACCTCAAGGGTTAGGGGGAGAGAACAGTCACCTGAACTCAGTTAGAGAGATCTATAGCTATGGGAAGGCCCTGTCCTGTAAGAGTTGTAGCCATAAGAGAAGAAATGACCACTATCCAAGAGCAGCACAGCAGGAAGGCAGAGGAGGGGTACTCTAACCTCAGCAATATCCGATGCTCTGGTCTCCTGCCAGTGCCCACCATTAGCTGAACCCAACTGGAATCCACAGGGCTAGAATGCCCGTGGGATGTAGTCTATACCAGTGAGCTTCCCAGAACACAGAGGGAGTGAAGAAGAGTGGAGAGTAGATCTGGAGGAGTGAAAAATCTAGCATGGCAAGTAAATATGTAATTGAGCGAATGGTTAGAAGTTCCACAGAGAAAAATAAAGCAGGGTAAGTGGGGTGGGGGACATGGAGCATACAAAACATTGCTACTTTACATAGCATGGTCAAAGAAGACCTCTGTGAGGAGGTGCATTTGATCAGAGGCCTATAGAAATTCAGAGATTGAGCTGTGTGTTGAACAAATAACTTTTCAGACTGAGAAAATAGTTTGTACAAAGGCCCTGAGATAGAAGCATGCACCACATACTCAAGGAATTATAAAGAGTCTAGTATGTTGGAGTAGAGCAAGGGGAGAGTGAGAGAGACGCAGGAGAGAGATAGCTCATGCATGGTGTTTAGGCTTTTATGTGATTTTGATGGGAAACCATTGGAAGGTTTTGAGCAGGAAAATGAATGGTTCAGTGTATACTTTAAATCTAAAGCATATTTGTCTAAGCTGATAATAAATTGAAGAGGAGCAAGGGAGGGCAAAGGAAGTCCATTTGGAAAGCCATGGAAATAATCCAGAGGAGAGATGATGGCAGCTTGAATCAGGTGACAGATGAGGAGGTGTGAGGAACGACTGGATTCTAGATATATTTTGAAAACAAAGAAGACAAGATTTTCTGATGAATTTGATAAAGATTATGAGAGAAATAGAAGAGTTAGGAAAGACTTTGAGGTTTTTGGCATAAGCAGTGTGAAAGATGGGGCTGCCAATTACCAAAATCAAGAAGGCTAAAGGAGGAAGAGGTTTGAGGTACATAAAATACTCAATAAATGATCACTGCTCCACCATCATCATTTTGTGATAATAAACAGAGGAAGTGTGACTCAAATACCTTCTTGCTTCCTTATTGGAAGCTTTTTTTCCGGCTTTTAACAATCAGATCATTTAGTTCTATCTCATTTGTCCAGTCTGATAGTTCTTGTTCTTCAAACTTATCATGCTGACCTAGTTGGGAAACCTATTCTATCCCTTCACATTTTAAGTGTACATTTTTTTTTTCTTTACGTGGATGCCTTACTTTTGACCTATAGAGATTTTTCTCAGCTTTCAAAGTCTAACTCAGATACTATTTAATCCACGGACATTTTTCTGATTATATCATTGCTGTTCAGCCAACAAGGCTACAAGAAAGATTTGTAAATTATAGATGTTTGTAATATTCCTTATCCAAAAGCAAAGATTCTTATTTGCTGAGCTAGGACCAGGAATTTTTTTTGGAGGGTCAGACACCAAGTAATTGGCAGAACAAAAAGGAAAAGTATGTCATCCAGAGAGGCTAAACTTATTTATGCAATAAGGAGCAGAGATAGACTGAAGTGGGAGTGGAAATGGTTGAGAGAGTGTACATGAGAGTGGAATTAATTTTTTGGGAGGAGGAGAGAGGATAGAATGGGGTGGAGAGAGAGAGACTGGAACAGTCATCATGCTTGTGAGAGCAATAGAAACAGAGACGATAGGAAAAGGGAATTCTTAAAAAGTATTGCTGATGTTTAAGAATGTGTTTCCATGGTTTTTATTTTCAGCAGAAGATACTGAGTGAAGATTGAATTACTTTCATTTATTTGCAGGATAGCTGTCTCTTTAAATAAAACTCTATAAGTAGATTAACTATGCGGAGTCCTAATTTTAATATTACCAGGTCATCAGGGTGAGTCTCAGTAAGAAGGTGACATTGCAGAAAAAATTTAAATTTAAAGGTGGTGAGAGAGTAGCCACCCAGTGGACATCTTGGGACAGAGCATTCTGGTTGGAGGTAAAGGGCTGTATAAAGACCCTAAGTTGGGAGTATGCCAATGTTTTTGAAAAATATTAAAGAGGACTAGGAGTGGTGTAGTGCCTCAGCATGAGCAAGAATTGAAAAAGTTATAGATGATTTAGAGATGTAATGGGGCCAGATCATATAGGTCCCTGTAGGTCATTGTAAAGATTTTGGCTTTTAATTTGAAGGGGAAGTCATCAAGGTTTTGAGTAGAGGGGTGACATAGTCTGATTCATGTTCTCAGAGCATCACTCAGATGAATTGAGAATAGACTATGAAGTGAGAATAAGGCTAAAACCCGAAAGAACAGTTAAGAGACTATTGTAAAAACCCAGTCATCCAGTTGATGATTGCTCAGACGTTAGTGGTAACAGTGGACTTAATGAAAAGTGGGTGGCTTCTGGAACAAATTTTGAAAGTAAATCTAGCAGGTTCGATGACAAACTAGTTTGGGAGTCCAGAAAAAGGAGGAGAATTGAAGACAACTCCAAGGTTTTTGGTCTTAGTAAATGGAAAGATGTAGATACTGTTAACTGAGTGGGAGGCTGCTAGTGGAATGGATTTTTGCTGTAGATGTTGGAGTTTGAGGGAAGGGAGAACATTTGTGGTCTTTTAGGATCAAAATCCATCTCAGATTTGAGATCCTGTAGTAAATATATGTAGTAGGCAAGTGGACATATGAATCTGGGGTTTAGGAGAGAGGTCTAAATGGAGATGTAAGTAATTTTGGAGTCATTGACATAATTTTAAGTAATTGATATTTAAAACCATGAGACTGGATGAGATTACCAAATGTGTGTGTATGGATGAAAAAGAAAGAAAACAGAACTAAAGCTGAACTCTGAAGCATTCCAACGATAAGAGGTCAGGTCAACAAGGAGGAAGCAACATGCTGTATATTTATGTTCCTTCAAATAATCTGGTGGGACACCAAATACAAGGTTGGTACTCAATACTATATGCTGCTTGTTAAGAATTCAGTACAATAAAAACGAGTTCTCCAACAGTCAGATAGAATAGCCAGAGATATCAAATGACTGCTTTTATCCTATCTGCTTTTTTCTTTTTCTTTCTTTTTTTTGAGACAGGGTCTTACTCTGTTGCCCAGGCTAGAGTGCAGTGGTGCGATCATAGCTCACTGCAGCCTCAAACTCCTGGGCTCATGTGATCCTCCCACCTCAACCTCTTGAGTAGGTAGGACTAAAGGCATGTACCACACCCAGTTAATCTTTAAAATTTTTGGTAGAGCCGGATTCTCATGCTGCCTAGGCTAGTATCAAACTCCTGGCCTCAGGTGATCCTCTCACCCTAGCCTCCCAAAGTGCTGGGATTATTGGCAGGAGCCACTGTGCCCAGCTCTGTCTGCCTTTTATTGTCTTTCTCCTCCCTTTTTGGTTCTACTTTAACAAAGAAAATGTTTATTACAAATGAAAGTGAGGTCAGCACTGGTTCCATATTCCTCTTGAGTAATACTTTCTACATTAAAAATATAATTGTTGGGTGAGCAAAATGGCTCATGCCTGTAATCTCAGCACTTTGGAGTGCAGAGGCAGGTGGATCATGAGGTCAGGAATTTGAGACCAACCTGGCCAATATGGTGAAATCCCATCACTACTAAAATTACAAAAAATTAGCCCAGGGTGGTGGCGCACGCCTGTAGTCCCAGCTACTCAGGAGGCTGAGGCACAAGAATTGCTTGAACCTGGGAGGCAGAGGTTGCAGTGAGCAGAGATCATGCTGCTGCACTCCAGCCTGGGTGACAGAGCGAGATTCTATCTCCAAAAATATATATATATATGTATATTATATATACACTTATATATTACATATATGTATGTATATAATTATATATATTATATATGTACACATATATTTTGAGATGGAGTCTCAAATACATGTATTTTATATTATATATACACACAGTTATATATATACACTTATATACATATATATACTATATATGTGTACATATTTTATGTGTGTGTATGTGTGTGTGTGTGTGTGTGTGTGTATGAGTACTTACCATGTGCCCAGCATTGGGCTAAGCACTTTCTTGCTTAATTCTTTCCTCTACCAAATGAGGTAGGCAATATTAGAACAGTAATGGACTTCAGGAATGTCCAAGAGAAAATGGCCTATCTAATATAATAAACACTTACGAATGTACTAGGATTGTTGTACACCCGTGATTTGTGTCTGGTGGGCAGGCACACATAATCAGGGCAGAAAACTCAAGTGGGAAGGTATAAAAACACTCAAGAGAACAGCAGAAGCAAGCTTCATACTTTGCAGAATTTTATCATGGTGACAGTGGGAGTTGGGCGATTCCTTGGCAATTTTTATGACCTCATGGGGACATGAAGACCTGAGAAACCAATACCTTCAATCGGGAGCCTCCTGCCTTGTCTTCCATTTTGTATAATGTGTCCGTAATTTATGTTTCCATTTCCATAAAGAAAGTTTATGTCATTTCAGTGTTTTTGTTGGCATTTTTTCATAAACCATACCATCATCTTGTTGGGAAAACCAAGCAATTTCAATCCCCATTCTTCTATGAGGGAATAGAGGCTCAAAGTGCATAAAAATCTTGCTCAAGATCACACAGGTACTAAGTAGGGGAGCCAGGTTTGACTCAGGTCTGCGTGACTCCTCAGTTTAAGCTCTGAACCTCTGCTTATATTTCCCCTCTAAAAATGGACTGTGAACTTGACATATGCTTGCAGATCCTGTAGAATTCTCCAGTTTCTGTCAGTCAGTTACCAAATGAACAGAAAAATCACATGGAGCCATTTTCTCCTTCGAGTGAATTCACAATGTTCTTGTCTGCTCAATGTACTAGTGATACCTTTTCCATAAAGATGAATGTCACATGGGATCACAGGTAAAGAACCTCTACAGTTATTGTTGGGGAAGCAAGACAGAGGAGGTGCTATGTCTGAGAGCTAAGATTTTATAAGCATTTACATTTAGAAAACATGTATGTAGAGAGAAATGGGGGTTTCCTACCTATAGGAGAAAGAACATATGTGGAGGCAGGAAGAATATGTAGTGTAGTCAAGAAAAGCAAATGATCCCCTACTTATAGGTTATCCTTAAAGAAGTAGACATCTGGGTAGCATTATTAATCCCTTCATCAAGTGAGGGCATTGATGCAAATGATAAAAAGCAGAAGAGCAATGGCAAACAGGGCTGAGTTGGATTGTGGTCATATCCCACAGGACCTTGAATGTTAGGCTGAGGGCTGTAGTGTTCCCAGGCAGGAGATGGGACATCATTAAGGGACTAAGTACCTGAATATGATCAGTATTGTTCTGTAATAACAACATATAGAATGGATCCAGAGAGAAGGTGACCAGGAAGACCAATGGGAAGGCTGTTACAATAGTTCATATGGAGTTATACAGTGTTGGGGTAAAATTTTGCATCGTGGGTAACTGGAAAGTGACTACTGAGGGAAGGAAGCACCTTTATGCCCATAATAAAAATGTCCCAAATTGAACACATTCTAAGAAAATTACATAATATTCTACAACATAGAATATAATGTTATTTAATGTGAAAGTTATAAAATTATAACTTCTTTCCTCTATGCCAGACATAAAGTAGAAACTAGTGCCTTTTCCTCTACTTTAGAATCATGTTGAACACATCACTGGTCCTCAAAGCTGTCACTATGAAATCTTACCCTAAACAGTTCAGTGTCCCTTTAAAATTTAATGCTCATTAAAAATTAGTATCAATGTCTTCATGCTATTTACACTAATTGGAAATCGCCTCCAACATGAATCAATGTTTAGAATGTCCTTTTTATTGCTTGCACAACAAATGGAAAGTAACGTGTTCCCAGGGAAAAATTGTATTTACAAAGTGCTGAAGTTAAGTTTTCTTTATCTAAAGTGTCATAGAAAAATCACAGGCCAGTAAGGGTTATGGACTGAAACAATCTATCATCTAGTTCTGTTAAATGACAAATTGCTTAAGAACATTGAATGTGTTTTCTCTGAATAAAAAAAAAAAAGGAAAGAAGGAATAAAATAAAAATATTTATGAAAAGGAAGAGAAGAAAATGTGAACATGGGCTGTTGCTTTAGAATTCTCTTTCAGTTTTAATATTTCCCATTATCAGCTTATATAGGCTAATTTCAAACAGCTATCTTCCTGTCTATAGTATAGGGATGGTGCGTTTGTAACATAGCAAAGTGTCTTTAGAAATAGACAGGCCTCCTATTACAGGCAGAGACCAAATATGCCTTATTGAAGAGCATTTTTTCAACAGCTCTGATGAGAATGACTGAAAAGATTGATTACTTTGGAAATAGAAGTACGGAAGTTTAGGTCATGGTAAATAAACGTTTTCAAGCTTAAGGATTTGTAGTGAGTATATGTATATATATAAATGTCCAACATTTATTGAGGGACCATATATAGAATAAAACTCTAATTTGTTCCATCTTAAAAGGAATTTTTTTTTTTTTTTTTTATACTTTAAGTTCTAGGGTACATGTGCATAACGTGCAGGTTTGTTACATATGTATACTTATGCCATGTTGGTGTGCTGCACCCATCAACTCGTCAGCACCCATCAATTCATCATTTATATCATGTATAACTCCCCAATGCAATCCCTCCCTCCTCCCCCCTCCCCCCTCCCCATGATAGGCCCCAGTGCGTGATATTCCCCTTCCAGAGTCCAAGTGATCTCATTGTTCAGTTCCCACCTATGAGTGAGAACATGCGGTGTTTGGTTTTCTGTTCCTGTGATAGTTTGCTAAGAATGATGGTTTCCAGCTGCATCCATGTCCCTACAAAGGACACAAACTCATCCTTTTTTATGGCTGCATAGTATTCCATGGTGTATATGTGCCACATTTTCTTAATCCAGTCTGTCACAGATGGACATTTGGGTTGATTCCAAGTCTTTGCTATTGTGAATAGTGCCGCAATAAACATACGTGTACATGTGTCTTTGTAGTAGAATAATTTATAATCCTTTGGGTATATACCCAGTAGTGGGATGGCTGGGTCATATGGTACATCTAGTTCTAGATCCTTGAGGAATTGCCATACTGTTTTCCATAATGGTTGAACTAGTTTACAATCCCACCAACAGTGTAAAAGTGTTCCTATTTCTCCACATCCTCTCCAACACCTGTTGCTTCCTGACTTCTTAATGATTGCCATTCTAACTGGTGTGAGATGGTATCTCATTGTGGTTTTGATTTGCATTTCTCTGATGGCGAGTGATGATGAGCATTTTTTCATGTGTCTGCTGGCTGTATGAATATCTTCTTTTGAGAAATGTCTGTTCATATCCTTTCCCCACTTTTTGATGGGGTTGTTTGTTTTTTTCTCGTATATTTGTTTGAGTTCTTTGTAGATTCTGGATATTAGCCCTTTGTCAGATGAGTAGGTTGCAAAAATTTTCTCCCATTCTGTAGGTTGCCTGTTCACTCTGATGGTAGTTTCTTTTGCTGTGCAAAAGCTCTTTAGTTTAATGAGATCCCATTTGTCAATTTTGGCTTTTGCTGCCGTTGCTTTTGGTGTTTTAGACATGAAGTCCTTGCCCATGCCTATGTCCTGAATGGTACTACCTAGATTTTCTTCTAGGGTTTTTATGGTATTAGGTCTAACATTTAAGTCTCTAATCCATCTTGAATTAATCTTCGTATAAGGGGTAAGGAAAGGATCCAGTTTCAGCTTTCTACTTATGGCTAGCCAATTTTCCCAGCACCATTTATTAAATAGGGAATCCTTTCCCCATTTCTTGTTTCTCTCGGGTTTGAAAAAGATCAGATGGCTGTAGATGTGCGGTATTATTTCTGAGGACTCTGTTCTGTTCCATTGGTCTATATCTCTGTTTTGGTACCAGTACCATGCTGTTTTGGTTACTGTAGCCTTGTAGTATAGTTTGAAGTCAGGTAGCGTGACGCCTCCAGCTTTATCCTTTTGACTTAGGATTGTCTTGGCAATGCGGGCTCTTTTTTGGTTCCATATGAACTTTAAAGCAGTTTTTTCCAATTCTGTGAAGAAACTCATTGGTAGCTTGATGGGGATGGCATTGAATCTATAAATAACCTTGGGGAGTATGGCCATTTTCACGATATTGATTCTTCCTATCCATGAGCATGGTATGTTCTTCCATTTGTTTGTGTCCTCTTTTATTTCACTGAGCAGTGATTTGTAGTTCTCCTTGAAGAGGTCCTTTACATCCCTTGTAAGCTGGATTCCTAGGTATTTTATTCTCTTTGAAGCAATTGTGAATGGAAGTTCATTCCTGATTTGGCTCTCTGTTTGTCTGTTACTGGTGTATAAGAATGCTTGTGATTTTTGCACATTAATTTTGTATCCTGAGACTTTGCTGAAGTTGCTTATCAGCTTAAGGAGATTTTGGGCTGAGACAATGGGGTTTTCTAAATATACAATCATGTCATCTGCAAACAGGGACAATTTGACTTCTTCTTTTCCTAACTGGATACCCTTGATTTCTTTCTCTTGCCTGATTGCCCTAGCCAGAACTTCCAACACTATGTTGAATAGGAGTGGTGAGAGAGGGCATCCCTGTCTTGTGCCAGTTTTCAAAGGGAAGTTTTCCAGTTTTTGCCCATTCAGTATGCTATTAGCTGTGGGTTTGTCATAAATAGCTCTTATTATTTTGAGGTACGTTCCATCAATACCGAATTTATTGAGCGTTTTTAGCATGAAGGGCTGTTGAATTTTGTCAAAAGCCTTTTCTGCATCTATTGAGACAATCATGTGGTTCTTGTCTTTGGTTCTGTTTATATGATGGATTACGTTTATTGATTTGCGAATGTTGAACCAGCCTTGCATCCCAGGGATGAAGCCCACTTGATCATGGTGGATAAGCTTTTTGATGTGCTGCTGAATCCGGTTTGCCAGTATTTTATTGAGAATTTTTGCATCAATGTTCATCAGGGATATTGGTCTAAAATTCTCTTTTTTTGTTGTGTCTCTGCCAGGCTTTGGTATCAGGATGATGTTGGCCTCATAAAATGAGTTAGGGAGGATTCCCTCTTTTTCTATTGATTGGAATAGTTTCAGAAGGAATGGTACCAGCTCCTCCTTGTACCTCTGGTAGAATTCAGCTGTGAATCCATCTGGTCCTGGACTTTTTTTGGTGGGTAGGCTATTAATTGTTGCCTCAATTTCAGAGCCTGCTATTGGTCTATTCAGGGATTCAACTTCTTCCTGGTTTAGCCTTGGGAGAGTGTAAGTGTCCAGGAAATTATCCATTTCTTCTAGATTTTCTAGTTGATTTGCGTAGAGGCGTTTATAGTATTCTCTGATGGTAGTTTGTATTTCTGTGGGGTCAGTGGTGATATCCCCTTTATCATTTTTTATTGCATCTATTTGATTCCTCTCTCTTTTCTTTTTTATTAGCCTTGCTAGCGGTCTGTCAATTTTGTTGATCTTTTCAAAAAACCAACTCCTGGATTCATTGATTTTTTGGAGGGTTTTTTGTGTCTCTATCTCCTTCAGTTCTGCTCTGATCTTAGTTATTTCTTGCCTTCTGCTAGCTTTTGAATGTGTTTGCTCTTGCCTCTCTAGTTCTTTTAATTGTGATGTTAGAGTGTCAATTTTAGATCTTTCCTGCTTTCTCTTGTGGGCATTTAGTGCTATAAATTTCCCTCTACACACTGCTTTAAATGTGTCCCAGAGATTCTGGTATGTTGTATCTTGGTTCTCATTGGTTTCAAAGAACATCTTTATTTCCGCTTTCATTTCGTTATGTACCCAGTAGTCATTCAGGAGCAGGTTGTTCAGTTTCCATGTAGTTGAGCGGTTTTGATTGAGTTTCTTAGTCCTGAGTTCTAGTTTGATTGCACTGTGGTCTGAGAGACAGTTTGTTATAATTTCTGTTCTTTTACATTTGCTGAGGAGTGCTTTACTTCCAATTATGTGGTCAATTTTGGAATAAGTGCGATGTGGTGCTGAGAAGAATGTATATTCTGTTGATTTGGGGTGGAGAGTTCTATAGATGTCTATTAGGTCCGCTTGGTGCAGAGATGAGTTCAATTCCTGGATATCCTTGTGAACTTTCTGTCTCGTTGTTCTGTCTAATGTTGACAGCGGAGTGTTGAAGTCTCCCATTATTATTGTATGGGAGTCTAAGTCTCTTTGTAAGTCTCTAAGGACTTGCTTTATGAATCTGGGTGCTCCTGTATTGGGTGCATATATATTTAGGAGAGTTAGCTCTTCCTGTTGAATTGATCCCTTTACCATTATGTAATGGCCTTCTTTGTCTCTTTTGATCTTTGATGGTTTAAAGTCTGTTTTATCAGAGACAAGGATTGCAACCCCTGCTTTTTTTTGTTCTCCATTTGCTTGGTAGATCTTCCTCCATCCCTTTATTTTGAGCCTATGTATGTCTCTGCATGTGAGATGGGTCTCCTGAATACAGCAGACTGATGGGTTTTGACTCTTTATCTAGTTTGCCAGTCTGTGTCTTTTAATTGGAGCATTTAGTCCATTAACATTTAAGGTTAATATTGTTATGTGTGAACTTGATCCTGCCATTATGATATTAACTGGTTATTTTGCTCGTTAGTTGATGCAGTTTCTTCCTAGCCTCGATGGTCTTTACATTTTGGCATGTTTTTGCGATGGCTGGTACCGGTTGTTCCTTTCCATGTTTAGGGCTTCCTTCAGGGTCTCTTGTAAGGCAGGCCTGGTGGTGACAAAATCTCTAAGCATTTGCTTATCTGTAAAGGATTTTATTTCTCCTTCACTTATGAAACTTAGTTTGGCTGGATATGAAATTCTGGGTTTAAAATTCTTTTCTTTAAGAACGTTGAATGTTGGCGCCCACTCTCTTCTGGCTTGTAGAGTTTCTGCCGAGAGATCTGCTGTTAGTCTGATGGGCTTCCCTTTGTGGGTAACCCGACCTTTCTCTCTGGCTGCCCTTAAGATTTTTTCCTTCATTTCAACTTTGGTGAATCTGGCAATTATGTGTCTTGGAGTTGCTCTTCTCGAGGAGTATCTTTGTGGCGTTCTCTGTATTTCCTGAATTTGAATGTTGGCCTGCCCTACTAGGTTGGGGAAGTTCTCCTGGATGATATCCTGAAGAGTGTTTTCCAACTTGGTTCCATTTTCCCCCTCACTTTCAGGCACCCCAATCAGACGCAGATTTGGTCTTTTTACGTAATCCCATACTTCTTGCAGGCTTTGCTCATTTCTTTTTCTTCTTTTTTCTTTTGGTTTCTCTTCTCGCTTCATTTCATTCATTTGATCTTCAATTGCTGATACTCTTTCTTCCAGTTGATCGAGTCGGTTACTGAAGCTTGTGCATTTGTCACGTATTTCTCGTGTCATGGTTTTCATCTCTGTCATTTCGTTTATGATCTTCTCTGCATTAATGAGTCTAGCTGTCAATTCTTCCACTCTTTTTTCAAGATTTTTAGTTTCTTTGCGCTGGGTACGTAATTCCTCCTTTAGCTCTGATAAGTTTGATGGACTGAAGCCTTCTTCTCTCCTCTCGTCCAAGTCATTCTCTGACCAGCTTTGATCCGTTGCTGGCGATGGGCTGAGCTCCTTTGCAGGGGGAGATGCGCTCTTATTTTTTGAATTTCCAGCTTTTCTGCCCTGCTTCTTCCCCATCTTTGTGGTTTTATCTGTCTCTGGTCTTTGATGGTGGTGACGTACTGATGGGGTTTTGGTATAGGTGTCCTTCCTGTTTGATAGTTTTCCTTCTGACAGTCAGAAGGACTGTCTGTTAGGTCTGTTGGAGATTGCTTGAGGTCCACTCCAGACCCTGTTTGCCTGGGTATCAGCAGCAGAGGTTGCCGAAGATAGAATATTGCTGAACAGCGAGTGTACCTGTCTGATTCTTCCTTTGGAAGTTTCCTCTCAGGGCTGTACTCCACCCTGTGAGGTGTGGGGTGTCAGACTGCCCCTAGTGGGGGATTTCTCCCAGCTAGGCTACTCAGGGGTCAGGGACACACCTGAGCAGGCAGTCTGTCCGTTCTCAGATCTCAACCTCCGAGTTGGGAGATCCACAGCTCTCCCCAAAGCTGTCACACAGAGTCGTTCGCGTCTGCACCGGCCCCCGCTGTTTCCCCTGTTGGTCTTCAGCTGTGCGCTGTCCCCAGAGGTGGAGTCTACAGAGACAGGCAGGCTTCCTTGAGCTGCTGTGAGCTCCACCCAGTTGGAGCTTCCCAGCGGCTTTGTTTACCTACTTAAGCCTCAGCAATGGCGGGCGCCCCTCCCCCAGCCTCGCTGCTGCCTTGCCGATAGATCGCCGCAGACTGCTGTGTTAGCAGTGAGGGAGGCTCCGTGGGCGTGGGACCCTCCCGGCCAGGTGTGGGATATATTCTCCTGGTGTGCCTCTTTGCTTAAAGCGGAGTATTGGGGTGGGAGTTACCCGATTTTCCAGGTGTTGTGTGTCTCAGTTCCCCTGGCTAGGAAAACGGATTCCCTTCCCCCTTGCACTTCCAGGTGAGGCGATGCCTCGCCCTGCTTCAGCTCTCGCTGGTCAGGCTGCAGCAGCTGACCAGCACCGATTGTCTGGCACTCCCTAGTGAGATGACCCCAGTACCTCAGTTGAAAATGCAGAAATCACCGGTCTTCTGTGTCGTTCGCGCTGGGAGTTGGAGACTGGAGCTGTTCCTATTCGGCCATCTTGCTCCGCCCCCCCAGGAATTTTTTCTTGAGCAGAATATTTTATTTTGCATTAATGCTGGCAACCACAGTTACGTTTACTTTATTGACAAATGAGACCAAACCGTTGGATATGCACATGTTGTTCCCATATGCACTTAATTTAGGGTAATCATTTAATGAATATTCAGCTTTCATTCAAAAGAGACTGAATTCCATAGAGCAGTTAAGATAAACTCTCATTTATCCCTAAGGCACATATGAATACACTCTAATACACCCTAATAATACAACTCGTTCTTCCGAATCTAAACCTCTCGAAACATATCTATACAGATAGTTATAAAATTACCTGAGAAGTCTAAGCCAGAAGCCTTAAAGTCATCTCTGACTCCTTGGCCTTAACATACACTCGGTCACTGAGGCCTGTCTATTTTGATTTCTGTAGCAGACAAACAATAGTGATTTTCTACCCAATAGCTGTTTTTGGCTTTCCTTCTTTCGTCTAAGAAAATTCCAATTTTCTTCAAGTACTTAGTGACCATGCATTTCAGGAGAGACTGGATGAATCTTGATTAGTATAAATCAATCATATTCTTTCCACTCCCCTTGCAAGGGATTGGTCCAGAAATGGGCATGTGATAAAATTCTGGCTAATCAAATGAGGGGACATTTGTTAATAAAAGCATGTGGAATTAAATAGTTTTTTATCTTTGGATCAATGTTGATGAATCTGCATGTGACAACTGTATTAATAGCAGCCACATTGGGACCAGGAGGGAAGTAAGTCCAAGGGAACAAGTTAGACCACAGAGAAAATAATCAGTAAGAAAACTGAGCCACTAATTTAACCAGCCTAAGAATTTCTATACTTTGTAACATTTTCTTATTGTTTAAGCAGTTTTAATTGGATCTTCCCTAACTTGCAGTGAAAAGTATCTTAAGAGTTTCTTAACTATCTCCCCTGAGTCTTCTCTTTCTTTTCCCTCATACTGCTTGAGCTCACTTTTCCTCTTTTTGATGTGTGCAATGTCCTCCTGATCTTCCTGCCTCCAAGTCTTCTTCCAACTCCTTCTCCCCACTCCCACCAGAATCATTATTCTAACATGTAGCAATCTATGTATTTTCCCTAAATTCCAAATTTAACATAGAGTTTTCTGTGCCAGGGTCCCAGTCTCAAGTCCTATATTCTCCTGCATGCACTGTGTTAACATGTTTGCAAAACTACTCATGGTTTCTCAAATGTACCATGTAGCATACCCATAGCACCTTTATGCCTGTTTTCTTCTCCACGGAAATGGTTTTCCCATCATGCCTATTAGCACTCATTCTTTCCCTATAAGAGTTACTTGTTGCTTCTTTCATGTTACCATTTTACACTGTGCATCTAGTATTGTAATTATCGCAATGCATTATGAATTTATGTGTCTCTCTACTTGTCTATGACCTCTTGGAGAAGAGATGTGTAGTTAATGATTGCATCCTTCATACCTAATATACATCTTGGCCAGATTATTGACATATGATTTTTGAATGAAGGTTAAATAGAAGAGATAAAGGAAGAAGAGGATTCATGTATGAAGCCTGCCATCGAGTGAAAAAAGTCTTGAGCACCTGAATGCCCTTTACGGGCTGTTGTCTATGATTGTAGAACAACAACAGAGTGGTAGCAGCAGTATCAGCATTGACATTGTGCTTACTGAGCATTTTATAAGCACAATGCTAAATGTTTTATACAGGATTTTTTTCATTTAAGTTTTATAACACAATGAAGAATATTCTATATTTTTTTTTAAATCATCCTCTTATGACAGAAAAATCCCTGATGCTTAATGATTCACTTCAAAGTAAGTGAGTTGCACAGCCAGGATTCAAACTCATGTCTGACTCTGGAACTCTTAACCAAAATGCTCTTTCTGTAAGTATGTTATCCTCTATTTGTTTGAGACACATGTTATTCATACCAAACAGTGGCCGGTGGGGGCGGTGGGGTGGGTATCTGAACCTGAGCCCCTTAGCTCGTGGTATTTCTGTAATCTTGACTGTCTCTATCAAAATCGCCATTAGAGAGAACTGGGATTTCTGAAAGACCAGATACTATGATGTGGTTTTACATGGCAGCAATTTCTTCTGGCTCTCAACATGAAATTCCCTGTTCAATATTATAGTACACTAGGGTCAGCTAAGCAAATAACCCCATGAAATATATATATATATATGCCTATCTACCATCCAGGTAACTAATACTATGGGTGCAGGGAACTGTAAGATGGAACAAGAAGAACAGCATGCTGGACTAGCCAACCACAACTCACTGTTAAAGCTTTCCTTGAGAAAGAGCCCAACAGCTCTGAAAGACTTCCAGAAAAATACACCAGAAAGAATTCAGCCTCCTTAGAGAAGATAACATCACCTCTATACAAGGACTTCTCCAATATCCTCAGGCTTTAAATGGACCCGTCACTTCTACTAGAACCTAACCCCATCCCGAGACAGAGCTTAATGTTCTGGCTACTCCACAATGAGGGCTGAGTCCTTCTCACAGACTCCAGGGACTTCATTCATCAGTTCTGAGTTGCTGCTCACTATCACATGCAGGTACTGTGCAAGTACTGTGTAGAACTAATGCAGACACTGTCTGTACCCCAAGGAGCTGGCAGTCTAGAATACGCTTGCGCCTTTTTAAAGGTGGGGAAAGTGTCATTTAAAAGTTGTCAGAAGTTCTCACTCATTAGACATGGAAATGTCTATGAAGCTCACTTTGCATTGAGGAAGCCCTCATAACATACTGAGTACTTATATTAACCCAAGACAATTTCATGGTTCTTGCAAAAACCTACAAGATCATCACTGACCTGAATGCAGATCCTTCTGCATTCTGCAGACTGAGACAGTGACTCATCTGTTTACTGAGATAAATTGGGTTTGTGTATAAGAAATGTACACTTAGAAAGTTAAAGGACTGTGTGAGTTTCGTACAGTTATGGATTTCAATTAGTTTGTCCGTGATCGATCACTTGTATTTATTCTGGGAAATGAGGGGTTAAAAAGACAACTAGAAAACAACAAAAAATATAGTGAGGACTTTATGAGAGAGACTTTTATAATTTCATGGGAATTTAGAGGGATAAATCGCTTCTAACTGATGGAATCACTCACAGAATAACTTATAGGGAAGTTGACATATGGGCAACCTGAGGTTTTTAATCTGTATCTACCTGATGGATACTAGGTAGAGAAAATTACATGAATAAGGCATGGAAATATGGAAGCACGAATGTTTAGGTAATGTCATCAGAGTTGTAGCTCAGCTTGGATATTCAGAACCTGAAAAGGAGGTGAAAAAGAGAGGTTCTGCCAAGGTGTGTTGGGTCAGCATCATTTCTCATGCCTATAAATCTAGTCCATTCCATAAGTCAGTGGTGGAAGAGAAAACAGCTAAAGTGGCTGGGTCTTCTGGCTTTTATTTAGCATCTGGTTCTTTTCTGGATCAGCATTCCACACAATTTGTTCAGGGTTTATGATTTTATAATATTCTTGCTCTATTGTCACTGTTGATGAATTTCCTCCAAACTCTAGTTATTCAATATCTCTCTAATCTTAAGAAATTCCTCTTTATCCTCACTCTGTAAATATATGTGAGTTCAGAACACCTAGTTTATGACCCAGGCAATGGAAATTTGAATATGCTGGGACTGAGAGGGTCCCGACAAGAGCAGGTAAAAGCCAACATCCTCTTACACGGTTCTCGATCTATGCGGTGCTTTGAAAAAAAATTCTACTTCACTCCTCTCCGCTAGCCATTTTCCACAGCCATTTTTGCTCTATCTAAAGCTTCAGTGGTTCCCCACCTTGAAGTGGGTAATTTGTTGCTTTCAGGACACTCAACAACCCTTTTCCTCTTCCTTACAATACTTCTATTTTCATTAGGGATTTAACTCTTTTTCATTGGGTATTGTGATGAAATGGTAAATCTGTGGGCCTACCACAAACTAAGGAAGCAAAAGAGGTTCCTGGAAGTTCTCTCTGAGGAATTCTTTCTTTTACTACCCTGGTTTGACTAGGAGACAAGACAGGTGACTAGAGTTCAGCCAATCAGTCTCTTCCTTCTAAAATCAACTCTTGAGTTCTTAATGTAAAGACAGACAACAAACAAACAAACAAACAAAAATCCTAGAGATCATTGACAGCAGGAAGCGACCTCCTGTTAGAAGACCACGCCTGTATTCTCTGCTTCCTTCCCATTTCCAAGTGTCAGTCTTCAGTTTCCCATCAGTAGCTTTGTTTGTTTGTTTGTTTCTGTTTTTGATTCCTTAAGCATACTTAAGGCCTTTAAACTTACTCTTCCTTCTAGTTGATACCCTCCCCCTCAAATCTTTGGGAATGTATAAGTTAACTAAAAAGGTTTCTCACTTTCCCAGGCAATTATTTAGGATTATTCTAAGAAGTTAAATTATTGGAAGTATGAGAGAAATTTCAAAGCTGGTAACATAGTGCCATCTAAAATATTAAATTATAACACTGTAAAACATGGAATATTATATATCCAGTTCTTTAGATGTTATTTTTCCTGATTCAAACTCAATATTCCCTACTATCTGCATAAATTATGCATGCAGGACCTAAATTTTATATTTATTTATCTATTTTACCTAATTAAGGTGTCATTCAAATAAATATAATATGTATCTTCTAGGCTTCCCTGTCTCTATGCCTCAGCTCTGCTATTTGCTGAATGCCAAATATTTTTATCTCTTTCTCCTTTCCCTCTCTTTTCTATACACACGTATTTCCAAATTAAAACTCTTTGTTTTTCTGCAAACCTTTCATGGCCAGCCACTCAGAGACATTTCCTGAGTTCCCAATGCACTTTATTCCTACAGGACTTCATACAAAATTGGAAGTCCTATTTGCATGCGTATTTTACATCCCCTCCTAGACTATAAGCATTTCATTATGGGTGCAGAGAAGGGGTCTTTGTTTCTCCATCACTGAAATGCCTAACTTTAAAATATTTTTTGGATACTTCTTCTATGCCAGGCATTATTCTTGGTGTTTCAATTACAAAAGGAAATCAAGCAATGCTGGCTACTGTCATAGGCCACATGTGAAATGGGGAGGTTCTGGGGGTAGATCATATCCAATATTTTTACCTTTTAAAAAAATTTAGAACTGACAATCTAGCAGTAGAAAAACACGTGTACACCAAACTAAACAAGAGAAATATTGAGAGAAAATAAATATTAAAGACAGATGAATCTTATATAAAAAAATTCTCTAGAGGAGAAGGGGGTTGAGGTAAGCCTCATGGAGAAAGCATAGTAGTTTGCATATAATAATATTTAGTTTATATTTATAAAGGAAAGGGATATGCATAAATGTATTTAGCAAACTGCCTTTTGTTTAGCTTTGTATTGAAAGAGAGAACAGTGCCTCAGATGATGCAGTCAGAGATCATCTCTCCCCAAGGTTACATTTTGATTTTGAAGTGCACTACATAATTTATTTACTGATTATTTCTGGCACATATTTCTCTGAAATCAACTCTAATGTCTGAGGAATAGACCAAATGAGGAAAGTCATTCTGGGGCTAAAATATACCACGAAAGATTCCTTTGGTGGTCAATTAGGATTGACTATTTCTAGCTATAAAGAGAAAAAAAAAAGAATATGGAATATAAGGCTATAAGTAAGTCTCAGAACATTGGTCCTGGAGTGAAACCATGAGGACCATCTCTTCAACCCTATTTTCACAAGACCTCTGCAAGCCTTGTATCTGCAGATAGGTGGTGATGAAGAAATACACATTCTTTTGAGAGCTCAGCTGTTTACAAGGAATCCAGTGGATCCGAGCAATAGTTGTTTAACTTGAAATGCCCAGTTCATTTTTTTTTTTTCTAATCAGAGGTAGGTCTATCCTTATGTTGGTAAGGCTACCATGTTTATTTCCAATTGATCAATAGTGACACCTGCTGGCTCAGGAAGAGACACTTGTCTAATGTGACCATAGGACTGAACTAACTGTGGGAAGTAGTGGATATAGTTATCTCATCAATCCTAAAAACCAAAATGGAACAGCCTTAAGACCAAGCTGATTATTGTGTGGAAATTCTCAAGACGATCACAAAAATGAATCATTAGTGGGATGTAGACTTGGTGGTGATGCAGAAATATGATCTAAGACTTGAGTAATCCTTGGAGGGGAGGCAAAGTTATCCTATTCTAGTTGCCTCTCCTAGCCTCACTTCTGGATTAGGACAGCACTTTCCAATCTCTGTTCCTACGTTTAGTCTGATTTCGCTTCAATACATCTTACGAAAGACCTGGAGTAATTTCTTAATCACATTCATGCTCCAAAGCCTGAATGAAATTTATAAGAGGAAAGGGAGATAATTGGTGCACAGTCATGCTGTGACACCCACTCAAATGCAGTGGCAGGACCCAAGAAGCCAAATCAAATGGCTCATCAGCAGATATGCTCTGACAGGTAGAGATGCAGGTGCTGAGGATCTGAACTGACATGCTGCACAGTATAGTGCCTGTGAGGTGGCCTGGCAGGTCTGTGGAGTGGGGCTCCCTCTCAAAACCCTACCCCCATGTTCCCATCTCCCTCAGTCTTTGTTGCTACTTTGAGTGACTTTCAGGCTGCAAAGATGCCCTTGCTTCCTCCAACTTTGCCTCCTTGATCTGTTTTTCCTGAGGAGAAGTGCATGCTCTGAAAGTACTCTTCCCAATGCCCCATTATTTTCCATTTCTTTTGGTTAGTCATCTTGGAAGAAAAATGATATCAAAGTTAAGCTAAGAAGCCAATAATTCACAAGTAAATTTGCATTTTAAATGGGAACACCTTGGCAAAGTATGTACTTAACCCAAAGCAATGCACATCTAATGTTCATTGTGCCAAGGAACAAGAAGGAGACCTTTGGGGCAGGAGCAGGGAGTAGACCTTCTGGATGCACTGAAAATAAGTACATATAAATAAGAACAATAATCACAAGTCACTCTTAATACTTAGTGGGCACTCCGATGTATAAGACATAGTGCTATTCATTTGATTCCTCTCACTGTGTAGAAGCATCACAACAATTCTAATAGGTAGAAATTATTATGCCTAGTTTATAGATGACAGTACAAATGTTCAGAAAATGTAAGTAACTTGTCCAAGGTTATACAGCCAATATTGATGAGTCTGGGATGTCAACCAGGGTCTTTCTGACTTAGAATCTGTATACTTAATTATGCTCTACTACACATTTTTTTTCTAAAGCCTGGCCTGGCTCATCAATGATGTCTAACTGTTTAGACTAAGGGGACACAGGTATGGTCTCCCCAAGTAACAGTCCAAAGGAAACATTTTACAAAACAGTTAGGCAAGCTGTGAAGCACTGTATACCCGCCAGTTATTATTACAAGAGGAAGAATGTGGCACCAAGTTTGAGCTTCTCTTTATAATTCTATAAGACAAGTGAATGAGAGAGAGAGAGGTTTGGCATGACAGGGAGATGAGAAAAGATTATATCAACAAACACAATGACTTCCTTTTGTGGAAGCATGTTCACAGGAACACAAAATAGCCAGGTTGGGTTTGGGTCACTGAAACACAGTGACCTTATTGCTCCACCTGCAATGAATCAACCCAACTTACGGGGTATTTGGAGTCACCAGCATTTTATTAGGTCCTGCATGTATATGACATCACAGTTCTTTTGTAAAACAACAACAAAAAGTTGAGTAGGTGATACATTTGCCTGCTTCAAATATAATTTTAAAATAATATGAAAATATATACACTGAGAACCTCACTCCTGTATTACCTCAATTCTCCCTGTTCCCCTTCAGCTCTCCAGGTAGACATTTCATGAATAACTTCTTGTTTATTTTTCTAATGCTTCTTAATGCAAGTGGCCGGGCACGGTGGCTCAAGCCTGTAATCCCAGCACTTTGGGAGGCCAAGACGGGTGGACCATGAGGTCAGGAGATCGAGACCATCCTGGCTAACACGGTGAAACCCCGTCTCTACTAAAAAATACAAAAACCTAGCCGGGCAAGGTGGCGGGCGCCTGTAATCCCAGCTACTCGGGAGGCTGAGGCAGGAGAATGGCATGAACCTGGGAGGTGGAGTTTGCAGTGAGCTGAGATCCGGCCACTGTGCTCCAGCCTGGGCGACAGAGCCAGACTCCATCTCAAAAAAAAAAAAAAAAAGAAAAAGAAAAAAAAAATGCAAGTGTAAGCAAATATAAATATACATTCTTATTTTCCCACTTCTCTAGCACAAAAGGTAGCACATACAATGATAATGTTCCTCATATTAACTTTTTATATGTAAGCTTAGCCTAGAGATCTCTCCCTATCTAGCTAATCATTGATCTGCTGCATAGTATTCCAAATTCCTTTTACTATAATTTTATCTGGGCAACATGCTAAAAGTAAAAGCATACTAGCATACATTGCTGAGTGTTATGAGTGATTATATAAACACGAGAAAATTTCAGAGAGTGAAGAGAGATTGGATGCGATGGGCATCGATAAAACCTCTTGGGGATTGATAAGGCAAGGGAAATCATTCCGCAAAGAAAGAGGTAGCTAAATTATCACACAGCTTCCTTAATCTGCAGGCAGGTGAAATTCTTGCTAGTGTCAGTGCAGAGTCTTTTATATTTTCTCAGTTAGCTTCCTCCAATTTCCATTTAGATTCAAGCCAAGAAACAAACACTGTGTTAATTGGTGCATTTTCCTGTAGAAACTAATTATAGCCCCATGCTGTCAAAACAAGACAAATTGTTAATGATACTTTATCTGACAAAGTACAAATAAAGCTATTTTGCCATAAAGGAGGATGCTGAGATTATGTCACAAGAGCCATTTTAATCACAATTATAAAAATGAAGAGAACTGCTGGAGAGGACCCACCCTGGGTGCCTCATGCACAACTGGCTCTCTGGGGTTGGGGGAGAGGGGAGAATGGGAGAAAGGGTGCATCTGGGCTTCAATGTTCCAGATGAGAGCACTGAAAATGACAGTTCCTATGGCATGTGGTCTGCTCAGGACTCTTTTCTGACTGTTTCTGTGGATGTACATATAGCCTTCATGTAAGCTGTTTTAAAACATTCATTCATTCATTTGTTTAACAAATGTTCACTGAATGTTTATTACATGTCAGGCACTGTTCTCAGTGCTGGGATCACAGCAGAAAAAAACTAAAGCAAAGCAAAACAAAACAAAACAAAACAAAAACAGCAAAACCCTGCCCTTATAGAGCTTATATTCTATTAACAAAATAGGCAATCGATAAATAAGGAAGACATACAGATCAGATGACAACAAGGTTCATAGAGAAACAGAAGTGGAAATGTTGAATAAGGAGAGTGGGGATACTAAATAGGGTGGTTAGAATGGAACTCACTCAGAGGGTGGTGTTGGGCAAAGACCCGATGGAGATAAGGGAAACCCTGTAAGTCTCTGGGAAAGGAGAAAATTTAGCAGAGCCAAAGCTGACGTTCATTCAGGAGGGTTCATAAGGCCAAGTGAGCTGCTAAAATATTGAGGTATGCCAGCACTATTTGGTATAGCCCATTCCCTAGGCAGCATACAACTAAAGGATGCACTCCTTAAATAGCAAAGGCCCCCAGAACTCATTCTGATTGACCTGTGCCTGAGTGTAACTGGTGGTTAAATAGTAGCCTTTGGACCAAAGAACAGCAAGTGCAAAGAACCTGAGGCAGAGCACATGGGTGTTTGAGACCTGGAGGCAGAAAGATGGGTGGCTGGAGCAGAGTGAATGATGGGGGTAGCAGGTAGGGAGACAGATGAGAGTTTGGGGAGTGGCAGATTCTATAGAACCTCATAGGCTGTTGGAAACATAATGGATAAGAAGCCATTGGAGGGCTCTGAACTGAGGTGAGACATGATCTTATTTACATTTACACTTTTAGAAGATCCCCTGGCTGCTATATTGAGAACACACTTAGGAAGTGCAGGTGGAAAAACAGGGTCAGTCTAGTTAAAGAGGCTACGGCCATTATCCAGGTACAATGTGATGGTGGCCAGATTAGTTTCCAAGGGCCGCTATAACAAATTACCACAAACTCGGTAGCTTAAACAACAAACATTTATGCTTTCACAGCTTGGAGGACAGATTCAAAATCAAGGTGTCAGCAGCACTGTGCTGCCTCTGATGGCTTTAGAGAAGAACTCTTCCTTGCCTTTCCAGCTTACCTCGTGGCAGCATCACTCCCATTTCTGCTTTTGCCTTCACATGGCTGTCCTCCCTGTGTCTGACTTAGACAAGGGTAGCAGCAGTGGATATGGAAAGATGTGTTCTATTTCTCAACTCATTTTAAAGACAGAGTTAGTAAGATTCTCTGAAAGGTTGGACGTGGGTTATGAGAGAAAAACAGAAGTTAAGGTTGGCTTTCAGGTTTTTGCTCTGTGTACCTGGAAGGATGAAATAGCTATCAACTAAAATGGGGGAGAGTTGTGGGTGCTGGGGGGTGGTGGTGCTGACGAGCAGGTTTAGGGCAGAGATCAGGGGCTCAGTCCTGAATAAATTAAGTTGTGATGTACATTAGATACCAAAGTAGAGGATGAACAAGCAGTTAGATTCTGTTTTCTAATTTTTATATACCTCTTATAACCTGTCTAAGACGGGGCATGACAGATATCTTGATAAGTGGTGGACAGATTAACAAATGAATGAATGGATGGATGAATGGCTACAAGTAGAGAAAAACACAGTTAAAAGATGTAGTTTTTTAGGATGAAAATGGTACCTATTAAATATAGAAACTAACATTTGTATACCCTTTACAATTTGCAAATTGTTTTTCACATGCCTTATTTTAAATATATTCTTTAAATAAATGATCTATAAATGTTATAACTGTATCTATTCTACAGTGAGAAAACTGAGAATTAGAGAGGTGAAATCACTTAAGCAAGCTTACCCAGAGAGAAAAAGGAAGAACAGGACTTCAACCCCAAGCACTTTTTACCGCACAGAGTTTTCAGGGATGTATATTGTGATTGGGAGATTAGTAGACCCATTACTACGCATATTCAGAAATTTCTTACGTCAGACTAAGCATAAGAAAATTAACTTAGGTTGTGGCAAGTAGTCTTCAGGTTACACTTTTTTTTAACTTCAGTCTCTTTCTTTTCTTTTCTTTTTTTCTTTCTTTCTTTTTTTTTTTTTTTTTTTTTGTTGTTGTTGTTGTTGTTGTTGTTGTTGTTGTTGTTGTTGAGACGGAGTCTCCCTCTGTCGCCCAGGCTGGAGTGCAGTGGTGCGATCTCGGCTCACTACAAGCTTCGCCTCTCGGGTTCACGTCATTCTCCTGCCTCAGCCTCCCGTGTAGCTGGGACTACAGGTGCCCGCCACCATGCCCGTCTAATTTTTTGTATTTTTAGTAGAGACGGGGGTTTCACAGTGTTAGCCAGGATAGTCTCGATTTCCTGACCTCCTGATCCGCCCGCCTCGGCCTCCCAAAGTGCTGGATTACAGGCGTGAGCCACCGCGCCCAGCCAACTGCCAGTCTCTTTCAACTTGATAGGTGACAAAGTTTGGAAGCAGCTTTCTTAATTACATAGACTTTACATATCTGTTGTAAAAATGCTAGACATGATGTGTTTCTACTCTGACAGCCAGTAAAACAGTGCTGATTGGAGCACTTGTCTATGACAAAAAAAAAAAAAAAAAAAAAAAAAATGCTCCCGTTTCTTCTTAGCAAGTAGAATCATGGCCTGGAAATCGAGAGATTTGCATTTTTAGCTTCTGCTCTCTCGCCAACCATTTGTGAGACATAGAGTGAGCCACAATTGCTCTGGGTCACAGATTTGGCAAAAGTAAACTGAGAGGTTTAGCCTTGATGGTCTCACGGCAGCACATGTGATGGTTTAGACTAAGCGTGGGCTCCGAAGTCAGACATAATTGTATTCTAATCCCACTCACTCTGCCACATACTAGTTACATTACCTTGGACAATAACCGTCTATCTTCAACTTTCATTTCTTCACCAGTAAAATGAAAATGACATCTATTTTACAGCATTTTTGTATAGATTCAATGAGATAATGTACATAAAAGCACCTAGCGCAGTTCCTGGCAAATTGTAAGAGGTCAGTCTAGTTAACTATTAGTGTCACCAATAGAATATTTTGCATCCTTGCTTTTCAGAAAGTGCATGGTACCTATAACACAGGTGTAAATCAGGTAATGCAGCTGAAAGTATGAAATCAAAGACACGATGCCTACTTTCTCTAATTTACTGACTCACTTGTGATCTGTACTTTTCCGCTTTTGTCTTTGTTTACTGATACTTAAAATGGGCATCCACTTTGTGCTTCCCTTACAAACATGCAGTATGATTAAAACTTTTAATATTATTTGAAAGTCTTGTTTCCCCAATATTGAAAACTCATCTTTTCATTGGAAGGAAATAAATATCAAAAATTAAATGTTAAGCAAGGCAAATGTAGCATCAGAAAATAAGCAAAGCTATTTCCAGCAACAAAACTTTAGTTGTAACTAACATTAGCTTAAGAAAACACAGGTTATTTCCATAGCATACAAATGTAGATGTCTTAGGTGACACTTTAATTTCTCCTGTAATGAATAACACTGTTGCTAAGAGAAGAAAGGAAATTTTCTTAGTTGAGTGGAAATCAGGAAGAGAACATCGAACACATGAGATATAGTTAGGCTGTATCTCATCAGGAATTAGGTAATTCCTGAACTGCCTACTGATGTGTTGAGGATCCAGGGTTAGAGGTTTCCCAGCAGTGGTAACTACAAAGGAATGTGTGTGTTGCTCTCCATTATTTAGACAAATAAAGGACAAGTTGAACATCTTTAATTTGAAAATTCAAAATCCAAAATGCACCAAAATCTCAAACATTTTGAGCACCGACATGATGCCACAAGTGAAAAATTCCACACAATGCAAACTTTGTTTTATGCACAAAACTATAAAAAATATTGTACAAAATTACCTTCAGGCTATGTGTATAAAATGTATATGAAACATACATAAATTATATTTACACATATATATGATGTACATTATACATACAAAGATACAATTTATGTAAAAATGGTATTTATCACTGTGCTTTGTAATAGCAAAACTCCAGTGAAAAATACCATATAGATTTAGATATAAAATATATATAGTTAGTAAATTAGTTGTTATATATAGTGAAATTATTATATATATAGTCATTTAAATTATGTTTTGGAAGACTTCTAATGACATGCAGAAAGTTCCCTGGTAACACATTAAGACAAAGAGCAAAAGACAGACACTTCATATAATTTGATCCCAATTTATATGATAAAAATATGTATTATCAGTAGCTATTTTTGAGTGGTAATTTCGGGTGAAATTTTGTTTTACACCCAAATTTTTCTGAATTTTATAAATTTTATTTAATAATGATGAATACTATTAAAATAGAAAAGAAAACTCTTGTAAAAGATCAATAGCTAATGCCATCCTTACTCAGGAAGGAGAAGGTGCATGGTGATCAGTCAAGAACCTTTGACCCAGGGGGCTTAAACTCAGCTCCACCCTCAGTAGGTGGAGAAGCTTATATCTGGTCCTTAATCTCCATGGAGCTTCCACTCCTGAAAAATGGTTTCTCCTTCTGGGAAAATGGAAACTACTGTCTTTTTCACTGTGGATTTTTCCCCTTCAAATAATCCAGTGAAAATAATATGAAAGTTATTTGTAACTTGTCAGCTCTATGCATGTGAAGCACTATATTTAGAAGATATTTGTCATTATTTGGGGAATTCCAGCACCCTCTAAATACTCTGCCTGTGTTTAAAGAGTTTCTCACCTTCTGAATCTTCATTTCTCAAAGATAAACACTGGAAATTCACTTTCTAAACATCTCTTACAATAGGACGACAGGCAAGTGACCTAGGCTTGGTCAATCAGATGCTCCTGTGTGAGATTTGGATTGGAAGTTAGTGGCACAAAGAAGCAGGCACAGAGAGAAATTCCTTCTGATGAGGCAGCTATAACAGAGGAGGCCAGCTTCCAGGGACAGCAGAGCGGGAGGGTCTAGGTAGGGCCTGTCAGCAAAACAGGTGACTACGAATGTGCCTGACAATTAGAACAGGGAAGTGTCCACTAGAGTGGTCAAAAGCTTAATGGGGATTTTTTTTTCCTGTTTGTGTAGTCTCCATGCTCATGAATTACCTAACAATCTTAAATAAATGCATTTTTTTTCTATTTAATAAATTAGTTAGAGTGGATTCTGTTGATTAGAGCTGAAAACCTGACTCAGATATAGGCCTTGATCCCAGCAAACCTGAATTTGAGTTCTGCTTCAGCTGCCTGTCAAGAGAGTCACAAATTCTTTCTAGGTCTCAGTTTCTGCGTACAGCATCTTATTTAATGACCACAATAACCCTATGATCTTGGATGTGTCTTCTCCACTCATACTCCACTGAGACAATCCAAATGCTTTATTCTCAATTTAAAGTCACACTTACTAGCCTATCTCTGCCTCCCCTTCCATTTGCAAAAATGTGCAACTTTATGCCATGGGGTTGCAATAAATCAGAATCCTAGAATTTGGGAGCTGAGTAGGATGTAAAAGGTCTTCTAGCTCAACCATTCATCTGATATATGGGAATCAATATTGGGAACTTATATGTTGACAATATATTTTCAAGCAACCCGAACAGCTGAACTTCTCCTTGGCCTGCCACAAACGTGGAGCAAAAAGTGAAATTAACCAGTTGTTTTGTCTACGTGTCACCTAGTTTGAGTGCTCCTTTGATAAATGAACTGATTAGCAGTAGAGAAGCACACCCCAAACACCCATTCCCAAATATAGTAGACATAACAATCTTGTGGGTTATTTTCCTAAGAAAAATTGGGCCGGTACTTTACTTCTGCCCTTGACTGATAAGGTGATACCTAACAGTTTGAACAGAATTGATAAGAGCCAAACTTGGTGATAATACAAACTATATTATCCAAATTGTTCCTAGTTGAGTCTTTAAGCAGTTTCTCCAAAGTGAATTTTTGACTAACTTTCCCAGAGTCTAGAAAGCCTCTACCCCAACTTCTCTTTGTGTATTTGGAATTATATACTTCTCTGAATTGTCCTTTGTGCTGGAAGCATTTCACACTAAGTGTAACACAGAGGCCCTGTCCCTCTGCTTACTTAAGAATTTTTACTGGGCTCTTATTTTCTGGTTGAAGGCTCCCAAGCAGTGACCACATCTTGCTTCCAGATCACCATGTTTTTTTTATTATTTCATGAATGTGGGTTGACACGGATGCCTCTTGGCACCTTGCAAAGATGCTGACAGCAAAGAAAATTCTTTGCAGAAGAAGGCCACAAGCTGAGCTCAGACTCAGAAACCCTCCAATGTTCAGATTCCAGCATCTGAGGATGGCTCTTCCTGTCCATTTTTACCATCTTTGCAGAACTATACCATTTCTTCCAGGCAGAAGTTCTGGGGATGGAATTTTTGAATGAGCTCTTGCTACCCAGTGAACTATTGCGTTCCATCTTATGTGTTCTGCTATCTGTAGAGGTACCTTTGCGTGCTTGCATGCATGCGCTTGTGCACGCACGCGCACGCGCGCGCGCACACACACACACTGATTAAACAGTGTTCATCTGCTGGTCCGCAGAAATCCATTGAAATGTAGACAAGTTTGTTTTCAGTGACCTCTCCACTCTCTTTCCTGCATTCCGACTTGACCTATGATCCTAAGTGGCACCCTCACACTGCCCAGGTCTTTAGGGCTCTCATGTGCCCCTCTCACTTTCCAAATCAAGACCTTGTCTCAGTATTGAAAAGTCATGGCACCAAAATATTCAGACTCCTCGTGTGAGCTCCGTACTTCTCGTCACTCTCCCTCACCAGTCACCCATGTCCTGCACACCTGATGTGTTGTCTCTCCTTCTCCGTAACTTCTCTGTTATAGTGACTGATGACTTCAGCATCCATGTGATGACCCATCTGACATTTTGGCTTCTCAGTTCATTAGGTTAAATGATCACTTCTCCACTTCACCTCAGCTACCCATCCACACAGACACTTCTAGATGTTTCTGTTACCAGAAACAGTACCACTTCTAAAATCTTTATTTAAAACTTGGAACTTGCTTGTCAGCCATCCAATCCTTCCATGCATATACTCCTCCAAAAGTACTTTGCCCCACTGAGTTCTGTCTCCCAGTACAACTACTGTTATTTTTATAGTATGTCCTACTATTCCTCTTTACCCAGCCCAAGTCCCATGATGCATCATCAGAATAATCTCCTTTAAAATATCTTCACTTCTGTGCCCCACTCTCCTCATACCCTACTTGCCTAGAAAACCCCAACCACAATCGCACCCAAATAACCTATGAATGTATATTGGCTCCTGTGAGGATAAATTTTACATGAGAAAATTAGGCAACCATGTTAACTGGACTCACTTCGTATTTATGATCACAAATCTCAGATAGGCACTCAGTATGGCAAGACCATGATATACATTTCCCTAGTAAGTTAACTTTCCCACTCCTCAAGACAGCTATTTCACACATTCCCTTTCTCTCAACTCTTTACCACACCCTCCTCCCTCTCAAGACTTCCTAGGGGAAAAAGAAGCAATAGGATAGGAACAGTCTCATCTTCCCACTACCAATTCTGTCAGCTTAGACTCTGCATTCCAACCTGTGAAAACGGAAGCAATGTTCATGCTTCTATCGAAGATAACACTTCCCCTTAGGCATTAAATCCCATCCCATCTCACCTTCTCATGTACCTCGCAGCAAATGTCTTCTTACCTGACACAGCTGGAAACTACAGTTGGTTCGTAAATTAAAATTGGGTATCATTAAACTATTTCATTTTCTTGTTTTTTTGGGGGGGGACAGGGTCTCACTCTGACACTCAGGTTGGAGTGCAGTGGCATGATCAAAGCTCACTGCAGCCTCGACCTCCTAGGCTCAAGTGATCCTCCCCGCTCAGCCTCCCCAGTTACTGGGACTACAGGCACATGTCACCATGCCTAGCTAATTTTTTCTATTTTTTGAAAATACTGAGTTTTGCCACGTTGCCCAAGCTGGTCTCGAACTTCTGGGCTCAAGTGATCCACCTGTCTCAGCCTCTGAACGTGCTGGGATTACAGCCATGAGGTGCTCCACCCCACCTGGTGTCATTAAAATAGTTTAACTAGCATATATTATACATATTCATTCAATTGCCAATCTTTCGCATGACAGAGACTAGAGTTTTGGTTTGTCTTTTGATACATTGTGTCATCTCTGAATTTTAGTTTTAGTTTCTTTAAAGCAGAGGAAGCTTAAAGATAATCTGAGGGTAGAGTCCTAAATTTTTGTAAATTTAAAAAATCTTTTATAGTTGTCTTGCCCATAACAATGGAATGGCAATTTATTTTTTATTTGATTTTTAATTTAATTTTTTTTTTTTTTACTTTAAGTTCTGGGATACATGTGTAGAACGTGCAGGTTTGTTACATAGGTATACATGTACCTTGGTGGTTTGCTGCACCTATCAACCCATCATCTAGGTTTTAAGCCCTGAATGCATTAGGTATTTGTCCTAATGCTCTCCCCTCCTTTTCCCCCCATCCCCCGACAGGCCCTGGTGTGTGATGTTCCCCTCCCTGTGTCCATGTATTCTCATTGTTCAGCGCCCACTTATGAGCGAGAACATGTGGTGTTTAGTTTTCTGTTCCTGTGTTAGTTTGCTGAGGATGATGGTTTCCAGTTTTATCCATGTCCCTGCACAGGATATGAGCTCATTCTTTTTTATGGCTGCATAGTATTCCATGGTGTATATGTGCCACATTTTCTTTATCCAGTCTATCATTGATGGGCATTTGGGTTCTTTCCAAGTGTTTGCTATTGTAAATAGTGCTACAATAAACGTATATGTGCATATATCTTTATAGTAGAATGATGTATAGTGGTATGAGCATGGAAGGTCTGGATGGCTGACAAGCAAGTTCCAAGTTTTAAATAAAGATTTTAGAAGTGGTACTGTTTCTGGTAATAGAAACATCTAGAAGTGTCTGTGTGGATGGGTAGCTGAGGTGAAGTGGAGAAGTGATCATTTAACCTAAAGAACTGAGAAGCCAAAATAGCAGACGAGTCATCACATAACCAGGAACAGGACTGCTGGGTGAGATTGTATTTCTGGTTCTAGATCCTTGAGGAATTGCCACACTGTCTCTACAATGGTTGAACTAATTTACACTTCCACCAACAGTGTAAAGGCATTCCTATTTCTCCTTATCCTTGCCAATATCTGTTGTTTCCTGACTTTTTAATGATCACCTGGAATGGCAATTTTTAAAAGCCATTTCTTAAAAGAACAAGTCTTCCCAAAGCATTCAGCTAAGTTTTCATTAAGAACAACTCTTTTGAACATGATTTCTTCATTTTATGTAATATTTTATTAAGTGACACAATTACAATAGACTGTATTAGAATAGATTATTAATCTGCTAGGGCTGCTATAATACAATACCACAGATGGGTGGCTTAAACAACAGAAATTTATTTCTCACTGTTCTGGAGGTGGAAAGTCCAAGATGAAGGGGTTGGTAGGTTTGATTTCTCTTAGTGCCTCTCTCTGGTGGCAGATGGCCATCTTCTCACTGTGGTGTCACATGGTCATTTTTCTCTGTGAGCACCCTCCCTCTCTCTTCCTCTTATAAGAACACTATCCTATTAGATTAAGCCCCACCCTTGTGATCTAATTTTACCTTAATTACCTCCTTAAAAGCCCTGTCTCCAAAGACAGTCACATTGGGGCTTAGGGCTTCAATACATGAATTTGGGGGAGAATATAATTTAGCCTATAACACAGGCACAAGCAGGTTTGGGGGGGCACACAATTGCATCTTTGTCAACAACAGATCTAGCTGGCGAACACAGAGTGCATAGCATTTCAGAGTGTGGAATACCAGCCATGGGAATCATCAATATGCTGTACAAAATAAATGGAGAAGAGCAGTTAATCTAGTCTCAAGTTAGGTGGAAACTGATTAAGAGAATTTCAATTATACCTAGTTCATCTGCATTTTCAACTTCTCCCCCTATGAAATGAGTTGCATCTCTGTGCAAATATGTCTTAAAATAATAATTTTTAAAAGATATTTAAAAATGAAGACTTTCTGGTCCTAGTGTTTTCTACCTACTACTATATTTTTCTTTTCTCTCCTGCCTTCCTCCTCAAAAGATAAAAAAAAAAGTGTCCATACTTACTGTGTGCACTCCCATCTGCACTTCTTATTCTTTGCCATCCACTCAGACTGAGCATTTTTTCCCTCTCACTTCCAACCCCATTGTACATAAATGGTCCCTCCCAAGGTTATTAATTACTTCCATCTTGCCAAATCCAATGGCTGATTTTCCTGTTCTATCTTGAAGTCTCATTAGATATCTACACCCAATTACTGTCCGTTTTAAAAACATTTCACCTCTCGTTCTGTGATATCCTCCCTGGTTTTTCCCCTACTAACAAACTAGACCTGAAATCTTGGAGCGTGCATGGCTCTCTCTGTAGCCCTCTTTTAATCTTTGCTTACATTCTCTCCTTAAGGGGATTCTCATACCATCTCATGTATTCATAACACACTTATACATTAGTAATGCTCCCATATGCCTGGATAGACCTCTTTTCTTTTGACCAGACTCACACATCTAGCTGCCTACCCAACATCTCCATCGAGATGTCTAATAGTACCCTCAAAGGTAAAGCGACTGAAAAAGAATTCTTGCTTTCCACTCTCATCACCAACACAGAAAAAAATCTTCTATGCAACCTTTCTATCATCAGTGATGGGGTTGCAATCAACCAGCTACTCAGGCTAATCATGTAAAAGTCGCTCATGTTTCCTCTTTTGCTGTAGCAAAGAGGGTTCAGGATAGATTCTAATGGATCTCACATAAGTCCGTCAGAATCTATCCTGAACCCTTCTGCAGAAATTATCCTGGACCCCACTACTTTTTCCTATCTCTATTGCTACCTCTTTTGTTGAAGTGACCAGCTCCCTCCCTTGGGTCACTTCCATGGGCTCTGAATCATTCCCCTGCCTCCATTCTTGCTGTACACTCCCTGCAGTCCATCCTCTACACAGCAGACAGAGTTTTCTTTCAAAAATGTAAATTATATCATGTCACTCCCCAGCGATAAAATTTTCTAATGTTTCCTGTTATTTTTCAATAAAATCTAAATACTTCCTCTGGACTGCAAGATGATCTGACCCCTGCTGACTTTTTGGTCTCATGTTTCTTTATTCTTCTCATTATCCACTAGCTTTCAGTCAAATTGGCCTTCTCTTTGTCCCTCAAATACAAAAATAACTATTAGTAGATCTCTTCTCAGAGCCTTTGCATATGGTACTCCAACTTCTTGGAGCATTCATTCTCCAGATCTTCGCAGACTTGCCTTCTCTTCACTCAGCTGTCAAGTCAAGAGCCATCTCCCCAGAGGGGCACCTCCAGGCCGCCCTAGCTAAAGCAGCCTGCTCAGTTTCTACCTACCACTTCATTTTTATATAGCATATATAAGTACCACATATTATAGTTTTTATTTACTTATTTATGAGTTATATTTCCTGTCTCCCCACTAGAATGTAATGCCCTTGAGTACAAGGCTTCTGCATGCCTTACTCATCATCATATCCACAGTGCCTAGAAGAATGACTTACTGTAGGATATACAGGATAAATATTTCTTTCTTGATTGACTAAACCTAAATGACTACTATCACTAATTATGTTATGCATATATTTCCTAAGAATTGGCAAAATGTGAAGCCAAAGGAATTTAATTTTGGGCATGGACTATAAAGTTGTTGGTGTATTGAATGGAGGAGGAAAGGAAGGGTAGACGCTTTCCAGGCTGGGGCAATCAGACCCTGAGCACATTCCTTTCTTGCTCCTTGTCCTCCCTTTTCCGCTTGTAGGAATTCAGCCCTGGTGAGTTGATGACCTGGAGCTCACATGTACTTCATGATCTCCTAGGATACCTTTGGACTCTGTCTCTCTTTGGGCCTCCTTTCCCGTTGGCTCTCAGGATCAGCTATACAATTTGTGAAGGTCATTACAAAATGCAAATGTGAGGAGTCTTGTTCAAAATGTTTGAGAATTTCAAGATGATGGCAGCAGAGCATAAAGCCAAGGGTGAGTTCCTTCTAAGCCCAGGGCCCTAGATGACTGCATAGGTCTCAGGCTCATGAAGTCAGTCTGTTAGGCCCTTTTCCCAGCCTATAACCCCATTTTCTCCTCCACGCACCTCCCACACACCCCATCCTCCCCTCAGTCCTGACTTCTCTCTCCTGATTCCTATCCCAAATGCAGCATTAATCCAATATGTGAAAGGCAAAACAGTTAGTGGAGAGAATAATGGGCAGAGTGAGCTGGGAGCTTGAAAAATGAGGGAACGAAGGTGGAACACAAAGAACGCTGTCAGGCAGGAAACTGAAAATGTTGGCTCACAGCATGGCAGGTAACAATCACTCCTGGCTTAAAAGTCTCTGAATTTTTATAGCGTCTTTACCATTCTTCCAATTAGTTTTGCTCATAAAAGGGATTAGATACATAAAGAAAAGTGGTGTTTTGTAGTAGTTAATTAGCTTGACATTTATTGTGGTCATAAATTTTATCTTTTTAAAAATACCGCCAAGGGAGGAAAATCCATCTTTTATTCCAAATGCAATGAGTCCACCTTCCTCAATCTGTGCAATAACCGAGCTGTACAAATTTCCACATTTCTTTGCTTGTCTCTTTCCACTGGGAGAGATTTATCCCAACACTGAGTTCATACATGAGGAATGAAGCACAGTTCATTGCCAGTAGGTCTGGAATTTGGCTCTTTTCAGTGCATTCAGGACTTGAGCAAAGCTTAGATAAAGCTCAAGAAATGAAGCAAAGAAATGGGACAACCAGAGGAAACTGTGGACTTAGCGACCTTTTATGTCAGTGTTTTCCTTCCAATGGTTACCATATATAATTGACCAAATGTAATTTTCTCCTCTTCCCTTCTGGCATTTCTTCAAATGACACATGTCACCACTGAGAAGTAGTCAGGGTGCTGAATATAATATTTTCAAGTTTTTCAAGTTATCAGTATATCACATTTTCATTTTCATATGAGAAGACATAGGCTCCTTCATTTCTTTCCTCCCTTCCTTTTCCTTCCTTCCTGCCTTCCTGACTTCCTGCTTGCCTTCCTGCTTGCCTTCCTTCCACCTCCCCCCCTCTCTCTCACCTTTCCACCTTCCCCCCTTTCCTTCCTTCCCTTCCTTCCCGCCTTTCTTTCCTTCCCTTCCTTCCCTTCCTTCCCTTCTTTCCCTTTCTTCCTTCCTCCATTCCCTCCCTTCCCTCCCTCCCTTCCTTCCCTTTCTTTCCTCCCTCTATTCCCTCCCTTCATTCCCTCCCTTCGCTCCCTCCCTTCTTTCTTCCCTCCCTCCTCCCTCCCTCGCTTCCTTCCTCCCTCCCTCCCTCCCTCCCTCCCTCCCTTCCTTCCTTCCTTCCTTCCCTCCTTCTTGCCTTTTCTTCTTACTTTATTTTCAGAACATCAAAGCCACCTCTCTCCTCTTCCTCTAACTTCCAGTGATTTTGTCTTTTGAAACGTAGTCTAGCTCTGACCTATTTTGGTGACTTGGATTACCATGGAGATGTCTGATTTCTTAATTTAAAATATCTTCTGCCCAACTCAAACTACCTATTCACTTTAACTGTGAAAGCTGACACTGAGAAATATTTTTTTTTGAGAAGCCAAAAATCTAGAATGCAAATTACCTGAGGTGACATTGAGATGCAGCAACCGCATCCTGGTGCCATCTGTTCTTCAATAAACCTTAGTCCTAAAGTGGAAGAAACTATTTCATCTCATGTACAACAATTACCTGTGGTTCTTGTTCTTCCTGTGGCTGGATAGATCCTGAACCAGACTTTCAAACCGTTGTTGGGTGTGTGAGCTCTTTCTTTAGCCTCTCATGTCGGAGCATCAGTTCTCAGGTCTATAGGTTCCTCAAAAAACATGAGTTGCAGTTCATTGTGAGAATAAGTATGGTGTTTTCTTGGTCAATTTAGACAATTTGCCACTAAACAGAAGGAAGTCTTAGTCATGAATCATAAAATAGCAGTAAACCATTCAAACTAAATACAGCAGAAGGAGAAAATTTCTTGAAAAGTTAAAGAAGTATATCATTGAACCCATGAGTAGGAAGTGAGCCTTATGACACATGTATTCAGGCAGACACAAGATCTCCTTTCTCTACATTCCTTTCTCTATTCCTCTTTCTCACTCATATACTTACTTACTCAATAGCAGTGTATACAGTGGGTATGAATGAGTACGGTCTCTGGAATTACACTTCCTGGGTTTGAATCCTAACCATTCTGTGCCTCAATTTTCTCTTCTGTAAAATGGTGCCTAATAATAATATCTACTTCACAGTGTTGCTGTGAAGATTAAATAAGGTAACACATGTAAAATACATGTAAAGTATTTTGCACAACATCTTGCACCTATTTAGTTCCCTCAAAACTAAGCTTTCTCTGATTGCTTATCCATGCCCATGACTCAAACATGGTGACGTCTGTTCTGACCTTTATAAGTGACTTTAGTTCTAGAGCTCTCCGATAATTGACACTGATATACTGATATACCCCTGTTCCATATTCTTGGTAGATAGCCACTCCTGGTCCAGTCATCTGTGGTTAAAAGGGACAGTGTTGGGACCATATTAGTAGGAGCTAATACTCATTGCATGGCAGCACTGTTCTAAGCACTAATACTTACTAATTCATAACAACCCCTAAATAGTTACTAGCTTTAATCTCATTTGTAAAATGAGCAACCATAAGATAAAGAAATTAAAGTAATGGAGCTGATAACAGCAGAACCAGGATTTGAGCCCAGGACTCATGGTCTTATTAGTCTATCATAGTGTCATTCTTAGTTATGAAGTCAACTCTCAGAAAGGAGGCAAAAGACCTGTTCTATAAAAAAAGGATTGTAGACAGGGAGAAATGATTAGCCTGCTTGCACAAGAGAACCTTGAGGTCATCCATTTTTAAGAAGGCAGAGCCCTCTGTCTGTGTGAACTGATTCTAAATTCTAATATGACCTGAAATCTCAGGATGCATAATTTTTTGACTCTAAGTCTTAAGGGTTTTTGAATGAGATGCTGGAATAACAGAGAAACACAGCATTACTGAATAACATTCATGGAATTTGCATTTTATTAACCTCTGAAATACATTTATCTATAGGCATTTACTTTTATTTTTTTGAAGATGGAGTCTCACTCTGTCACCCAGGCTGGAGTGCAGTGGTGTGAACTCACCTCACTGCAACTTCCTCTCCTGGGTTCAAGTGATTCTTCTGCCTCAGCCTCCCGAGTAGCTGGGACTACAGACATGTGCCACCATGCCCGGCTAATTTTTGTATCTTTAGTAGAGACAGGGTTTTGCCATGTTGGCCAAGTTGGTCTCAAACTCCTAACCTCAGGTGATCCTCCCCGCTCAGCCTACCAAAGTGCTGAGATTACAGGTGTGAGACACTGCACCTGGCCATCTGTAGGCATTAAAAAAAATTTCCTAAGTACATATGCATGTGTTTATAGGAATATATTTATATGAATGAATATATATTATGCATATAAAATTTTTCAATATAAATGCTTTAAATCATGAGTTCTGTGGGTACATATACTACTCTGAGAACTCTTAAGTCCAAATATCACTTAAGTCAAACTTAATATTTCTATGTTCTTGACTCAAATTCCAGTAAAGGTAAAAAATAAAATGATCTTCTAGTCACAGAGTTATGGTCTGAATTTCAGCTTTAGAATCATCCACTGGCCCTGATAAAAATAGAAAAAGAGATCTTTGACTTTTTATAGAGTGACATATTTCTCTCTTCCTCTCTGACTTTCTAGCCTTCTTTATTTTTCCTCTCTCCAAAAAAAGAAATCTCATTATAATTTCTTTTCCTAACACTTCTCACCCCCACTAGCATCAAACAAATCTACCACTTCTAAAATGCTTCTTTGTTGCAGACACAAATCTCCCAGTGTATTAAGAACCAAATACTAAAAAATTATCAGCAGTTTTTCCAGTTCCCAGTGGATAACTCAAAGCTTTGCAAATGCAGTCCAGCCACCTAAAACATCCCAAGGATTTAATGACTGAAAATAATTCATTTTAGGTGAAGTGCTTTTAAATCCTTCAATTCTATAAGTAGGATTTCTATGCCCTAAGATGGTTCAGATTAATGTGTTTCAAAAATGTTTTACTGCCACTCATGTCAATGGGTGCATCTGCTGTGGAAGGAGGACATAAGATAAGCAAACCTTCAATGTGCCCTTGAGGATCTTAAAATTCAGAGGGGAAAGTAAGGTCTACACAGAAAGTTCAAGGGAGAAAATATTAAGGGTCAAACTAATTATTCTTATCCTTTAATTGTCACAGCATACATTTGAAAACTGGAATCATTTTTTTTTTTTTAACACAGGATCTTGCTCTGTTGCCCAGGCTGGAGTGTAGTGGTGTGATCATCACTCACTGCAACCTCCAGCTCCTTGGCTCAAGTGATCCTCCTGCCTCGGCCTCCAGAGTAGCTAAGACTACCAGCATATCACAACACCCTAGAATTTTTAATGGCTTAATGAAAATACTCAAAACAGTAGACTGCGGTGGCTCAGTCCTGTAATCCCAGCACTTTGGGAGGCCAAGGCAGGTGGATCACTTGAGGTCAGAAGTTCGAGACCAGCCTGGCCAACATGGCGAAAACCCATTTCCACTGCAAATACAAAAATTAGCCAGGCATGGTGGTGCATGCCTGTAATCCCAGCTACTCAGGAGGCTGAGGCAGGAGAGTCACTTGATCCCGGGAGGCAGAGGTGGCAGTGAGTCGAGATCATGCCACTACACTCCAGCCTGGGTGACAGAGCAAGACTGTCTCATTAAAAAAAAAAAAAAAAAAAAAAAAAAAGAAAAGAAAATATTCAAAACAACACTAAAATAAGTTATCAATAATTAGAATAAAATTGTACAGAAAAAAAGTCTACTAGTGTATGAAAACATTTACAGGACTAACACTATTCTTTGGTCAATATTTCAGCTCTTACTTATTGGTTAGAACTCTTGTCTTCCTTGACCCCATCATTTTCCACATTCAGGGGTAATTCCTGTGCAGAGGACATCTTTCTTTCATGACTTGACTCTGTTCTACCCTCTTATTTTTCACATCAAATGTGTCAAATCCTGTCTCATGTCAAATGAGGCACTTAGTTTAACATTTTATCAATACTGTAATGTCATTTATCCTCAATGGTAAGGAAATATATACATTTTGCATTGGGTGGTACCTTTTTATTATCAATGGATAGAGTGGCCAGCTGTCCCAGTTTTTCCAGAAATGAGGGGTTTCTTGGGATGTAAAACTTACAGTGCTAAAATAGAAAAGTCCCTCACGATAGATAGGAAACCCAGTACTCAAATCGATTCAATTAAGAAAAAATATCCTTAGCTGGTATATCAGGGAAGTCTGGTAGCTTCAGGCATGACTAGATCCAGAGGCTGGAAGGGCATCATCACAGTCTCTTTGTACTCTTGGTTCTGTTCCCTCCCTCCTTACATTCTATGCTAACTTTAATTCCAAACCCCACATAGTGACATATCAGCTGCAGGCTTAAATCCTCCCAGATTCAAATGTAGAAAAAAAGAGACATCTTCTCTCTTGTATTCCCAATAGTTTGAAGAAGCATCTAGATTTTGTTGGCCCAAGCTGGGTCATATGCCCAGTCCTGACCCAATCCACAAGGCTCATGTGCCCATTCCCTAAGCCAAAGAAAAAGAAAGGTTGCTTAGTTTAGGCCTAGGTGCCATGCTGACTTGTGTATCTAGATTGAAGTCAGAACCACTCAAACCACAGGAACTGAGATGAAAGACGCAAGAGGTTCTCCAAAGGAAGCCCAAAAGCGAAATGAAATAAAATAAAATAAGTTCTAGGAAGCACAACCCTTCATCCCAGAATCCACAGAGCAAAATTTGGTGGCAACCCTCTGAGATATTTCACATCACCAGTATGCGAAGTAGATCAGTTGAGAGCTGTTGGCTTAAGAGAGGCCTGTAGAGAATGTTGACTGGGAGAGGCGTTGACTTAAGGGAGAAGTTGACATGGCTGCACAATAAGGGTGGGTTCATATCAATAATTCGTAAACAGTGATGCTATTAATTTTAGGGTAACTTTTTAAAGATCTTCTATAGTTTTTACTATGAAGCATAGTAAAAATTTTTTATTAAAAAATTTAATAAAAAGTTTTTCTGACTTTTGAATTCTGTTGTTGCTTGTTCTTGTTCCTAGGCAAAGGAATTGTGTGTTTTGAAGCCACAGACATAGAGAAGGCAGAGGCTACTTGGCTATCAGAGGAAGCTTGAATTGGTTAGTTTCAGGTTAGCCCACATATGCATTGGACAGTGTTCAAATTGCCTTATCTGCTTTTCACTGGAGTTACAAGAAAAGAAACTTGGCTCTGTCATAAAGTAGTAAAATTCATTTCATTCTGGTCTTGAAGCTAATGGAGGCCAGAAATGTAGCAACTTTTAATAAGAATAAATTCTTGATTAAAAATTAGAGAAATGATTTCAAATCATACTTTAGCTAACTTCATGGATTCTCTGTGGGATTAATCACTCAGTTTCATTAAAAATAAAAATAAAAACAGGTGTATCTACAAGACTGTACTTGTGGCTGGGCACGGTGGCCCATGCCTGTAATCCCAGCACTCTGGGAGGCCTAGGCAGGTGGATCATGAGATCAGAAGATAGAGGCCATCCTGGCTAACACGGTGAAATCCCGTCTCTAGTAAACACACACACACACACACACACACACACACACACAATTAGCCGGGCGTGGTGACGGGCACCTGTAGTCCCAGCTACTTGGGAAGCTGAGGCAGGAGAATGGCATGAACCCAGGAGGCGGAGCTTGCAGTGAGCCAAGATGGCACCGCTGCACTCCAGCCTGGGCGACAGAGTGAGACTCCATCTCAAAAAAAAAAAAAAAAAAAAAAAAAGAAAAGAAAAGAAGAAAAGAAAAAAGACTGTACTTTATCTAAATCTTAGGCAGGAAATAATAATAAAATAATCTTAAAATGCTTTTGTCCTCCCAGGAATGAAACAGCAGCCAAGCCTCAGTGCTCCCCATGTGACTTATTCATTTTACGACTTCTTGGGAATAAATAACATTTTGTATTTCTAGCATTCTTCTTACTTTAACATACCCTGTTCTTATTTGTTTCTCACAACAAGTCTGTAAGGTTGACAGATAATGTATTCTACTTTGTAGATTGAACAAACTGATGTAGAGTAGATAAATAATTTGGCCAAGATTACACAACTACTTTAAGAATTTAACACCACCCTCTGGGAATTGTGAGTTTTTATTATAACCACCAAATATCATCCCTGGTAAGCTGTGTAATCTGGTAACTGCTTCTCCACAAGTTGACCATGGTATGGAGTAATTCATTAATATATTCATTTATTGAATGCAGCTGTTCTAAGGACTCTGTTGGGTGATGGAGATAGAGAGATAAGTAAGGCATACCTCCTGCCCCCAATAGGCTCTCAGTCTAATGTGATTTCCTTTCTTTACCAGAAAAGGTTAAATATAAACAACTTTTTTACTATGTATCATTTTTCCTTTGTATACTTCTGATTATTATGAATGTAGACTGCAAACAAAATCTTAATTTTAACTATTTACTATGTTCCAATAACTATGCTAGGCAAAATTTTCATTCAGCTTTCAACTCAGACGTGCAGAGCAAATATGGATTATTCAGTTTGTTTATAAGTTATCTGATCTTCCCTCCAAGGCCAAGTACTTTGGTTAAAAACAAACAAACAAAAAAAGTCAATTTTGTTCTAATTCCATTTAGAACTTAATTCAATCCATCTAATAATTTAAACAGTCCCTTAGGTAGTTGTTCAAGTAACGTTTAGGAAACAGGTCAAGTTTTTCTAAATAGTTTCATTTTGAATGTCAGAGGTTGAATATCACTACCCATTCACTTTTTTGTATTTTTTTCTGAAACAAATTCTAACATTTGCCTTCCCCAACCCATACCCCCTTACTATTATTACCCCAAGAAGGCTCTCAGTCCAACCAAGGAGAGAATCTTGGACCCTGAACGGCTGAAAGGAAAAACTTAGTAATTTAAAAATTGTAGCTCCTGTAAAACATGTCTTATCTCCCAAAATTTCCAAAGAAACTCCAAGAAAGAGGTGATATTCACAGATGAGTTAGTTGAGGTTTTTAACAACATGTTTAAGGCCACAGAACTAATTTATTTTGCCATGTACTTAATGATTTTGTCATACCACCACAACTTCAGATGTGACCACACAGTCATCACAGGAACAGAGATGCTCTGTGAGGCTTCCACTCTACGCGAAAGGGCAGCTTGCAGTCTACTCTGCAGAGAATGCCTCCTTTATGTTACATGGTGCCTGGTGCATAGTAACTACTCAGTAAATATTTGTTCACCTCAGTGGAGCTGAGAGTTAATTCTTGCAGTGGATAGGGGATGGTTTTGTTTTTATTTTCTCAACGTTTGTTTCTCTGAAATCCCTTACACATCTGGTCCCCGAATCACCAACTGTCTGAGCTAGAAGGCATTTAGAAATCAGCTAGTCTCGGCCGGGCGCGGTGGCTCAAGCCTGTAATCTCAGCACTTTGGGAGGCCGAAACGGGCGGATCACGAGGTCAGGAGATCGAGACCATCCTGGTTAACACGGTGAAATCCTGTCTCCACTAAAAAATACAAAAAACTAGCCCGGCGAGGTGGCAGGCCGCTATAGTCCCAGCTACTCGGGAGGCTGAGGCAGGAGAATGGCGTGAACCCGGGAGGCGGAGCTTGCAGTGAGCTGAGATCCGGCCACTGCACTCCAGCCTGGGCGACAGAGCGAGACTCCGTCTCAAACAACAACAACAACAACAAAACAAAACAACAACAAAAAAGAAATCAGTTAGTCTCAAACTGGTATCTTAAGCTAGAGAAACCAGAGCACAGGGACACGAAGCTGGGATAGCCAAGCTGGGGTTAGCCCAGGCTGCTGACTCCCAGGCCAGCTCTCTTCCCCTACCCGTCCCATCTGTAGGAAGCCGCCTGCTACTGCTGCAGGTGCTGATCATCACCACCACTGACATCATCATTATCTTCATCATCCCTCCTCAATTTTATTGAGCTGGGCATTCACAGCCTTTCAGGATTATTTTAAGAGCTTTATACATATCAATTTGTTTAAATCGCACAGTCTTACAGGGTGCATATACTTACTATCCCCATTTCACTGGTGAAGAAACGTCTTGCCTTACTCAAGGGCATGCTGCTGGTGAGTGGCAGAGCTGCAATTTAGATCCAGGCAGTCTGGTTCCAGGACCTGTTATCCTACCCTTTACAAAAACTATTCATATTCTCTGATTTGAGTCTCACTATTATCCTTTCAAGTAAGAAATATTCTTCTCATTTAACGGAGGAGGAAATTAAGTTCAGGGCTATGATGTGTCAAAGGTCACCCAGCTGGCCAGTGGCAAAGCTAGGACTATGCCAGGTCTGTCTGACTTCAAGTCCAGCACTCCTTTTATCATATCATGCTGCCAGGAACTGCCCAGGCCCCATCCCATCCTTCCTGCTCTCCTCTCTCCACCATAGACATCTCATATATGCTTACTGTGACATATTTCCCTTCATACTGTCCTTCTATTCAAAACATCTCAACTATGGTCTTATTCTGGCCCCACATCCACCTAGTCTGTAGTTAGAAATCAACCTGAAAAACCAATTCATGGGTAGATGTTAAGTGTTAACCTGCTCAGAAAAAAAAACAGACTTTTTTTTTTTTTTTTTTTTTTTTTTTTTTTTTTGAGACGGAATCTCACTGTGTTGCCAGGCTGGAGTGCAGTGGTGCAATCTCAGCTCACTGCAACCTCTGCCTCCTGGGTTCAAGCGATTCTCCTGCCTCAGCCTCCCAAGTAATTGGGACTACAGTTGTGCACCATCATGTCCAGCTAATTTTTTGTATTTTTAGTAGGGACGGGGTTTCACCATGTTGGGCAGGATGGTCTCGATCTCCTGACCTTGTGATCCACCTGCCTCAGCCTCCCAAAGTGCAAAACAAAATTTAACATGGGGTACAAGCTTAAGAAATAACTGTTTAGAAGTAGGACCTCAAGCAACTGCCAGTCCAGCAGATGTCCCAGTTCTTCCAATGCCTCTGTCAATGGTACCATATACCTGGTTGACCATAGAGGAAAACTGTTCTCTCCCTTCCCTAGGAAAGTGCTTGGCTTCGGGAAGCAACTCAAAGCCTGATCTCAGTCTATCCCTTCTTAAATCACCCATTCTCGTTTATTCTGAGAGGGAAGTGGCAGACAGACCCGGAGCTCACGCACCATGAAAGGGAAGAGATTTTTTCATTCTCTTCCCTGTTTTATAGCTATACTTCCTAGGGGAGAGCAGAACTGCTGAGCTGGCTGGAGGCAGCATGTTAGGCTGGAGGACAATAAAGCCACTTAAGGGCCAATTACTCCTTAAAATGAAGAGACTATCTGACCTCAAGGAGAGAAGTCTGAGAACCCAACATCCTAAATCTCCATATAAACTACAGTCATGGTGAAACCAACTAAGAGGAAGAAAAGTATAAAAAATAATCATTCATCTCATCACTAATATTACTGTGTACATACACCTTGAATTTACAAAGTTATATACTGTTACCTTGGTCATCATCTAGCAAGTATTTAACTAGGTCCTTTTTTTGGGAAAAGACACTGGTTATTTTTTTTTTATTTATTTTTTTTTTTTTTATTTTTATTTTTTTGGAGGGGAGATCTCATATAGTGCCTGACAAATAGAAGAAATATTCAGGAAATATTGGTTGCTATTGAATCAATGATTCAATATTGTTACCTTATTATACAGATTCTAAACTAGCCAAGTTAAACTTCTATTTTCATTTTCATTTTGTTAATTTGCAAATATTTGCCAAGTGCCTACTGTGTGCCAGGCGCTAGGATATGCATTTAAGAGCACACACAGTTGCTGTGATCTTTGAGATAATACAATCTAAGGAGAAGACTGCCAAAAAATAGTTATGAATGAGGTGAGTTATATAAAGGAGAAACCATGATGTTATGGGAGGGTAGGTTGGGCAGATTCAACTTGTTTGGGGCATTCATGACATCCATCTTCCCTGCGCAAGGGAGGCTTAATTTCCGAGGTATGTGGGGTTTAATGAGTCAGAGAGGAAGGATAAGTAGCATCCAGGAATATACAAAGTTAAATGCCAGAGAAGGAATGCTGCTTTAGAAGAAAAGAACAAAAGAAAGCAAGTGTGACAGAAGTAAAAAGGAGATCAGGGATATGATCTTGGATGACTTCTAGGCCATGAGTAGGACATTAGGCTTTTTCATAAGGGGATTTTTAAAAGACTGATATGGTTTGGCTCTGTGTCCCCACCCAAATCTCATTTTGAATTGAACTCCCATAATTCTCACTTGTTGTGGGAAGGGCCTGGTAGGAGATAATTTGAATCATGAGGGAAGTTTCCCCCATACTGTTCTCATGGTAGTGAATGAGTCTCATGAGATCTGATGGTTTTATCAGGGGTTTCCGCTTTCGCATCTTCCTCATTTTTCTCTTGCCACTCCCATGTAAGAAGTGCCGTTTGCCTCCTGCCATGATTCTGAGCCATGTGGAACCGTAAGTCCAATTAAACCTCTTTTTTTCTTTCCAGACTCTGGTATGTCTTTATGAACAGCGTGAAAACAGACCAATACAAAGACTTTCTGGCTGCCCCGGTGGAGGGCAGATGACCAAGGGTCGATGGTAGGAGGCTGCTATACCACACAGAAGCAAAAGTGCGACAAGTGACTTTATTCATCAGCAAATAGAATTTCTCAGATGAACAGCATATAAATTCAGACAGCTACCAAGTCGTTTTCGTAGCATATCTCCAGAAATCTTTAGAATTTGAAAAGGGAAATAATAAAAACCTAGTAAATAGACAGCAAGATCAGATGCTGATGGGTGGGTGGGAAGAATTAAATGATTAGTCAGAGCATGAATGCCCAGTGCCTTCTAAGTGACCATGAATATTCAGGTAAATGTGTCTGGCTGGAAGATTACTGAAACAGCAGGCACCCAGTGGACAAAATGTACTCAAGTAAATCTCTAATTAACAGACAACGTGGTATTGACTGATGCCCTGTTAGGTTCTAAGCCTGGGTGTACAGATGGGAGCCAACATCCAGGCAAAAGATTAAATATTCAGTAACCATCTGGATAGGCCTTGCCATCACACCAGACGTCTGGATTGTTAGAAACATCTGGAATACTGACCTGATCTGCTTTTTGTATGTAAGTCTGCAGTGTTGCAAGTCCAGCCACAGGGACTGGGAGGGGTTTCAATTATCCACCTGCTCTGGTAGGAGCCCAGAGAAATCTATGTTCAGGTAATTTGGATAGATTTCAATGCCAACACTTCCATTACCAAGAATCTAGTTTTTCCTTTTTTATGCAAAAGACTTGACCTTAGAGTGTTATGCTAAAATACCAATGCCTTTTTACATTAGTTGTCTCTTTAAACCACATGTAAATTTCTGTCTCCTTAAACATGGTCAGCAACCCATTATCTCACCATGTAAATTTTAGTGACTTCTGAAATTATCCTTCTTTGGACTGAGGCATCTAAGACAGGAACACTTGCCTTTCCTGAAGTCAGGGGCTTTCACGGTTCCTGGCAGAGTTGGCTTTGCTTGTTGCTTCCTCTTAGATGCCAGGAACAAGTACTTCCCTGACTGGTCTCCCTCAGCTTTAAAATAGGATTAGAACTAGAATTTTAAGGGTGATCACTAAGGCCTGATCAATAATCTTCTTAGAGACACTGAAAGCCAACTTGGAGGAAAGCTATGAAGATGACAGAAAATTCAGGAGCCTCAGAGTCTCCACAGTTGAGACTGCCTCTGCCTATGCACTGAGTACATCTACAAGGCAGTGCAGTTCTATTTTTTGAAGTGAGTGGAGAAAGCAAATCAGAATAACTAACAAAAGGAACACATTTCCTCTGTTTTAAGACTTCTTTTCCAGTTAATCAAGTCACTCTTCAGTCTGTTAAATACCAGACTCTGTTGTAACTTAAAGGACGACATCCTCATCAAAATATTTGGGGATGTCACTCTGTATTGTATTGGCTTTAGATTTATGAGACATGAGTTCAAATCCTGGTTCTGCTACTTCCTAACTGTTAGATGTTTTTAAGCCTAAAGTTCCTCATCTGTAAAGTGGAATTGGTAGAAGACATATCGTACAGGACTTTTCTGAGGATTAAATGTGATAATTAACGCAATGACTAACATACTACTTAGCACTCAAGGAAAATTAACTGGTGAGTTTTAAATAAAAAGAAACCTATCTTGAATTTTTTTGAAAATAAAATATCACCTCTAACATATTATTTGTATGAATTTTTCTGATATTCACATACGAAAGTGTACTTAGGGTCATAGATCCCTCTATAATATGATAACATTGTTCTTGAGATTTTTGTGTTTTTTGGATTTGAGTTCCTCTGGTAGTGATCTAGAATATTGATATTTTCTATGACTTTTCAGAAGGCTCTCTAGTGAGATAATCAAATATTTGTTCAAAAACTTGGTAAAGTTAATTTAATAATATTTAAAAAGCTAGTCACATAAATGTAATCTATTACAATATTTTTTCTGATTACAGAAGTCATATACAATCATCATAAAGAATTAGGAAAAATATAGAAGGCATACATAATATAATAGTACATAATTACTTCACCATGAGAGAAACATTAATAACGGATCTATGAAGGAACTTCAAAAAGGTCATGGAAAAATGGGATTAAAATATGAAAATAAAAAATACAACTTTATTTCTCAACATAAACTTTATCAAGTTTAAGACACTTTTGTAAGCAATAATGCCAGCCATTTAGCTCATCCCTAAGGAACCGAGGGTCCTAGAAACTTAACTATGTCCTTACAGTTTTTGCTACATTATTAACTGAAATAAATGAGTGCCCTTTATACTTTTTTTTTTTTTTTTTTTTTTTACAGAGTCTTGCTCTGTCACCCAGGCTGGAATGCAGTGGCACGATCTCTGCTCACTGCAGCCTTTGCCTCTCAGGTTCTGGTGATTATCCTGCCTCAGCCTCCTGAGTAGTTGGGATTACAGACACACACCACCATGCCCAGCTAATTTTTGTATTTTTGGTAGAGATGGGTTTCACTATGTTGGCCAGGTGTCGAACTCCTGACCTCAAGTGATCCACCTTCCTCAGCCTCTCAAAGTGCTGGGATTATAGGCATGAGCCACTGTGCCTGGACCCTTTATAGAGTTTTTAAGATTAAAAACAAAAAAGTCAGAAGAAGCCAAGTCAGAACTATAGGTTTTGTGCCTAATGATTTCCCATCAAAACTTTCACAAAATTGCCTTTGTTTGATGAGAAAAATGAGCAGGAGGATTGTTGTGATGGAGAAGGCCTCTCTTGTGAAGCTTCCCTGGGTGTTTTTCTGCTAAAGCTTTGGCTAACATTCTCAAAATACTCTAATAACAAGTAGACATTATCAATCTTTGGTCCTTCAGAGAGTCAATAAGCAAAATGCCTTGAACACCCCAAAAAACTGTTGCCATGACATTTGCTCTTGATCCATTAATTTTTGCTTTGACTGAATCACTTTTACCCCTCAGTAGCCATTGCTTTGTCTTCAGGATCACACTGGTAAAGCTATGTTTCATTTCCCGCTACAATTCTTTGAAAAAAAATCCTTCTGGATCTTGATCCCACTTCCTTAAAATTTTTATTGAAAGCTCTGCTTTTATCTGTAGCTGATATGGGCACAGAGATTTTTGGCACCCATCAAGTGGAAAGTTTGCTTGACTTTAATGTTTCAGTCAGAATTGTGTAAGCTGAACCAAATAAAATGTGTATGGCATTGTCTATTGTTTCTGCTGTTAATCACCAGTCATCTTAAATTAGGGCATGAACAAGATTAATTTTCCCTCACAAATTGATGTGGATGGTCTGCCTCTGTGAGCTTCAACTTCAACATCATCTCATTCCTTCTTAAGACAAATTATCCATTTGTAAGACGCTGATTCCTTTGGGGGCAATATCCCCATAAACTTTTCATAAAGCATTGATGATTTCACCATTCTTCTGCCCAAGGCTCACCATAAACTTGATGTTTGTTCTTGCTTCAGTTTTAGCAGAATTCATGTTTCTCCAATAAAAGCTAATTTAAAACTGATGTCTTATCCTTCTTAGTGCCTCAAACTAGATCCTGTTCAGATATGTTATGAGAAGTTAGCATGAGTTAATTTTGGTGCAAAAACTTTTTGAAATCCATGCATAATTTTTCTACATAATGCACATTTTATGTAAAGTTTCTGAAGTCTCCTTCTATTCCCTTGCTGTCTTTTTTCTTTCTGTGTGTGTGCACGTGTACCCATGTGATTATTAATATTTAACACAATTGGTATCACCATATATTGTGTTGCATCCCAATTTATAAAATTAAGAATATTTCCCAGTATCCTTGAGTATTTTAAGTAAACTTGAATGTTCAAGACTGCCTAAGATTTTATCCTATTGGTGGGCCTTAACGTGTTTAAGCATGGGAACTTATTTGTGATTAGAAATTGGGTAGAACTTTGGGATTTCCAATGGCCTAAGCCAAGGACTTCCACTTTCTTATTCAAGGAGAAAAAAATTGAGGATTTGTCAGAAGGCTGTTGTCTAAGTGAGAATAAATTTGGATCAGAGAGGTTCCTACAAGAGTTTAAACATGAGTAATTTAATTGGCTCTGTTATCAACTTATTTCTCCTGAGATGATGAAATTAGTGGCTATCTTCTTTTATCCTGAATTTTTAAAAAAGTTGCAAACTTTGTAGCTTGTCTTTTCAAAGGGAAAAGTGTGACAATTGGAATCTCTTCCTGCTTTCCTCTATTGGAAGTCTAAGGCAAACTGAAGGTGCAAGAGATTTAGAAGGTCTAATGAAGAACAACTTTTCACATTCCAGAAGTTTGGAAAGATGAAGTCTTTCTTTCTCTAGTTGATGCTAAATGTGGAGCTAGAAGGAGAAGATTCATGGGAGGGAACTTGAATTCATACCATGAATAAATTAAGCTTGATTCTTTTATCTGTAGACATATAAAAAATCTTAAGAAATCAAAAGGAAACATTGATGTGGCTGCTTTACAAAAATAGTAATGATTGCTAAAACCTGCAGGTCCTAGAAATAGAAATTTCACAAAGCCCTTCCATTCCTCCTCCTGTCCAATTCCTTTGCTGTAACTCTAGATCAGACCTGTCCCTCTAGGCTTACCTCCAAGCCTCTCCCTTTTGCCCAGTGTGTCCTGGAATAGCTGAGCACAACAAGGTAGGAGGGGGAACAGAGCAGAATGTATGCAGGACTTGCATATTCACTTTCCAGCACATCTGTGGAGGTTCTGAAGTTTGAAGTAGCAAAAATACCACTTATGTGCCATTATTACAGATTTCAAGAACCCAGCTTTCTTTCTTTCTTTTGTTGTTTCCTTTCAATATGTGAACTTAATGGCTTCTAGTGAATCTCCAAAGGGAAGTTGGATTGGATGTTCCCAAATATCATTACATTTCTCCAGAGTCTTGTGGATTCTGGAACATAGAAGCAAATGAGTTAAGTGAAAGGTAAAATCCCTTCCCTCCAAATCTCTCCTCTCAATAGTCCATTTGTTTAATATTTTATTTATTAGTTCTTATGTGGTAGATTAAGTTATTGGCCCTAAACATTCACTTCCTTAATCCATACCCATTGAATCCAGCATCCATTTGTCATTTACTCGTTTTGACCAATGGAGTGTGGATAGAAGTGATGGTGTTGTACTGGCTTTGAGCCTAGGCTTTAAAAGGCATCATATATTTCTGCTTGCCCTCTTATGCACCTGTCTTTTACCATGAAAGGAATGTGCTAGCCTGCTAATCTAAGAAGGATGAGAGACATGCAGCAAAGTACACCTGCGGTTTGAAGCCAGGCTCAGCTAATTATATCCAGAAGGCTTTCAGATGCATTGTGAAATAAGTGTTATATATCACTAGAATTTTGTGACTGTTTCTTACACAAAAATCACTGACCGATACATTTATTTATGCATTCATTCTTCTTTCAACACCCACTGATAGAGTATTCATGATCTGTGAGGCAATGTGCAATGTAGGTACTAGGAAAACAACAACATGAAATATTGTCCTTGCCCTTACAGAGCATATTTTACAGCAAGGAAATGTCTTAGTCAGTTTGGGATGCTGGAAAAAAATATATACCACAGACTGGTACTGGGTAGCTTAAACAATAAACATTCTGGAGAATAAGAAGCCCAAGATCAAGTCAGCAACAGATCTGGTGTCTGGTGAGGGCCCACTTCCTGGTTTGCATCTGGCTATGTTCTTCTTGTATTCTCACTTGCTAGAGGGCAGAGAGAGGAGCAAGCTCTCTCATGTCACTTCTTATAAAAGTACACTTTTATCACATTAATGAAACCCCACTCGCATAACCCTAATTACCTTCCAAAGGCCCCAGCTCCACATATCATCACACTGGGGATTAGGCTTCAACATACAAATTTTGCAGAGGCACATTCAGTCCGTAGCCAGGAGATAAGTAAACTGGTTATCCTCAGTGTTATGAGAGTGGAAAGTACAGGGTATCATGGGAAAACAAAGGAAAGGTATCTAGCCTCAAGAAAGAAAAGTGACATCCTCTTGTCTAGCTCATAGTAGGCCCTATTTGTGAAATAAATTTTGAATAAAAATAATGACTTCCCTAACACTGGAGGAATAAGTAGTAAGGTTTATAGAAATAGAATAATAGGGAAGGGAGAGGAATTTCGGAGAAGTGCTCTAGTCACAGGAAACACAGGGGCAAAGGCCATGATACCAGGAGTAATCAAATATGTATTCAGCTGTCAGGCACCAGTTTGAGACTGTTGCACTGACACCTATAATACTTGCTATGGTTGGAAAATATCCCCCAAAGTCCATGTATTTGAAAGTTAATCCTCAATGCAATAGTACTGAGAGGTGAGATCTTTAAGAGGTGAGTAGATCGTGAAGACTCTGCCCTCATGAATGAATTAACGCTCTTATTGTGGGGCTGGGTCTGTTTTACAGGAGTGGGTTCCTTATTAAAAGGTGAGTTTGGCTCCCTTCTCACTCTCTCTCATTCATGTGATGGCTTCTGCTATGTCATGATGTAACAAGAAGGTCCTCACCAGATACTGGCACCTTGATATTGGACTTCCAAGTCTCCAGAACTGTGGGACATACATTTCTGTTCTTTATAAATTACCTTGTCTGTGGAGTTCTGTTTTATCACCAAAATTGGACTGAGACAATACTCAAAGTACAGTGTGCAAAATAATCATCTGAAATACATCTTTAAAATGTATGTTCCTAGTTCTTGTACCCAGAGATCATGACTCATTAGGTATGATGGATAGCTTGAGAATCTGAATCCCAGCAAGTTCTCTAGGTATATCTGAGAGAGCAAAAACCACACAAGTAGAGTAACTGACCAATAAATACAGAATGTTCTCCATGTCCTCAAGTTTGTAAAAAGCAAAATACAATACTTAATCCCCAGTTGTCTGATTATTTTGGGTTAGTTTTTTTGTGTTCTTTTGGGGGGGCAGTGAAAAGCAATTTTAAGAAAAGAATACTATGACTTCAATTTTAAGTAAAATTTCTAAGAAATGTTTTTCTGGGACTTTCATGTTTCCTAAAGGGGCAACATTGCCCTTTATACCCTAAGGTCTAGCCACACTGGATACTTCCTAATGTGTCTGTCATGCCAAATGTTTTTCCCTCAAATTGTCTTTTCTCCTTTATCCTCTTGGTGAAACCCTGTTCATTCCTGCAAAACTGGGTTCAAATGTTGCCTTGGTATACCTTTCATGATGCCCTGCAGGATTAATTACTCATTCATTCATTAATTGTACCATTCATCAACTCGACTAATGTGTTGAGAACTTACCATGTGCCGGATGCTTGGACTAGCTTGAGAAACAAGACTTGATTCCTGCCATCAAGCTTGATTTACTATTTCTCAGATCCGTTTGTTCATAGCTAATAGTTGGTATTAAATTGACCCAACACTTGGTTTGCTCCAGGCTCTGTGCTAAGCACTCTACTGACATTGCAGCCAAAAAATATCATCTTTTGCCAGTCCCATTTTAAGGATGAGTGACCTGAGGCACAGAGAAGCTAAACAAGTTGTCCAAGATTTCAATAGCGATTTCTTACAGAAAATGGAGGTGAGGTATAGAAGCAGCTGGATTGGTTACAGGTGGGTATTTGCCTTACTTAAACCAGGTTTGAACAGTTGGCTGTCTGAAATTGGCTAAGATTTAGCTACTCGTTACAAGAGTAGGTTATAGTGTATTTCCACGTGAAGTTAGGTTACATTCATTAAGTATGAAGAAAACTCTAGGCCAAACTTAAAATATTTAGGCACTGTTAGGTCAAACTTAACAATTTTCTCCTTTTGGTCAAATTCTCAATTTTTTGAAAGATTGACAAAAACTTTAGACATCAACATCACTATTATTATCATAAATGGGCTTCTTTCATCTCAGTTTGGAGTTCACAAATATTTCATGTTAGTTTCCATCAGTTTTGGAATCTATCTGCTTTTTTAAAGCTTCAGTTTGAATATGTGGCACTTAGAATGAGTGATTCTGATACGGTTTGGCTGTGTCCGCACCCAAATCTCATCTTGAATTTAACTCCCACAATTCCCACCTGTTGTGGGAGGAACTTGGTAGGAGGTGACTGAACTGTGGGAGTAGGTCTTTCTTGAGCTATTCTCATGATAGTGAATGAGTCTCATGAGATCTGATGGTTTAAAAAATGGGAGTTTCCCTGTGCAAGCTCTCTTTTTGCCTGCTGTCATCCACATAAGATGTGACTTGCTCCTCCTTGCCTTCTGCCATGATTGTGAGGCCTCCCCAGCCATGTGGAACTGTAAGTCCATTAAACCTCTTTCTTTTGTAAATTTCCCAGTCTCAGGTATGTCTTTATAAGCAGCATGAAAATGAACTAACACAGATTCCATGTCAGTTTTTTTTCGTTTTTTGGGTTGTAGTGAAGGAGCTCAATCCCAAACAATGGCCTCTCATAATTTTGTTTAATAATCCCTTCTTTTGGTCAGATATGTGACCAAAATATGTGAGAGTATTACAAAAATCTAGAGCTTCAGTTATCATAATTTTGGGATTCCAGTCTCAACATGTTATTCATAGGTTACGGTGTCCACATAATCATACATTTAAGTTTGGGTTATTCCAGTCAAAGAGATCATTTGGTTTTCTACAGATGGCTGCATACAAACATTTAAAACTTTTGAGAGAATACAGCATACCAGGGAGACTACTATTGTGATTATTAGGAGAATAACAACAATAGTTTGAATACCTACCCAAGTAGGTAGGTATTCAACCCTACCCAGGGTCTCTGTGAATCAAACCAACCAAAATAAAATTAATCAAAGAATGAGCTTAATGAAGAGTCTACCCATTTTAACCAGAGAGCCTGTTGGTTAACCCTCTGCAACTGAGTCTCTATAATATCTGATATATTCAACCATATGCAGTAAGTGTCAGCAACTGCACATATTCCTCCCTGTTCAGCCAATTCTATTATAATTCAACTTCAGCAAAAGAATTTTAACAAGTCTGTTGTACAACCATAATCTTTGTAGTAGAACTTGCTATAGAGCCTCTTAGGAGGGATAAATTTCTAATTATTGCCTTATTTGTAGTTACTCCAAGCAATGGAAAAAGGGACCTAACAAATTGTACCCATCCAGAAGAGTGAAGGCTTTCTGGAAATGTTCTTTTTAACCTATGATGTAATTTAAGAGGTGTGGGTCAACTTTCTGTTTCTGATTGATTATGGTGTCTGACTGATTATGGAGTAACAAAGTTACTATTAAAATTTCCCCCCTACATTGACCCTTCATCTTCCATTCATCAAGGCCTAAGATAACCCATGTATAAGATTGGCTGCAAAATCTTCCATAAGAAAGTACAACCTGTGTGTGGACACAAGGCCCCTTTTCAAGTTCTGTTGTTCATAGAGGCATAAGCAAGTAAAAGATTAAGAGAACTAAGAGTTTCATGATGGCAGAGGAGTCTTGATCTGTGATCTTGGGAAAGCTGTGTATGTCTAGGATGCCATCTGCTTTTGAAGAGAAGCTTCCCTATTTAGCTTTACCTTAAGGTCTTGAGGGAGTGTACAGTTCCAAGAGTCTAAAGGGTCCTTCTGTTTTGTAAGATTATGAACCCAAGTTTTGAAGTTCCAAAGTCTCGTTGCCATATGGGTGGCAAGGGCAATCTTTCTCTGATGTCATTTCCCGAAGATCCAGTATCCAGGTTCTAGATTATGAAGGGTTCCATTGTCCTTAGTAGGTGGGGCATAAAAGGATTCCTTCACCTGGTGAAAACATACTTTGGCATAATGCATTAAAACCTTGTAACATCTAGTCATATCAGAGTATAGGATGGTGGAAGATACATGAGGTTCTACTATTAGGAGTATAGTCCTTCCAGTGACTATTTAATAAGGGGTTAATTTATGCTTTCCACTGGAAGTGAATCTGGTTGTCATCCATCTGCAGTATCTTTGACCAAGGCAATACAGTTAATTCAGTTAGATTTGCTTAATGCCATAGTATCTGTAATAGCTCATTTAACTATTTTACAATTTTTCCAGTGAAACAAGTACTGTGATCACTGAAGAATGTCCCATTAGGAATGTCGCATTAGGGAAATGTCCCATTAGGGAAATACATTTTCCTCTAAATTTTTAGCTACTGTTGTAGCATTAGCTTTCCTACATGGGAAAGCTTTTGTGAAGCCAGAAAATATGCATTAAAAATGGCAATTGAATGATATCCCACCATAAATGTTCAAACTGCCCATTCAGTAGTGGAAATGTACCTGAAGTTTTGATTGTCTTCCCTGGATTATGGGTTTGAGAAAACAAACACGGTCGTAAACCATTTTGGAAACTTAAAATAGTCACCACACCAACATTTTATTTTTCAAAATTTGGATTATTTTCTCTCTTCTGTGATGTGTCATGGAATGCAAAGCTTTTAATAGTGGAAATTTTAAAGAAGCAGAAAGGACGACCACATGGCCATCCAGGCTCTCCATGAGTCCATGCTTAACATTGAATTTAAATCCTCCTAAAAACAATTTTTGTTTCTCCAATTCAGATGTACAATATTGTTTATTAAATGGGTTATCATAGGTTATGTGACTTGGATCATGGAGTTCATTCAAATTGCATATCTTAACAATTTCAGTACTGGTTGAATTAGCATGAAAAATCTGCCAAAGAATTTCCCTTGCATTTAATTAATTCTTTTTCTGCTTGGGTTAGTAGTTTTGTAAATCAGTCAGTCTCTTCATTAGAGTTCTTGAAATTCTTACCCAGTCCAAATGATATGAACCTAAAGTTATCAGAAATCTGCATTCGATAGTACTTGTCATGGTCCTTCCCAAACTTTTCCTGAACCTTTTGGAAGACCCAACTCTTCAAGATTATAATTGCTAGTAAAGAACTTTCAGAAAAAAGAGTCAGAATTAAGCAATTAACTGTGGACAACAAGTTTTGAAATAGTCATGGTTAAAGACACAATTGGCAAGTAAATTTGGTTATTCCTGTAGCCCATAATAACTTAACATAATAACCACAATTATGACTGATAACATATGCCAAGACATCACAAAATTTTAGAAACTGCATGCAATTTTGGAACATATATTTATAACATATCCATAAAAATATAACTCAAAGAAGGTTAAATGTCATTTCTTATTTAAAATGCTTCCCATATGGGTTAACATATCAAATTTTCTCTTGTTTGGATGCTTCAGGGGCCCTTTGGAATATCCCCAAATTAGATTGAAGTCAGAAAGACTTATTTTTAAAATTTGAAATTTGATTTTGGGAAGCATGTCAGATTTGTCAAAGGTTTATAACACTTAATCAAAATTGGTTCACAGGTCATTGTAAAATAATAGTCATTCATTTAGACAAACTGATAATTAAAAAAGCAAAAATCTTGACTCTCTGATAGAAAGAATACTCAGTTTTTCTAACAATCAAAAGACCTAATAAAGACAGCATGAAGCATAAAAAATATTTTTCTCTTTCTCCCCTGCCCCTCTTTTATTTCAGTTTACTCAAAAGGTGAACAAAAATCTTTTGCTATCTCTTATCAGTGTTACACAAAAATCTTGTTTAAAAGAGAAAGCCAAATCCTGATTTTGTATTAGTGAACTTTTGTTATTAATCTTCAATTTTTAGAAAACCTTATAAATAGTTCCCATCTAATTTTAGCCAGCTTGATCATACATAAAATTTCTTTCACAAGATTCATGTTTCACAAACCTTCTACAACTTTTTCTCTTTCTCATTTTAGAAGAGCCAGTCATTTTACTTTAGGACAGAATTACTTACTTTTTTTTCTCTTATCTAACACATATCTTTTATGTAAGCTTCCCTTACCAAAAAAAGATGTCTTACTTTCCTGATAAAAGAAGTTGTTTTAGTTGCCTTATATTAATTAAATCTTTAAAAACTCTAGTAACCTTAGTTTTTAGTGAAATCCTAGAAACTTAGAATTTTTGAACTGTTTTATATCAATATTGTGTTGATGAGAACCATTTCATAATTTTTAGAAACATATTTCCTCATAAAATTATTTTTGGGTTTATTAACAAACCTGAATATATTTAGTTTCTCTATATCATATAAAAACAAAATGTTGAAATATAAACTTAAGCTTATGCTTAATAATGTTTCAGTATTTTAACTCACTTATAAATGAGTCAGACTTTTAATGAGTATCTATTATTTAGCTTAACATGACTTTAAGATTTTTAATTTCTAAAAAAAAGATTTTTAAAACAATAACAAGTTCATTTATAAAATTTCATGTCCTTTACATTTATGTAATTTACTCATTTTTAACAATTATGCTTAATCTTTTTTTTTTTTTTTTTTTTTTTGAGACAGAATCTCACTCTGTCACCGAGGCTGGAGTGCAGTGGCATAATCTCGGCTCACTGCAACCTCTACCTCCCGGGTTCAAGCTATTCTTCTGCCTCATTCTCCCTAATAGCTGGGACTACAGGCATATGCCACCACACCTGGCTAATTTTTGTATTTTTATTAGAGGTGGGGCTTCACCATATTGGCCAGGCTGGTCTTGGACTCCTGACCTCGTGATCCACCTGCCTCGGCCTTCCAAAGTGCTGGGATTGCAGGTGTGAGCCACCATGCCTGGCCCCTTAAATTTCTTATTAAACAAAACTATAGCAGGATGAGCTGCAGACAAAAACCCTCAGAAACTGAGTTAAAGAAGGAAAAGTCTTTATTCAGCTGGGAGCATTGGCAGACTCAGGTCTCAAAAAACCAAGCTCCCCGAGAGAGAAATTCCTGCCCCTTTTAAGGGCTTACAACTCTAAGGGGTCCGTGTGAAAGGGCCGTGACTGATTGAGCAACTAGGGGGTACATGACTGGGGCTGCATGCACCAGTGATCAGAACAGGACAGAACCGAAAAGAGAGTTACACAATGCTTCCTCAACAATGTCTGGAATCTATAGATAACATAAGTGATTAGGTCACAGGTCAATCTTTAACTACCAGGCCTGGAGTGTGATGCCAGCCTTTCTGACTACTGAATTTCACTTCTCCCTTTTCTTTAACTCCTACTTTCTCTTTCCTTAAAGGCAGAAATTAAGGAGAAGACAATATAAGAGGTGGTCTCCTCCCTTAAAACTAGCCAGTGGAATTCAGGAAATATCCCAAAATATAGTGACTTAGTGTATTATTGCTACCAATAGGGAAGAAGGAAACGACTTTAAAACTTCTCCTTATTTTTCTTAAAGACAGATTTTTCAAAGGAACACAAATGTCCTCAATCCTCTCCCCCGGGAATTTCAGTAACCAGGAAAAATTAACTTTCATCACAGTAGAAGAGACTTCATCACATCAAGTAGACATTGTCACAAACCATTACTCATTCTTCTAAAGGGTCATTCAATTTTTCTCAAAACTATTTACTCTAAAGATTTTTTTTTTACCCACTGACCATTGTACCCATTTTAGAAAGGGGTGAAGTGAAACAACTCTGGCCTTTTTCTTGATTGACCTGCATGATTATTGGCCTAAGTGATTGTTAGCTAGGTTGCTCATTGTAATCTCTGCCTTTAGCTTTTTAAATTTCTCTCAACTGAAGTAAATAGGACAGACTGTTTGGGGTTCTATAATGCTGGGGGATTAGCAGGTATCTACTTGACCAAGCCAACCTTCGGAAGATTTAGTCTTTGTTTTAACCCCATTGCTGTCTGCTTTATTTATCCCATTTTTAACAACCATCTAAAAACTATTACCCTCATATTGCATCCCATTTTTAATAACTGTCTAGAAATTTTCACCCTACATTTGTATTTCAAAAGAGGTGGCTTAGGTAAAACAACGTAAAAAATTTGCATCTCAGTGGCACAGAGCTGAGACATCAATGTAATATCATCATTTTACCAAACCTAGGAAGAAGAGTATAGGTAAAAGACCAGTTAAGACAAGACAGCCAAGAAAGGCACCTTAGAGAAAGGTAAGACTTGTTATGTAAATTTAAGCCAATGCCTTTTTCATTGTTTGTTATTGTTTCTGGTGACATTCCTTTTTCTCTTCCTGTTGCACAGAGGCAGACACCTTACAAATGGAGATTTACTTTGTAAATGTAAATTTCTTTTGTAAAAGGCTTTCAAAATAGCTAAATAGTGAAAGTTGTATTTTGGAGACTGATTTAGCTCAATAGGAGGTCTTTTTAACTTAGTTTTTATTTCTTATCAGACCATTAAAGAATAGAGCAAAGAAAGCATTCTCTCTGGGTGGACTCAGAGTGGATAGCTCTCAAAAAGAAACAAGCCTAATTTACCCGGAGGCCTATCTTTTATAAACATTTTACCCAGCTTTCTTTCCACCTTTGGATTGGGATAGTAACTAAGTCAAAAGTTTAGCAGATTCAATTTTTCCTATTAATTACTAGCTTAAGCTTTTTACTTGCCCTTTTTAAGGAGTCTTTTAAGAGGCAATACAGCCAGGTGCAGTGGCTCATGCCTGTAATTCCAGCACTTTGGTAGGCTGAGGTGGGTGGATCACCTGAGGTCAGGAGTTTGAGAGTAGCTTGGACAACATGATGAAAACCCGTCTTTACAAAAAATACAAGAAGTAGCCAGACATGGTGGCAGGCACCTGTAATCCCAGCTACTCGGGAGGCTGAGGCAGGATAATCGCTGGAACGCAGTAGGTGGAAGGTTTCAGTGAGCCGAGATAGCACTACTGCACTCCAACGTGGGCAAGAGAGTGAGACTGTCTCGGAAGGAAGGAAGGAAGGAGGAGGGGGAGGGGGGAGGGAGGGAAAGAAAAGAAAGAAAGAAAGAAAGGAAGGAAGGAAGAAGGAAGGAAGGAAGGAAGGAAGGAAGGAAGGAAGGAAGGAAGGAAGGAAGGAAGGAAGGAAGGAAGGAAGGAAGGAAGGAAGGAAGGAAGAAGAAAGAAAGAAGGAGGCCGGGCGCGGTGGCTCAAGCCTGTAATCCCAGCACTTTGGGAGGCCGAGACGGGCGGATCACGAGGTCAGGAGATCGAGACCATCCTGGCTAACACGGTGAAACCCCGTCTCTACTAAAAATACAAAAACTAGCCGGGCGAGGTGGCGGGCGCCTGTAGTCCCAGCTACTCCGGAGGCTGAGGCAGGAGAATGGCGTAAACCCGGGAGGCGGAGCTTGCAGTGAGCTGAGATCTGGCCACTGCACTCCAGACCCGGCGACAGAGCGAGACTCCGTCTCAAAAAAAAAAAAAAAAAAAAAAAAAAAAAAAAAGAAAGAAAGAAAGAAAGAAAGAAAGAAAACAGGCAATTCAAATACTGAACTTTTTCAGAAGTTTCTTCATATTGCTAGGCATCCTTGGGTGAGCCTAATTAGGGAGTCCTCATTTTTAAATGAACTTCTTAAATAGCAGTGTTAATTTGGAGCATTCTATTGTAATTTTAAATTATCTTTCATAAGTTTTTGCCATTTATATAAGTGTTTGCAGCTTCTAGGGCCTAATATTTCTGCATTTAAAGGTAATAGCCAGAAGGTGGAGTTCTCAATTCTTCAGAAATTAAGGATCTCATTGTTTTGTTGAATCTAGGCTTTACCTGTCAGATCCTCTTGCTCAACTTAGTCAAGAATGTTTCCTGACCTAAGTGTACAAGAAAAAGAAACAAAAGAAATAGAATAGAAAAATCTCTGCAAATTTCTGAATGCCAGAATTTGTACTTCCCTGCACTCATTGCCATTTATTGCTGTTGCAGAATTTTGCTCCTTAGTTCAGCTAAAACCAGGTTCTTGTCATGTGACTAGGAATGAGTAGGTGGACGGACACATTGAAGGGTGAGAAGACAATTTATTGGGTGTAAAGGAAAAAAAATCTCAGCAAGGTAAGAGAGAGCCCTGCTAACAGGCCCTCCACCTCACACATTGAATACCATGCTACCACACACCCTAGCTGAAGAGCCCAGCCTCCTCCCTGCTGCACAAAGCATGAACTTCCCATGGCTACACCCTGTTCTCCCAGTACACAGGTGGGTCAGAGATTCTCTGGGGACCCTTCCCCTTATCTGCCTCCTGCATCTGTCACTGCCAGCTTCTGTCTGACTCAATCAGACTTCTGAGGCCTCTAACTGGATCCAGTCCAGTTATCTATTGGAACCAAGCTGATCCTGGACTCAGTCTGATTCTGGACCCAGTCCACTTTCTGTTGTGACTTCCAAACCCAGTTTAGATCCAATGTTTGCTTAAACAAACTCAGATAGCTCAAAATACAAATTCATAGAGCTTTAGAATCTGTGAGAGAACTTACCCACAATCTCTAGTTGCTAAAAGAGAGCAATGGACATAATGGGCTTGGTGTGTACCACTTTTGATAGCTCCATGTGCCTGGAAGTTGTTGGAAGTTCTACTTTGAATCCCACTTCTGACACCATCTGTTAAAAGAAAAACTTTATGCAAATTAAATTTAACAGTGTCAACTAAGAAGAGACAAAAGACCAGATTGCAATGCAGTAACACAAGGCATTTATTGGGGTCTTAGCAATTGCAATCCAAGAGACATAGATTTTGCTTAAAGCCAAATTGTATTCTGAGGAGATGAAGGGGAGTAGGGATTTTCAAAGGGATGCTGATGGTGATTACATAGTTGTTGTTTTGAAAGAATTATCATTGGTGGATGTGGCTGGCTTAGCACATAAGTCCATAGTTCATTGCTTGTTGCTATTTAGGAGTTGCTGCAGTAATGCAAGTCAGCTATTTTTCATGATATTCTGGTTGTGGAGTTTGGCCCAATTCAAAGTTTCGAGGCGAATTTCTGTTTTTGCAAGGTTGAGATTGTGCAAATAGTCCTTCTTAGAATGGCTTTCTGATTCCACTTTAGACCTCTGAACCAGAGTAACTTTATTTTGTAGAACATGTTTCACAACTGAGTTTGATTGGGCAAAGAATGATTTATGAATTGGGCAGTCCCTCAGGACCAGAATAGGTTCAGAGTGATTTTTGGGCTGCTACATGGTCAAATAACCTCAATGGACAGAAAAAGAAAAGTGATGGATAGAAAACAGAAGTGAGGTATGTAAACAGTTGGATTGCCTATAGCTGGATGTTTGCCTTATTTAAACCAGGTTTGAACAGTTGGCTGTCTGCAATTGCCTGAGACTGGGCTACTTGTTATAAGAGTATGTTAGAGTGTATTTATACATCAAGTCAGATTATGGTTCACTATGTATGAAGAAATCTTTAGGCCAAACTTAATGTATCCAGGCAGGCAGCTTTAGGCAAAGGTTAATTTAATAAGACTTGAAGGCAGAACTCCTTAAAAGGATAGGTGTGTCAGGAAGATGAGCAGGTGGCTCCCAGGCCAAGGAAAGGATATTGCATCAGATCTTCGGTGTTTCAGGGCATAAAAAGATGCTCTGGCCAGTTCCTTGGGAAGGGACTGGGGGAAAGAAAAAATCATCAATGCTATTGGCCCATAAAATGTAGAAATCTCAGCTAGTCTGTCTGAAACCAGTGTCTAGGAATTGGTGGGTGGCTTGGTGAACACAAGCTTTTCTAATGCTAAACGTGAGCCTGCACTGGTACCTGTGGTAGAAGCCAGAATGAAGATACATACTGCCACCCTGTGCCTCCAGACCAGCTGGGTGATCCCTCAGTTCCACTACCACATCCCTCTAGAGCAGCTACCATTCAGCAGCCAATACTTCTCCTCATGGTGACAGTTGAAGAGGACATAGCCTTATTCTCTTTCCAGCTACCTAAACTAAGGGGACTCTCCAATTTTAGCAGTGGTTTAAAATAGCTATAGTGAGCCGAGGCCATGCCACTGCACCTTCAGCCTGGGTGACAGAGTGAGACTATGTCTCAAAAAATAAATAAATAAGAAAGAAAGAAAGAAAGAAAGAAAAAAAGAAAGAAAGAAAGAAAGAAAGAAAGAAAGAAAGAAAGAAAGAAAGAAAGAAAGAAAGAAAGAAAGAAAGAAAGAAGGGAAAAAAGAAAAATATCGTATTTAAATGGCTTGCTTCAGCCAACTTTTTGGCTGTGTCTATGTGATGTTTGATTTTTCTTTTAACTGATCTGACTGATTTCGTTTAACAGAAACAGAGATGCGTAATCTAGGGCATAATGTAGGCACAACGAGAGTCACCTATGCACAACCACTTAAGTAATTTTAGTAACTGTTGGTGGATTCCATATAAATGCAAGTCACTCTGCTTAAGGAAACAGGAGATTCAAGGCTGGGGGAAAAGGGATTCGAAATATAGTAGAGTCACAATACACGGGGGCTCACACAGACACAAAGGAGCATATTACAATGGTAAAGGAAAAGCAGAAAAGCTGCAAATAGTCAAGCCATCCAGTGTTTAGATTCTTCAGGAGACTTCTTAAATCACATTTCACCATTGACTAATGGTCCAAGTTTGGTCAGATTGGATTTCAAGGCTGCTTTAATAACCTGACTTGAGCCATTACTTCTGCAGTTGGATGACTTGCATCTTGTAGACATGACCTTTGCCTCTGAATGTACGCTCAGAACTGCATCAGAATCAAACGCTGTTAAAGAAAATCTATATTTCTCAGTTGGGTAATGGAGGAGAAAACAAGGTTGGAAACTGCATGCTTTCCTGTCTTGTTCCACTGACCAAGACATCTTCCTTAAACGTACTCATCTTACAAATGCATTTTGGTAGCTTTCACCATTTTCAATATCACTGAGGGAGATCAAAACCCTCTAGCATATGTCTAAACTGAGTTTGAAGTGTAAATACAAAAACAACTGTATTGAAAGAATTAATTTGCCCAGGAATGCACTGTTACATTGAAGGTCTACCTCTTTGAACACGTATCAGAGTTCCTAAGGTGACTTGTACTTTAATGTAATATGGAAATGAGGACAAATGACAACAGTTTGGCTCTGTTTATTTTTCTAATTCTGTGGGACTTAATTTCACACAGGACAAGCTAATGAATTTTTCCCAAGAGAAGTTGTAAAGGAAGTGAGTTGCTCCTGGGGTTATAAACCGTGGCTCCACAGAAAATATTGAGCTTAATGTTTCTTACATCATCCATAGTTCGTCCTAGGACACATAACTGATAGTTAATCCTGAAGGTTTCAAGATATGCCTGGTTCATTTCAGACTCCAAAGAGTCAACAACAACAGAATGGTGGCTTTCAATTTAGTACACTCTTGTTTCCTAGCAACAAAGGCCACAGGAAGTTGAGGCCCATTAAGATAAAGAAGAAAACACAAAGCTGTTGTTATTGCTCCGAGGCACTGAAATACCTCTTTAGACCACTGAACTTTCAATTAGTCTGTTTTATAAATTAATCGTTGCTTTCACTGAAATTCTGTGTGTATGTCTATATATATACATAAAAGAAACAAGAAAGAAATCATAGAACTATGTCATAAAGCAGCAGCACTGGAGGCTGAATTACAATCTTCATCTGGATTGAAGATCCTGAGAAATCTCTGTGTAGATTTAAATATCTTTTTGACAATGGTAGGCCTCCTTTTGAGTTAACAATGTAGGAGTCTTTGCTCTAAAAAGGAGAACTTTTTAGCATGTCTAATTTTCTCATGAACGGCAAATTAGCAAATAAAATATTTGGGTGCTTAATCTCTAATCTGCATAATAATAAACGCTCTCAAAACAAAATCATCTATTTTATATTCTTAGTGGAAAACCATTTTATACAGATTTTGGAGGAAATGTAACGCTCTACATTGAGAAAGCCAATATTTACCTTCCAATTTTTAAAGAGCTGTGAATAATAATTCGTCATTCTCCTCCAGCTCTGAGCTTTTTCTTCAAGTAAATTTAGGCAAAGATCTGGAAGCCCTCATTTTTCATGCTCATGCTGAAACGATGTGGACTCTTAGAACTTTAGCATTAGCTCAATTCATGTTCGGGAAAGATGAAAAACGAGGAGCAGGAGAAAGAGGAGCAGAGAGAGGAGGAAAAAAGAAGAAAGAAGAGGAGGAGAAAGAGAAAATGATTTCTGTCTGAGTTTAATTTAAAGTGATTGTAGACTTGTGGGTACAAGTAACCAGCAACAGCCATATTATTAATACTTAAGATAAGGGCAACCATGTCACGATTTCTTATTACATGGATACCTTGGGCTAAGAGCTTTATATTCATCATCTCATTTAATGCTCACACAATACATGAGGTAGATTCTGTTATGATATCTGCTTTGCAGAAGATAGAGCTGATGCTCAGGATTAAATGACTTGCTTTAAGTTATCCAGCTGCCAAGTGGAAGAGCCCAATCTGGAGTCCTTGCAGTCTGACTCCTGAACCTATGTTCAGCCTTCCCTGACAGTTAAAAAAACTGTGGGTTGCCATCTGCTCACACTGTGCTAACCATGTTTACTGGATTATCTAATTTATTCCTAAAAACATGAAACCGCACGGCCATCTCAGGGCTGAGTTAATGCTCTTTATCAGTATCCTACTGTTCTCCTGTAAGGGTCCTCCTCCAAACGTGGTTTGCAGGTTTGCTTAGGAGGTCCTTAGAGCCCCAGAGAAGATGCTTCATGGGTTCCACAAACAATGGTGTATTTTCAGCCTAACTGTGAAAATTTAAGTTGCCTAAGGATTCCATTCACTTGTTTCTATTTTAAATATTGAGATTCCATGTCAGATTTTATTTGAAAGGGAAAAGAACAAACACAAAGCAGAACACAATGCTGCAATTTGAATTCATGCTCTGCATCATTCTGTCATATTGACTGTGTCTGCATGGCTCTTACTCCTCTAGATGTAGTTGAACGCTTTCTCTTAATTTTTTTGGTTTACTTATAATCCAGATATTTTGGGCATGATTGAGAATATTTCCTCAAATGCAGCCTTTCTTTCCAAAATGACTCAATACTCTTCAAAAGAAAGCAATGTGAAGGCATATCTGTGAGGAATGACTAGACAAGAAAGTCACTGTGAAGTGAGGAATTAAATAACTTTGCCAGAGAATGTGGTATCATTGTTATTCCTTTAAACACACATATACTCTGCATTGATAGGCTCACTCTGAAGGGGGGGCAAATCTTCCTTTCTGAGCCTACAAGTCTTCAATGGTAAAACAAATATAACACTAACTTTTCAGATGTTACAAAGTTTGATGAAATGAAACATGGATCTTGATATAAATTTGCAACCTCAAATTCTACCGAAGAAATTGATTGACTTAAAACTGACTCCAAGTCTTCACCTACAGAGGGGTGTGAAATTTAAGTACAGTCACTCTTGGAGATTTCTCCCCTCTTCTCTCCTCGTGTCTACAAAATCCTACAGAACTCTCAGAGCCCTGCATGTGTCAAAATATCAGAGACAACTCCAGGCATCTGCCCACTCTGTGTTCCAAGGAGACATTCACTGTCGCTGCAGGTTCTGTGGCTCTGCTCTTTCTTGGCGGTCTTGGGGAACAGGTCTCTACAGAAAGTAGGAGTCCTATGTCTGAGGTCCATCCTTGTGTATCTCCCTGGAGTCAAAACCAATTCCTGAGGCTGCCTATGTGGAGGGAACCACAATTGCTGGGCACGGACCTAGACAGCTTCCTAGCCTGGAGGGACGTAGTAGAGGACAGTGAGTCTCATCTCTTCAAGGATTTTAGACTTTTATAAAAACCAGTAAGAGCAGTTCCTGATTCTGCCTGCCACAGAGCTCCCGTGGGCAAAGAGAACAAAAACTCTGCTACCTGCTAGAAAAGGGGCAGGGCAGGTAAAATTATAGACAGCAAAACATTTTTTTTTTTTTTTTTTTTTTTTTTTTTTTTGAGACGGAGTCTTGCTCTGTCACCCAGGCTGGAGTGCAGTGGCTGGATCTCAGCTCACTGCAAGCTCCTCCTCTTGGGTTCATGCCATTCTCCTGCCTCAGCCTCCCGAGTAGCTGGGACTACAGGCGCCTGCCACCTCGCCCGGCTAGTTTTTTGTATTTTTTAGTAGAGACAGGGTTTCACCGTGTTAGCCAGGATGGTCTCGATCTCCTGACCTCGTGATCCACCCGTCTCGGCCTCCCAAAGTGCTGGGATTACAGGCTTGAGCCACCGCGCCCGGCCAAGCAAAACATAAATTAGTGCTTCAGTGAAATGCTCTGCCCCACATATATGTAAACTATGTAGTTCAGGAACTATCAGAACAGGAGGAGCCCAAGAAGAGCCCCGATTTCACTCAGCTATGGGGAGAGTCAATGTCTCTCATCACTGATTTTCAAAATTCTGTTTAGTTTGGCAACAAAGCTTCTCTCTTAAGGAAAGCTTATATAGAAGTCCCATTTGTTTGAAAAGAAAGAACAAAAGGACAGAGCTACTGTCCTGGTGACCTACCTGCTTCCTTACCACAAGAAACCCTAGAGCACGAAATCAGTGTGACACTTTGAAAGTCGATTTCCTAAGTCAGGGACAGCTTGTTTTAGCTCAGCGACTACATCTCCACAGTACCAGTTATAACATAGCACCCCCAGAAAATCATGCTGAATAAAAGGCTGTTACCTTATTCCACTGGATTTAAGATCTATTGTAATGTATACCATTATATTGTGTATCACCGGGAGATTAAAAAATGTGGTCAAACAAATTATGACATGACACTGATTATAAACCATGTGCATATTTGAGATGTGTGAAAAAGTGTGGTTTAGAGTAGATAAAATTCAGTAATAAGATGACTTTATAAGCAGTGATGAAAAATGCAATCCAAAGAAAGCAAAGTACTTAAGGAACATGTTTGGATTTTTCTATTTTAATTGGCAATCCTCTCCATGCTTTGAAAACACCATTTTGTAACTATTTAAGAAAGAAATGGAAAGAGTATGGGAGATTGCAGAAAGCTTGAACATTCATTTAGTTTAGGCAGACAGTTGATTTAAAAATGCCATCTCTAACAATTCAGGGCAAGAACAATGGAATTATTTTCAGTTACTAAGTTCTTCATACTATATCCAACATTGTACAAATAACTAGAGAACCGTTCAAATGTAACTCAAGAAAATTATTTATAAATTGTTCATTTAATACCTGTGGGAACCTTTGTACATTTGAAGAGCAAGATAATCTAAGTTACTTTGGGAATAGATATTATAAAGCCTCTGTTTTTAAGAATTGATTTTGAAAACTGAAACATTGCTGCATGCAATACAAATCTTCATTAAACACAACCTTAAATTAATAGGATCTGCTCTGACTACAACTTTATATTATGCTTTATCTCTATGAACTTAAAAGGTAATTTTTTTCTCTTCAGAATCCAGATTTAGGAACAGTGAAAATAGCACAAGGAGAGGAAAGTGTAAAGGCCAACTGCTTCTCCCTAAACGTCCATCCTATCCATCATTTCCCACTGCCAGGTTCAGAGTAGAGGGTGTGGTGTTGAGGTCTTGGGCTCATTTGAAGGATTGGAGGGAACAGAGGTGGAAACATTGCAGAATTCAACCAACTTGCAGTTCAAGTCAATGTACTACCTACAGTAACATACTGTGGTTGAAGCAAGGCCTTGGCAATGTAGAAATACATGAAAACCACCCGAATTAAAACAAGCAAAGCCTATTTGTTCAGGGCCTACTATATCAATGGAGTGAGCCATCACTACTTGTGTTTGGCAGAGACTCAAAGTAAGACAGGGAAGTGGAAAAGCTTTACAATGAGAAAAAAAGGGAAGGCTTCAGGAATGCCATGAGTGGAGGCTGTTGGCATAGGGGAGTTTGTAGGTGGGTTAACTAGAAGAAGGGCATCCTACGTGATTGATTAGGAGAGTATATTTGGCTTTCTCCTGTTGGTCCTAAATTGGAAACTGATAGCTTCCCTAATTCGGGGGAGCAAAAATTAGGGAAGCTATCAATTAATGATCAAGTTCTAGTCATTTTGGATAGATGGCTACAGTGGTTGTTTGGCTTCTGGACTGGTGACTGTAGATTGCAGGTCAAAGTTCTTTTTTTTTCTTTTTTTTTTTTTGAGACAGAGTCTTGCTTTGTTGCCCAGGCTAGATTGCAGTGGCACAATCTCAGCACACTGCAACCACTGCCTCCTGGGTTCAAGTGATTTTCCTGCCTCAGCCTCCCGAGTAGCTGGTGCCTGCCATCACACCCGGCTAATTTTTGTATTTTTAGTAGAGGTGGGGTTTCACCATCTTGTCCAGTCTGGTCTCAAACTCCTGACCTCATGATCCACCTGCCTGGGCCTCCCAAAGTGCTTGGATTACGGGCATGAGCCTGGCCTCTATTTTTATATATGGTTTGGCCAGGATCTATTTGTATTCAGTCTCTCAGCAGATAGCCTGATGGCCCAACAGACAAAGTCATCCTGGCCACACCTTGAGTTTTTCACATTTTAAGCTTTTAAAAATTAACAAAGCAGTTCATTCTCTTCAAAACAAATTCAAATTACACACAGGTAAAAATAATAAAGAAAAAAGTGAAATAACTCTTTTCCTTAACAGGATTCCCTAGATGTCATTTCTTCTGACAAAACAGATGGATCAAACCATGAATTTTAGAAATAAAACATCTACTTGTATGAACACGGCATGAGGCAGGTGGAGAAAAAGGCCTGAGTATTAGCCAGAGTTCTTGGTTTTCAAGCAACAGAATCTGCCGCAGGTAGAAAGAGTGTTTTTTTAAAGTGTTGATATGGTTTGGATCTGTCTCCCAGCCCAAATCTCATTTTCAATTATAATCCCCAGTGTTGCAGGCAGGGCCTCGTGGGAGGTGATCGGATCGTGGAGGTGGATTTCTCGTGAATGGCTTAGCAGCGACCTCTTGGTACTGTTCTTGTGATAGTGAGTGAGCTCTCATGGGATCTGGTTGTTAAAAAGTGTGTAGCGCCTCCCCCTCACTCTCTCTTGCTCCTGCTCCTGCCATGTGAGACACTTTCCCCCCACTTTGCCTTCCACCATGATTGGAAGCTTCCTGAGGCCTCCCTAGAAGCAGATCGCACTACACTTCCTGTACAGCCTGCAGAACTGTGAGCCAATTGAACCTCTTTTCTTTATACATTAATGAGTCTCAGGTATTTCTCTACAGCAATGTGAGAATGAACTAACACAAATTTTTTTTGGTAATTCATAGAATCGTTGAAGGGCTGGGCTGTTGGACTTGAGATAAATTTCTAAAAACAACTCCTTTAGTGCTATGGTATGAATGTGCCCTCCACAACTCATCTGATGAAACATAATGCCAATACGATAGTATTGAGAGGTGTGCCTTGAGGAGGTGATTGTCAGTGAGGGCAATCAGGATGGAATTAGGGTTCTTCTAAAATGGTTTGAGGGGGTGGGTTCACTCTCTTCTGCTCTTTCGCCATGTGAGGACACAGTGTTTGTCCCCTTTTGCCCTTCTATCCCTTCAACCATGTAAGGGCACTAAGATGGCACCATCTATGAGGAACTGGCTTTCACCAGACAACAAACCTGGCAGTACGTTTTCTTGGACTTCCTAGCCTTCAGAACTGTGAGAAACAAATTTCTGCTTATTATAAATTACCCAGTCTCATGTATTTTATTATGGCAGCACAAATGGACTAAGACACCAAGGTATGCAGCAGAGCTGGTCTAACAAGAAAACTACTACCACAGTTCTTGAGCCCTAGATGCTGGAATCTCTATTACTTCCACTTCTGTACCTGACAGGACTTAGTGCACTTGCTTCTCCTAGCATCACCAATGCCACCTCTGGACCAGGCACTGGACTTTGCAGCCTCAGCCACAAATCTGGTCAGAAATAAGACGGATTCTCCACGCATGTGCTTCTTCACCATTGCTGCTTCAGATTCAAAGCTTTCATCTATCAGACTGGTAGAGCAAGCCTGGGTCAGATGAGCCATAAGGTAAGCAGAGAAGATGAGTTATATACTTTAGAAAGGCAAGATTCATAAGGCAGTAATGTGGGGAAAAGAAAGAGAGATCAGCCTGTTACTGTGTCTATATAGAAGGCAGCAGACATAAGAGACTCCATTTTGTTCTGTATTTGAGATGCTATTAATCTGTGACCCAACCTTGTCCTTGCAAGAGACATGTGCTGTGGTGACTTAAGGTTTAAAGGATTTTGGGCCGTGAAGGATGTGCTTTGTTAAACAAGTACCTGAAGGCAGCTTGCTGGTTAAAAGTCATCACCATTCTCTTAATTTCAAATACCCAGAGACACGTACATGGCCAAAAGTCACAGGGACCTCTGCCTAGGAAAGCTAGGTATTGTCCAAGGTTTCTCCCCATGTGATAGTCTGAAACAATGCTGCTAAAAGGTTTATGGAGATATTTGCATATGCATCTCAAGGCACAGCATTTTCCTTTGAACTTATTCATGTCACAGAGATCTTTATCCATATGTCTTACTACTGATTTCCTCCCTAAAATGATCCTATTGTCCAGCCACTCCCTTATCTTTAAGATGGTAAAGATAATTATCAATAAATACTAAGGGAACTCAGAGACCAGTGCCGGCATGGGTCCTCTGTAAGCTGAGCGCCAGTCCCCTGGGCCCACTTTTCTTTCTCTATACTTTGTCTCTGTGTCTTATTTCTTTTCTCAAGTCTCTTGTTCCACCTAACGAGAAACACCCACAGGTGTGGAGGGGCAGGCTACCCCTTCACAGTAATTTCAAAAGCACTGAGTATTTTTTTCAATTAAAAAAAGAAGAGAAGAGAGAAGAATGTAGTAAATGCCCACTTCTGAGCAGGACCCAACACTCTGATCCTCTAATGCACTAGATAACAGGTGGCTTAGAGACGGATAATAGAATTGTGAAGGTCTTTTTGAGGCTCGTAGATGTTTGAAGGTGTCATCTGGCCACCTTTTAAAGAAACATATAATTGTTCCTCTGTAGAAGACTTTGTCTTAAATCACAATCTCATATGAGTTAGGGAATAAATTGAGATGTGCTGTCTGGCCATCCATTCTCTGGGTTCAAGCACAGATTAAATGCATCAGCTATTAGGACTTTAAGACTCTATTCCAAATTTGCTCTGTATCATATACTATATATTTCAATTATCTTACCTTTATTTTTCCCCTTTATGTTTATTTGCCACATTTAATTTTATATCCTGCTACAGTATACATGTTTCTGTCCTTATTGTTTCAAATACTTTTTAGAATGAAGAGTTGCTATGGCATAAACAAGTAAACAAATAAATAAGTAATTTGATTCAGTTCAAAATTCTCTTTCTCAGACATGGCCTGAAACCTTTGCACATGCTAACTTCTGCATGTACAGAAGTTAACAGATATCTCAGTTATATTAGCATGCTTATGAATAATCAGATCATTCTCATCATTTCTAGGGGCTGATATGTTTTAAAACATTTTTATCTTCCCCAGTTGGAGAGATAATGACAATAACTGTCACTTATAAAACGCATTACATGCCAAGCACTGTGCTAAGTGCTCTACAGAGACAATCTTGTTTAATTTTTAGAGCAATTTTAGAAGGTGAGTACTACTATTATTGCTACTTTGTTGAGGAGTAAACCAAGGCTCAGAAAGGTGAAATAACATCCACAGTTTCAGAGATATTAAGGGTGAGGGTGTTGCGTAACCAATTTCAATAGTTGACAATCACAGCAGAACCACCATGATGAAGTGGCCAAGATAAGGAGGAGGAAGAGTTAGGGCCTGTGGTCTTTTTCTATATCTTAGCAACTCACTCCAGCTGCAAGGGAACATTACACAGAGATATTGAGATGGAATCTGTCATGCAAGAATCTTTCGGTTGTGCTGTGTAATCATAAAACTGCTTCAGAGAGTAAAGGGATAGGCTGTGATGCTTCAAAGGGAATTTGAAAGGATATCCATCCTCATCCAGAAAGCAGTATGACTAACACTGTTCCACACGTGAGTACTCATGGCTGCACTTCACTTCTGGCCATGACAGTGGAGAGTCTATCAGAACAAACTTCTTGTGGAAGAATAGTTGAAATACCAAACAAACAAATGAATAAACAGCTTTTTGAAGGCAAAGGAGAGTCAACAAGTCAGCCAGCACTTGAGGGCCAAGATTCTGGAGAAAAGGGAAATGCATAGGAGTGACCCCTCCCTTTGCCTTGCTTTTCCTTTCTGAGGTACCTGCTGATTGTTGGCATGGGGCATGGAGTCCAACAGGTGGCACCTGGAGCTTGTGGCAAGTGCTCTAGAATGGTGAGATGAAATTAGGGTTTAGAGTTATAAGCCTGCAAGGATTTGAAGGGCCAAGATCCCCAAGAAAGAACTACAGGGAAGATATTGCATGCCCAATATCCTCTTGAAATATTCACCTATTTCTAAATTGCACATGCATAGGGATGAGGGGTTCCAAATGGAATACAGAATGCCCAGTTAAATTGGAACTTCAGATACACCAAAAATAACTTTTTGGCATAAGAATGTGCCAATATAAATGAAAATATTGAGAATTTTATCAGGTCCTCGGAGTCTATACAAAATAATCAAATGGAAATTCCAGAATTAAAAAATAAAATGTATGCAATGAATTCAATAGATAGGTTTAAGCAGTTTAGACAGAGAAGGGAAAGGATTAAGTAAATGAGAAAGATCAGTAGAAATTTTCCAGATCAAAGAGAGAGAAGAAAATATAGAACACAATGAGAAGGAGAAACAAATTTCTGTTGTTTACAAGTCACTCAGCCCATGGTATTCTGTTATAGCAGCCACAGGGGACTAAGACATTTAGATTTGTCAGTTCACAAATCTCCCTTCAACTATGCCTGATTTGATGCTTAACCCATTACTTGAATTTATAATTAATTTATTATTACCTTTTAAAAGGGCTTTAAGTATATTTGATTCTTTTTCATTTGTATTTTACTTTTTATAGTATTTTTTTCCCGGGCCATATAAGTTCAATGCATTCTCTTATTTTTTGAGACATATTTAAAATTCTTATTTTATATTCTTGGTCTAATAATTCTGATATTGTTAGATTCTCTGGGTCTCATTCTCCTATCTATTGCTTCTGCTGATTCTGACTTATAGTGGCTTGTTTCTTTATGTGTTTTGCTCTTTTTTATGTGTGCTTATGTGAGCTTAAGTTACTTGGAGCTTTCTCTGGGGGAAATTTTTGAGATCAAAGTTGAAGGTGAGTTTCTTTAGAAATCATTTCTATTTGCTTCTGACAGGCATCTGGTAATTCTTCCTGGGACTATTTTAAACAAAATTATTGGCTTGGGGTTTGGGGAGATACAAAGATATTATGAATTCCAGCCCAAAATTTATTTGAGGATAGAGTTATGATTATAAATCTTCAAGAGGTATCATTAACTGCCTCTATCCCCAAGCCAAGACTATCTTGTTTTGTGAATTTTTATCTTTTCTAGTCCATTCATCAAGATTAACATTTTTGAGGGATACCTGTTTTACAGGAGTGACTTCTTACTTTGTGCAGGCTCTAGGCTTTGCTTTCTGTCTCCTGCACAAAGTCAACTAAACCTGAAGATCTAGGCCAGTAGACATTAATGGATTCCCTCAGGGAGTGTCTCTGGCATCAGCTTGGTTCACTTGTCTGGAGTTGTACTTTACATCAGTTTGGCTTTTCCTTAACTTTCTAGTGCATTTATAATATGCTTTTATAGTTCATTCAGCACTTTAAAAATTGCTGTGCCTGGAGGTTGTTTTGGTTTTCTGTTTTTTTTTTTTTTTTTAAATATCCAGTCTGCCGTAGCAGAGGAAACATTGATATTACCAGGCTATGTTTCAAAACATCGATTTTATTATTATTTAGGCATGGCAAGGCTAACAGATCAACAGACCATTAATTGATCATTAATAAGATATTATTAATGACCATCATTAATAAGATAGGGTGTTATACTCAATAGATCCTAAGAAGACGGAGCACGGCATGCCACGGAGATGTGGGTGAGCACATGGAGAAGTGCTGGGGTTGGTCAGGAGGCAGAGGAAGAGAGGGAAATGGTGGTAAGAGTCTTTATCATGGTCTTCATACCAAGGAATGGGAATGGGAAAGGCAGGTTAAGCAGGTTTCGTTAGGATTGGTTAGTCTGAATAATTTCAGTGGGCTTTGGGATGTCGGCGCCGCTCCTAATAGTCTAGTACCTGGCCCTGAGATGATTAGGGCAGGAAAATAGTGGCCTGGAAGAGCTCACTAGAGAAAATGTTGGAAGACACTGGTTCTACAGTGGTCGATTTGCATATGACAAGCATAATGACAGATAAGTTTTTTGCTATCTCTAGAAATTAGCTAGCCCTCGGAGGGACAGACTCTCCAGGGTTAACAAGGCTCTAAGATGTCAAAGCTTCGAAAATACATAATAAAAAGAAAAAACAAAGATGAATACAGGTTAATACAAATGTATTAGTAAATTAGTGTCATGTGCTTTTCAAATAGTAGTTACCTATGTTTATTTCTATTTTACCTTCTAGGTAGTTAAATGAGGACAAGAATTATATATATCACAGTCTTTAAGAAATTGAGATGAAACTCATCTATGACCAATTTATCCAACTTTATTTAGTGTCGATTCTACCTCTGTTGGAATCATGAGCCACAATTTTAAGAAACCATTGGCACTAAGACTACAAAATACTTGTGAATAAAATTTACTGCCTACTTTCAAATGCCTTAGCTACCTTACTTTCTTATATGTTCATTTTTCCATTAATCTCTTCTGTTTCCAGTCACCATCATCAAAAATCTCTCTTGGTCAGGCACAGTGACTCATGCCTATAATCCCAGCACTTTGGGAGGCCAAGGCAGGAGGATCACCTGAGGTCAGGAGTTTGAGACCAGTCTAGACAACATGGTGAAACCCCGTCTCCACTGAAAATACAAAAATTAGCTGGGCATGGTGGCAGGCACATATAATCCCAGCTACTTGAGGGGCTGAGGCAAGAGTATCACTTGAACCTGGGAGGCGGAGGTTGCAGTGAGCCGAGATCGTGCCATTGCACTCCAGCCTGGGCGACAAGAATGAAACTCCATTTAAAAAAAAACAAAACAACAACAACAACAACACAACTCTCTTAAATTTAAAACAAAAAATTTAAAACACAATGAAGATGTGTAATAACATATGGCCTCTGTTGAGAATTTATCTGCCGGTATAGGTGACTATAACTTTAAAGGATTCATGTAGTGGAACAAAGCAACTTTCCTCTTGGTCTTGTACTTCAATCAAATGACAACTGAGTTTGATTATGAAGTTGAGTGAGTTACTCTATTCCAGTCACATGTCAGATTTCCCTTCCACTGCATTTCTCCTGAGCAATGTTTTAGAAAAGCATTCTTGGAAGTCATGTTCTTTCTCATGTCCAGATTTAATCCGTCCTAAGGATAAAAACAGCTTCTCTACGGTTCCACTGGCTCTGCAAGGCACCGTGCCAAGTTCTTTGTCATCACTCAAGCAATCATCATACAAATTTGCATGCAGTCTAAGTGTTAGTCCTATTTGAGGACAGTCTCCACAAAAATGATGGAGACTATACTTCTGAATCCAGAGGCATAACTTCAGAATCCAAAAATCAAGACCATGATTCCCATGCTTGCCCAAGTGCTTATGCCCAGTCAAATGCGACTTAACACAAAAGCCAGTACTGCTAATGTCACCGAAGTACCCTCCTTCTCTTTCTTCACCTGGTGTGCTTTTGAAGTTATAAACATTAATGTGGAAAAGGGTGAGTGGGACTTCATGTGCATGGTAAAGCCTCTTGGCGCTTTAAGTTATTTGTACCCAATGCCAACAAACAGCCCCTTTCCATCTGCAAGTGAATATTTCCCAAAGCAGAGAAACATCTTAATAATGCTCTATTCTTTAGGAATATAGGCTCTCCCTCTCCTTTGTTTAAGGCAACACAGAGCAATGAGTGTTTGAACTAGGCTCTATTTATCTACTCTGATAGTTTTATTACAGGCACCCTGTGACAGAGGGAAGCTTTCAGCCAAATGACTTCACAGAACAGATATTCAGGGAAGGTTATTCAGACACATGTAGTTAAAATATTTCCTGAACAAAAGCCAAGGAATATTTTCTTATTTTCCCCTCCAGTACCGACCTGAATGTGCTACAAGCTGCCATAAAAAATGGAAGCAGTTGCCTGACTTTGCTTTGGTCTAGCCTGTATTATGTGGAGAAATACATGGGTGGGGATGAAGAGATCAAACTATTATTATTATCATTATTATTATTTTTTGAGATAGGGTCTCACTCTGTTGCCCAGGCCAGAGTGCAGTGGCACTATCTCTGCTCACTGCAGCCTTGACCTCCCAGACTCAAGTGATCCTCCCACCCCAGCCTTCCAGGTAGCTGGGACGACAGTTGTGTGCTGTCATGCCCTGCTAGTTTTTTGGCATTTTTTTTGTAGAGGCAGGGTTTCATCATGCTGCTCAGGCTGGTCTTGAACTCCTGAGCTCAAGCAATCCACCCACCTCAGCCTCCCAAAGTGTTGGGATTACAGGTGTGAGCCACCATACCAGCTAGGGGTGTCAACTTTAAGCAGGAGAAAGCATGGCTTGAACTATGATCAATCTAGGAACCGAAGACTTCCAAAAAATGTTTTTTGGATAGTTTTGATGGCGCTCATTTGTTGAATGCTAGTTTTTCTGGAAAAAAAAAAAAAGTCCTCTGATAATACATATTACAGTTTTTCACAGTGAACAATCTCATTTGTTTGTTGTACTCCCCATTAGTAATAAGTTGCTGAGCACCTGCCTCCAGTATAAGCACATTTAATATATATTTTCACCATAAAACATTTAAAGGATGAAATAAAGTTAAAATAACCAATATATAAAATTCTTCCTAATTGCAATGGTTTTTATTAACCTACTCCTCAAAGTATTAAAACATCAAGGTGACAATAAAGTGTGTTGGTGCTCATTTTGTATATTACAAAAATATGTATGTTAATTTAGATATTTTCTTAATTCATATGTTCAGATTTCAGAGTATAAAATGTCAGTAAAGCTAAATATTCACCATATTGCAAACATACAAATATATAAATGTAGTACAAAAACAAGTTAAAGCAAATTTCTTAAAAGTGAAATAAAAAACATACATTATTCAAACATAAATTGACAGATAAAATAAAGCATTATTTTAAAATAATAAAGCACATATTAAATGCAAACTGATACAATACATTATGAACACTGAAAATGAAATATATTTGAATTTTTAGGCTGTAATCCTGTAAAATTTTAATTATTAGAACAGATTTATTTCAGTTTCTGGAAAGAGTTAGAAACTGACTTGAAGTATTTTCCTTCAACTCTTTCCTGCTCAAATAGTCCCTTTGTTGTTTTATTATTTTGAGGATATGGTAAACTATTTTTCTCCAAGAACCATAATTTTTCCAATGATGGTAAACTATACTTTTGTTTTAAAGAAATAATTTCTGGTTTATCTTAGTTTCATCATACAGATTGAGTTTCCAATGGATATTGAGTTACTCAGACTCAGTACTCACAATTCATCTTCTACTTGTTTGGAAAGTCTTTGAACTAAAAAAAAATTCTTTCAATATAAACTTTGGTCAATTACTATTTTCTTCTTTCTCTTAAGAGTTTTGAATATACCGAAGAATGCTTTTAAAACAACTATATCTTTTTTTTTTTTTTTTTTTGCTCTGAGATTTTAATATAGTTTATAACTCTCAGGAATAGCTAAAGGCAGAAATAATTCAGATATTAAGTTTTTCCATATAAAAAGAGTTATATCAACACCTCATCCCCCAAAATTCTGGTGTTTCAGTACTTGAGAAAAACTGTATGACCAGAATATTTGAGCAAGAAAACTTGTGTGGCAACATGCTTAGGGAAAAATTCACCGTTAATATCAGTGAAATATATATCCATATATAGTGACTTTAACAATAGAATTTGGTCATTACTGACTGTGGGTGTAAAAGGACTCAGATCAAGGATAGAAATTTAGCGATGCAGGTTTCTTGTTTATGCTTAGATTTTTCGTATCTTTAATCCAGAGATTTTTTAGAGCAGGAATCTTTCTAAGCCAGTGTTCTATTTTGTGAGAGATGATTTAGTTACAGTCATGTAACATAATCTCAGACTCACCAAACTAAGTTGTAAAAACTGAAAGCCAATGTATTGAGGGCATTGGTCAACTTCCTTGCCGTTCAAAGTCTCCCTCTTCCTGTAGGATCCCTAGAGCACTACAAGTGACATGTAGCTGGTTAGGTTGATGTGTCAATGAATATGAAATACTGGTAAAGCTTCGCTTCCTTTTTGTTTTAGGTCAGAAGTAAATGTGAGTTAAATTTCTAATATTTCCTTCTGTTCTTTTAATATATTATTTTGCATATTCCATGGAGTGCAAGTTCCCTATCATTGTAGGAGAGACAGAATGAGTCACATGTCTATCCTACTCATATAGGCAGGTACAACACAGAGCATAGGGACCCAGATGTGGAGAGGATTTAGGAATCATATAGGTGGGGGTGGAGTGAGAGGGGAGCTGCGAGCACCAAGGTGGATTCAAGAGGAAGGTGGGCTTATAGTTTAATTTATTTCAGGCTCTCCTGCCAGTGTCATTAACTGTACCTTTGTAAATACAAAGGGCCACAGTCCAGCATAGCACTTGGACATTCAATCATAAGTTATTAAATTTAATTGAATTAAAGAGTTGGAACCATTACGTGACTAATTTAAGGCCCCAGACTGGGTACATTCAACAGACAGCCAACATTTGGCAAGGGCTAAATTGATGCCTGCAGAGGTGGTGGCACTGCCCTAGTTCAGGGATTCAAAATTTCTCATTATTTGAGAGGGCAGTATAGGAGGAGGAAGAGTTAGAAATGGCTTCACTGAATAATTAGATTCTAAGATGGAGTTTAAGAAATGATAGAGGATTTTTGTTTCTTTTCTTTTAAAATGGCCTTTTAAAAAATATAAAGGCAAAAATATAACTGCAGCAAATTTAGAAAATGCAGATAAGCCTTCCCAAAAAGAGAACAAAAAGAAAAGGAATAAAAACAAAAAAGAAATTACTCATGATTGCACTAACCAAAGACAACATTAACTAAGCTTTGATGAATATTAATTTAGCTGCGTGTGTGTTAAGAAAGCAATTATTTATACACATAAACACCTCCCAAATTCACTCCACCTCAGGATTGAGGGTAAAATCCTTCTAATTTAAGAGCCTCTTTGATTAGCAGCATCATCATGTGATGGTAAAATAATGAAGATAATGGTCAAATAATTGAAGATAGAATGGCCAGATAATTGAAGATAATTTTAAGAGTTGGAGGAGGAAAAATCAGATTGAAGGAGTCAAGGCAGAGCCAACTTAAATTGCTTTGTACAAGGGAACTAAGCAGTTCTGGGAGATTGTTCCCCTCTGGTGGCCACCACTGCTCTATGGAAGGCACCACAGCTATTCCCCAGAACTCCCTTGCAGCTCCTGGGGCTCCACAGGTGCTGCAGGTTCCTGTCCTGCACATGACCACTGATGCTGCTCCTCTGGGCAAAACCGGGCCTCCTGGGGACTGACTCTGCTGCATGGGGCTCCGTGACAAAGGCCTTGGAATGCTCTGTGCAGCGTTGGAACTGTCTTATGCAGTTGAGAGCACAGCTCTCAGCTGTGATTTACTGTCTGTCAGATAGGTGCCAGCAATGTCACTGGAGCACCTGCTGTTTTATACATCTTACTTACAGCTGTTTTGCTCTTTAAAAGATTCATATCTTCACCAGGGAAAGTGGAACAGGAGGATGTATCCAAGGGACAAACCCCACTGTGCAGAAAGTCTCAGCTCTCCACTAAGGCTTTGTTGCTGGTGCTGCCAAGGTCCTTTCCTTATTGGCAGGAACTCTTTACTGAGAAAATCCTCAGTCCTGCTGAAGACTTCTCCCAAATACATCTTGGTGTATATTTGCCCAGAAGTATATGTGATTTTAGTTTTGGGGATTTTTTTTTTTCTCACTCCAGGAGGGACCTTAGCTTTCAGACAAACAGGCTTCTAATAGTCTACACTCACATCTTTGTGCCAAAAACACCCAGACATGTCAGAATTCTCCTAACCTATTCTTTGATTTATTCATTTCTGACCAGGGCTCAGAAAATTCCCAAATCCCAGTATTATAAACTACAAAGCAAGATTCAATATCTGAACCCAAACTATACTGAGTGATAGTTTGTAGCAGCTTAGGAAAAGCCATGAATGTCATATTGCAGTGTCTGGACATAATTACATAGACAGTAAAAGCCTTAGATAGAAGTGTGTACGTGCATGTGTGTGTACAAGTGGACTTATGTTTTAAGCAAAACAGAGTCACTCATCTTTAGGAGCTTATATTTTTTTTCAGTCTGCTTTATATGTCCAACCAATACATCAATGTTCATGGTCAGATTCATTTATAAGGCTGAAATAAGCACTGGCTGGACAACTTTTAGAAGATTTAATAAATCACCTTGAAGAAAGCCAAAGCCCTTTGTATACTACTGTATTCTCACCTGCCCAGCATTCCATCTTGGGCTACAGGGGGGAATCAACTCTTTCCTATTCTATGCATTTAAGGAATCAGGGGTTAGCCCAATTCTTGTTCCTGGTCTGTGTCTCAGGCTTAGCGAATCAGGGTACTGCAACCTCCTGGCCACCGTTCAGGAAAGGACATGTGATCCCAGGCTTTAAAAACATGTTTTAATACTAGAGTCATAAATAAAGACTGTATCTCTTGTTCTGAAGCCAAAGCTGTAAGACTTGTCGTGAGCATGGAGATAGTGATAATCTTCCTTTTGCCATCACAAAGGGAGAGGCTTCTGAGATTAAGACCATGCAGAGGCTGAGTCGAGAGATGCAGAGAGACAGGACTCTGATGATATTATTGGAGCTCCTGAGAGTAACTAAGCCTGGCTTCCCACTTGTACCAGCAAATTAATTGCTTTTTCCCTTCTTTTGTACTTAAGTCAATTTAGGTTGGTACCTGACTATCGTATTTCATAGCATAAAATAAGCTCAGGTAAAAAAAACAAAATTAATAAATTGATTCAAAAGTTCTGAAGAAAGACTTACATCTAAACAAGTAGGAAGTATTTTCATTCTGTCCTGTGTTGGATGCCAGAACCCAGACATTGGGAACACAATATTTTCTTCACTTTATGCAAATGACAAAGTTGAGACTCAGAATAGCTTGCTATTTTGGCCAACAACACACAGCAAATAATGGGGGAGGGCAGGATATGAATCTGCCCTCTTCTTCAAAGTCCTTGCAGGTTTTTCTTCAAAGTCCATGCGTTCTTCTTCAAATAAGGAAATGTCAACTACTGTGGCAACATATTTTAATACAATGAGACTAAAACGAGCATGCAGCTTCATAGCACTAATAATTCATCATAAATTATATGTTTCACTTTTTTGGTCAATGTTGATAAATTAAGTCTCTCAACATCCCTAGCCCCAAATGCTTTCCAGGTTAGAACCTGATATATTTTTACCTCTAAGCAGAGAAATGCCCAATTAATAACAGGCATATTTGATACCCACTGCAAAGTTGCTAAGTTCTTGTTCTACTCCAAAGATGGAATTCCTTCAGCTCTTCAGAGGGGCATCTTGAAGAGCCTCTAACCACCTCTAATCTACTCCCTCCTCCCCTTTTATTCTATCTAATTCTGATTTACTTCAACTCATCCTAATTCAACAAATATTTACTGGGAATCTACTATATGCCAGATACCCTAGTGAGCAGATAACCTGTTTGATAAATGAATTGTAGCTTCTTGTCTCAAAAGAATGAGTTGTGTTTACTTTTCTTTTAAAGACAGGGTGTAGTTCTGTTGCCCAGGCTGAATTGCAGTGGCATGACCACATCTCACTGCAGCCTCACCTCCCAGGCTCAAGTGATTCTCCCACCTTAACCCTCCAAGTAGCTAGGGGAGTACTACTATTTTTTGTAGAGATGGAGTCTCACTATGTTGCCCAAGCTGGTCTCGAACTCCTGGGCTTAAGCAAGCCTCTCACTTTGACCTCCTAAAATGTGTACCTTTTTTATTAAGCTACTCTCCACCCTGCCACCCCTAATAACCAATTCTTTGTGTTAATATGAAGATTGGGCCTTCTGTTGATGCAGGAGAGAAGTAAATTGTTCTAAAGAGTCTGCATTGAGATCATTGTTATGGGTTGAATTGTGTTCCTTAAAATTCATATGTTGATGTCCTAAGGCCCAGTACCTCAGAATATGGCCTTATTTGGAAACAGAGTTATTGCTGATGTAATTAGTCAGGTTAACATGGATTATTAGAGTGGAGCCTAATTCAATATGACTGGTGATGACTGGTGTCCTTACTAAAAGGGGAAGTTTGGATAGTTTGGACATAGATATACAGAGGGTAGATGATGAGGAGATGCAGGGAGAATGCCATGTAAACATTAAGACGGCTATCTATCAGCCAAAGAGAAAGGCCTGGAGCAGATCCTTTCCTCAGAGTTCTTAGAAGGAATAAACCCTACCAACACCTTGATTTCAGACTGCTAGCCCCCAGAAGTGTGAGACAATACATTTTTGTTGTTTCAGCCCCCCAGTCTGTGGTACTTTGTTATGACAGCTCTAGCTAACTGGCTAACTTCAGATGTGGAGTGTTTAGCCTGCGTGATGTTTTTATTCTTTAACTACACCAACATTTTAAAGTCAGGAATTCTCACCTAAAATAATATGCTTTTCTTGAAACATTGGGAGACATACAGTTCTGAACTTTTATTTCCATGTGACATGACCACTTGGAGGTGAGTAGCAACTTCCTCTTTTAGATGGACATGTGTTTGCAAGTTCACCATAGTCTTACCAGTTCATCTTGCATTCCAGAAGACTGGAATGATTGTTGACATTTGCCATCATGCTGAAGTTCACTTTGATCTCTAATCTAGGTCCATCAATATATGCAGCTGGATTGGTCCAAAGTAGAGAGTCGCCAAGGGTTGGAGGAGTGAGAAGTAGAATAACTGGAGGAGAGAGGTGAGATTTCTTGAGATCCAATGGGAATAGGGCGATGGGGGAGTGATAGGAATCTAAATCACACCTCATTAGCAGAGACCAGGACAGGATAGAGCATGGCTTCAGGGGTCCTGCCCCATGTTCTGTGGTACTGGTAGCCGTGTTAAAGGTACTGAGAGCAAGGCAGGGCACAGAGAGGTGGATACCACTATGAGCAGAGAAGCTGCCCACCTTCGGACAGTCCAGGTGGACAGTGGACACCTCAGTGACCACCATAATGGACTGAAGAACAGAATGTCTTCCCCGCATTTTCCAGACTGTGTTAGCCCAGCAAAACTGCTGTCTTGTAGCCCATGCTTCTCTTCCACTCCAATAACAGCTGATATTGGATTTCTCATCAACTCTGACAATAAGATTTGTTTAGATTTAGAAAAATAATATAGGTAAGTTTCCTTATACTCTAATCATGTGGAACAAATTTTAAAAAGGAATGCTTTTTTTTACTTCACGTCCACTTTACCCAGGAGGCTCAGCGAGGTCAAGTACCTTGCCCAAGGGCACACGACCATTCGTTATTTTGAAAATGAATCTTATTTCCTATCTTCTCTGTGGGTTCTTCATTAATAGTCTCCCAGCAGGCATGTCCCACTACTTTTCTTCCATATCCAGAGAACATATGCCCTTTCAAACAGGTCTCCAAGGACTTTGCTGAATAAACATGAACACCAGCAATCACTCAGAATTGGAAAGCAGCATAAATGGTCCCAAATGCCAATGTTCTCATCCACAAAGCTTTTCCCCAGTGCTGGAGTTGGCATTTTTCATCATCATGCTTTAGCTGAAATAACATCTGAGAAGACTTGTTGAGGACTGATGATTACAAAGATGGGTTTCATATCATATGGATGAATAGAACAAGTAACAAGACATGGATATTAATAATAATGTTGCCTTCATTCTCTTCTAATTCTGGAAGTAATTTTTACCTCGTGCAGATTAATGAGAAGCTAACTTAATGAAAGCTTGGCAGATCTTGGGAGAATAGTCTTCTTGCTAGGTGGATTACTCCACCATTCACTTAGGCTCTCTTTAGCTCTCAAAACCCTTAAGAAGTAGAAGCAAATAGGAAGAGAACTACCAGTAGTGAAACTGGAGGAAACTGTTCCCACTGCTGTGCCTTGGATCTAGCTGTTGAATGCAAAAATACAAAGTTGCTTTTCTGACGCCAACAGCTCCTTTTCCTATCTTTAACTTAGAACTTTCCAAAAGAGGAGAGTAAGAAGGCTTATGGCAACCTTGAGAGTTTGCATTCATTGTGCAGATGAGAAAAACAAGACCCAGAAAAATGGAAGGATATTCCCAAGATGCCTTGGCTAATTACAGGACTGGGAATGAGAGGCCAAGTTTGTTTCCTTTCTTGAAGTATGGATATTTCCTCCTATAATAGGCTGGCAGTGCAAGATCTCCGGGTCTCTGTGGTAGATGAAAATTCCAGGACAGGCAAGCAGGGATTTCATTCAACAGATTTGGTCTCTATGACCACACAAAAGTAGTCTGAAATTTGCTCTGTTTGAATGATTTTCTATTCAAGTATTTTTCAAAAATCCTGCTTTTACTTAAGAAACAGAAAAAATTGAAATATTTCTTTTGAGGCGGGCAATGAACAAAGGAACAGGGCATGATTTCTTGCAGGTGGCTAAAAGCAATACAAATGGGGCCAAACAGGTTAGAACAAGGACCCATCCCCTAGTAGAAAGGAACCATTACAACAGGCTGCAACAATGAAGACAGATTGTAGACATCCTGCTTTAGGCACAGATAAGAATGTAAAACAGAAGCAACTGGCACAACTGGTTAAATCCAAGATGGCTGAAAAACTTGACCAACTGCTGACCCTTGGCTTCATTATACTCCTATTATCATAAAATTTCCATGGGGGAACCCTCTACTCCCATCATGCACCTGATGCTATGACAGTTCTAGATTAACCATATTTAGTCAATTGAGAAAAGGGAAGCACCCAAATTCCAGGAACTGCCTGACCATTTCCCAGAAACCCCTCTCCTTACTATAGGTTATTTCATGCCTTCATTCTGCTTATTCATCTAGTACGAAAGCCCTGGCCACCTTGATCATAGCTCATTCTTTTGAGCACAGCTGCATTCCTCTCTTGAGCATGTGCTTGTTTTTGCTCTGCAATAAAGCTTCTATACTATCACTGTGGTTTTGCTTTTAATTTCTTTTGTACTGTGAAGATGAGGACCTGACCCAGGCTTACCAGCTACAGGAGCTAATTTATTTAATGAATACTTAACTATATGCTAGGCTAAGTGTTCTACAATGCATTATACAAGTTAGTCCTCACAATACCTTTATGGGGTGGGTTATATTTATATACTCATCTTACCAATGAGGAAAAAAGTGTAAGGAATTTTCCCTAGATGGTACAGAGAGCAAGTGGCAGGTCCTGGATGCAAACTCAAATTTGTCTGATTCCACAAAGCCCATGTATCCATTTTCTTATTGTTGCATAACAAATTATAACAAATTTTGTAGCTTAAAACCACACCCATTTATTACCTTGCAGTTCTGTAGGCCTGGAGTCCTGTTGAAGCTGACTTGGCTCTGTTCGAGGCCATCAATCACAAGGCCAAGATCAAGGTGTAAGCTGACTGGGTTCTTATCTAAGCCTCTGGGAAGACATCTACTTCCAAGATCATTCAGGTTGTTGGCAGAAACCAATTCCTTGAAGTTGTAGGTTGCTGTTTCATTACTGGCTTAAGTCTGACCTCTGCTCCTAGAGGCCACCTGCACCCCTTCTCATATGTGCCCTTCCATCCTCAAAGTGCAACAGTACTGACTCCATGTTAGAGAAAAGCTTGCTTACTTGAATACAATGATTACTTTACTCAGATTTATAGATTATTCCCTAAAAACAGCCCAGAAAAAAGGACCTTCAAAAGCGGTAAAAGAAAGTACCTTAGACCGGCAGTGGCTCACGCCTGTAATTCCAACACTTTGGGAGGCCAAGGTGGGCGGATCGCCTGAGGTCAGGAGTTTGAGACCAACCTGGCCAGCATGGTGAAATCCCGTCTCTAATAAAAATACAAAATAAATAAATAAATAAATAAATAAATAAATAAAATAGCCAGGCATGGTGGCAGGTGCCTATATTCCCAGCTAGTCAGGAGGCTGAGGCAGGAGAATCACTTGAACCTGGGAAGCGGAGGTTGCGGTGAGCCGAGATCGGGCCATTTCACTCCAGCCTGGGCAACGGAGCGAGACTCCATTTCAAAAAAAAGAAAGTACCCTGACCAACAACCCTGGAAAGGACTAGCTTAATAAGAATAGACTGACAATGCCTGCAGAAGGGCACAGAACAGCAATGGAGAAAGCGATGATTAATTATCCACCTGAGACTGTGCACATTTTACAAGAATGTTTTGATCATCATTTTCTCTAATTTCCCTTAAAAATCCCTGATGCAGAGGCACAACTCAGAGATTTGGTCTTTGAACACTAGTTCACTGCCTCCCCTGTGTTGCTGGCTTCTTGAATCAAGCTAACCTGCCTTTCATCAAAGCTCATCTCTTGAGCTTTTGGCTTTCAGGTGACAAGTGGCCTAGACTTGAGTTCAGTTACAAAGGCAGCAAGTGTGCATCGAGTCCTTCCTTCTCATGCAATTAGATCATGCCCACTTGGGTAACCTTTGTGTCTTAAGGTCAACTGATGTGGAACTTTATTTGCATCTACAAAATCCCCTCACAGCAGTACCTGGATTAGTGTTTTATTGAAAATGACCAGGGACAGGAATGTTAAGGGGTTGGGGGTAACATAGGTTTAGGGTAAGAAAGTGAATGAGGTGAGAGACCACAGAACAGTGAGGAATAGAGAGAACCAGCTCCCATGGTGCTCCAATTGTAGGAGCCGCCCCTGTGCGGCTCACCCAGGTTACTGCTGCACGGGAAATCAAAAGGAGTATTAACTGATCTTCGACTTTTTCCAAATCAGGAATCTGTTTTTTTTTTAAATGTGACATCACTCAATTAGAAGAAGCTTACAATGAACTTAAAATTAAGATGCAGGATCTTCGGGACACCAGTCAGAAACTGCCTACACAAATTCTGTGACCATGGCTGATTTTTCCCTGACTCCTTAATCCAGTCACTTGTCGTGTCTCCATGTTGACAGCCTTGTCTTTGTGCACCAACCCTGGTCCATCGTGAGCACCATAAACCAGAGCAGCTCACTAGCTGATCTTCAAAGGTTAACAAAGCATTTCTTAAGCATTGGTTTAGGGCTTCCCCAGACAGTCCCAGTGACTTTGCTTCACTGTTCTCTTACAGAAAATCTGCTCCAACTGCTCCCCAAAATAGCCCTTTCTAGGCTATAGTTTGTCTACCTCCTTAATTAGATTGTTAGCACAAAGAAAGCAGGAACCAACCATGCTTTATTTGAGTCAACGTTCCCTTATTTGAAGTAGTTGCCTGGCCATACTTAGTAATTATTTCTTGAATGAACAAAACGCATTCTGCAACACTAAGCAATCTCTAGACACTCCTAAAAGTGCATTGGTCATCCTGAACCTACTTCCAGAGTGTGTCTGAAACTAGAGGGAAAGATTATTTACTTGAGAGTCTAAATACCCCCCAAAAAATCAAATAATGGAATTGTTTTTAAAAAGTCTTTTACATGAACATCTATTTTTAAAAGTCATTATTACGATAATAAATGGAAAACAATCCTCTCTGGGAAGGACCCTGGAAGAGTTGCTGATTGAGCTGCCCATGAGCAGCTAGTGTTGTCACACAGCAGGAGGTATGATACAGACTTGGTGGTTGGAGTAGGGTGGGTGGAGTAGGATGGATTGTAAAAGAAGACTGCTGGTAATGTGGTGACTCTGATAATGCTCTTCTGTTTTGTATTTCAATAGGTAAGAAGAGTTTAAAGGCACCAATTTACAACTATATATATAGACATTCTATATCCTACTCCTTAATCCTTGCAATAGAAGGAAACCTTAAGGAACTGTGCATAGAACAAAGCTGGGACTAGACCATCTGTTTTCTATAACCTTGCGCCTTTGGAGAAAACTCCAGCAATATTGCTAATCCAAAACAGATCAGACCCTGGAAATCGCAGGGAACCTAACTGCTGCAGTTCCTTGTCCATATTTCTGGGATGTTATTTTGAGCCATATCCATGAACTAGTCTCCCTCCTGTTGTTACCACTGCCATGAAAACCCTTCCTAGCACAATGGATGGCAGCAGACAGCTGCACTGGGCTTGGCCCTGCCAGAGATACTTCTCTTCACTTCTCCCTAGTTACATTCCTGTTCTTGCTTCCATATTACATCTAAATGTAGCTGATGTCTATACTTGCCTGTCTAAGTAAATATTACTAGAATGTCCTTGCAGAAAGCACGCTGGCCTGGGAATCAAGAGATTTTGTCCAGTCTGCCATTAACCAGCTCTGTGATCCTGAGGAAATTACCCAACTTTTATGGGTCCCATTTTCTTCATCTACAAAATAATGTTCTCTCAACTAGAAAAATGTATGAATTACGTGTTTTTATGATGATAAGGAATAGTCTTAGTTATGGTTTTATAACTGAAGCAGGATATTTCCCTTATCCCTGTGTGGGACTTGTGAAGGGGGTGCCCCGTTGACTCAGCCCACAGCTCTCAACTCCTTGTGGGAGGGAGCGTGGGAGTGAAAGAGGCAGGAACTGGAGTACATGATCACTGGAGTACACGAGTCAGCTGGCCACTCTGGGGCCAGCAGGTGTGAACTCTACTCACTCGGACCTGCTGCATTCCACCTCTCACGGGAGGGGACATGCAGGTGAGGGGGTGCAGGATCTGGGGCGAGTGCTTTTGGTACCAGCAGGAACCAGCAGGAACCAACTCCGTGCCAGCCCTGCAGCAGCATCTTTGTTAGTGGTGGGGTTGGGCGGGGACGGGGGTTGGGGGCGGTGCCTGCGACCCCTGAAGCCCCAGAGGGACTGTTACAGTGCTCCTTTAACTTTGCCATCTGCAAACGGCTTAAGTGTTGACAGCTCAGTGGACCCTCTACCTTTTCAAATGAGGCGTTTCCTTCCACCAGCAAGGGCAAAGGGTCAGTGCAACAGCATTTTGCATCTGTACTCATGGTTACTGAGCTCTTGTCCAGCATCCAGGAGAAATGAGTGAATCCAGGTCTCATGAATGAATTGAAAGATGGTAAATGTGGGGGATTTTATTGGTGATGAAGGTGGCTCTTAGCAGGAAGGGGACTGAAAAGGGGACAAGGTGGGAAGGTAATTTTTCTCCTGAAGTCTGGCCAGAGATAGCTAGATTCTTCTCCAAAGTTACACCCTCAAACTGTCCCTCTGAAGTTAAGCTGCTTCTCTCTGTTGTCCAGCCATAGTCTCCAACGTCCAGTTGCTTCTCTTCTCTCTCTGTTGGCTGAGCCTGGGGTTTTCCTGCATACAGGACTGGGGGCGGGACGGGCCTTGGGTGGTTTTGGAAAAGGCAACATTTGAGCAGGGAAACAGGGATGTAAGTTCTCACTTTGGGCCATGGTTTCAGGCTTTTTGGCCTGAGGGGGCAGCCCTCGATAGGAACCTGCCCTCTTCTGCCCAGAATTTCCCTTCCTCTTGCCCCTGTCATAACAAGTACAGTGTATCAGTATGGTATTATGCCGATAAAGAATGTTCTTTCTTAGATCATTGGCACAGATTGTTCTTATATGAAGTCGTCTTTTTTTATTTTTTTATTTTTTTGTAAACAACTGGACTAGTACCCAGAATTCCCGAATCACTAAATACCAAGTCCATCACAATGGGAACATAAAACTGCAGTTACTCTAACCATTATCTTAAGCTGCAAAGGACAGTTTCTTTGGTATATGGGATTTGTTTTTCACGTTTCTCTTGATTTAAGAAAAATAGCTGCACAAATACGTAATGAAATTGACTGTTTCTAAACACTTTAATCAGGAACAGTGTTTTTTGTTTTTGTATTTGTTTTATAAATCTTTAATGTTTAAACCCAGGAAGTAAAAAGACAGAATCTCACTTGAAAATAATATGAGAGATGTGCATCAAAGAACAATTCTCCACCTTCATCCCCGCCAAACTCCGTCAATCTTACTCATCCTTCTGATCCCTCCCGGCAAGTGTTGAAGTTCAACTCTCCACTTTTTAAAAATTTTCATGTGATATGGAAAACAAAGAAGTTATATGAACATCAGAAATATGATTTTATGCAACTAGAATCTTGATATGGAACCCAATGTTTATGAAGGGTGAATAGTAATATTCTCAATCAAAGGGACCAAGTGGCAGGGGTGTGGCCGAGCTGGACAGGGAGAGCTGTGTGTGAAAAATGAGATGTACTCTTTAGTAGCATAGTCATCTACTCTAGTGGTTTCCAAACACAGGGGTGAGCAACTCCATGGGGTATGCAGGTATGAGGAGAAAAGTCTAGAAAGCACTAGAACTTCTACTTATATTTATTTTTACACAAAAATAAAGAGTAATGGAACTTCAGTAATACTTATCATATGGATTGACAAGAAGACTTTCATTTGGTCAGTCTGATATCACACGTAATGTTTACACTGGTCTGCTTAAGTGGACTTCTGGACCATATTAAGTATTTGAACTAAACTGACCCTCACAAAATGGACAAGTGGCCATGTTGTAAAGAGACAGATTTTTAAAGACAGCATCCATGATCCAAGTATCACAAATGGCAGAACAGACATTTCTCCTACTCCTAGCATGAGTTCTTAAGAAGCAACGTATTTAATCTGCCCCTTCATTGAACAATTTGCTATTTTAATAATAACTGAGAAAAACCACTGCTTCCCAAAAGAAACTCATGCTATGGAGAGAGCATTTTGAAAATGAAAGTTTAGAAATGTTTTAATCATTATGTGGTTTCTCACTGAAAATACGTGTTGCTATGTCTTCTTTTAAAATTCTTATATCTGTACACTTAACACTGTTTACTCTTAACTCCTGCACAGCAAAAATATGGCTATTTCTGTTTTTTCTCTACACAGAATTTATCTGCCATTTTTAAATCCACGCAACACTTTCCCACATTTTGTATTCCTGGTCTAAACAGCCTGATTCTTGCCATGTTTTCTAACCTGTTGTAAAAATCTCCCAACTGAAGAATTTATTTCAACTAATTCTTCTTATTATTTAGTAGACTAAATGATTGACATAAGAGATGACAAAAATTTGTCTGTCAAATTTCAATAAAAATGTTTACATTATTAGTAGATAGGTATGAGAAAACTGTGTATTATAAATCATTAATATCAGTTAATAGTATCTTTGCTCCATTTGGTTCCACAAATCTTTTGAAGCTATGATTTTCCTCTATGACAGAAACTATAGAAAAAAGGCTTAACCACTCCATTGATTTACTTTATCACAAAGAATTAAAACAAGATTTAAATAAAAATAAAGCGGAGTTAATAACGTTGTTCTCTTTAAAGTTATTATTAATAATATGTTTAGGGAGAGTAGGGTGGCTGTATTTAAATTAACAAATTAGTTAATATTAAATGCCATTCATTTCATTTTTTAACTCATTCTTTTAAATGTGTTAAATGTGTGCTTTGTTTTCTGGGTTATTGTCTTTTTTTTTTTTTTTTTTGAGATGGAGTCTCACTCTGTTGCCCAGGCTAGAATGCAGTGGCACCATCTTGGCTCACTGCAAGCTCCGCCTCCCGGTTTCACACCATTCTCCTGCCTCAGCCTCCTGAGTAGCTGGGACTACAGGCGCCCACCACCACGCCCAGCTAATGTTTTATATTTTTAGTAGAGACGGGTTTCACCATGTTAGCCAGGATGGTCTTGATCTCCTGACCTCGTGATCTGCCCGCCTTGGCCTCACGAAGTGCTGGGATTACAGGCGGGAGCCACCGTGCCTGGCCAGGTTATTGTCTATTTTGAGACAGGGTCTCCTCTGTTGCCCAGGCTGGAGTGCAGTGGTGCCATCACAGCTCGCTGAAGCCTTGACCTCCCAGGCTCAAACTATTCTCCCACCTCAGCCTCCCAGGTAGCTGGGACCACAAGCACACACCACCATGCCTGGCTATTTTAATTTTTTTAATATATATATAGAGGTAGGGTCTCCCTATGTTGCCCAGCCTGATCTTGAACTCTTGGGCTCAGGCAATGCTCCTGTCTTGGCCGCATAAAATGCCAGGAATATAGACATGAACTACCATGTTTGTATATTACATAATATAGAGAAATATATACTGTACTATTATATCATAGTATATTAAATAATTTATAATTTATCAGTAAATACAGTTATAATGATTGGGGCCTATTTTTTAAACTGATAGATGTATTATTGAAAGAATTTAGAGACCGCAGTTCTTGATAACAAGAGTGGCATACCTGTTGTCACCTTTTTCCAGTAATTTGAAACTGCAGACTGCATTATATTACAGTCCAAGTCCTAAAATTGTAACATGGGTACCTTCTGTGATGAGTAAGTTTATCTACGTTAAGATCATTTTAAAAATGCAGGATTTTTATGATGTTTGAAATCTCCTTAGACATTAGTAGAAGTCCAGGCAACAATGGTTAATAAAGCCAGTTCCTTAGAGGTGCTCACAACAAATTTCCAAAATACTTCTTGCTCATGCATTAAGCTTGAGCAGTTGCAGGTGAGCAAATCCCAATCTAGGCTCCCAGACAAAATACTAAAGAGAGCATCTATAAAATAAGGCAGATTCTAAAATTAATTAACTACTAGCAGAGAAGATTCCTGTCTTTTGTAGCCTTCTGCAGTGCTTCCACCTCTCTTCCACCAAAATGATTTGTTTGAAAAGTCGCTGACACTCAACATAGCCCACTGAGTGCAACAAGACCATCATATAAACCTGGGTGGGGCGGACCCCCTAAGAGCTGCTTCCAGATCTGCCTCTACCACTTTGAATGCTACCAACTTTGCATTGTTGCCATTTTTTTTTTTTTTTTTTTTTTTTTTTTTTTTTTTTTTGAGACGGAGTCTCGCTCTGTCGCCCAGGCTGGAGTGCAGTGGCCAGATCTCAGCTCACTGCAAGCTCCGCCTCCCGGGTTTACGCCATTCTCCTGCCTCAGCCTCCCGAGTAGCTGGGACTACAGGCGCCCGCCACCCTCGCCCGGCTAGTTTTTTGTATTTTTTAGTAGAGACGGGGTTTCACCGTGTTAGCCAGGATGGTCTCGATCTCCTGACCTTGTGATCCACCCGTCTCGGCCTCCCAAAGTGCTAGGATTACAGGCTTGAGCCACCGCGCCCGGCCTGTTGCCATTTTTTTCCATACACTTTTTGTGAAGCCAGAAGTAACTTTTTACTTGAGGAAAACCTAGCTCAAGGAAAGATGTATCTCCCCCTTGAGCTCAGATGTTGCCTAGCGTTCCAAAGAGGGGAGTCTCTAATACCATTTTGAATGTTTAACCTGAGTGCATTTCTGAATAGTCTTTGATGGTTTGTGATTATAACAATAACTGCTGTAAGCCTTTTTAACAGATTCCCCATATGGCTGCTGAGCACTTTTTGTGTATTTTCTCTTTTAACTTTATTATCATACTATTATCATCCTCGTCTTCAAATGGGGAGATTGAGGCCTAAAGAGGTTAAGAAATTGCTACAGTTACACAATTAGTAAGTGGAATATCCAAGATTGAAATCCAGGCTTGACTTGACAGCTGGATTCTCTTTTCTAGAATGTGCTTTCCTGCTTGACTAATGATTTACATGATGAATGTTAGTTTAAGACCAGCTACACTTTTTTTCTGAATTATTTCTACATTCAAAATGATTTAGAAAATCTAAAGATAATTTTGATGTTATTATCAACAAACTTTCCATAAAACAGGACAATTAAAAATCAATTTCTACTTAGAACATAGACGATAATAATGTTGCAAAAGGAAGTCATGAATCTGAAAAAACTATATACTGTATGATTCCAATTACATGACCTTTTAGGAAAAGCAAAATTATGTAGACAGTAAAAAGATCAGTGGTTGTCAGGGTTTTGGGAAGTGTGAGGGATGAATACATGGATTTTCAAGACAGTGAAACTATTCTATATAATACCACATGGTGAATACCTGTCATACATTTGTCAAAACCCATAGAATATATGACACAAAGAGTGAACTCATGTAAACTATGGACTTTGGTTGATTAAAAAAAAGAAAAAAGAAAGTTGTGCTCCAAAAATACTTGAGAAAATGAGTAAACAAGTCACATACTAGAAGAAAATATTCAAAACAAATGCATTTGACAAAGGATCCTACTCACACTACATGAAGAACTCCTATAACTCAATCATAAAACAAAAATACAATAGAAAGGGGAAAAGCCAATATGGCCGAATAGAAACATCCCCAGTCTGCAGCTCCCAGCGAGACCAGTGTGGAAGGCAAGTGATTTCTCCATTTCTAACTGAGGTACACAGTTCATCTCAATGGAACTGGTTAGGCAGTAGGTGCAATCCATGGAGAGTGAGCAGAAGCAGGGTAGGGAGTTGCTTCATGTGGGAAGCGCATGGAGCCCAGGGACCTTCTTCTCCCAGCCAAGGGAAGCAGCTAAACTGTGCTACCCACCAGGGGTATTATGCTTTTCCCACAGATTTTTGCAACCCAAGCATCAGGAAATTCCCTCGTGAACCTATACCACCATAGCCCCAAGTTTCAAGCACAAATCTTGGTGGCTGTTCTGGCAGGCATTGAGTTGCAGGAGTTTTTTCATACTCCAGGGACACCTGGAACTCCAGTGAGACAGGAGAACTGTCCACTCCCCTGGAAAGTGGACTGAAACTAGGGAGCCAAGCAGTCTCTCTCAGTAGGTCCCACTCCCATGGAGACCAGCAAGCTAAGAAACGCTGGCTTGAAATTCTCACTGCCAGCACAGCGGTCTGGAGTAGGTCTGGGATGATGGAGTTTGGTGCGGGGAGAGGCAGCCGCCATTACTGTGGCATTAGTTAGCATTTTTCCCTTGACAGTACTAAGGAGACTGAGAGGTTTGGACTGGGTGGAATTCAATACAGCACAGCAAAGCGGCTGTGGCCAGACTGCTTCTCTTGATTCCGCCTCACTGGGCAAGGACTCTCTGCAGGAAATCCAGCAGCTCCATCAGGGGCTTACAGTCAGGACTCTCATCTCCCTGGGACAGAGCACTTGTGGGGAGCGGCTGCAGTTGCAGTTTCAGTGGACTTAATCTTTCCTGCCTGCTGGCTCTGTAGAGTGGCTGATCCTGACAAGGAAGATTCTCCCAGCACAGCACACCAGCTCTGCTAAGGAACAGATTGCCTCCTCAAGCGGGTTCCTAACGCTGTGCCTATCAACTGGGAGAGACCTTCCAGCAGGGACTGATGGACACCTCTCATAGGAGAGCTCTGCTGGCATCAGGCCAGTGTCCCTCTAAGATGAAGCTTCTGGAGGAAGGAGCAGGCAGCAATCTTTGCTGTTCTGCAGCCTCAACTGGTGATACCAAGGCAAACAGGGTCTGGAGTGGACCCAGAAAACTGTAATTGACCTGCAGAAGAGGGGCCTGATTATTAGAAGAAAAACTAACAAATGGAAAACAACAATAACAACATCAACAAAAAAGACCCCCGCCACTACAAAAACCCCATCCAAAGGCCATCAGCCTCACAGATGAAAGGTAGATAAATCCATGAAGATGAGGAAAAACCAATGCAAAAACACTGAAAATCCCAAAAGCCAGAATGCCTCTTCTTTTCCAAATGATCTCAACAACTCTCCAGCAAGGGCTCAGAACTGGATAGAGGATGAGATGGACGAATTGACAGAAGTAGGCTTCAGAAGGTGGGTAATAACAAACTCCTCTGAACTCAAGGAGCATGTTCTAACCCAATGCAAGAAAGCTAAGAATCTTGATAAAAGGTTATAGGAGCTGCTAACTAGAATAACCAGTTTAGAGAGGAATATAAATGACCTGATGGAGCTGAAGAACACAGCAAGAGAACTTAGTGAAACATACACAAGTATCAATAGCCAAATTGACCAAGTGAAAAAAAGGATATTAGAGTTTATAAACCATCTTGCTGAAATAAGGCATGCAGACAAGATTAGAGAAAAATATAATGAAAAGGAAAGAACAAAACCTCTGAGAAATATGAAACTATGTAAAAAGATTGAACCTACAATTAATTGGAGTACCTTAAAGTGATGAGGAGAATAAAACCAAGTTCGAAAACACACTTCAGGGTATTATCCAAGAGAACTTCCCCAACCTAGTGAGACAGTGCAATATTTAAATTCAGGAAACACAGAGAGCACCACTAAGCTACTCCACAAAGAGATCCACCCCAAGACACATAATCATTAGATTCTCCAAGGTCAAAATGCAGGAAAAAATGTTAAGGGCAGCCAGAGAGAAAGGCCAGGCCACCTAGAAAGGGAAGCCCATGAGACTAACAGCAGACCTCTCAGCAGAAACCCTGCAAGCCAAAAGAGAGTGGGAGCCAATATTCAACATTTTTAAATGAAAGAATTTTCAACCCAGAATTTCATATCCAGTCAAACTAAGCTTCATAAGCGAAGGAGAAATAAAATCCTTTCCAGACAAGCAAATGCTGAGGGATTTCATGACCACCAGGACTACCTTGCAAGAGCTCCTGAAGGAAGCACTAAATATGGAAAGGAAAAACTGGTACCAGCCACTATAGAAACACACCAAAATATAAAGACCAATGACACTACAAAGAAATTTTATGAACTACTGTGAAAAATAACCAGCTAGCATCATGATGACAAGATCAAATTCACACATAGCAATATTAACCTTAAGTGGAAATGGGCTAAGTGCCCCAGTTAAAAGAGACAGACTGGCAAATTGGATAAAGAATCAAGACCCATCCATGTGCTGTATTCAGGAGACCCATCTCACATGCAAAGACACACATAGGTTCTAAATAAAGGGATGGAGGAAAATTTATCAAGCAAGTGGAAAGCAAAAAAAAAAAAAAAAAAAAAAAAGCAGGAATTGCAGTCCTACTCTCACAAAGCAGACTTTAAACTGACAAAGATTAAAAAAGACAAAGAAGGGCGTTACATAATAGTAAAGGGATCAATGCAACAAGGGGAGCTAACTACCCCCCATTACAGGAGCACCCAGATTTATAAGACAAGTTTTTAGAGACCTACAAAGAGACATAAACCCCCACACAATAGTGGGAGACTTTAACACCCCACTGTCGATATTAGACAGATCAATGAGACAGAAAATTAACAAGGATATTCAGGACTTGAAATCAGTTCTGGACCAAGTGGACCTAATAGACATCGACAGAACTCTCCACCCCAAATCAACAGAATACACATTCTTCTCAGTGCCACATGGCGCTTATTCTAAAATCAACCACATAATTGGAAGTAAAACACTCCTCAGCAAATGCAAAAGAACTGAAATCATAACAAACAGTCTCTCAGACCACAGTGCAATCAGCTTAGGACTCAGGATTAAGAAACTCACTCAAAGCCACACAACTACATGGAAATTGAACAACCTGCTCCAACAGAATGACTCCTGGGTAAAGAATGAAATTAAGGCAGAAGCAAGAAGTTCTTTGAAACTAATGAGAACAAAGAGACAACATACCAGTATCTCTGGGACACAGCTAAGGCAGTGTTAAGAGGGAAATTTATAGCACTAAATGCTTACATCAGAAATCTAGAAAGATCTCAAACTAACATGCTAAGATTACAATTAAAAGAACTGGAGAAGCAAGAGCAAACAAATCCAAAAGCTAACAGAAGACAAGAAATAAATAAGATCAGAGCACAACTGAGGGAGATAGAGACACAAATAAAACCCTTCAGAAAAAAATCAATGAATCCAGAATCTGGTTTTTTGAAAAAATTAACAAGATATACCACTAACTAGACTAATAAAGAAGAAAAGAGAGATGGATCAAATAGACACAATAAAAATGATAAGGGGATATTACCACTGACCCCACAGAAATACAAACTACCATCAGAGAATACTATAAACACCTCTATGCAAAGAAATTAGAAAATCTAGAAGAAATGGATAAATTCCTGGACACATACATCCTCTTAAGACTAAACCAGGAAGAAGTCGAATCCCTGAATAGATCAATAACAAATTCTGAAATTGAGGCAGTAATTAATAGCCTACCAGCCAAAAAAACGCTCATGACCAGATGGGTTCATAGCAAAATTCTAACAGAGGTACAAAGAGGAGCTGGTATCATTTCTTCTGAAATTATTCCAAACAATTGAAAAGGAGGGACTACTCCCTAACTCATTTTATGAGGCCAGCATCATCCTGATATGAAAACCTGGCAGAGACACAGAAAGAAAGAAAACTTCAGGCCAATATCCCTGATCAACATCGATGCAAAAATCCTCAATAAAATACTGACAAACCAAATCCAGCAGCACATCAAAAAGCTTATCCACCACGATCAAGCTGACTTCATCCCTGGGATGCAAGACTGATTCAACATATGCAATCAATAAACATAATTCATCACATAAACAGAACCGATGACAAAAACCACATGATTATCTCAATATATGCAGAAAAGGCCTTTGATAAAATTCAACATCCTTTCATGCTAAGACTCTCAATAAACTAGGTATTGATGAAACATATCTCAAAATAATAAGAGCTATTTATGACAAACCCATAACCAATGTCATACTGAATGGACAAAAACTGGAAGCATTCCCTTTGAAAACTGGGCAGCAAGACAAGGATGCCCTCTCTCACCTCTCCTATTCAAAATAGTAGTTGGACATCTGGTCAGGGCAATCAGGCAAGAGAAAGAAATAAAGGGTATTCAAATAGGAAGAGAGGAAGTCAAATTGTCTCTGTTTGCAGATGACATGATTCCATATTTAGAAAACCCCATCGTCCCAGCTCAAAATCTTAACTGATAAGCAACTTCAGCAAAGTCTCAGGATAAAAAATCAACGTGCAAAAATCACAAGCATTCCTGTACATCAATAACAGACAAGCAGAGAGCCAAATCATGAATGAACTCCCATTCACAACTGCTACAAAGAGAATAAAATACCTAGGAATATGCTAACAAAGGATGTGAAGGACCCCTTCAAGGAGAACTAAAAACTACCGCTCAAGGAAATAAGAGAGGACAAAAGCAAATGGAAAACCGTTCCATTCTCATGGATAGGAAGAATCAATATCATAAAAATGGCCATACTTCCCAAAGTAATTTACAGATTCCATGCTATTCTCATCAAACTACCTTTGACATTCTTCACAAATCAAAAAAGAGCCTGTATAGCCAAGACAATCTTAAGCAAAAGGAACAAAGCTGGAGGCATCATGCCACCAGACTTCAAAGTATGCTACAAGGCTACAGTAACAAAAACAGTATGCTACTGGTACCAAAATAGACATATAGATCAATGGAACAGAACAGAGACCTCAGAAGTAACATTACATATCTACAACCATGTGATCTTTGACAGACCTGACAAAAACAAGCAATGGGGAAAGGATTCCCTATTTAATAAATGGTACTGGAAAACTGGCTAGCCATATGAAGAAAACTGAAACTGGACCCTTTCCTTACACCTTACACAAAATTAACTCAAGATGGATTAAAGACTTAAATGTAAAACTCCAAACCATAAATACTCTAGAAGAAAACCTAGGCAATACCATTCAGGACATAGGCATGAGCAAAGACTTCATGGCAAAAATGCCAAAAGCAATTGCAACAAAAGCCAAAATTTACAGACAAAAGGGATCTAATTCAACTAAAAACGTTTTGCACAGCAAAAGAAACTGTTATCAAAGTGAACCTTCAAAATGGGAGAAAATTTTTGCAATCTACCCATCTGATGAAGGTCTAATATCCAGAATCTACAAGGAACCTAAACAAATTTACAAGATAAAAGCAAACAAACGAAAACATTAAAAAGTGGGCAAAGGATATGAACAGACACTTCTTGAAAGAAGACATTTATGTGGTCAAAAAACATGAAGAAAATCTCAACATCACTGATCATTAGAGAAATGCAAATCAAAGTCATAATGAGACACCATCTCACGGCAGACAGAATGATGATTTTTAAAAAGTCAAGCAATAATAGATTCTGGTGATGCTGTGGAGAAATAGGAACACTTTTATACTGTTGGTGGGGATGTAAATTAGTTCAACCATTGTGGAAGACAGCGTGGCAATTCCTCAAGGATCTAGAACCAGAAATACCATTTGACCCAGCAATCGCATTATTGGGTATATACCCAAGGGATTATAAATCATTCTACCATAAAGACACAGGCACACATATGTTTATTACAGCACTATTTACAATAGCAAAGACATAGAAATAACCCAAATGCCCATCAATAATAGACAGGATAGGCCGGGCATGGTGGCTCATGCCTGGAATCCCAGCACTTTTGGAGGCTGAGGTGGATGGATCACCTGAGATCAGGAGTTCAAGACCAGGCTGACCAACATGGAGAAATCCCATCTCTTAAAAATACAAAATTAGCTGGGCATGGTGGCACATACCTGTAATCTCAGCTATTCGGGAGGCTGAGGCAGGAGAATCACCCGAACCCAGAAGGTAAAGGTTGCAGTGAGCCGAGATCACATCATTGCACTCCAGCCTGGGCAACACGAGTGAAACTCCATCTCAAAATTAATTAATTAATTAAATAGACTGGATAAAGAATATGTGGCACATATACACCATGGAACACTATGTAGCCATGAAAAGGAATGAGATCATGTCCTTTGCAGGGACATGAATGAAACTGGAAGCCATCACCCTCAGCAAACTAACACAGGAACAGAAAACTAAACACCACATGTTCTTCCTCATAAGTGGGAGTTGAACAATGAGACCACACAGATATAAGGAGGGAATAACACACACTAGGGCCTGTCGGGGGGTTGGGGACAAGGGGAGGGAGAGCATTAGGACAAATACCTAACTCATGAAGGGCTGAAAGCCTAGACGATGGGTTGATAAGTGCAGCAAATCACTAAGGCACATGTATAGCTAGGTAACAAACCTTCACGTATCACACGTGTATCCTGGAACTTAAAACTTAAAATAAATAGAAAAAGGACAAACTATTTCAACAGATGATTCACAAAAGAACATATGCCAACAACCAATAGGCATATAAAAGAGTGTTCACATTATTAGTCATCCAGGAAAAGCAAGTACAAATCGCCATGAACTACACTACACACCTACTAGAATGGGTAAAATGTAAAATATTGACATCATCAAATTTTGGAGCAACTGAAACTCTCATACATTGCTAGTGGGAATATGATACGTGACAATCATTTTGGGAAACTGGCAGTTTCTTTAAAAGTTTAACACACATTTCCCCTATGACCTAACAATTCCACTCCTAGAATTTATCCAAGAGAAAAGAAGAATTATGTGTACAAAAAGCCATTTAAAAATGTTCATAGCAACTTTTTTTCTTAATAGGCCCAAACTGAAAAAATCTCAGATGCTCATCAATAGAAGAATGGATAAGCAAACAAATATTCCTGTAATAGAATACTACTCATAAATAAAATGGATAAACTACTGATACCTGCAGCAACATAAATCATTCTCAAAAATGTTAGGAAAGAAGATTCAAAAGACGACACATTATATAATTTAAATGAATCTTTAGAATATGCAAAACTATCATATAGTGATAAACAGTAGGGTTAGTGGTTGTTTCTCAGAGGGGAATTGCCTGTGCAATGACACAGAATATATTTGGGGTTGATGGAAATGTTCTGTGTTTTGATAGGGTTGTGGTCTACACAAGTGTACACATTTATTGAAACTGATTGGATAGAACACTTAAGAACCAAATATTTCACTGTGTTGAAATTATACCTCAATAAATAAAAATGGAAGGATTTATTCTTTCAAGTATTCTGTGGCCAGATTATACTTGGGGGTAGTTATGGTGATGGTGTTGTGAGGGATGCCATGGAAATGGAGATATGAGTGTGACAGTCACTCTTTAGTGTGTCCTATTGCATTCATTTCTTTATAAAACTTTATGGGAACACTTTTTTCAATATAGAAAGCTGTACGTATTTAGTATATTCAACTGGGTGAGTTAGGGGGATAAGTATATACCCATGAAACCATCGTGGCTATCAAAGCCATAGACATATCCCTCGCCTCCCAGAGTTTCTCCCCACCCCTTTTATTATTATTATTTGTATGAGTAGAGGGAGAGGGTGGGTAAGAACACTTAAGTTTCTACTCTTTTTGCAAATTTTAAGTGCAGTATTATTAGCTATTTGCACTTTGTTGTATAGTAGATCTCAGTGATTGTCTCCAGGGCCCTGGGAATTATAGGCTGGGAACAGATGTGGAGAGGCTCATCCCGTGCCTGTAGGACATCAACAGGTAACTTATGTGGTTTTCAATTTCATTTCCTGCCCTGATTTAATGCTGCCGATTTAAATTTCATAGTTTAACAAATAGCATGATAGGCTGACATTAACAGGAAGGCACAGGATTACAGGTATATTTTATTGTCATCTTTATGATAATAAAAATAAATTAGAAGTAAATGGGCCAGGCGCAGTGGCTCATGACTGTAATCCCAGCACTTTGGGAGGCCGAGGCAGGTGGATCACAAGGTCAGGAGTTTGAGATTAGCCTTACCAACTTAGTAAAACTCTGTCTCCACTAAAAATACAAAAATTAGCCAGGCATGGTGGTGCGCACCTGTAATCCCAGCTACTCAGGAGGCTGAGGCAGGAGAATCGCTTGAACCCAGGAGGCGGAGGTTGCAGTGAGTTGAGCTCGCACCACTGGACTCTAGCCTGGGTGACAGAGCGAGACTCCGTCTCAAAAAAAAAAATAAAAAAAAAAAGAAAAGAAAAGAAAAGAAAAGAAAAGAAAAGAAAAGAAAAAGGAAGAGAAGTAAATGAATACCTAAGTGAAGTTTGTAAGTACCAGTTTTTGAGGAATTAGTGGAGAAAGATAATTATATCATGAGATTACTTGGAAAGCAGTATATCTATGAGGTTATAGAAAGGTTAAGGAAAATGAACTAAGGAGAGTAGTATCATTAATTTATTTTTGAGACACAAGATTTGAGCTGTAAATAGAGACCAACTCTATTTCGTGCCATATAACCAATTGAAAAAGAAAATAAATTATACTGAATGCAAAATGAGGGTTTTGTATTTAACAGCAATCAAAAGAGTGGTGAATGTCTCTTAAGTGAAATGCATTGTACTAATAAAAGAAGAGAGAATGGAGTCTGTCAAAAATGTGCCTTTGCTCAGGTGCAACCAGTGGAATAGATAATTTAGTCTTTAGGAGCAATCCGGTGATGACTAGTGTGAGGAAATTATTTAAACCTGTATGAGCTAACTTATTAAATTTATATTTGTGATTGGCTATATTTTGCTAGCATTTCGACATTTAAAAATCAGTACAACACTTTGTATGGACAGAATTAAAACAAAAAATATTGTAAAGATTATTATAATGATAGAAGCTAATTTTATTAATCATTAACTACAAAAATTTCTTGATTCTAAGATTCCATTGATTTCTTAACATTTTCTAGGAAAAAGAAAAGAAAAGCAAAAGAAAAGAAAGCCTATTAGAAATTTCAAATGTAAGATAAAAATATGTCTTCGAATCCAGGGATTATGGTCTGATACTGCGCTAAACAATTTGCATAAAAGTAATGTTGATGAAAACAGTCAAATTCTGTAAAATATTTGAAGAGATTTATTCTGAGCCAAATAGGAGTGACCATATTCCATGACAGAGCCCATGGGAGGTCCTGAGAATAGTGTCCAAGGTGGTCAGGGTGCAGCTTGGTTTTACACATTTTGGGAGGGATGAGACATCAACCAAATACATTTAAGAAATACACTGGGCCGGGCGCGGTGGCTCACACCTGTAATCCCAGCACTTTGGAGGCTGAGGCAAGCGGATCACGAAGTCAGGGGATCGAGACCATCCTGGCTAACACAGTGAAACCCCGTCTCTACTAAAAGTACAAAAAATTAGCCGGGCACCGTGGCAGGCACCTGTAGTCCCAGTTACTCCGGAGGCTGAGGCAGGAGAATGGCGTGAACCCGGGAGGCGGAGCTTGCAGTGGGCCGAGATTGTGCCATTGCACTCCAGCCTGGGCGACAGAGCGAGACGCAGTCTCAAATTAAAAAAAAAGAAAAGAAATACATTGGTTTGGTCCAGAAAGGTGGTACCACTGAAAGCGAGGGGAGCTTCCAGGCTATAGTTACATTTCAGCTTTTTCTGGTTGATAATTGGTTGAGTTTGTCTAAAGAACTGGGATCAACAGAAAGGAATGTCTGGGTTAAGAAAAAGGATTGTGGAGAGCCAAGTTCTTAATTGCAGAGGAAGCCTTCTGGGAGTAGGCTTCAGAGAGACTAGGTTGTAAAATGTTTCTTATCTGACTTCAAGTCTGTGTTGATGTTAATGCTAATGCTGGAGAGGTAAAATGAGGCATCTCCAACCCCTACTTCCCATCAGGGCCTGAAACAGTCTCTCAAGTTAAATTTTAAAAGAGCCCTGGCTGAGGAGGAAGTCCATTCAAATGGTTGGGAAGCCGTAGAATTTTATTTTTGGTTTATATAATCACAATGAATCCTCACAACAATCTTATGAAACAGGGATTAATATTTATAATAATAAATAAATATTCCTATTTATAATTATCCTGCAAAGATCATTAACTTGACCAAGATTATATTGTTAGTAATTACTGGGCATAGATTAAAGCCTAAATCCTCCTAGCTTCAAAGTCCCTGCATTGCAGAAGCTGGGATAATTCATTATCTCGTGGTCATGTCAATTCTGGTTTCTGAGCCAAGGAAAGATCTTATTTTGCATGGTGTCCTCTCCTCAATTATTTCTGAGGCTCCCTCATGGCTTAGCTCCAATCTTTCCAAATCTGTCTTATGTGGAGCAAGATTAAAATAAGAGAAGACAACTATATATGAGTAAACGCCAACAGACAGTGGAGTGGGGGAAAGACCAGAAGATTCTCTCTCTTTTTTTTTTTTTTTTTTTTTTTGGAGACAGAGTCTCCCTCTGTCACCCAGGCTGGAGTGCAATGGCATGATCTCGGCTCACTGCAAGCTCCGCCTCCCAAGGCGGTTGAAGCAATTCTCCCACCTCAGCCTCCCAAGTAACTGCAACTACAGGCGTGCACCACCACGCCCTGCTAAGTTTTGTATTTTTAGTGGAGACGGGGTTTCACCATGTTGGCCAGACTGCTCTTGAACTCCTGACCTCAAGTGATCCGCCTGTCTCAGCCTCTCAAAGTGCTGGGACTACAGGTGTGAGCCACCACACCTGGCCAACCAGAATATTCTTACCAAATATTTTAAGTCCTCACAGGCCAACATGAGCAATGCAGGGAACCTTGGTGCTTTGTAGACACCACCATGGACTAAAAAAGTGCTATTTATTCATGGTCTAGATCCAGTTCATCTGAGGAGCAGCAAGGGCTTTTGCTCCAATTATCTTAAAAGCTTTAGACCTCCACAAACACTTTAGGGATGGCCTAGTTCCTCACTATACAGAAGAAGAGTCTCAGTGAGAGAAAGTGATTCACCCTGGTGAGTCAAATAGGGAATCACTGGTAGATCTAGCAGAAGTGTTCAAATTTTAAAATCAGTAATCATAATAATGACGATAATTTGTTGAGTATTTTACTATATGCTAGGCCCTGTGCTATTAAACCAGTTACTCTTGCACCAACCTAATTATTGTTTTATATGTAATTTTGACAACAACTTTGTGAGGTTGATCCTATTATTATCTCTACTTTATAGGTGAGGAAATTGAGGCTGTGAGAGGTGACTTTCTTCACCCAAAGTCACTTATCTATTAAGTAAGGCAGCAGGATTCAAATCTAGGTTTATCTGATTCCAGAGTCCATAGCTTTCTCCTGCTCTTTCAATTCACAGCATGATCAATTGCATCAGTTCTCCATTGGTTTTGTCTATAATGCCTGTTTCCTCATGATAGTTGACCTCACACAAGGATGGAGATACCCACATTTGCTGTGCTGATACTGACAGCTACTTTATGATGTTTCTATTTCATTAGCCAACTAATAAGCAATACAAAAATTAAGGTATTAACATTTGTTCAAATAACGTATCCCTCAGCTAATATGTGCCCTTTAACAAATGTTGAATATCTATCAATCGATCATCTATCTATCTATCTATTCAGTGATGATGGAAGTGTTTTTCTCTTTTACCAATAGCTAAAGAACAGCCCCTCTAAGCCAGTGGTTAAACTGCCATGATATTTTCCCCTCTTCTGCCTCTTCCTAGTTAATTTCATTAGTTCGGGAAAAACCATGCCATAAGCAATTGATTTAGGCCAATTGTTTTCTCCACAGAATGTTCAGTAATTTTCATTGCAGGACTAGAAGCCCTCACTCTCTAGAGACAGAGGTAAAATTTCCTTTGTAATGGGTGATACTGCTGCTGTGATATTAGATTGTGATTTAGAATAAGAAATATATGTATTTGGTATGTCAACTTGAAATGATTGAAAAGGATCAGAATCCTATAAATCCTTTAAATGTTCCCTTAAATCTCAAAATATTTTAAAGTTCCAACAGCTTAGATTTTGAATTACTCGTTTCCAAAGGCCTTTGACCTTTTCCTGGCACACAACTCCTAAAACCCTTGGAATCTCCAGAGAGATAAGTATCTTTGTATGCTAGTGAGATGACTGGTAGCTTGGGACCACTAGAAAGAAGGCCAACGCATGGTTGGAGGGTTGGGACTTTCAGCCCCATTGACAGATCCCTGGGGTGGGGCGAGGGGCTGGTGGTTGAGTTGATCACCAATGGCCAATGATGTAACCAGTCATGCCTAGGTAATGAAGCCTCCATAAAAACCTCAAAGGACAGGGTTCAAAGAGCAAACATATCCACAGCTGATAGGGTGGGATACCCCAACTCCGCAAAGCCAGAATCGCCTGTGCTCAGGACACTTCCAAATCTTCCCTTATGCATCTTTTCACTGGCTGTTCATCTATATCCCTTATTAATAAGCCAGTAAATGTAATTAAAGTGTTTCCCTGAGTTCTGGGAGCAGTTCTAGCAGATTAATTGAACCTGAGAGGAGAGTCATGGGAATCCTTAATTTATAGCCCCTTGATCAGAAGTGTAGATGACAATACCACTTTCTATTGGCAGCTGAAGTGGGATTTTCAGGCTGTATTTAGTACAAAGGATATCATTTGGGGAGGAAGTTTGAAGAACTGCTTCCTACTGGGACTTCAAACCAAGTGGTGTACAGCTCCCAACAGAATGATCACTGTGCAACTCTAACCTTGATGACTGAAAGCTTAGAAAGGTCCCCAGTTATATAACAGGCAAACTATAATGACAACATGCTGCTAAAGAAAAAAAATTATTCAATGATACTTGTTAAAGGATGGTAAGGAAGACTTTATTCAAGACCATCACTCGTGGGTACAGAGACCACTTGCAATGAGATTTTGTAGTGAGGGAGTGGAATGGGGCTCAACTCTGAATACAGCATGGGAAAGTAAGAATTTATAACTGAAGAGTGGAGTAAGGGCAAGTAGATGAAAAAATACTAAGAAAAACATCAAGAGTATGGAGCATTCTGGCTAAAGCAACCTAACAGGATTCTTGCTAAAGACATGCCAGAGTGATCATATGTCACCAGGAGGACGGTGGAGAATGAAGAACCTGATGAGATATTGAGGGTGATCAGATATCAAGGATAGGGAATTCTTGCTAAATTGACTTAGCAGCATTCTTTGCTAAAATTGGATTTTATACAGAGGTGCACAGGTGAGCCTAGGAGAAGTTTCTGACTAAAGTTTGGCCAGGTAAAAAAAATCTTTGTCAATGCTCAACATGCTGCTGTGCTGTACATAAATACAAATCACCCTTGTTTTAATGGATGAAAAACTATTAAGCAAAATAGGGGAAAATAATGGGTCCCTGATGGTATCAAAGCAGTTGGCACCACTTGATGAATTTGAGTTGCCCTGGAGAATGGCCTCGCCCTCAGATAAGGAAGGCTGTGTGAAATGTTGTGGCACACTTGGTCTAAATTACACCTAGGTGCGACCACCACTCATCTAATCTAGTATGGGGCACCCAACACTTTTGGGTGCAAAACATGTATCCTAACTGCACTAGGGCTGTTAGACAATGGCAACAATGTGCACAGATACCCTTGATTTCCCAGAAAGGCACCTATCTCTACAAAGGCTCTCCTCTGACTTGTGAGCCAATGATTCTTACTGTGAGGAGCAGCATCCAGAGGAAAAATATTTATTATCTAGAATAGGCAGATAAGAGGGATTCTCTTTCAGGAGGAAGGCAAAGTATGGGAGCCAGGCTGGAAAGATAATGAGGCTTTAGCAAAGTGGGCCAGGCAGATGCAACAAGAAATTCAGAAAAATGATCAAACTCAGCTATGGGAAAGGGGCCTGTGCCCTGACCCAACAGGGCCTCTTGACTGTTTTTAATACAAATTGAAGTTTAAGTGGCTATAGGGCAATGACCTTGTCTTTTAGCTGCTGAAGCTCAAGGGGCACACCTGTGGGAATCTCATGGCTCCCAAAACTTATAGAAGTTCTCTGAGGGCACTTGTAATTTATATTGATATACTATGACTGCTCTTGCTCCCCAAATAGGTGAAAACAAAATATACCCTGCAGTACAGTTAGCAGAGATAAGAGCTATTCTAAATACAATCTATATTCTCCCTGTAGGAGGCAGGTGGGCCCTGCTATATTATAGCTCCCAATGGAAACCAGTGTCAGTGCAAGCCTGTGAGATGAGACAGAGTGACTGGCTTTGTCCCCAATTGACATAGAACTCAGAAGTAACCATGTCATGGGCAATTGTAACAATGTCTGTCCTTAATAACATCTGGTATAAGGGCAAGGGTAGACTCTGAAAAAGCAAACACCTCTGTAATTTTTACTGATTTGCTCTGTAATGAAACTGAACAAATGTACATGATCATATTGTGATATGATGTAATACTGGTGTTGTTGGTAAAATTTACTTCATGTAAATAGCCTTGTGATAACACTGAGCCTGATAATCAAACTTATTGGGAGACTGAATTAAATTGTCTTTAGGATGTAATACCTATGGAAAGTTAAATTGTCCTTAGGATGTAAGGCCAGGAAAATGACTGGCCTGAGGAGGAATTGGATCTAGTTAAACATCAGCTGATTTTTGTGTTAAACAGTTTTGCACAAGCTCATGACAAGGTACAAATAGCAGTAGATGAGGAAGGAAAAGAATAAGTGAATTAGTACAAGAATATAAAAATGTATGTAGTGGAATTATAGGGAAAGTTTTTTGTTTCTTTAAATCTATCCTTACTCTACCCTGGCTTCTCCAAATGTTAGCCACACTTGTGTTGGTATTCTTGTTATATCTATTCTATAAATGACACATTAAATGTAAATACTCAGAGAGATAAGACCATTTTGCTGTAAAGAGTCAGTGGCTAGTGACCAGGGGGTTGGCTAGAAATAATAAGAAATGTGTGTGTGTGTGTGTGTGTGTGTGTGTGTATGTATGTTTATATATATTTATATATGTGTTGGTCTGTGCTCCCAGTCCCTGGCAAAGAACTCCTAAAACCCATGTAATTTCCTGAGTGATAGAGGTGCTAGAATCCTTTGTTCTAATATTTTGTCTTTGATCTCAGTTCTGCCACAGAGCTCCTAAGACCTTTGTAATTTCCTGAGAGGTAGGAGCGTCTGACATAGAGCTCCTAATCCGTTGGAATTACGTGGGTGGCAGGAACATCTTTTGTTCTAATGAAGTAGCTCTTGGTGGGCTCCTGGAGGGGGGCTGGTCACCAGAAAGACCAAGCCAGGATCATAAGCTTGGAGCTTTCAGCTCTACCCCTCCTTATTCAGCTGATCAGGCAGTAGCACAGGTCACAACCTACTGCTTTGCAATTGACATCTGAGGGAGGGAAGTCTTGTGGGACTGAGCCCTTAACCTGTGAGATCTAATTCTAACTCCAAGTAGATAGTGTTAGAATTGGATTTAATTATAGTCCACCCCAGCGGATCACCTAAGGTCAAGAGTTCAAGACCAGCCTGGCCAACATGGTGAAACCCTGTCTCTACTAAAAATACAAAATAAAAAAAGAAGAAGAAGAAGAAAAAGAGCTGGCATTGTGGCTCGTGCTGGTATTCCCAGCTTCTTGGGAGTCTGAGGCATGAGAATCGCTTGAACCTGGGAGGTGGAGGTTGCAGTGAGCCAAGAGCATGCCACTATACTTCAGCCTGGGCAACAGAGTGAGTCAGTCTCAAAAAAAAGAAAAAAAAAAAGGAAGAAAAAGGAAAAAAGAAAAGAAAAGAAAATTAAGAGCAAAATGGATGGGAACCCTAATTCCGGGAAATGTTGCAAAAGGAGAAACTTAACAGTATTATGTGGAAACTATGGATAAATGATGCTTAACACAACATCTTGTTTTATATCTGTTTTAAAAATATTTTAAACATTTTATCATTTTAATTGTGATTTTAAAAAAAAATACAGAAAATGTAGAAAATAAAGAAACATATTCATCTCCCAGTTTTATTCAATGTTAATATTTTGCTTTTTTATTTTTGAACTAGAATGTTAAGAGTACAACTATGTTTCACTCAGCCATTTCCATCCCCCCTCCTTCTCAAGGATAACCTTTATCTAGAAGTCAACGCCTATCATTCCTGTAGTTATTTTTTCTTTCACTATATGTGTGCATGTATATTTGTGTGTATACATACATTTTTACATAAGCAGAAAAAAAATAACAATAATAATAATTCATGTCTGCTCGAGAATTGCTTGGTGCATGGGGAAGAACCCACACACAGTTTGGTGACCAGAGATGAAATATTCGGTGTTGAGTGGTATGTGAGGGTAGAAAAAACAGGTTTTTTTTCAATGCATGTATCAGACAACTACCCACTCCAGTATTTCCCTACATGATTTTGAAATTGCCTAATTTCCATTCTGAGCCCTGCACTAACACTTTTTTGTGTAGGCTGTCCCTGTGATGGGGCATCTGACAGGATCTCCAAGGGAAGGTCTGGCATATTACAGCTTAGTGGAAAGGTCAGGTAGAAAACTATAGTTTTCAGACCAAGCCTTGCTTGCCACCCGTTTTCATAAATAAAGTTTTAGTGTGACATAGCCATATCCCTTTGTTTACATAGTATATTCGGCTGTGTGGATTTAGTTATGGCTGAAACTATGCCCCACAAAGACAAAAATATTTACTATTAGACCCTTTGCAGATCCCTGGCCTAGTGGATCTGTGTTCACTTTCAGGATTTCTCATTGAAGTGGGAGGAAAATGAATATCTTCTTTGCCGTCTCAAATTCAATACTGGGTGGCTAGTGTAGGTAAAGCTGAGCTACCGGGGAAAAATACAGATGTATAGGATGTGCTGTCTCTCCTCAAAATAATATTCATTGGTGGATCCCTTTTCAAAGAGAAGAATGCTTTTCATATCCCTCCCTGCCCATATTATTTTCTCTGAGAAAAGAATCCAGCTAGTGTTAGCACTTGTAATTCATGACATTTATATAGCACCACACAGCATGCATAGCCTACACATAATTTTATTGAATCCAGAGATCGGAATCATTGTTTTCCTTCCACATTTGGAGTGGGAGGGGGAAGGCAGAATGAGTCAAAAGCTGGAAATTAGAAAAAGTTTCCCAAAGCATGAAACAAAGTAGAAGAGCTATTTTGCTGTGGACCAAGTGGGTAAAGACATGGCATAAACAATGTGGATTCACTAAAAGCCATTATCATGAGCATGATTCATGGGTGTGTAAAAAATTTAAACAAAAATTCCTTTACCCAGTAGTCAAATTTCTCAAATTTATGACTCACTCATCATACCCTTGTATCATCTGGAACTAAATCAAATATTCAGGTTTCATCATGTTTTGGATATTTCAGGTCTTCATTTATCATTTCTCCCTTTAAAGGACGCTCAGGGAGAGGCCAACATTTTGATGGATTATATATTTCAATCTTTCACACGTAGGGTAGCCTCCTATTTCCTGGTGTTAAAAGTAAAGATTGTTTCCTTTCCACAAGCAAGCTTTTAAGTCCTACTCATTAACGTTTTAGATTATTTAATGGCCTTATATATGATGTAGTTTACAATGACACCATCATCAAAAATTTATGTTGCTGCCACATAAAACTAGAGAAAGAAAAACTATCAAAAGAGGCACCTCTTTTAAAAAAGTACCTCTATTAATATGAATATACTGCAATGTTTAAAGATGCAGAACATGTTACAATTAAATGGACATGACTGATTGTATTTCCCAGCCTGGCTACATTTTCATATTACTGTGATTAATTCTGTTAAGGGAGGACAATTATGACATCTGAAAGTGTGACTTGATTTTTAAAATCCAGAAAGGAACATGCCTTCTTGCTTAAATTGAGTTATTAAAATATTCGGTAAGAATGAACTTCCCAAAAGGTAGCATAGCTTTGCTTATCATCTAGACTTAAAATTAAAAGCAGCTTTATGTTAGATTTTAATAAACTGCATAATTTCTAAATTTTTATTTTATATATAAATATATATCTTCTTTTTATACATAAGATATATATCTGTTTAGTTATCAGGATAGCACTGTGTTTAAATTAATTTTTAAATATTAACAAGGCAATTTAATCCACATTTTTGTAGGTACAGCTGGTTGCCTACATAACTTTTATTCCCCTCCTTAAGCTTCTTTCTCTCTACTAAAATTCTAATTTTGTGTGGATATGCACCCTCTTCAATATGGTCATTTACTTTAGGGAAGAATGAGCCCTGATTGGTTTAAGTTAATCATGTGATTGATTTAGCTTGGCATGTGAGGCAGGCCAGTGGCTATCAGCAGAAGTCAGCTAAGGACTTTTTGTGAGATAGTTCTTTCTCATTTGAAAAGTTTATAAGAAAGAGTTCATTACTGGACATTTTTAATGTCTACATGGGATAGCTAAAACTGTGGGAGTCATATTGAGACCTCAGGCAAGGAACTAGGGGAGGACAAGGCCAACAGGCTGAAGATGGCACAAGACAAGGAAGGAATCATGATGGCATCATGAACCAGATTAGTCAACCTTGGAGTTAAGCTGTTCTGACAATTCTTGTTAGAGGAAATGGTTTATCTTCTTTAGTATCTACGCTGACTTACATTGATGTTTTTGGTAACTTGCAGCCTAAAGCAGCCCGACTGATACACGTCTGAAAGTCAAGCTACTACTTAGCCATTTGGGGGGTCCTCACAAAATACTAACATCAACCCAAAGGAAGAAAGTAGATACACTGTCACTTTAGTATGCCATCTTCAACCATCTAGTGGGCATCCATTGCTTTTAATTTTCTTTAAATCTAAGGAATAACTACTATGTTCTGAGTGTTCTGCACTTAACCAAGCTGATTGTCCAAGGAGAAGATATGTCTCTACTTGACAAATTCTCCTATTTCCTAGTTAAAGTACAATTAATACTCTGAAACAAGAGTAGCAAACTTTTTCATAAGAACTCACACATGGTAAAGAAAGAGCTAGAGTGTTGACAATTACAAAGCATCAGTGATTAAATGAGAATTAGAGGCTGATATGGTTTGACTCTGTGTCCCCACCCAAGTCTGATCTCGAACTGTAATCTCTACAGGTCAAGGGAAGGACCTGGTGAGAGGTGATTGGATGATGGGGGTGGTTTCCCCCATGCTGTTCTTGTGATAGTGAGGGAGTTCTCACGAGATCTGATTGTTTGATAAGTGTCTGGCATTTCCCCTGTGCTCACTCTCACTCACCTGCCACCATGTAAGATGTGCCTTGCTTCTCCTTCGCCTTCTGCCATGATTGTAAGCTTCCTGAGGCCTCCTCTGCCATGCATAATTGTGAGTCAATTAAACCTTTCTTTATAAAGTACCTAGTCTTTATAATAATAAATAATATTATAATAATAAAAAAGAATGTATAATAAATATATAAAGCATATATAATAAAAAAGAAAATGTATTTCTTTTTAATAGTGTGAAAATGGACTAATACACAACCCGTATTGTGAATGTATCTTTTTAATCATTAACCAGCTGAAAGTGAACATTTCTTACTTGAACTAGCACATAGTATCTTAAATTTTAAAAAGGAGCATATAAATATCTTTGTTTAGGAATGGAAACATATATATGTTATACACACATATCTCCAAATTATGTAGAAAATGTGTATGCTTAGTTTGCATACACTTGTGTATGAGTGTATTCTCTCTCTCACACACATGTATGTATGTACATTAAACAGACACATCCAAACACATATGTAAACACATGGGAAAAGGTCTGGAAGGATTTACCTAAGACTGTGAATTCTTCTCTGGATATTAAAGCAGTGGAGATAAGTTGAAGGACACAGAGATAGGAGAGCACCAGAGGATATGAAATCTATGCTATGACTTTAAATTTTCTATGAAAAGCAAAGATGTTTTTATTATATGTATATATGTGACTTATAAGTTCAAGAGCCTTAAAATATTATACTTTTTGATTTAGCAATTTCTCCTTTACTAAGTCATCATATAAAAATAAAGTTAAATGTGGAAAAAATTTATATACAAAGATACTTTTCTACAGAACTATTTGTAATAGAAAATATGTGAAGAAACCAAGATGGCTGAACGGACACAGTCAGGAAGAGCTTCTCTCAACAACACAGAACAGACAATTCAGTAGACTAGCGCATTCTGAACAGATCTTTGAAAAGAAAGCATTAAAAGTGTACAGAGGGAGGATGCAGATCCCAGGCTGAAAGGGGAGGAAGTTGGGAATCTTGCACAGGGATGCTGAGCACCAGGACTTGTTACTAGCCCTGAGTGGCTCCTGGGAAAGCGGTGAATGAAATAAACATGGAATGGCTCACTCTTGTCATGGACCTCTGGAATGCTAGCTGTAGGAGACTCCACAATCCCCATGGACATTTGAGCTGGCACAGGGAACTGGATAGTTGGCAGGGATGGAACTCTCGCTTGCATGGAGGCCAGAGGGTTTTGTGCAGGAACAGCTACACTGGAGTATAGTCATGGGTACCCATAAACCAAGACTCACCACACTCCTCTAGGTGGCTTTAGCCTCTGTTGCCTATTGGACAAGGACAGAGCAGGATTATCTTGTTTGTAGGATGGAGCCAGTCTGATCTAAGCAACACCCTGTCTGTTGGCTTATCCCAGGGTCCCTACTGGCCACACCCTCTTGCAGCGTGGCCTCAACTATCCATCCAATGTGCTTGCCAGCAGCCACATCATAGCTCGTTCTCCAGCAAACGCCACCTAATAGAGAGTTTCTGCTGGTGGGCCCCCACTGATGAGCATCTGCCAACAGTCCTCCCTGGCCAGCACATACTCACCTGCAGCCTTCCCCAACTGCTTCACAATCACACATTCTCCTGCAGCCTCCCGCTGCTTCATTAATGCAAATGCAAGATCAGTATTTTCTACTACCTCCTGTGTGCTCATGCATGGACATGGCTGCTGTCCACCATCTCCCAGCTGAAATACTTTTGCCAGCATTCCTCATTGGAGGGTTGTTGCCAGCAGACTAGGAACATCTCAGCCCTTCCAATGCAGCAGGTACTGAAACTTGAGGGCCCAAAGAAAAAAGCCATGGCTCAGTCCCAGCATCCCCACGGTTAGAGCACAAATTTCAAGAGTGCTGAGCTTAGCCTTGGCCCCCTGCACTAATCAAGAAGCAAAGTCAATAGACGAAACCCAACTTATACCACAGTCAAACCCACAAGGGTATCAAAGAATATAAGAGTAAAGGGCCCTATCCAAAGGGAGCAATTTTAATAAAGGAACATCAGCCCACACAGATGAGAAAGAACAAGCAGAAGGACTCTGGCAACCCTAAAAGCCAGAGTCTCTTCTTAGTTTCAAATAACCTCACTAGCTCCCAGGTAATGGCTCTTAACAAGATGTAAATGGCTGGAGTGACAGACACAGAATTTAGAATCTAAATGACAATGAAGATCATCAAGATTAAAACCCAATCCAAGGAATCTAAGGAATCCAGTAAAACAATTCAAGAGCTGCAAGACAAAATAGCCATTTTAAGAAAGGATGAAACTGATCCTATACAGCTTAAAAACTCACTACGAGAATTTCATAATAAAATTGGAAGTATTGGAGCAAAATGGACCAAGCTGAGGAAAGAATCTCAAAGCTCAAATGCCAGTTCTTTAAATGAATTCAGTGAGACAAAAATTTTTTTAAAAGAATTTAAAAAATGAATAAAACTTTGGAGAAATATGGGATTATGTAAAGAGACCAAACCTATCACTCATTGACATTCCAGAAAGAGAGAGAGAGAGCAAGCAACTTGGAAAACATATTTGAGGATATTGTCCACAAAAGTTTCCGCAATCTCCCTAGAGAGGTTTACATGCAAATTCAGGAAATTCAGAAAACCCCAGTGAAATACTATACAAGATAATGATTCCCAAGACACAGTCATCAGATTTCCAAATCAATGTGAAAGAAAAAAATACTAAAGACAGCTAGAGAGAAGGGGAAGGTCAAATACAAAGGGAATTCTTTCAGGCTAACAGTGGACCTTTCAGTAGAACCCTTGCAAGACAGAAGAGACTGGGAGTCTATATACAGTATCCTTAAAGAAAAGAAATTTCCAATCAAGAGCTTTATATCCAGATGAATTAAGCTTCAAAAGCAAAGGAGAAATAAAATCCTTTTCAGATAAACAAATGCTAAGTAATTTGTTCCCACCAGAACCTGCCTTACGAGAGGTCCTTGAGGGGGTGTTAGATGTGAAAAAGAAAGACCAAAACACACTGAAGTAGATAGACCATCAACACTATAAAGCAATTATACTATCAAGTCTACATAACAATGAGCTAACAATATGATGACAACATCAAATCTTCGCATCAATGTTAACCTTGAGTATAAATGGGCTAAATGTCCCACTTAAGAGACAGCAAGTGGCAAGTTGTATAAAGAAGCAAGACCCAATTGTATGCTGTCTTCAAGAGACTCATCTTTCATGTAATGACACATAGGCTCAAAGCAAAGGGATGGAGAAAGATCTATCAAGCAAATGAAAAACAAAAGAGAGCAGAGGCTGCTGTTCTTATTTCAGACAAAACAGACTTTAAATGAACAATGATCACAGAGGACAAAAAAGGTATTACATAATGATAAAAGTTTAGCTGTCCTAAATATGATATGTGCACCCAACTCAACAAGAAGACTTAACTGTCCTAAATATATGCACGTAACAATAGAGCACCCAGATTTATAAAACAAACTCTTAGAGACCTATGAAGAGACTTTAGATAACCACTCAATAATAGTGGAAATCTAGCACCCCATTGAGAGTGTTGGACAGATCACTGAGGCAGAAAACTAACAAAGATATTTGATAACTCAGCTAGACACTTAACCAAATGGACGTAACAGACATCTACAGAATACACTCAACAACAACAGAATACATGTTCTTCTCTGCTGCACATGGAACTTATTCTAAGATCAACAATATGCTCAGCCATATAGCAATTCTCAACAAATTCCAAAAGAACCAAAGTCACACTAAGCACACTCTCAGACCAGAGTGCAATAAAAATAGAAGTTAATACTGAGAAGGTCTCTCAAAACCGTATAATTACATGGAAATTAAACAATCTGCTCCCAAATAACTTCTGAGTAAAGAATGAAATCAAAGCAAAAATCAAGAAATTATTTTAGACTAATGGAACCAAAGATACAGTATGCCAGAATCTCTGGGAAAGAGCTAAAAGAAGAGTTAAGAGGAAAGCTTACAGAACTAAATTCCTACATCAAAAAGTTAGAAAGACCTCAACTTAACAACCTAACATTACAGCCAGAGGAACTAGAAAAACAAGAACAAACCAACTGCAAATCTAGCAGAAGAAAAGAAATAACAAAAATCAGAACTGAGCTGAATGAAATTGAGATTTGAAAATCCATACAAAAGATCAACAAAACCAAAAGTTTGTTCTTTGAAAGAATAAATAAGATTGATAGACCATTAGCTAGATTAGTAAATAAAGAAATAGAGAAAATCCAAATAAACACAATAAAAAATGACCCAGGGGACTTTACCATAAACCCCACAGAAACACAAAACATCCTCAAAGACTATTATGAACACTGTTATATAAACAAACTAGAAAACCTAGAAGAAATGGATAAATTCCTGGAAACATACAACCCACCAAGATTGAACCAGGAAGCAAATAAATATCTGTTTAGAACAATGATGAGATATGAAATTGAATCAGTAATAAAAAAAAACCTGCCAACCAGAAAAAGCCCAGGACCAGATGGATGCACAGCCCAATTCTACCAGACATATAAGTAAGAGCTGATACCAATCATACTGAAATTATTCAAAAAACAACTGAGGAGGAAAGATTCATCCCTAACTCATTCTATGAGGCCAGCATCATTTTGATACCAAACCTGGCAGAGATACAATGAAAAAACAAAAGTTCAAGCCAGCATCACTGATGAACATAAATGCAAAAATCTTCAACAAAATATTAGCAACTTGAATCCAGTAGTACATTAAAAAGTAAATCCACCATGATCAAGTATGCTTTATTCTGCAGACACAAGTTTGGTTCAACATACACAAAGCAATAAATGTGACTTATCACATAAACAGAACTAACAACAAAAACCACATTACCACCTCAATAGACGCAGAAAAGGCTTTTGATAAAATTAAACTTTCCTTCATGGTAAAAACTTTCCAAAAGAACATACTTCAAAATAATATGAGACATCTATGACAAGCCCACAGCAAACCTCATACTGAACCAGGCAAAAGTTGGAAGCATCCTGATTGAGAACCAGAACAAGACAAGGATGTCCACTCTCACCACTCCTATTCAACATAGTGCTGGAAATCCTAGCCAGAGCAATTAGGCAAGACAAAGAAATAAAAGGCATTTAAATAGAGAAGAGAAAGTCAAACTATCTCTTTTCATAGGTGATATGATTCTATACCAAAGGCTCCTAGAACTGATAAACAACTTCAGTAAACTTTCGAGTTACAAAATAAATGTACAAAAAACAGCAGCATTTCTCTACACCAATAATGTCCAAGCTAAGCACCAAATCAAGAATGTAATCCCCTTCAAAATAGCCACAAAAAATTAAAATACCTACGAATACAGCTAACCAAGGAGAATAAAAGATCTCTTACAATAAGAATGAAAAAACACTGCTGAAAGAAATCACAGATGACACAAACAAACGGAAAAACATTGCATACTCGTGGATAGGAAGAATCAAAATTGTTAAAATGGCCATTCTGACCAAAGCAATTTACAGATTCAGTGCTATTCTGATCAAACTACCAACATAATTTTTCAGAGAGTTAGCGAGAAAAAAAAAACATTCTAAGATTCATATGGAACTAAAAAACAGCCCACATAGCCAAAGCAATTCTAAGCAAAAATAACAAAGCTGGAGGCTTCATGCTACTTGACTTCAAACTATACTACAAGGCTACACTAATGAATACAGCCTGGTATTTGTACAAAAACAGACACGTATGCCAATGGAACAGGTTAGAAAACTAAATAAACTAATAAAGCCACACATGTGCAATCATTTGATCTTCAGGAAAGTTGACAATAACAAGCAATAGGGAAAAGACTCCCTGTTCAATAAATGGTGCTGAGATATCTGGCCAGCCGTATGCAGAAGATTGAAACTGGACACCTTCCTTTCACTGTATGCAAAAATCAATTCAAGATGGATTAAAGACTTAAATGTAAAACCTAAGACTGTAAAATCCCTGGCAGAAAACCTAGAAAAAACTATTCTGGACATAGGCCGTGACGAAGATTTCATGATGAAGATGCTGAAAGCAATTGCAACAAAAATAAAAATTGACAAGTGGGATCTAATTAAACTAAACACCTTCTACACATAAAAATAAGTTATCAACAGAGTAAACAGACAACTTAGAGAATAGGAGAAAATGTTTTCAAACTATGCATCTGACAAAGGTTTAATATCCAGAATCTATAAGAAACAACAAATCAACAAGCAAAGAACAAACAACCCCATTAAAAGTGGGCAAAGCACACAAATAGTCCCTTCTCAAAGATGACATACATGAAGCCAATAGCATATGAAAAAATAATGCTCAGCATCACTAATCACTAGAGAAATGCAAATCAAAATCACAGTGATACTATCTCACACCAGTCAAAACAGATATTATTTAAACAGTGGCAAAAAACAATAGATATTGGCAAGATTGCAGAGAAAAGGGAATGCTTATACACTGCTGGTGGGAATGTGAGTTAGTTCAGCCACTGTGGAAAGCACTTTGGATATTACTCAGACCACTTAAAACAGAAGTACCATTCAACTCTGTAATCCATTACTTCATATATACCAAGGGAATATAAATCATTCTACCATAAAGACAATGTAGTATATTCATCACAGCACTTTTTACAATAGCAAAGACATGGAATCAAACTAGATGCCCAACAGTGGTGGATCAGATAAGAAAATATGTTACATATACATCACGGAATACTACGCAACCATAGAAAAGAATGAAATCATGACCTTTGCATGGACATGGACGCACCTGGAGGCCATTATCCTAAGCAAATTAACACAGGAATAGAAAACCAAATACTGCATATCCTCACGTATAAGTGGGTTCTTATCACTAAGTACACAAGGACACAAAGAGGGAAACAATAGACACTGGGATTTGCTTGAAATAGGAGAGTGGGAGGAAGGTGAGGATTGAAAAACTACCTATTGGGTACTATGCTCACTACCTGGGTGATGAAATCATTTATACACCTAATCCTAGCACCTTGCAATTTACCCATGTAACAAACCTGCACATGTGCCTACTGTACCCAAAATAAAAATTGGAAGAAAATGGAGATTTTTAAAACTATAAGATCATAATATGTATAACTATATAAACACATTTTAAGATTGGAATGAATGAATATTTCCTAGGAAAAGAAAATGACCACAACTGGCCACAGAAGAAAAGTAAAAGACCTGAATAGACTAATAATCATAGAAAAATCTGAAGATATATTCTGATAACCTTCTTATCTTAAAAATGTCACCAAACTCTGTTAAAAAATGATTTCACAAGAGATTTCTTTTATAATAAATAATTTCTCTCCCAGTTTTTAAAAACTGTTCTAAAGTTTGGAAAAATATAGAAAACTTTCTAAATCATTTTTGGGAACTAGCGTAGCCATGAGACCAAAATCTATGATAGCACATACACAAAAACACTCTATGACAGTTTAATTTATAAGTATAAATTTAACAAATCTAAATAAGACATAAGAAACTCAAATTGAGAAGATTAAAAGATTAAAGATTGCATTAAAAGAAAAAGATGTATCACCACCATGTAGAGTGCATCCCAAGATGAGCCATTCCAAGTATGGCTCAACATTAAGAAATGTAAATATCCTTTACTTGTTGAACTGTATCTACCAGAAACCAGTAAGTGTAAGTGTCTTATGTAATGGTTTGGTAGTGGAATAATTTCCTTTAAAACAAACATAGAATTCTTATCGTCATTACTATCACTAAATATGGACTAGAGGTAGTAACCAATGTAATATGACATTTATTTGTAAAAGAAGAGATGATCTTGTAATTATTTTCAGAGATTTTTTATCATTTACCTAGAAATAGTAAATTGATATGAATACCCTTTATATTTTAAAAAAATTTCTCCATTTTCTACAACAAAATCTATAAATCCATCTGTATAGGTTCCTATATTTTCTATTATATTTTCTATTTACTCTCCCTTTTGAATAGAAGATATGTCTCTGATCTTATCAAAGATCAGTCTCTCTACTCAAGCCCTGGGGTTTCATCCTTTCTCTTCCCTCAACAACTTTGCTTATGCATGCTTTCTTCTCTTTCCTACATCTTTGATTTCTTCCTTTCTGCTGGGTTATTAACTAGTCTCAGAAGAGATACAAGATCTGATATCTAAAATATTTTGAATAAGAGCAAATCATTCCCTGACCTCGCTTCATTCCCTTTTGTTACTACTCTAGTTCTTTGTTCCCACTACAACAAACCTTCTTTAAGAGGTTAATTGTCTACTCTAGTTGTCTCCATTTCCTCATCTTCCATATTACTCGACCAATTTCAACATGGCTTTCATCCCAATATTTCACTGAAGCTGGTTTTGTGAAGGTCATCAACTACACCTTCTTTTTTCCCAACTTCTCAGCAGCTCTTGATGGGGTTCTTGATGGAGCTCTCTCCTTAAATCTCCATCCTCTCTTGGCTTCTGTGACATCACTCTTTCCTGCTGTTCCTTCTCCATTTTCTCCAGTTCTTTGGCTATCTCCTCCTTCTCTACTGATATCTAAACATCACATTGACATAGAGTTTGGTCATGAGCTCTTTCTTCTTCCTCCTCTTTCTTCTTCTTCCTCTTCTTCTTCTTCTTCTTCTTCTTCTTCTTCTTCTTCTTCTTCTTCTTCTTCTTCTTCTTCTTCTTCTTCTTCTTCTCCTCCTCCTCCTCCTCCTCCTCCTTCTTCTTCTTCCTCTTCCTCTTCTTTGTCTTCTTCCTCTTCCCCTTCTTCCCCATCCCCTTCTCCTTCCTCTTCTTTTTTTTGAGATGGAGTGTTGCTCTCTCACCATGCTGGAGTGCAGTGGCTTGATTCGGTTCACTGCAACTTCCGCCTACTGGGTTCAAGCAATTTTCCTGTCTCAACCTCCTGAATAGCTGGGACTACAGGCACGTGCCATCACGCCCAGCTAATTTTTGTATTTTTAGTAGAAACAGGGTTTCACCATTTTGGCCAGGATGGTCTCGATCTCTTGACCTTGTGATCCACCCGCCTCAGCCTCCCAAAGTGCTGAGATTACAGGCATGAGCCATCGCACCCAGCTGCTCTTTCTTCTTTAACTTTACTATCTTCCTATACTATCTCATAGAGTCCTACAGCTTTAAATTCTAACTACATGCTTATAAATTTCAGGTTTATATCTCTAGGATTGATTGTTCCCCTGAGCAACAAATTTATCTATGCAAGCATGTATTTGACATATTCACGTGGATGTCAACTAGGCATTTCAAAATAAACACTTCCCAAACAGAATCCTTGATCCTCCCTCTCCCTTGAATATCCACAATTCTCCAGTGCTTGTTATCTCAACAAATATTACCACAAACCATCCCAGTTATTCAAGCCAAAAGCCTAATAGTCCTCTCCATTGAATGCATTACTGAGTCTGATTCAGTCTACCTCATAGTTTGACTTGAATACATTCTTGTCTCTCCATCTGTTACTGCCAATCTAGTCAAGCCACCATCACTCAACTCCTGTAATCAACCTCTCCTATTTCTACTCTTGTTTACTTGAAGATATTTCTCCACATAGCCTGAGCAATAGTTTTAAACCATAAATCAGATTGTTTCACTGCTATGCACTTTCAGTAGTTCCCAACTGCACTTGGAATATTTGAGATTCTTGCCCAGGCCTAACCCGACTTCTATTATCATGGGTTTCTATTTATTTCTCTGAACTCTCACCCTTGCACACTTAGATCCAATTTCTGTACCTTGTACTGCCAGATGCTTTCTAGCATCAGGGTCTTTGGGTTAGTTGTCTACTCTTCTAGAAAGTTCTTGAAATGACTGGGTCTGCTTTCTCCTCAGTCTCAAGCGTGTCCTCAAAAAGGCCTTCTTTGGTCATACACCTGTGTATGAGCTCTTCACTCTTTGTTACATCATTCTGTTTTATTTCTTTCATAGCACTAAAATACATATTTGTTTCTTTGTTTATGACCCATTTGCCTACACTGGAATGCAAAGTCTCTGTGGGCACAGACCTGGCAATATCTCCAACATTTGGCACATAATGGGTGCTCAATAATTATTTAATAAAAATCTAGATAGCAACTATTTGATTATTCAAATTAATAAATGGGTTAAAAAAGGTGACTACACTGTAGCAATAGGTAAATTTTAGGAGTATTCCTTTTCATAAGTAATAACAAATTTGAAAATTTAATAGATTTAAAAAATCTTGCTGGGCGCGATGGCTCACGCCTGTAATCCCAGCACTTTGGGAGGCCGAGGCATGTGGATCAAGAGGTCAGGAGTTTAAGACCAGCCTGGCCAAGATGGTAAAACCCCATCTCTACTAAAAATACAAAAATTAGCCAGGCGCGGTGGCAGGCGCCTGTAATCCCAGGTGTTCAGGAGGCTGAGGCAGGAGAATCGCTTGAACTCAGAGGGTAGAGGTTGCAGTGAGCTGAGATTGTGCCACTGCACTCCAGCCGGGGTGACAGAGTGAGACTTCGTCTCAAAAAAACAAAAATATAGATATAGATATAGATATAGATATAGATATAGATATAGATATAGATAGAGGCAATAAAACCTTATGAAATACCTATCAGTAAACCTGACAGGGAATATACTAGAATCTATTTGAAGAAAACTATAAAACCTAATTGAAATATATAAGAGAAAATCTGAGTAAATAGACTAATACATCATATTCCTGGATAGGACTAAATAAAATAATTTCTACAAAATAAATTGACAGAGTCAAGTTAGTCTTAATAAAAATCTTTTTTTTTTTTTTTTTAATAGAAATGAGGTCTCACTATGTTGTCCAGGCTGGTCTTGAATTCCTGGGCTCAAGTGATCCTCCTGCTTCAGCCTCCCAAAGTGCTGGTATTATAGACGTGAGCCAAAATGCCCAAACCTTCAATAGTAATCTTGACATGATTTTAAAAAATGTAATGAGAGTCAATTCTAAAACTTTTCTGAAGAAGAAAATAAGAAAACTTTCTGAAACGTTTTAAGAGGAAGAATAATGGGGGAGGGTAAAGACTTACCTTTCCTGATGTTTTAAAAAATTAAAATAAATTTAAAAATTAAAATGACAAATATTAAAATAGTGTAGAAATGGCATAGGAGTGAACTAGATCAATGTAACAGACTAGAAATCTATGAGGTATGTTAACTGTAATGTTTCAAATTAGGGGTATGGACATAACAGTTAATAAATAGTGTTGAAAAAAGTTGTCAATATTTTAAAATAAAACAAAATCTCTACCAAGCACTGTACACAAATGCAAATTATTTATGGATTCAGGTATTCAACAAAAAATATAGAACTAGAAAATAATAAGATGAAATTTTGCCGATATTCTTACAATGTAAGTATTGGAGATCTAAAACCCCAGAAACTACTAAAGCAGCTGAAAATTTAAATTCTCTTAATAAAAAATAAATCATAAACAAAATTTAAAAAGAAGTAATAAAAACGTTATTTGCAACATACAACCCACAAAAGTCTCAATATCCAGAATATACAAATAACCATAAATCAATATACATATATAAATCAATATAAGACACACGTCATAGCAGAAAAATGAACAGAGATCAGGAACAGATAACTTACAGAAGAAATACAGCTGTCCACTTAAAAACATGAATAAATGTGAGCCTCACAAAAAATTGTGGAAATACAGTTTTTAAAAGAATAATATTGTTTTGACCCATCATTATGCTGGCAAGATATTGAGAAAATGGACATTCTTACAGACTATATGATACACCCTTATTGGAAAGAAACTTGTCAGTAATGTCAAAGTGTTAAATATATCTTCCTTTAAGCCAGTAATTGTTATTCCAGGGGACCTATCCTAAAGAAATACTAGTGTAAGCACATAAAAAATGTATATTCTTTCTATCATTATTAGTAATAGCCAAAAGAAGAAAAAAAAAACACTGAAATATTTATCAGTTGGGAAATGGCTAAAATAACTTATGGTACATCTATACCACAGAATGTATGCAGCATTTAAGAATAATTAAGTAGACCCATAGATAAGATCTAGAAAAATCACCAAGTTAAAAAAAAAAAAAAAGACTAAGCTGCAGGGAACAATACGTACAGTACAATTTAGCACAGGCACAGGCCCTCTTAGAAACTGATGCAGTTTCTGTCCACTGTGGGTAATGTGGCTCAGGTGCAGCTGAAATAACACAAATTACAGCTCTTCTAATTTCCATCTGGGTATGCGGGGCAGCCTCTTGAACCTCTGCTTCTTCATATGTAGTATGAAAAAAGAATCTGCTTCTCACATTTATTATGAGAATTAAATCAAATAAAATAAGTAGAGCTGTAAGCCACTGCCTGGTACATGTTATATCCTCCATAAGGGGACACATTATTTCTGATGGTGACAGTGATTGTGATGATGGTGTTGATAATAACAGTAGCAACAACTCACATTTGTTTGGTCAAGGACTCTACTAAGTCCTTTCTAGGTATCATCTCATTTTATTATTGCAATCACCTGAGGAGGTGAGTAGTATATTATATATAACATTCTGAATTTATAGATGAAGACTCTGCTTTCTAATGAGCTTAAGTATCTACCGGATATCATAACCTAGCAAGTAATAAAGTCTGGGAATGGAACTGAAATTTTACTGACTCCCAGACCCTCTCTAAATCACCATGTTACTTGTTCCTTTGAGCCATGAGCCAGGAAATCTGCATCATCTGGTTACCCAGGTAGGCAGATTACCCAATACATTCTCAACATCATTTCTTGAAGTATGCTTAGTAGACTGCATGCACCAGATTTATTTTCAGAACCAAAACCTGAGGGTGGAGCCCTGAATATTCATTTTATTTATTTATTTTTGTTGTTGTTTGTTCTTTTTAATTTTTTTTTAAAAAACTTGCTACCCAGCTGAACCTAATATACTCTGACTTTGGAGAAATACAAGCTAACCGTTTCAATTATGTGGCAGGAATACAGACAGATAAAATATGCCTTGGCTATATCCTACCCTCACGTGCTTGTTTTTTTCTATCAGAATGACTCACTCTCCATTTCCAGGTTGATTTGTTTTTATCCCTTCCACTGCCAAGCATAAGCTATAACATCATACTATACTTGCCACCTGTAACCGAGGACACATTCCAGTGATGACTTTGGATTACTTTCGTCCCTGACCTTTATATTATGCTGGGAATTTAGGCAAGGCTGAATTTGGATTTTCCTCGGTCTAAGTCATTAAAGAAGTCATAAAGGACTGGGTCCTCTGGATGTTATATAGTCCCCCTAGGCACACAAATTCTGAAGTGTATGTAAGCTGACTCTGGACCAAGAAATTGGGCTACATATTTCTCTCTATCTCTGCTTCTCAGGCTCTCTCTCCCACTCCCTTCTTCCTGCTCGTTCTCTTCTTTTCCTGTCTCTATGTGTTTGTCTCTCTCTGTCTCAAACAAACAACACACACACACGCACATGCTTAGGAAGCAAGAAGGCATCAGGTCCTAGCCGTTCTATGGCACTGAGATCAATCAGGGCAAAAATGAGAGTGCATTTCTTACTTGCTTCCCCGTCTCCAGCCATGTCCTTTCTATCCCTGGTACCTCACTGTCTTTAGGATACTACGCATTGATTCTTAAAACTTTCTCAACTGCCTAGTACAGAAGAAAGCAGAACATTGAAGGACCATCACAGCCTGTACACATGAAGGTCAAATGCTTCCCCTGTGGTTAGCTTGCCATGTATATTCTTTTGCCTGCTTTATTCCAGTTATAGCAATTCAGGATATGTGTGTTTGGAAACTTCACTGAAACAGATCATCTGTAATTCACTACAGCATCCCTCTCCTGTAGCTACACTTGCATGTAAGGTACAGCGGTAGGAGTTTTTGTTTCTGTTTTTGTTTTGGCAGTTACCACACTCCTTGGAGAATTAGAGCAAGCAGAAGAAACTAAATATCTCTTCAACACACCCGGCTCAGATAAAATAGGAAGCAGACAAAAGCCTGCTCAATGCCACTCAGTCTTTGTCACACTCTAGACCTAGCTTACACTTGTACTAAAGGGCTGTGGATTTAACTTACATTCTTCCTTTTCAAACATGCATTAAACAGGATCAGCAGGAAATATGAGTTTTTTCCTCTTTTCCCTCCAAAGTTTCCTGTTGGTGGACTTTCCACAGATGTTTTTGTTTGTAGCAGCAAGGCACAAACAACTTACTGCTTAGAAAAAAAGCAAACAGCTTGGCTAATAGCAATGCAGCTCTGATGAAAACTCTCCGGTGAGTCAAGGAAGGAATGTGGTTATTGCAAACATTTATTCATTAGGTAGTGGGTCTCTTTAATCCCCTACTCTGCCGAACTTCAGTGAACCCCTGAGGCTGGCCCCTGACCAACCTGCCAGGACTTCAAGGGGAGCATGCGTGAGAAGTGTGGGGCTCTGGTCGGGGGTTGGGGGTGCGGCCCCTTTCCTGGAGCTGGAGGGGCTTACACTCATGCTTACAGAGTTTGAAGGGAACCCCATCTCCATGGGGCAGTCTGCTTGGGGGTAGGATTGCCAGATTTGGTAAGTAAAAATACAGAACACCAGTTAAATTTGAATCTCAATTACATATATATATATTTTTTTTTAGTATAAGTATGTTCCATGCCACATTTGAGACATGCTTATACTTGTTTATCAGGAATTCAAGACCAACTGGTTGTCCTGTATTTCATCCAACATATTCTCTTAGGGTTCTCTCTTTGACAAGCCATGGGTTTTTTTCAGGATTATTTCTTTCAGGGATCATTTTTTCTCCTTGCAGCTGGACCTGTTGGGCTTTACATTTGGAAAATCTGAAAGTGAAATATCCCTTCCCTCACTCTTTTCTCCTGAGGGTATCCAGGTGTATACATCCAGTGAAGTCTTTGATTTCACTTTCTGGCAGTGAATTCTTAGCATGAAGCCAGATTCTCCCAGTGGGCAAGTTCTTCTGTGGGAAAGGTTGAGGGAGATCCAAAGTTATGTTAACTCTTTCAAGCCCCGAGGATTCTATTTTGTAGGAGACACTCTCAGGACAGGAATGTTCCAAGAGGCTAATGGCTTCACCCAAATGTCTCATTTGAGCAGTGTCTTCTTAGAATCCCAGCTTAGTTCATCACAGATCAGGTGTGGATGGTACTTTCTTTTTATAGATGAATCAGATCGGTGCTGATGGCCAAACCCATCATTAGTGTTTTCTTAATGCCAGCAACAATACCAGCATGCCTACTTGTGGTGGCCTAACAAGTCAGTCAGGGAACGGAGCTGAAAACACCTTGTTTTCCAAGCTCAGACCTATCACTCGTAGGAGAATTTTAAGTTGTGTTGCATAGAACCCAAGGTGTGGCTGAGCAGCCTGGATCCTGGACCCTTTCAGCTCCATGCCAACCAGAGTGGCTCCATTAATAACTGTTATATACTTAGGGTTTTATCTAATGCTGTTTGAAAGAAGGGCTCTTTGGCTGCAAGCAAGTTTGAAAACAACTGAACTAGGATGAGCTCTAACTTTTCTACTGATAGTGTCCACATTTTGACAATGCTTTCTCAAAACCCTTCACATGGCAGTCATGGCTGTCTACACATTAATACCATGTTCCTGTTTACCATTACCAACCTGTGTGTACTTTGGTTCCATTCACGATGCACTGGGAATGTTTGTTCCCTAAACAGCCCACACTTCTTTACTCTTCTACTTCTTTATTTTTCAAAACTCTTCTTATCTTTCCAAACCTGATTCAAATTGGTCCTCCATGGAGGGGTCCCCAGCTCCCCCTCCTTCTCCGAGAGTTGGAAATAAGCTCTTCTTCCTGCACACTGCCAGACACTTTTGTTCATATCCAGGCTACAAACACACTCCTCATTCATTGTTGATGCAGCTACCTCTCAGACTCGATTTTCAGCTCTTAGAGAGTAAGAAACTGGTCTCTGTGTCTCTCACAAATCCAGCGTGGGACATTGCATGCTACAGTGCTAGACAAAAGTCCATTTCACCTAGCCTGCTACTTTTCTCCATCTCTCCTTGCTGAACTTCCCACCCGCAAGAACTAAATCAAAAGTAGCTTTCTCCAGGATGTCCTCACTGACTCTTCGTTGTCACCAGACACGGCACAGGCATTCTTATTATATTATCATGTTCTATTTATAATTGTTTATTTAGATGCATGTCTCCTTCCCACAAAGTGAGACCCTTGATGGCAGAAACTGTCCTATCATCTTTATGACTAAGCCTAATATCTCATGTGGAATTGGTACTTAAATAATGCTTATTGAATGTATGAGTGAATAAATGAATGAAGATCTGATAGAAAGACCAAATGAACAAAGTTCAATCTATCACTATTTCTTATATATTAACAGTACAGTTCAGAAATCTATTGTGTAGTAGATTAAGAACTTAGGCTCTGGACTCTGCTTGAGTTTGAATTCCAACTTTTCCACTTCCTAGGTGTGTAACTGCAGGCAAGTTAACCATTTGTGCCTCACCTTTATCCCCAATAAAATGGGAATAATTACTCCATTCTCCTTCTAGGATGCTTATGAAGATTGTATTAGATAGTCAAAGTAAAGCACTTCTCATAATAAGTACATACTAAATAAATGTTAACTATTATCATTGTGATTATTATTACTGTAGTTAGTCCAACTAAGTCAAGGAAGGCTACTATCCCTGTTAAAAAGACAATAATTCGTATATCTGTAGCAGCATGAACATGAACTTATTTCCAGCATTTCTACAGTACATGCAATAGGCATATATATATATATGCTCATTATTAAATGTGTTAAGATATGAGTCAAGTCCTATTCTGGAACAAGAAAAAATGCCTTTACACAAAGGGTATAACAACTCCCAAACCATAAGCAAATTGAAAATATATTTTTTCCACTGACTCCATCACATCCTGTCCTAATAGACTTGCACTGACTATCCACAGGTGGACCTTCTCTATGCCCTGAGCAGCACCAGCCATGTGACAGTGACTTCATGTCTGTCCAGAGGGTTCCTTAGAGTCAGCACCTTGAGTCATCCAGGGGTGGAGTTGCAGAGGCTCTATTTCAATAACAAGATGTGGAATCAGTGACCTTCCATGGCAGTTGAATGCTTCTCCCCTCATCTCTTTCCAGTGGGGAAAGAGATTTTATCTTTTTATAGCAGCCCTTTTCTCACAGCTGAAATGCTTTAGTCCTGTTGATTCTTACAATGTCCCAAAGGTTTGCTAGCTTTTGGATCCTTCAGGCACAAAGTTATATTCTTTAAAGGCTTGGTTCCTGGCAAGTGTCTTTCCTAATGAGGCGTGGAAATGGGCCTGTGGAAAGAAACACATAGGCCTTGGCTGCCAACTGTCTCCACTCCAAGGCTTGTGTGTGGGCTTCTGAGGATATGGTATGGGCTAGGGTAGTTAGAGTGGATAGAGGCAAGAGAAGATGGGCGAAGCTACAATCTGACTGGGAAGGCCTTGCAATCCCAGAATATGTATAGATTCTACAAAGACATAGCCATGCTGTGGTCCACAAACCACCCAAAGCCAGCAGCTGCCTATTCTGAAAGCAGGATTGTTCAGAAGCTCTCTTTCCATTTTCCAGTATGAGGGAGGTAGAGATCAGGAACACAGAGTGTTCTCTTGTCTGGAAAGCAAACATGGAATTTAAATTTCGTATGTGTTTCATCAGGGAAAAGATATTTGGCACACACTGGGAAAGTAGGATTAATTTCCAGTAGGATTTGGGGAGAGAGGAAGAAACATGATTGTTTTTACTTTGGCATTTCATGGCCAAATAATGCAGATTTAAGGAAGAGCACTAGGTAGGAATCAGACACTGGTTTCAGTTCGGCCTCTATATCGCCTTGCTGTGTTCTTGGAGCTCACTGTGCTTCAGAGCTCCAGTCCATAAAGTGAAGGTTCTCTAACTTTTCAAGTGCAAAAGAACACCCTGGGAGCATTTTTAAAATGCATATTCCTGGCATGGGATGCCTATACCTGCATCTTTAACAAGCCTCCCAGGTGACTGTGATGAAGGTAATCCTCAGATCATTCTTTGATCTTTCTTACGAACTAAAGTTCCATGACTCAGTGATTGTGCATGTCAGCAGAGTAGTAAAATGCTATTTCAAGCTTTAGGTGCTCATTTGGTCACAATGCCATCAGTGTCCATTAACCCTCATGTTGGTAACCTCCCTTGAGGGTTATGTATTTTTCAAAGCCATCACCCTTCAAATCCTTTTCTAGGTGAGTTTATGGTTGCCAGTAAAAGGTGTGCAGTGATGGGCAGAGAGAGATTTGGATATGAGCAGCCCATTGTGTAAAACATGTAACTTTTCTTTTTTTTTTTTTTTTTATTGTACTTTAAGTTCTAGGGTACATGTGCATAATGTGCAGGTTTGTTACATATGTATACTTGTGCCATGTTGCTGTGCTGCACCCATCATTTCGTCAGCACCCCTCAATTCATCATTTATATCAGGTATAACTCCCAATGCAATCCCTCCTCCCTCCCCCCTCCCCATGATAGCCCCTGTGTGTGACGTTCCCCTTCCCGAGTCCAAGTGATCTCATTGTTCAGTTCCCACCTATGAATGAGAACATGCGGTGTTTGGTTTTCTGTTCTTGTGATAGTTTGCTAAGAATGATGGTTTCCAGCTGCATCCATGTCCCTACAAAGGACGCAAACTCATCCTTTTTTATGGCTGCATAATATTCCATGGTGTATATGTGCCACATTTTCTTAATCCAGTCTGTCACAGATGGACATTTGGGTTGATTCCAAGTCTTTGCTATTGTGAATAGTGCCACAATAAACATACGTGTGCATGTGTCTTTATAGCAGCATGATTTATAATCCTTTGGGTATATACCCAGTAGTGGGATGGCCGGGTCATATGGTACATCTAGTTCTAGATCCTTGAGGAATTGCCATACTGTTTTCCATAATGGTTGAACTAGTTTACAATCCCACCAACAGTGTAAAAGTGTTCCTATTTCTCCACATCCTCTCCAGCACCTGTTGTTGCCTGACTTTTTAATGATTGCCATTCTAACTGGTGTGAGATGGTATCTCACTGTGGTTTTGATTTGCATTTCTCTGATGGTCAGTGATGATGAGCATTTTTTCATGTGTCTGTTGGCTGTATGAATGTCTTCTTTTGAGAAATGTCTGTTCATATACTTTGCCCACTTTTTGATGGGGTTGTTTGTTTTTTTCTTGTAAATTTGTTTGAGTTCTTTGTAGATTCTGGATATTAGCCCTTTGTCAGATGAGTAGATTGCAAAAATTTTCTCCCATTCTGTAGGTTGCCTGTTCACTCTAATGGTAGTTTCTTTTGCTGTGCAGAAGCTCTTTAGTTTAATCATATCCCATTTGTCAATTTTGGCTTTTGCTCCCGTTGCTTTTGGTGTTTTACACATGAAGTCCTTGCCCATGCCTATGTCCTGAATGGTACTACCTAGGTTTTCTTCTAGGGTTTTTATGGTATTAGGTCTAACATTTAAGTCTCTAATCCATCTTGAATTAATTTTCGTATAAGGAGTAAGGAAAGGATCCAGTTTCAGCTTTCTACTTATGGCTAGCCAATTTTCCCAGCACCATTTATTAAATAGGGAATCCTTTCCCCATTTCTTGTTTCTCTCAGGTTTGTCAAAGATCAGATGGCTGTAGATGTGTGGTATTATTTCTGAGGACTCTGTTCTGTTCCATTGGTCTATAACTCTGTTTTGGTACCAGTACCATGCTGTTTTGGTTACTGTGGCCTTGTAGTATAGTTTGAAGTCAGGTAGCGTGATGCCTCCAGCTTTGTTCTTTTGACTTAGAATTGTCTTGGCAATACGGGCTCTTTTTTGGTTCCATATGAACTTTAAAGCCGTTTTTTTCAGTTCTGTGAAGAAACTCATTGGTAGTTTGATGGGGATGGCATTGAATCTATAAATAACCTTGGGCAGTATGGCCATTTTCACGATATTGATTCTTCCTATCCATGAGCATGGTATGTTCTTCCATTTGTTAGTGTCCTCTTTTATTTCACTGAGCAGTGGTTTCTAGTTCTCCTTGAAGAGGTCCTTTACATCCCTTGTAAGTTGGATTCCTAGGTATTTTATTCTCTTTGAAGCAATTGTGAATGGAAGTTCATTCATGATTTGGCTCTCTGTTTGTCTGTTACTGGTATATAAGAATGCTTGTGATTTTTGCACATTGATTTTGTATCCTGAGACTTTGCTGAAGTTGCTTATCAGCTTAAGGAGATTTTGGGCTGAGACAATGGGGTTGTCTAAATATACAATCATGTCATCTGCAAACAGGGACAATTTGACTTCTTCTTTTCCTAACTGGATACCCTTGATTTCTTTCTCTTGCCTGATTGCCCTAGCCAGAACTTCCAAGACTATGTTGAATAGGAGTGATGAGAGAGGGCATCCCTGTCTTGTGCCAGTTTTCAAAGGGAAGTTTTCCAGTTTTTGTCCATTCAGTATGATATTGGCTGTGGGTTTGTCATAAATAGCTCTTATTATTTTGAGGTACATTCCATCAATACCGAATTTATTGAGCGTTTTTAGCATGAAGGGCTGTTGAATTTGGTCAAAAGCCTTTTCTGCATCTATTGAGATAATCATGGGGTTCTTGTCTTTGGTTCTGTTTATATGCTGGATTACGTTTATTGATTTGCAAATGTTGAACCAGCCTTGCATCCCAGGGATGAAGCCCACTTGATCATGGTGGATAAGCTTTTTGATGTGCTGCTGGATTCGGTTTGCCAGTATTTTATTGAGGATTTTTGCATCGATGTTCATCAGGGATATTGGTCTAAAATTCTCTTTTTTTGTTGTGTCTCTGCCAGGCTTTGGTATCAGGATGATGTTGGCCTCATAAAATGAGTTAGGGAGGATTCCCTCTTTTTCTATTGATTGGAATAGTTTCAGAAGGAATGGTACCAGCTCCTCCTTGTACCTCTGGTAGAATTCAGCTGTGAATCCATCTGGTCCTGGACTTTTTTTGGTTGGTAGGCTATTAATTATTGCCTCAATTTCAGAGCCTGCTATTGGTCTATTCAGGGATTCAACTTCTTCCTGGTTTAGTCTTGGAAGAGTGTAAGTGTCCAGGAAATTATCCATTTCTTCTAGATTTTCTAGTTGATTTGCGTAGAGGTTTTTATAGTATTCTCTGATGGTAGTTTGTATTTCTGTGGGGTCCGTGGTGATATCCCCTTTATCATTTTTTATTGCATCTATTTGATTCTTCTCTCTTTTCTTCTTTATTACTCTTGCTAGCAGTCTGTCAATTTTGTTGATCTTTTCAAAAAACCACCTCCTGGATTCATTGATTTTTTGGAGGGTTTTTGTGTCTCTATCTCCTTCAGTTCTGCTCTGATCTTAGTTATTTCTTGCCTTCTGCTAGCTTTTGAATGTGTTTATTCTTGCTTCTCCAGTTCTTTTAATTGTGATGTTAGAGTGTCAATTTTAGATCTTTCCAGCTTTCTCTTGTGGGCATTTAGTGCTATAAATTTCCCTCTACACACTGCTTTAAATGTGTCCCAGAGATTCTGGTATGTTGTATCTTTGTTCTCATTGGTTTCAAAGAACATCTTTATTTCTGCCTTCATTTCATTATGTACCCAGTAGTCATTCAGGAGCAGGTTGTTCAGTTTCCATGTAGTTGAGCGGTTTTGATTGAGTTTCTTAGTCCTGAGTTCTAGTTTGATTGCACTGTGGTCTGAGAGACAGTTTGTTATAATTTCTGTTCTTTTACATTTGCTAAGGAGTGCTTTACTTCCAATCATGTGGTCAATTTTGGAATAAGTGCGATGTGGTGCTGAGAAGAATGTATATTCTGTTGATTTGGGGTGGAGAGTTCTATAGATGTCTATTAGGTCCGCTTGGTGCAGAGCTGAGTTCAATTCCTGGATATCCTTGTTAACTTTCTGTCTCGTTGATCTGTCTAATGTTGACAGTGGAGTGTTGAAGTCTCCCATTATCATTGTATGGGAGTTTAAGTCTCTTTGTAAGTCTCTAAGGACTTGCTTTATGAATTTGGGTGCTCCTGTATTGGGTGCATATATATTTAGGATAGTTAGCTCTTCCTGTTGAATTGATCCCTTTACCATTATGTAATGGCCTTCTTTGTCTCTTTTGATCTTTGATGGTTTAAAGTCTATTTTATCAGAGACTAGGATTGCAACCCCTGCTTTTTTTTGTTCTCCATTTGCTTGGTAGATCTTCCTCCATCCCTTTATTTTGAGCCTATGTATGTCTCTGCATGTGAGATGGGTCTCCTGAATACAGCAGACTGATGGGTCTTGACTCTTTATCCAGTTTGCCAGTCTGTGTCTTTTAATTGGAGCATTTAGTCCATTAACATTTAAGGTTAATATTGTTATGTGTGAACTTGATCCTGCCATTATGATATTAACTGGTTATTTTGCTCGTTAGTTGATGCAGTTTCTTCCTAGCCTCGATGGTCTTTACATTTTGGCATGTTTTTGCAATGGCTGGTACCGGTTGTTCCTTTCCATGTTTAGGGCTTCCTTCAGGGTCTCTTGTAAGGCAGGCCTGGTGGTGACAAAATCTCTAAGCATTTGCTTATCTGTAAAGGATTTTATTTCTCCTTCACTTATGAAACTTAGTTTGGCTGGATATGAAATTCTGGGTTTAAAATTCTTTTCTTTAAGAATGTTGAATATTGGCCCCACTCTCTTCTGGCTTGTAGAGTTTCTGCCGAGAGATCTGCTCTTAGTCTGATGGGCTTCCCTTTGTGGGTAACCTGACCTTTCTCTCTGGCTGCCCTTAAGATTTTTTCCTTCATTTCAACTTTGGTGAATCTGGCAATTACGTGTCTTGGAGTTGCTCTTCTCGAGGAGTATCTTTGTGGTTTCTCTGTATTTCCTGAATTTGAATGTTGACCTGCCCTACTAGGTTGGGGAAGTTCTCCTGGATGATATCCTGAAGAGTGTTTTCCAACTTGGTTCCATTTTCCCCCTCACTTTCAGGCACCCCAATCAGACGTAGATTTGGTCTTTTTACATAATCCCATACTTCTTGCAGGCTTTGTTCATTTCTTTTTCTTCCTTTTTCTTTTGGTTTCTCTTCTCACTTCATTTCATTCATTTGATCCTCAATCGCTGATACTCTTTCTTCCAGTTGATCAAGTCGGTTACTGAAGCTTGTGGATTTGTCACGTATTTCTCGTATATCTCAGGAAAGGCCTTCATGGTTTTCATCTCTGTCATTTAATTTATGACCTTCTCTGCATTAATTATTCTAGCTTCAATTCTTCCACTCTTTTTTCAAGATTTTTAGTTTCTTTGCGCTGGGTACGTAATTCCTCCTTTAGCTCTGAGAAGTTTGATGGACTGAAGCCTTCTTCTCTCATCTCGTCAAAGTCATTCTCTGACCAGCTTTGATCCGTTGCTGGCAATGAGCTGCGCTCCTTTGCAGGGGGAGATGCGCTCTTATTTTTTGAATTTCCAGCTTTTCTACCCTGCTTCTTCCCCATCTTTGTGGTTTTATCTGCCTCTGGTCTTTGATGATGGTGATGTACTGATGGGGTTTTGGTATAGGTGTTCTTCCTGTTTGATAGTTTTCCTTCTAATAGTCAGGACCCTCAGCTGTAGGTCTGTTGGAGATTGCTTGAGGTCCACTCCAGACCCTGTTTGCCTGGGTATCAGCAGCAGAGGTTGCAGAAGATAGAATATTGCTGAACATCAAGTGTACCTGTCTGATTCTTACTTTGGGAGCTTCCTCTCAGGGGTGTATTCCACCCTGTGAGGTGTGGGGTGTCAGACTGCCCCTAGTGGGGGATGTCTCCCAGTTAGGCTACTCAGGGGTCAGGGACCCACTTGAGCAGGCAGTCTGTCTGTTCTCAGATCTCAACCTCCATGTTGGGAGATCCAGTGCTCTCTTCAAAGCTGTCAGACAGAGTCATTTGGGTCTGCACAGGCCTCTGCTGCTTTCCCTGTTGTATTTTTTAGCTGTGCCCTGTCCCCAGAGGTGGAGTCTACAGAGACAGGCAGGTTTCCTTGAGCTGCTGTGAGCTCCACCCAGTTTGAGCTTCTCAGCGGCTTTGTTTACCTACTTAAGCCTCAGCAATGGCGGGTGCCCCTCCCCCAATCTCGCTGCTGCCTTGCGGTTAGATTGCAGACTGCTGTGCTAGCAATGAGGGAGGCTCCGTGGCCGTGGGACCCTCCCGGCCAGGTGTGGGTATAATCTCCTGGTGTGCCCGTTTGCTTAAAGCACAGTATTGAGGTGGGAATTACCCAATTTTCCAGGTGTTGTGTGTCTCAGGTCGCCTGGCTAGGAAAAGGGATTCCCTTCCCCCTTGCGCTTCCCAGGTGAGGCGATGCCTCGCCCTGCTTCAGCTCTCGCTGGTCGGGCTGCAGCAGCTAACCAGCACCGATTGTCCGGCACTCCCCAGTGAGATGACCCCAGTACCTCAGTTGAAAATGCAGAAATCACTGGTCTTCTGTGTAGCTCGCGCCGGGAGTTGGAGACCGGAGCTGTTCCTATTCGGCCATCTTGCTCCGCCCAACATGTAACTTTTCAAGTCAGCAAGTGTAAAAACTAAAGTGGGGGTGAGTACCTGTGGGAGACCTGAACCTGGGGATGAGACAGATTAAAAGCCACACTCAGGAAATAGTTGTAGACCTACTTCCTCCAAGTTCTTAAAGAAGGTTATCTCAAAAGACTCAGCATGTAGATCAATAACATAGGTGTAAGTCTACTTGGTTATCCATTTCCTGAATTGTTATTTTAAAGGAAATATAAGGATAGTTTATTAAATCCTACAACAAATATTCACTAGACTATAGGTTCCATGAGAAGAACAAGAGCTACATCTTTTTCATCTCATATTCTCAAGGCCTAGTACAGTACATTTGCCTAATAGATGCTCATGAAAAAAATATGGAATGTAAGAATGATATTATTCTTTAATCTAATGACTGTAAAGGAATAAAAAAATGTAAATTTCTGTTTTCAGTTGTCTCTTAGGTGGCAATCTCAGAAAGTATCTTTTGTTTTTAAATTGCCAAATATAATGTCTTTGCAATACCTGAAAGTAAATGTGTTCATTCCTTTATATATTCAGCAGATTATATCCAGCTAGAAAGGGGGCTATGAAGATGAAATGGACACTGCGCTCAGGGAACTGATGATGTGAGATAGAGTTGCAATGTGTATAAGATTTGAGAGATTTCAGGAAACATTTGGTAAAGGTAACATTTTTTAAAATTACATATATGTAATAGAACTTCTCAGGATAGGCCTTCATTCTGTCCGAAGGAAGAAAATGCAAAATTTCTTCCCAGTACTTACAATCTAAGAGCAAAAGCTTGGATCTCAAAAACACGCACAAAGGTCGCATAAATAGATGCAAAGGTTGCTAAAAAATAGTCAATAAAAATAGCTCGATTTGCCTTCCCATCTCTATCCCTCATATCCCCTGACTCCTGCACCAAATACAAAAACCTCACAGGACCTACTCTCCCTCAAATCAAGCATGTTTCTAACTACTGTTTATCATAATCTGAGGGAAAATTCCAACTCAAAATGTCTGAGAAATAAATAACACAATTTCCAGGTAATTCAACACTGATAAGTACTGGTAACATTTCTCATGATCAAGGTGAAAAGTAGACTTGGAGGCTGCTGGCCAGACCAAAAGCAACTGCTTCACCCATCTCCTCCCATTATAAACCTTCAGGAGTCCTGTGGAGGTGGGACCTTCTGTACACTAGCAGTTGGATGCTGGTTGATCCAAAAAAGTGCTGCTTCCAGAAAAATGTAGGGACTTGGACAAGAATGTAAAACTAGGCATTTGCTGTGGGTGGGCTGTGTCATTTCTTTGAATGACTGATATAGTTTAGATATCTGTTCCTTCCAGTTATCTTGTTGAAATGTGAACCCCAGTGTTGGAGGCGAGGCCTGGAGGGAGGTGTTTGGGTCTTGGGGGTGGATCCCTCATGAATAGATTGGTGTCATTCTTGTGGGATTAAGTTCTCACTCTTAGTTTTCACAAGAACTGCTCATTGAAAAGAGCCTGGCATCTCCTCCTCTGTATCTTCCCTCTTCTATGGTCATGTGATCTACATATGTGAGCACCACTTTGCTTTCTGCCATGAGTGAAAACTTTCTGAGGCCTTCATCAGAAGGAAATGTGGGCACTACACTCCTTGTACAGCCTGCAGAACTGAGAGCCAAATAAATCTATTTTCTTTATAATTATCCAGCCTTAGGTATTGCTTTATAGCAACACAAATGGACTAAGACAGTGCCTAAACAAACAGCTTTGTCTTTGCCTACCATTCAGCATTATTCACACCTCCCATTCACCTGTCTTTATTACATCAAAAAGATTGAAATGTATAATAAGAATTGTTTGAGTTTTCTAAGTTAATTCTAAGGCCACCAGATAAAGCTTCAGGTGGTCACTTCCTTCATAGCACATCTGAGTGTATTTTGCTTTTGTCTAATGAAATTTTTAAGAAATGAAATTAATCAAAGCCATATAGAGAAACTTAGAAATCCAATTCTATAGCAACTCCAATTCCTCTGACACTATCATAACATCGAAGGTTAGGGCTAGTAATTCTGAAGAGACAATGAAACTTTTTAAGGAGTATTTAGAAAATTTGGAGAGGAGTTGTTTTGGTTACACAGTGATTGAGGGCACTGCTTGCCTTTAAGGAGACTGGGAATGCCAGATCTTGACAATTTTAACAGTTCAGCTTGAGGAAAAAATGTCTCAAGATTTGCATGAGTTTCTATTGTCCCAAAAGACAGTCCTGTAGCTAAGAAACCTATTTATAATGATCTTTGCATAAAATCTTTGGTTTCACATAAATTTAAAGATTATTTTGACAGTTTTGATTTAGGGCAACTTTCTGGCAATGCAACTACTATGCAGATTGATGGAAAGTTTTTTTTGTTTGTTTTTGTTGTTTGTTTTTGCTTTCTCAATTTCACTGGAACATTACCAAGAACTGTTCACCATTTTAGAAAAATCAATCTTCAGCAATTGCTCATGGCATTCAAGTCACAAATACAACTTCCTGTCATCTTCATGGTGATACGGTATACAGGGATGAGCATCTGACTATTCCCTTATGTCTTCAAGTGAAAATAGGACTGAGGATTTTACATATTAAAATATGTGTTTCATAATAAATTAAATGTGTTTCTTTTTCACCTTGTAGTTAAGGCATTTTAATTTTTTACTGTTTAATATTATGCAGATAAATAAGTTATCTATGAATTTTATTTCAAGAGAAAAAAGCAACAGAATTATAAAATATTTGTTATAAAAAAAAGTAGTTGGGGAGAATATTACATTCTTATTCCTTTTCTTAAACTTGCCTAAGGTGAAATATTATACACAAAGCAAACACCTGTGTAACCACACCACCATCCAGATCAAGAAATAAAATATTGCTAATACCACAGAAACTCCTTTCTTTTTTTGTAACTGAAAGATGAACTAAATACATCTTCTCCAGCAGTGTATGAGAGTTTTTTGGTCATATATTACATTTCCACATATGAGTGGGTTTCTTTCTGCAATCTATGCTATCCTATTGGACAATTAGTCTATGCTGGTGCCAATACCACACTGTAACTATTATATAACTATCATAAGCCTTGGTTTCTGGTAAAGCAAGTTCTCCTATCTATCTTTTTAAAAGGTATCTATCTGGCTCAAGCCTGTAATCCCAGCACTTTGGGAGGCCGAGACGGGCGGATCACGAGGTCAGGAGATCGAGACCATCCTGGCTAACACGGTGAAACCCTGTCTCTACTAAAAAATACAAAAAAATTAGCCAGGCGAGGTGGCGGGCGCCTGTAGTCCCAGCTACTCGGGAGGCTGAGGCAGGAGAATGGTGTAAACCCAGGAGGCGGAGCTTGCAGTGAGCTGAGATCCGGCCACTGCACTCCAGCCTGGGCGACAGAGCGAGACTCCATCTCAAAAAAAAAAAAAAAAAAAAAAAGGTATCTATCTTTCCTGACCTTGTTTCCTTGAATGAGAAATAAACAAACAACCCCATTAAAAAGATGGCAAAGGACATGAACAGACACTTTTCAGAATAAAATATACATGCAGCCAATGCGCATATGCGTGTGTGTGTGTGTGTGTGTGTGTGTGTATATATATATATATATATATATATATATATATATATAGCTCAACATCACTGATTATTGGAGAAATGCAAATCAAAACCACAATGAGATACCATATCATAGCAGTCAGAATGGCTATTATTAAAAAGTCAAAAAATAAAAGAGGCTGGTGAGATTGTAGAAAAACAAGAATGCTTATGCACTGTTGGTGGGAGTGTCAATTAGTTCAACCATTGTGGAAGACAATGTGGCAATTCCTCAAATACCTAAAGACAGAACTATCATTTGACACAGCAATTCCATTACTGGGTATATACCCAAAGGAATGTAAATAATTCTGTTATAAAGACATAGGCATGCATATGTTCACTGAAGTACTATTCATAATAGTAAAGACATGGAATCAACCTAAATGCCCATCAGCGATAGACTGGATAATGAAAATGTGGTACATAGACACCATGGAATACTGTGTAGCCATAAAAAAAGAATGAGATCATGAGATCATGTGTTTTGCAGGAACGTGGATGAACCTGGAGGCCATTATCCTTAGCAAACTAACGCAGGAAGAGAAAACCAAATACTGCATGTTCTCACCTATAAGTGGGAGCTAAATGATGAGAACTCATGGATACATAGAGGGGAACAACACACACTGGAGCCTATTGGAGGGTGGAGGGTGGGAAGAGGGAGAGGATCAGGAAAAATAACTAAATGGGTACTAGGTTTAGTACCCGAGTGACAAAATAATCTGTACAGCAAACCCCCATGACATAAGTTTACCTATGTAACAAATCTGCACATGTACCCCTGAACTTAAAAGTTTAAAAAAAAAAAACAAAGAAGATGTACCTTTTCCTTGAGGCATTTTAATTTCACCTGCGGAAAATTATTGTAATTAACACACATATTCAGTGTCCTCTTCATGAATGGTGCCCCTTATAGTTGTGCAGTATGTTGTATATGGTGACCTGGCCTTCCCTTACCCATCCCCAGCATAGGTCAGGTTTCCCAGATCTGCACTCACACAGGACCCTATACTACTTCTCTGTAATACTTATTACAGTGCAATTGCTCAGTTACAATTCCACACGACACTCTAAGCCCCAAGTGGGAAGCGGACAGTATCTTTGTTTTTCACTGTGTACACATAGTAGGTGGGCAATTTTTTTTTTTTTTTTTTTTTTTTTTCTGAGGAGTGTCACCCTGTCACCCAGACTGGAGTGCAGTGGCGCAATCTCGGCTCACTGCAAGCTCTGCCTCCTGGGTTCACCCCATTCTCCTGCCTCAGCCTCCCCAGTAGCTGGGACTACAGGCGCCCGCCACCACACCCGGCTAATTTTTTGTATTTTTTAGTAGAGACAGGGTTTCACTGTATTAGCCAGGATGTTCTCGATCTTCTGACCTTGTGATCTGCCCACCTCGGCCTCCCAGAGTGCTGGGATTACAGGCGCGAGCCACTGCCTCTGGCCAGTAAGTAATTTTGAGTAAATGAGCGCATAAATGAATTTTAACTATCTATGTATTTATTTGTATTTGTATTAAGGCATACAAGTACAGTTTGTTACATGGATATATTGCACAGTGTTAAAGTCTGGTATTAGTAGAATCATCACTTGAATAATGGACATTGTAGCCATTAAACAATTTCTGATCTCTCTTCCCACTCCCACTCTCCTACCCTCTCGATGTCTATTATTCCACACTCTATATCTATAGGTAAACATTATTTAGCTTCCACTTATAAGTGAAAACATGTGATATTTTACTTTCTGAAATTCTTGTAGGTAAAACCAAGTTGGGGTCGGAAGGACTTTTCCTAGTATCAAAGGGCAATTACTCTATCCAGGAGGTCCAAGAGGTAATTGCCTTTCTCTAAGCATTTCTTCCACGTTTCTCTGCTTCTTAAGAGTAGAACAGAATGGAGAAGATGATTCAGGGCATGGCTTGTTCTTTTGCAAAGATTCATATCTGCAGCCGAGATTGCCATTGACCTTCCAGGTACTGAACAAATTTCGGTAGCAAACTTCTAGAATCACAAGAAATGATTTCTTTAGATGAGTTAGCTGGCCCAGAAAAATTAACGTGTGATTCTAATTTCTGAATGAGTCAAAGTAAATAATCATAGAGCCACAGTTGATGGAATGCATTCTGCTTGTGCTAAAATAGGAAGCAGATGTTTTACTTTCTAGATGAATTATGAGTGTTATTAATCAGTCCATCCCACCCTTCTGGTATGTAAGGCCAACACGAAGTCCAGCTGACACTAAATCAACTAGGAAATTAAAAAAAAAAAAAAACTCATAAATTTTGATTAGCTGGTATTTAAAAGTAAAACCATCATTACTATGATTTTCAATGATCAACAATAATAACAGCTCTACTGCATTGAGTCCTTACTCTGTTCCATTAGCTCATTTTCTGTCACAATAACCTTATGAGATGAATAAAATTATCTTTGTTTTGAATATAGAGAAAACAAAGCAAGGAAATGTTAGGATTAAATTTCCTCAGGTGGCCCAGTTGCAAATGGGGGCACTGAGATTTGAATCTGAAGTCACAGACCTGCCTTTTCACAAAGGCAGAGGTACCAATTCAACCAAAGTTTCCCGAATGCCTTACGATCATTCAACAGGTGTAGGCAAGAGCTGCATTTGTCACAACGACCGAGTCTCTTGTTATTTGATCAATTTAGTGACTTTAGTAAAATAGCAATTGACTGGTTCTGGTGACTCCCACCTGTAATACACCCAGCTCTCTGGGAGGCCGAGACAGGAGGATCGCTTGAGCTCAGTAGTTTGAGCTCAGCTTGGGCAACATGGTGAAACCTCATCTCTACAAAAAAGACAAAAATTAGCCTGGTGTGGTGGCGTGTGCCTATAGTCCCAGCTACTCAGGAGGCTGAGGTGGGAGGATGGGTCTGGGAGGCAGAGGTTGAAGTGAGCTGAGATCGCACCACTGCAACTCTAGCCTGGGCAACAGAGCCAGACTCTATCTCAAAACAAAAACAAAAACAAAAACAAAACCTAGCAGTTGCTGTCTGTATCTTTCCTGTGGCTGCAAACAAATTTGAAAGGTAGCACAAAGGATTGTATCAAGCAAGAATTTTCCAATAGTAGTGTTTGTTGCTCAGAGAAAGAGACAGAGAAAGAGAGAAATGAAATGGAAGCATCTGTTTCTGCAGGTGGATAACCTGCTAGGTTCCTGGAAGCTCCCACTTTTTTCCCAGGTAAGGAGTCATGAGCCAATCACCTGCCACCTCTATTAGTAAACACCTGTAAACTAGCCTTCCTCATTTTCGTAAATGGAGCATCAGCTGACTACCACTCATAAAGGCTTTACCATAGGCCATAGACCAGCCACTCTGCCAAGCACTTCACAGACACTAACTGGATGAATCCTCTGGAAACCCTATGACATTAAGTATATCCTGTGTCAGAGATGCTCTGGGTCACCCAACCACCTTCTTCTCCTGGACACCTCCTGGGCATCTCCTTTTCCTTCGAGATCACCAGCCTGTTTTGAAGTTAGATCAGGCCGTATAACTGACCTCTGCTCTATAGGATATAGGCAGAAGTGATATACACTGCTGTGGGGATAATTTTTCCTACACCAGGCAGCATCCTTGAATTTGGGAGTTATGGTTTTCCTGACTGACACTATAGATATGTCATTTTACAGATGAAAATGAATGTATGATCTGCCTACTTGCACACGTTTAGGGAGTTGTAGACCTTGGACTCAAACCCATGCCAGTTTGACTCAAAGTCTTACTCTCCCACTGTGTTAAACACCATAGTTTGCTGCCTTGGAAAGTGGAATTACCACGATCACCAATCCAGTACCCCTACAAACGCTATAGCCCTCCTACTGATCCCAAAGAACATGCAACAGAAAACATTGCCTTCTGTTGCATACACACACAGAGGACAGAATTCTTTCTTTATCTAAAAGAGCACATCAATCTGCTCCAACATTTGCTTTGAATTAAGCTGTAAGGCTCTGTTATACTGCATCTTTGGTTAATTCGAATTATTGTAAAAGAAAGATTTTTTCCATATAAAAACAGATTTTAAATTTTTAATAAAAATTGTATATGCTGTCATAAAATGCAGATGGAGTATATTTGCCTAATATCAAGTTTCTCAAAGTTTAGTGCAATAATTAGATACTGCTACCACGATGAGAGTTTGGAGCTCTGCTGGGCAAGTTGCTGTAATGCTGCTGCCATCTCAAACTTCCTCTCTTTTGGAAGTTCCACATACTTTACGTTGGTGCCACTGTCAAAATCCTATGGAAAAATATAATCATTGTACAGATTCAGAGAAGAGATCTGCATTGAGGTATGTTGAAACAGGGAGAGCTGAGAAGATGTTTTGACTGGTGAGAGGGATGGTTGATGCCTTCTTTGTCTTCTTCTTCAGTCTTAGGATGTTATACTGTAGTTGCTTGAGACCCATTTCCCCTCCCCTGTCACTACCAATTTATTTAGTGAAGCTGATAAAATTCCTCCCTTTTCTGAGTTATAAATTAATGCCTTTCAGAGATGATCTAATAGATCAGGGGTCAGCAAACCTTTTCTGTAAGGGGCCAAGTGGTAAGTATTTCCAGCTTTGCAGGCCGTGGGCTTCTGTTGCACTTATTCAACTCTGTTGTTTTACTATAAAAACTACCCTAGCAATTCATAAATGAATAAGCATAGCTGTGTTCCTATAAAATTTTATTTTCAAAAGTAGGTGTTGAGCTAGATTTGGACCATGGCCATAGTTTCTGACTCCTGCTGTAGAGAGTCACCTAATAAATGAAAATATCCTTTATTTGAGTATTTGTTTATTCATTTACTCATATGAGAAATATTTGTGGAGGGGTAACTTGAGTGTTAGGAACTGTTCAGGTCACTGGAGATAAAGCAGCAAACCAGACAGGTAAGACCTGCCTGGTCTCTGAAACTTGCTTTCTTGGCAAAAAGACAATGAATAGCTAAAAAATAATTTTGGATAATAATAGGTGCTTTGAATATATGAAAGCTGAATGTGTGATAAGAAATGTCTGGGCCCTGAAGGAAAATGTTTATAGTACTTCAGATGTGAGTCCAAGAAGGTGACTTAGCACAGAGGCTATGTGTCTGTGGCCTGTGCCTTATAAAACAGTGTCTTTAACTGCCATTATAACACCACCAATTGTATCATTATGCCTTTTAATACAAAGCTGAGAGAGTCAGAGAGGGAAGATAACTTGCCTACAGTTCATAGCTACTAATTGCAGAGCTGTAATCCAGGTATCAGTTGGGATTCAAATCCATTTGTCTCTAAGGGTCAAAGACTTTCACTTTCTCCTAGGAGCTATTGTCTTTGCTCAGAGAGTCCCATGTAGTGTCCCTTCTAGCTACTAATTAATTCTAGGAAGTCGACTGGAAAACTGAGAGACACCTTCATTCATTCACCCAGTGACGAAAGCATCATTAATTCCCCAAACAAATATTTACTGAGCATCTGCTATGTACCAGGACAACTGAGGATATAATGAGCCAGACAAGTAAGGTCCCTGACGATATGCTGGTAAATGTTGAAAACTGGCTCTGCAGGAGTGAAAGCAGGCCTGATTCATACAATTTGTTTATTTCTGTAGTGTAAATACTTCCACTATGGCTGATTTCATGCTGCCAACTTGTCATGAACCAGGTTGCAAAATTTCCGAAAACCTAACAGTTGGTTATTCTGAACAGCTGCAACCTAGCTCCAGCCACTGCTACAATTGCAGTGCTTGCAATTTGGTGGGTGTATGAAAATAAACAGAACATTTTAATATGGGGCACGAAGCGCTATTATAAGAGGCCTTGGTAGGATGGTTTTGGTGCTGGGTTAATGCAAAGAAAGGATACTTAACCCAGACATGAAAACAGAAAGAAAGAAACCAATCACTGTCATACATACTTGACATCAAAGACGTACATATTTGGAAACATTTGTATTTTGATAGATAAAAATCTTTACTTTTAATAGAAATATTGTCATCTTGTTGACACACTCAAAATGGTCTTTTGCCCAAATTATTTAGATTATTGTTTGAATTTTTACTTTTCAAAAGGGAGCCAAATTTAATGAGAGGTTTGAGGTTCCCATTTAGAATTATTGTTTGAATTCTTTACTTTGCAAAAGGGAGCCCTATTTAATGAGAGATTTAAGGGTCTAGAGTCCCATTCCTGCTGTTAATTGTTGTGACCAGGGGCAAGTGACTTGATTCTCAGTGTACTGGTGTCTAGATAACTTAAGACATGTCAAGTGTCCACACTCTGCTAATCAGACTCTTCAGATATTAGAGTTTTATTGATATAAAGCCTCTGTCTTCTGTCCCTTTCAGTAATGACTCTCAGACAACATGCACAGAAGATGAGCTGGAATTCTGCCTGGCTTATCGCAGGGCACTGTCATTTTTCACACTCTAGAACCATTTAGAGAAGGCCCATTTAGAATTTAAAATGTAGCTGGGTCCAAATAAGTATAAAACATGTATAAAATCCACACTATTTTAAAACCAAGATGGGACAGGAAAATCGATGCCATGTGGACGGCCTTTTGAAAATGTCACCAGCTCTGAAATATCTACCAAATTAAGGCAAATTCTGGGACTCCTGGGACTTGAGCACTTTTCCAGTCATATCCATAGGCATCTGCTCAATTCTTAACATCCATCCTCTTTGTAAATGGGACAGCTGGCTGGGTTCTGTTCACACATCAGCTAGAAACATTGTTTGGGAAACAATTGTTGCCAGAACCAGCACACATGTGCTGTCATGCTTGCATCCCCCAGAGTTATCATTGCCTCTGGTATTGCCAAAAACCAGGGCCCCCGTGCAGTTTCTGGTTGTGTCTCTGGATTCTCTGATTCTGAAGGCAAAGGTCTGCAGCTGTTTCCAAGCCTTTCTTTCTGCAGTCATCCCAATTCAATTTGCCACCTCTGAAGGGATCTGTGTGGGTAGGCAGCTCTTGGCTGTTCCAGCACAAAGCTCAGCAATTCCAAGTCTTGCCTCACTTCATTTGTAAGTGAGGGTTGCATCCCAGAGACTGGAGATGTGATTAATAAAACAACTACAGCTGCAACCTGAGAGCGGACATATTAACTCTTTTCTTATGGTTGTTCCAGCATATGTGTTGGGTTCATTTGTAATTCATTCCTCTGACTTTAACTCAAAAGTAGCACCTAGAAGTCTTCAGATGGTGCATTGTGATGACAGCCTTGTCTGTGTCTACAAAGTGCAAATTTGACAGCTCTCGAGACTCAAAATTCTCCATTGATGCTGTGTAACTTGATGCAGTTAACTAATGACCAAATCGATACTTCACTGGGTTCTTTGTAAGCCAAAACCTCATTGCATGTCTACAAAGTTAGTATCCAGGTCAATGTGACCTACTGTAATTTTCTGTCTGTCAGAATATCAGTAATTACACATTCAACCAGATTTACTGATAGGAAATAGAGGTCAAAATTTTGTCAGAGAGACAACAGAGAATACTGGAGATTGAGGCAAAGTGGAAAACTCATGCCTTGTGCAAAGAAGGCAGCCTTTACTTTGTTCCACGAGATTGTTGTCATGTGGCAATGTAAGTCCAGTGATAGAAGATAATACCAAATTTTCAAAAGAAGCATGCAATCTGTATTATAATATAAATTCCCCCAATTTAGAGGTTCACAACTAATTTAGAGGTTCACAACTAATTTAATTTTTGTTTAAACTTGTCATCTAAACACATCCGTGGGTTTAAACCTGGTTCACACAGACAACGATTTTGTAATCTCTGGTACTAACAACCTCTAACAAACTGCAATTTTGAAGATTTTGCAGTACCTAAAAATTTTCCCCACCACTGCCATGCACCCTTCTTTTTTTAACATGTATTTTATTTTATTGCAATATAAATTAAGGAAAATATATATATGTCATAAGTGCACTGTTTCACAAACAGAACATATATGTGTAACTAGCACTCAGCTGTGGAAATAAGCCATTATTCCAAAAGCCTGCCCTGGCCCCCTCCAGTCATTACTCAACCCCACAAGAGTAGCTGCTGTTGCATGCACTTTTCTATTACTTTTTTCCTGTAAGTACAGTCAAATTAATGAGTCAAACAAATGCTATCTATGCATGAATTCATTACAATAATACAAACTGTGGTTTGCTAAAAAGAAACCAACAATGTATTCATATAGAATTGTCATGCTGAAAACCTTGGGCTGATATTTCAAACCATTTATCAGCAGACTTTGACATAACATCTTTATGTCATAACATCTTTGGCCATATTTTCCATTCACTTCATCCATACAAACAAAGCAAAACAAAGGCTTTGCATTCACAGCCTTTGTGTTACCTAATCCAAGCCATTGGAGCCAAATGCTTCCCTAACTACATGTGTAGATAAAATTCAGTTTCCTGGTCTGAGTGTCAAGATACTATTGCAAATTTCTTCATGAAATGAACCATATGTATAAAATATGGGACTTTGCTTCGATGCATGTATTTATTTTACGAAGTTTATGACAGTCCATCAACAAGCCCTGCTGTGTTTTGGCTTCTCAATATGTTTCTCTTTTCTCCCTTCAGCAGTCATCCTGCAGTTTAAATTTTTTGGTTCTCACATCCTTTGTTTTGAAAGGAACCTGAATCTGGCATCATTTTTTTAAAGTGGGAGATCATCTGTGAAGTACATTATGGCATATTTGGTACAGGATGCAAAAAAAAAAAAAAAAAAAAAAAAAGACGGGGTTTTTGGGGTTTGTGTCAAAACAAATGCCAGCATATTGGTGAAAATAGTTGCCCTACTTCTTACTGTCAATTGTGATCACTTCCTGATTGATTCAGCTGCTGGACATCTGCTCTGGCTACTCTAGTTCAGAGCTGCTCCTGCTCCATGCCATGCTGGGCAGCAGAGAAACAAGCACATTGGACTCCTGTCACATGGCCTACTGTCTATGGATGTCTGCACGACTATGCGTTCATTGGCCATTTTATAAAATGTTGTTTAAAATGCATCTTCATTGGATTTTAAATCCAAATGGATTAAAAAGCCACCAAGTATCCTGGATAAAAAGTCACCCAGTATCCAGGTCAATGTGACCCTTTGTAATTTTCTGTCAGAGTATCAATTAATTGTACATTCAACCAGATTGACCAATAGGCAATAGATTCACACGTTTTATCAGAGACAACAGGGAATGCTGGAGACTGTGACAAAGTAGAAAACTTATGCCTTGTATACACAAGGCAGCCTTTAATCTGTTCCATAACATTGTCGCCATGTGGCAATGTAAACCTAGTGCTACAAGGTATTCTAATTTTTCCAGAGAAGCATGCAACCTAGGGAACAAACTCAAGCAACATTGAAATGCCTTTTTACCTATCAAATGTGAAGTTTGTTATTGTAATTTTTTCATTGCTTAAATAATAAGGCCTGCACTTGAGGAGAATGTGAGAAAATGGAAATTTTCATACAATGCTGGAGGCAGTATACACTGATACAGGACATTCTGAAAGGCAGTATCTATTGTATGTGGTAGGTGGGATTTTGGCCACCATGGCTTTTGATCCTTACCAAGACAAAAGGGACTTTGCAGATGCGATTAAAGCTGTTAATCAGCTGGCCTTACAATAGGGACATTATCCTGTGCTATCAGATGAGACCAATGTAATCACTTGAACCCTTAAGAGCAGAAGAGGGAGGCAGAGACATGTGTCTGCTTCGGAATGATTCAACCCTGTTTCTAGTCCTGGGCTATGGTGGGCTCCCTGCAAGTGCAGAAAGTGGGCTCTAGCAGTTAAGGGAGGCCCCAGCTGATAGTCAGCAGGGAAACAGGGACCTTGTCCTACAGGTGCAGGGAACTAAATTTTGTTGACAACATGAAGGAAACAGGTTCTCCTCTAGAGTCCCCAGAAGGGGATCCAGCCCTGCTGACACCTTAATTTTGGTCTTGTGAGGCTTCAGGCAGAGAAACCAGCCAAACCTACTAGATGCCTAACCTACAGAACTGCTAAATAAAAAAAGAGTGTGGTTTTGAGTCACTAAATCATTCATAATTTGTTATGGCAGCCATAGAAAACTAGCACAAATTCCCTCAACAAATGTCCACATCCTTTGATCCAATAATTCCTGTTCTGGGACTTTAGAAATCCATCAAAGATTGAATATAAAATGTTTACCCCAGTAACTATTGAAAATAATCTAATTGTCCAATGTTAGAGACTTAGTTGAATAAATTATGGTAAAGTCATATGATAAAATACTACGCAGTTACAAAGATTCATTTTTATGTGAACATGCAGTAATATGAAAATGCATACAGTGTAATATTAAGTGAAATAGAAAGAACACAACGTGATATATAAAACTTGGCCCTGTCACATTTGTGTGCTTTCTTCTCTATGTGTGTGTACATATGTAAGTATATGTTAACAGGATGCTGATCTTGGTTCTGGCCAAGGCCTCAAAAGCCAAGAATAAAATTAGATGCAGGTGCCCCACATTCCAAGGCCAGGTGCTAGACAGGATTGGCAAAGGGGGTCACTGAAATTAGCCCATCACCCTCTCCAGGGTATAAAAGAAGGATTCAAGGAGTGGAGATGCTCTCAGCCTCTTTTCTTGACTGTTTATGGAAGGAGAGAGAGGTGCTTGACTTTCATCTTACAACAAATGAAAGAGGGCTTGAGCCCAGGATGGAGCTGTAACTGAAGCCAGCCCTATTCTGGTATTAACGCACGTCTATGAGTCCTCTTTCCTTAAGTCAATCTTCAAATTGTGGGGTATCACTTGCAACAGAAAATGCTCTCTTACTGACAACATCCTTTACTACTTCATGTTTTCAACTCTAAAATGTTTTTAAAAGCTTGAATATAAGTTCTCAAAATAGAATTTGAAACTCAAAAGGAAAAGTAATATGACAATCTTATAAATTTAAAACTATTCATACATAATATGATAAAAGTGATTTTATATCTTAAAATATGCCTAAACTAAATTTTAAATCAAAACACCCTTAGGGCAGGGAAAGTATGATAAGCCAATTAAGAATGAGAGAATGTTTCCATTCTCTTTTAAGATTCTTTGATTAACTCTCTTGATGCTTCAGATTATGGGCCAATCGGAGAATAGGGATATGGAGAAGAAATGCTTGAAGGGTAACAGAAGAAAAAAAAAGTCAGCAATTATTCTGACATCTAAACTTCTGTCAGATGCCTCTGATCCTGTGAAGGAACTTTGATGTTAGTTGCCAATTTCCTTTTTAAAAATTTTCTATACACTCTATGCTCTCAAAAACACACTAGAACATATCCTGTCATATACTTAACATCTGGAAGGAGGGGAAATTTCTCAAAGGAATCTTGGCTGTCTCGTGCCCCCCTGAAGGAATTTCCCCCAGAGTTAGGATGACAGTGTGTTAAATAGCCATCATTCATTTGTGTGACAGTTCAGCATCTAACCACATCTGAGAATAAAAGAATGACGGTCTCTGATTTTTGCAGGCTAACGTTGGGGTACATTATTTGATGCCAAAACATCCAGATTAACATTACAAATATTCAGCCATTCATCCACGTTTTCCAAAGTATCCAGATATTTGACATCTTGTAAGCATAGCATGTGATGGCACTAATTGGATACTATAAGAATTTTCATACTCCTTGGTCATTAAGCATTTATTGTAATCTGCTTATGTGTCAGTCATATAGGTTGGATTGATTCATAAGTCATTGTTCCTGCTCATTATGGAATTCACTAGCAATTGGCATACAAGTCACACAGAACTACAAGAAAATGTGACGAGTGCTGTACCAAATTAGGATGGTTTCATCACAAAAAAGAGAATATTCAACTAAAAGCCCAGTTTCCACTAGCCAGTTTTGTGCTTTTATGCAAAATTTTAAAAATATGCCTCGTTCTCTAAGCAAACACAGTTCTACATCATAATAGATATGGTGGTGGGCAGCAGTACACCCTTGCACACATGTACATGAACTTTTGTGATATAAATACTTAACATTTTCTAGAATGAGAAGTGTAGAGGTAGGCAATTCCAGGGTTGATCAGTTCTGTGATGGGAGACCTGTATTGAGAACTAGGTGTATTCCATATTTCTACTCTGGCATTATTAGCATATTGGCTTTTATCTTCAGGCTCATCCCCTCATGGTTGCAAAAGAGTTGCTACAGTAGGCCGGGCGCGGTGGCTCAAGCCTGTAATCCCAGCACTTTGGGAGGCCGAGACGGGCGGATCACGAGATCAGGAGATCGAGACCATCCTGGCTAACACGGTGAAACCCTGTCTCTACTAAAAAATACAAAAAACTAGCCGGGCGAGGTGGCGGGCGCTTGTAGTCCCAGCTACTCGGGAGGCTGAGGCAGGAGAATGGCCTAAACCCGGGAGGCGGAGCTTGCAGTGAGCTGAGATCCGGCCACTGCACTCCAGCCTGGGCGACAGAGCAAGACTCCGTCTCAAAAAAAAAAAAAAAAAAAAAAAAAAAAAAAAAAAAAAAAAAGAGTTGTTACAGTAAACAATACTTCTTCGTAGAACCCAAAGACAAGAGGGCATCTGTTTTGATCAAGATGGAAAATTATTTTCCAAAGAGCTTCCAGAAAATTCCCCCTTACTTCTCATTGGCCATAACCGGACCACTTACTTATTTCTAAGTTGATCTTTAGAATTACCAGGTTTGGTTGTAACCTGTCAAAATTTCCTACTTGGGTATAGTGAGGGTATCAGACTCCCCTTAACTTATAGAGACACCTGAAACTAACAAAGGTGGGATTTGGTTAAGAGAGAGAAGGATAAAGTCCCTTGTGGGTTATATTAACCAGTACCTAACATATAATCAATGAGTGTAGTCAAAGTGTACAAGAGCAGAAAAACAAACAAAAAGGCCATTGATTTGACCTCATGGTAACCCTGATTTTGGAATTGGTACTTGATACATGAGAAATATTTCTCAAGTGAATAAATGATGGAAACGTATTTCAAAACAAAAATATTACGTAAAATTATTAATTTGAAGGTTATGTTAATTTTTTCTTATAATGAGATAAATGTTCTATACACTTACAAAGTTATCCAAGAAAGACATTGTAGGAAAAAAGTAAAAGATAATTTTCTTCCCATTAAAAAAATGCATTCTTTTATTGAAACACATACACATATATAAGCATTATTTTTTAAATACAAAACACAATTAATCCAGACAAGGACACAGTAAAAAAAGAAAATCACAAGCCAATATCCCTGACAAATATAGATGCAAGAATCTTCAACAAAATACCACAAATTGAATTCAAATGCACACCAAAAAGATTATGCCCTCAAGTGGGCTTTATCGTAGGGATGCAAAGATGGTTCAACATATGCAAATGAATAAATGTGACACAACATATCAACAGAAAGAAGAACAAAAGTCATACAATCATCTTAATAAATTCAGGAAAAAAAGCATTTGATAAAATTCAACATCTCTTCATGATAAAATCTCTCAGGTTATTAGGTATAGAAGGAATTTACTTAAACACAATAAAGGGCATATATGGCAAACTTGCAGCCAACATCATACTAAATGGGGAAAGTTAAAAGCTTTCTCTCAAAAAACTGTAATAAGACAAGGATGCTCACTTTCACCACTCTTATTCAACATATAACTAGAAGTTATAGAAAGAGCAATTAGAAAAAAAAAAGAAAAGGCACCCAAGTTGAAAAGAATGTCAAATTGTACCTACTTACAAACAACATAATCTTATATATAGTAAAACCTAAAGACTCCAGGAAAAAAAACTCTTAGAACAGATAGAATAATTCAGTAAAGTTTCAGGACACAAATCCAACATGCAAAAATCCATAGTGTTTCTATATACCAATAACAAACTACTTGAAAACAAATAAAAAATTAATCTCATTTATAATAGCTACAGAAAGATAAAATACCTAGGAGTGAATTTAACCAAAGAGGTGAAAGATCTCTATGATAAAACCTGTAAAACATGGATGAAAGAAATGGAAGAGAATACACGCAAAATGGAAACTCATACCATTTTCATTGATTGGGGCAAAATAATATTGTTAAAATGTCCATACTCCCCAAATGATCTACAGATTCCATGCAATTCCTATCAAAATGACAATGATATTTTTCACAGAAATAAAGAAAACAATCCTAAAATTTGTATGGAACCACAGAGACCCCAAATAACCAAAGTACTCTTGAGCAAAAAGAACAAAGTTGGAGGCATTACACTACCTGACTTCAAAATACATTACAAAGCTATAATAACCAAACAGCATGGTACTGGCATAAGTACAGATACATGGAACAGTGGAACAGAACAGAAAACCCAGATATAAATTCACATATTTACAGCCAAATAATTTTCAGCAAAGACACCCAGATTATACATTAGGGGAAAAAAATATCTTCAGTAAATGTTGCTGGGAAAACCAGATATCCATATACAGAATAATGAAACTAGACCCCCATCCCTCACCACATACAAAAATCAACTCCAAATGGATTAAAGATTTCAACATATGGCTAAAAGCTACAAAACTACTAGAAAAAAAAATACAGGGAAACACTTCAGAACGTTGATCTGAGAAAAGATTTTATGGTTACGATCTCAAAAGCATAGGCGACAAAAGCAAAAATAGACAAACAGAAACCTTATCCAACTAAAAAGTCTCTGTACAGCAAAAGATGTAATCAATAGAGTGAAGAGACAATTTGAAAAATGTGAGAAAATATTCAGGAACCATTCATCTGATAAAATATTGACACCCAGAATAAACAAGGAACTCAAACAATTTAAGGGCAAAAGGGCAAATAATCCAATTAAAAAATGGGCAAAGGAGCTGAATAGACATTTCTTAAAAGAAGACAAATGGCCAAGAAGTATGTGAAAAATGCTCAACAACACTAGTCATCAGACTAATACATATTAAAACCACGATTAGATAACATCTTGTCCCAGTTAGAATACTTGTTACCAGAAAGACACAAAATAAAAAACGCTAGAGAAGATGTGAAGAAAAGGGGACTCTTTCTTATACACTGTTGATAGGACTGTAAATTAGTACAACCATTATGTAAAACAGTATCAAGTTTCCTCAAAAAGCTAATCATACAACTACCATATGATCCTGCAATCCAACTACCAGGTATTTATCTAAAGGAAAGAAAATCACGGCCGGGCGCGGTGGCTCAAGCCTGTAATCCCAGCACTTTGGGAGGCCGACAGGGGCGGATCACGAGATCAGGAGATCGAGACCATCCTGGCTAACCCCGTGAAACCCCGTCTCTACTAAAAACAATACAAAAAAACTAGCCGGGCAAGGTGGTGGGCGCCTGTAGTCCCAGCTACTCGGGAGGCTGAGGCAGGAGAATGGCGTAAACCTGGGAGGCGGAGCTTGCAGTGAGCCAAGATCCGGTCACTGCACTCCAGCCTGGGCGACAGAGCGAGACTCCATCTCAAAAAAAAAAAAAAAAAGAAAATCACTATGTCAAAGAGATATCTGCACTTCCATGTTTACTGCAGCACTACTCACAATAGCCAAGATATGAAATTAACCTACATGTCTATCAACAGATGAATGGGATATATACACAATGGAATATTATTAAGACATAAAAAAGAATGAAATCCTGTCATTTGTGACAACGTGGATAATCCTGGGGGACATCATGTTACATGAAATAAGCCAGGCACAGAAAGAGAAATAACACATGTTCTCATTCACATATGGGAGCTCAAAAAGTTGATCTTATAAAAGTGGAGAGTAGAATAGTGGTTACTAGAGGCTAGGAAGAATAGGAGAAAGGGTGGATAGGGAGAGGTTAACATACAAAATTATAGCAAGCTAGGAGAAATAAGTTCTAGCCTTAGGTAGCTCTATGGGTAAACAACAATTCATTGTATTGTTTTCAAATAGCTAGAAGATAATATTTTGAATGTTACCAACACAAAGACAAAATACAGTTGTGAGGTAATAAATATGCTAATTACCCTGATTTGATCATTACACAGTATGCATGTATCAAAGTAGTATACATGTATCAAAGTATCACACTGCATTCCATAAATATGTACAATTATTAGGTGTCAACTAAAAATATATAGTGAACAATTTTTAAAAACTTAGAACTAGCCTAAGTAAAAAGAGGACTTACTGGTTATTCTACTCAGAAGTTCAGATTTAGATGCTGAAACTATTTTGTTCCCCTCAGCGATGACTGTGTTCTTCCCTATGCTGACAAGATTCCTCTAATAGCAGGGACAATTGGCTTTCAACAACTCCAAATCCCGAACTTGCAGATTTAACAACCTCAGAGAAAAGTGAATATTTCTCTTCCTTTGTGTGCATATCAATACTAGAGAAGGACACTGACTGGTCATGCTGGGTCAGTTGTTCACCTCTCAACCAACCACACTTGCCAGGAGGGTGGTAATGCTCATCTGGCCTTTTGTTCTTTTTTGTGGCTATCATGGTGGGTAACACCTTTGTCCATGATAGTAATTGTTACAGAAAATTGAAAAATAAAGAAAGAAAAAAGAATAAAACTACATTTAATGACACTGTGAAAAAATAATCGCTGTGTTCTTCCTGCAATATTAGAGTTATGTGTCCTTTTCCAATATTATTTAAAATATATTATAATTAACATTATAAAATTGTAATCCTATATATAGTATAAATACAGTTTTGCATTATGTTTTTAAATATTATATTGTTATAAAATTATTTTAAAAACTAAATAATTATTCAATATTACAGAATTCCTTTTTATTTTAGAAAAAAACAGAACACATAATAATTAGTTAAAACTGTCACTCAACCAATTAGGAATAGAAGGGAATTTCCTCAGGCTAATAAGGCTTCTACAAAAAACTCACAGCTAGCCTCATATTTAATTGCAAAGAGATTGAATTTTTCCCTTCTAAGATTGAAAACAAGACAAATATATCTGCTATCATCACTTTATATGCAGCATTATAGCAGAGATTTTGGCCAGGACAATCAGGCAAATAAAAGACTAAAAGACATTTAAATTGGAAAGGAAGAAGTAAAACTACCTGTATTTGCAGACAATATGATCTTGTATATTGAAAATTCTAAGTAATCCACTAAAAACGATTAAAACTAATAAATAAATTCAGCAATGTGGCAGGATATAAGATCGATATACAAAACTCAATTGTATTTCTATACACTAGCAATGAACAATCCTAAAGTCAAATTCAGAAACAATCCTGCTTATAATGGCACTAAAGGAATAAAATATCCCGGAATGAATTTAACAAAAGAAGTGCAAGACTTGAACACTCACGAACTATAAAACATTGAAATAAATTTTAAAAGATCTAAATAAATTAAAAGATATAACATATTCCACATCCATAAATTAAGATAACAATTGTTAAGATGGGAATAATTCCTAAACTGATCGAGAGTCAGTATAATCCCTTTCAAAATCCCAACTTTTTTTTTAGATGTTGACAACTGGGGTCTAACATTTATATGAAAATGCAGGGGGGCCAGAAGAGTCTAACTAATCTTGAAAAAGAAGAACAAATACTGGAGGACTCATGCGTCTTAATTACAAAACATTCTACAAAGCTACAGTAATCAAGACCATGGTACTGGCATAAGGATAAATATGTACACAGATGGACCATAATCCCAAATCTGATGTAAACCCTCACATTTATGGTCATTTGACTTTTTATAAGGTTGACAGACAATTTAATGGGGAAAAATAGTCTTTTTAACACATAAAGTTAGGATAACTGATATCTATATGCAAACAAAACAAAGAGAGAAAAGAATTTTGATGATTATCTCATACCATATACAAAAATTAACTCAAAATAAAGATATAGCTAAATATAGGAGCTAAAACTATAAAGATCTCATAATAAAATATAGGACCAAATTTTTGTGACTGAATTAGGCATCAGTTTTTCTGATACGACACTAAAAGTATAAATGGCAAAAGAAAAAACATAAACAAATTGGACTTCAATGAAATTAAAAATTTTGTGTCTCAAAGGCCAACATCAAAAAACTGAAAAGGCACCCTACAAGAATGTAGAAAATATTTTCAAATTGTATCTGACAAGGGAGTTGTATCCAGATCACATAAAGAAGTCTTACAGTGCAGCACTAAAACACAAATAACCCAATTAAAATGGGTAAAGGACTTGAATTGACATTTTTCATAAGATAATAAATAAATAATGGTCAAATATCATAAAAAATATGCTAAATATAATTAGCCATTAGAAAATTGCTAATCAAAACCATAAGGGGATAAGACTTTTCACCTGCTAAGATGGTTAAAATTAAAAAGACAGGTAATAGCAAGTCTTGAAGAGGATGTAGGTAAATTGGAACACGTATATTAATGGTGGGAATGTAAATGGTGAAGCCACTGTGGGAAACATTCTAGCAGTTCCTCAAAATGCTAAATACAGTATACACCCAAGATTAATGAAAATGTATGTCTGTACAAAAACTTGTAAATGAACATTCATAGCAACATTATTCATAATAGCCAAAAAGTGGAAACAACCTAAATGTCCATCAACAGATGCATGGAAAAACAAAACGCATTATATTCATAACAATGGAATATTATTTGGCAATAAAAAGAAACGAAGTACTAATACATGTTACAACATGATGCACCTTGAAAACATGCTCAGAAGAAGCCAAACACAAAACACCACGTTACATAATTTCATTTATGGGAAGTGTTCATAAGAGGTAAATTCACAGAGACAAAAAGAAAAGAAAATAACAGGTAAATTGACAGAGACAAAAAGAAAATTTTCTTTTTTTCTGACTCCCAGGGCCTAGGCTGCATGTGGGGAGTCAGAAAAGAAGAATAACCATGAATGAGTATTTGGTTTCAGTTGGAAGTGATAAAAGTTTCCGCAATTAGACTCTGGTGATGGTTTTACAACTGTGTGAATATACTAAAATTCATTGAAATCAACACTTTAAATAGTTAAATTTTATGGTATGTGAATTAGAACTTAACAAAACTTTAAAAAATTAGATTAGCTCTGTGTGTGTGTGTGACTACTACCACCACCTAGAGATAATCATGTTAATATTTTTGTGCATCATAATACAGACTTTTCTGTAAGTATGCATACAAAACATGCATTCTAATGTTAATATATCACATATACGTGCATATTTATAAGTGTACGTATATACATGTTAACATATATACGCACGTACGTGTATATATATACACATGTATGTATATCTGTATATGTATTTGCTCATGTATGTATATATGTATTTATGTATGCACATGTGTTTATGTATTATATATACACACATATTTATATATACACATTATATGCATTTGTGTATACATATGTACGTATACATAATGTATACGTGTATATACATGCACACACACATAATTGATTTAACCATTCTTCCCTTAAAGGAGAGACCTTTTCAAAGTGTGCTCACTCAGTTTCTGTTTGATTTTTTATTTGTGAGTTAAAATGAAAGTCTGACTCGTGTTGAAGATTTCATAAAACTTACTAGAGAAAAAAAGAGAAAAACACAAGCATTAATATATTTATTTTTAAAACTACTGCTGTCATAACAATTTTATGTTGCCTTGTAAGTGGTACTCTTTTTTCATCAATGTTATATTTAGAACATTAGTAACCATAACAACAAGATGTAATTCATCATATAGAAACTCAACCTGAAGAGCATTGTCTAGTAGGAATTTTTAGATTATGTTTAAACATAAAGATGAAAGACGGTTCTATATATTATTAGGTTTAGTCTCCTGCATCTAGGATTGGTTGCCCTAAAACTTCCAAATAGGCTATAAACTGATTTTTAAAAGGAATATAAAAATCAAGACTTGTGGAATCAAAATCCTACTATCTCATTTCAAAATTTGGTTCAGGATTCTAAAACCAAGGCGTAGGTATTCTCTGTGGAATAAACCCTAAATAATTCTCCCATTTACTTTTTCCTGGGTATGCAAAAACACAAACATAAACAAAAACCTGACCCTAACAGCCTTTCTTAACTCCAGCTTTTATCAAACATGGCTGAGCTCCAAAAACATACTAGCAATGTGCCTTTTTAGCCACAAAAGGGAAACTTTTCTTCTACCATATTTGCTTCACTGTCTTTCATTAACATCAATAATGTTTTAATCTTTTGGCTCATCCATGTCTTCAGGACTCTACTAAAACCCAGTGCCCTATTTATAGAGAAAATGTACATAATTTTATTCAATTTTATTCACACAATTTTATTCAAATTTCAGGGGTTTCATGGGTCCCCCAAAGCTCATCTATATCCCTCTAAGGTTAAAATTCTTGGATTACATTCTAACGGATTCTATCTTTCCATTTCATTCATTTTCATTTACTCATTCATTTGTTCAGACAAACATTTACCAAAGCTCATGACATGGCATGCAGTCTCCTAAGTACTTATAGTCACATGAACTTCTGCATCACTCAGGAGACTTTGTGAGGACTAGCAGGCTCTGAAAGGCTGAGTATTGCTCTCTGTGCTCTGACACAATGCATTTCTACTTGTTCTACAGAAAAGTGATTCCTTTGTTTGATGCGCCTGGCTATTATGGTTTCCTTCTAGACGTATAGTCCTATGTAGCTCTGTGAAGCCTTTTTCCTAGCAACACAGGATTTTGTAGAAAAGACAGCATTCCAGGTCAGAAGGTTTGAATTCAGTCCCAGCATTACCATATCCTATTCCCATAGACCTGGACAAGTCATCTAACTTCTTACCTCCTTAATTTCTTCCTCTGGAAAATGGAGCTAATAGTAATGACTACCCTGCATTACCTCTGTCTGAGAGTATGAGTTTAAAAACCAACAAAATAACAAAATGGATGTTGAAGCATTTTGCAAACCATAAAACAAATAACCATTAGTATACTATTGTCATTATGCCATTGTTATTATTACTGAGAATCAGACCAAAAGATCACTTTTGGCTCTATAGGGTAACAGAAAGGTATGAGAAACCACTTCAGTTTTCTCCTCCAGTTTAAATTCAACTAAAGGTTGTTGGAAGAAAGCAAGTAGCATAGTTTCAAAACTGTGAGACCTCTCACGAGGCAATTCCCAGCCTCTTATTTGCAGCTATAGTGCACCAAATTATAATGAATTACGTGCACACACATTCACTTTACATAAACCTAGGTGACTTCTAAGCATTTTCAGGAATGAAAATACATTTTAACTGCTTGTCCTGGGCATATCTTGAAAAGGCCTTTGCAAATGGTATTAGGAATTATTTTGGTGGGAAGTAATAGAAACCAGCTCTACTTGCCTAAACTTTCATATGAGGCATTTATCTTCAAGATAAGCAGGACCTTATGGATCTCATGAGCTGGGCTGAGTTGCCTGGTCATCAGGAAAGGCTGACGAAAGGGCAGTCAGAACCCTCAGAACTCCTCCTCCACCCCTGCTTCTCTGTGTGGTATGCTCACATTGTTCCTGAGTCTTTCTCATTATATCAGCTTCCTCTTCCCCTGAACACAGCAGGCAAAATATAATTGTATGTGACTGTACCCAACTTGACATGTTTGTGCCCAGTGCTCCAGATAAATGGAATCTAGCTCTTTGTCCCAATTCTGCGCCCCCAGAGATGGGACTTAGATTGGCCTGAGTTGTATCAAGGGCCTGTTGAGATTTAAGAGGACCCAATAACACCCAAACATCCTCTTTCCAACCCAGATTTTAAAGCACCTGAGAAAAGAATAGAGAGATGGAAAAGTAACCTATCAACTGTATTACAAATAAAGGTAGTTTAAATGTGCTGAAACAGTGGGATTCCAATTGGGGGCAGGAGCCTTTATCCAACGGCAGGAAACTGACACAGCAAATGCTCCCTGGAAGCAGAGAGCACCCAGGAGACGCAAGGGGGATGGGCTGAACCAAGCAAGCCCAGCTAATCGTCTGGAACTCATCAATCAGATGACTTGCTCCTCCTCTGTGGCAGGAAGGAGTGAAGGAGGCTGGTGGTATTGTAGAGGCAGGGCTCTCTCTGCCTGGATGAGTTTCAGGCCTGAGAGGAAGTGTCATCCCCTCATACAGGGTATACTCCTCATCTACTCAACTGTGTGTGTGGGCATGGGATAGAGTCATGGGGACAGTCATGGTTCCTTTGGACAGCAGAACAATTAAGGGGATAATTGTGAACTGAGTGTATACTTCAAAAGGTGTGCACTACAGTTATTTCTCCTTTTAGATAAATAGAGAATCCCTAGAGGTTATGATTGGGCCTTGAGTTCAATGCTGTCAGAAACATGGCAGGAGAGAAGTTGAGACCATTGTACTACTCTTCAAATAAGGGGACTCTTCATTCAATCTCTGCTTTTATTGTGGAAGGAGAGGTTTCCTGTCCCCTTCACTCTCTCTGGCCTTTCCACTTTTCAGCCTTACAGGAAGGAGTTCTTGTTTTGTTTTGATCTAGCCTAGCATGTGCTAAAGTTAAGCAATTTGGTGCAGTCAGCATTAGGGTTTGGATGGGGTATTTATATTTGGAGTTTTCTCATTATGAACAACTGCAAGGCACAGCTGATTTTAAGGAGGCTTCTGTTCTACTAGGACACATAGCAGAAACATGATTGCTGACATTACCTAAGCTTTATGACTTGCAGCTTTACCTCCCTCCAGGAGAGAATGATTTTACTATCTAGAATTCAAGTTAGCTTTGTCAAAGATCAGATAGTTGTAGGTTTATAGCCTTATTTCCAAGTTCTGTATTCTGTTTCATTGGTCTGTGTGTCTGTTTGTGTACCAGTACCATGCTGTTTTGGTTATTATAGCCTTGTAGCATAGTTTGAAATCAGGTAGTGTGATGCCTCCAGCTTTGCTCTTTTGCTTAGGATTATCTTGGCTATTTGGGCTTTTTTTTTTTTTTTTTTTGGTTTCATATAAATTTTAAAGTAGTTTTTTCTAGTTCTGTGAAGAATCTCAGTGGTAGTTTAACAGGAATAGCATTGAATATTTAAATTGCTTTGCACGGTATGGCCATTTTAATGATATTGATTCTTCCTATCCATGAGCATGAATTTCTTTTTCTATTTGTTTGTGTCATCTCTGATTTCTTTGAGCAGTGTTTTATAGTTATCAGTGCAGAGATCTTTCACCTCCCTAGTTAATTGTATTCCTAGGTACTTTATTCTTTTTGTGGCAATTGTGAATGGGATTGTGTTCCTGATTTGACTCTTGGCTTGATTGTTGTTGTATAGGAATGCTAATGATTTTCATACTTGAATTTTGGATCCTGAGACTTCACTGAAGTCATCAGATTAAGGAGCTTTTAGACCAATACTATGAGGTTTTCTACATATAGAACCATGTCATTTGCAAATAGGGATAGTTTGACTTCCTCTCTGCCTATTTAGATGCTGTTGTTTTTCTCTCTTGCCTGATTCCTCTGGCCAGAAGTTCCAATACTACGTTGAAGAGGAGTGGTGAGAGAAGCATCCTTGCCTTGTGTTAGTTTTCAAGGAGAATGCTTCCAGCTTTTCTCAATTCAGTATGATGTTGGCTGTGGGTTTGTCATAGATGGCTCTTCATATTTTGCGGTCAGTTCCTTCAATACCTAGTTATTGAGGGTTTTTAACATGAAGGCATGTTGAATTTTATCAAAAACCTTTTCTGCATCTACTGAGATAATCATGTGGTTTTTGTCCTTAGCTCTGCTTATGTGATGAATCACATTTATTGATTTGCATATGCTGAACCAACCTTACATCCTTTGGGTAAAGCCTACTTGATCATGGTGAATAAGCTTTTTGATGTGCTGTTGGATTCAGTTTGCAAGTATTTTGTTGAGAATTTTTGCATTGATGTTCCTCAAGGATATTGGCCTGAAGTTTACTTTTTCTGTAGTGTTTCTGCCAGATTTTGGTTATGATGCCGGCCTCATAGAATGAGCTGGGAAGGAGTCCCATCTCTTCAATATTTTTCAAATAGTTTCAGCAGGAATGGTACCAGCTCTTCTTTGTGCATCGGGTAGAATTTAGGTGTGAATTGGTCTGGTGCTGGGCCTTTGTTTGTTGGTAGGCTATTTATTGCTCATTCAATTTGGGAACTTGTTTTTGGTCTTTTCAGGGATTCAATTTCTTCCTGGTTCAGTCTAGGGGGGATGTATGTGATGAGGAATTTATCCATTTTTTTCTGGATTTTCTAGTTTGTGTGTATTGAGGCTATGGATCTGATGGTTATTTGTATTTCTGTGGGGTCGGTGGTAATATCTGCTTTGTAATTTCTAATTGATTTCATTTGGATCGTCTCTCTTTTCTTCATTATTTTAGCTATCACAGAGGTCTATCTATTTTATTAATTTTTTCAAAAAACCAAGTCCTGGATTCGTTGATCTAGTTATGCTTTTATTATCCTAAAGGATTTTACCTGGTTTTGTAACAAATTGAGCATTATTGTCTCAGCATTACTTACTTTCTTTGCTATTCCTTATCGAATCCCAATTTTTCATATCATCTTTGGAACTAGCTTTGATAGCCATCTGCTTCTCTCATGAATACATAAAATCAAAACCTAACAAGTGCTCACTGTTTGCATTAAAATCATGTTTTAATGGGTGGATAATAATGACTCAGTTTCCTGCTGGGCTCTAATTTCTCACTCTTGGCTTCATTTTCAAATACTTTGCTAGCTTTTTCATAAGGCAGATTCTGGGGTCCCTCCCCAGAAATTCTGATTCAGTGAGCTCTTGGAGAATAAGTATCTTTGAATGTTCTTCATGTGATTCTAACGCATTACTAAGTTTGACTCACTGCCTTGATTAATATCAATAATCATATTAATACTAACAAATATTAAATTTATTATCTTAGATAAAATTAATAATAGCAACTATTGATCATTTCCCTATTACCAGCCCCTGTGCTATTGCTTTATATACATTGTGCCTTTTATTCTTATCTAATCTCTACCCAACCCTAGACAAAAAGAGGCGGCTTGGAAAGCTCCATCCATTTTTTAAGGGTACCAGGCAAAATAGAATACAAAAAGAGTGCTTTAAACAGCAAAAATAAGAATAGCAGACATTAATCCAGCTGTTTCTTTTTGCCAAGTTCACTGCTAAGGAATTTACACTTGGGTACTCCTCCCTTTGCCCCAGACTGAACTTCAATTATTTTTGCATGATTACGTTTATTCATTAAATCATCCTAATAGCATTTGTCAGCCTTCTACCATTTTCCAGCTACTGTCCCAAGGATACCAGGCAACACAGCACCTTATCTTTAAGAAGCTTATCAGCTTACAAGGCCAGGGAATCACTTTTTATAAAAAAAAAAAATCAGGCCCTGGTCAATTTGTGTACTTTTTTACCTGTATTCTAACACTTGCTCAGGATTATGATTTCCCAAACTTATGGCCTAGGATAAGAATCATTGCAGAGAGATCTTTCCAGGCCTGACTACCCCACTGTTGCAGAACTTTCTCCTTAGTTCAGCTAAACCCGGGCTCTTGTCACACAACCAGGAAAGATTAGGCTCATGGACACATAGAAGGGTGAGAAAAATGGGATTTAGTGGGTGAAAAGGAAAAAGGAAAAATAACTCTCAGCAAAATGAGAGAGGGTCCTGCTAGCAGGTTTCCCACCTCACAGATTGAATCCCAGGTCACCACACAGGGACAGGAGAGGCCAGGCTCCTCCCCGATGCAAACAGCGTGCACCTACAGAGGCTCTACCCCCTCCTTCCAGTGTACAGGTGGTGATTATTCAGAAAGAATCAGCTGGGAAATGGCGGGCTTCATCTGGGACCACCATCCAGTTTTTCAGCCTTCAGGCTATTTTAGGCTTGAAAGTGGGGTTTCGCTGGGGGACCCTTGGCTGCCTTCTGTCTCTATCACTAGATCTTTTGTGCCCTTTGTTAAAAGGGAATTATTTTAGGCGCTACCTATCTCCACAAACTCTCAAGCAGAGTTTGGCAGGTATTGAAAAGGTTCAGACTAATCTTTTGGTTGGCCAAGAAATAGTTACACAGTACAGAGCCTGTGGATTCCAAGGATTCATGGATAGAATCTGAAGATCTTTGAACTGGGTAAGAAAAATTATATTTTTATTTTCATTAACCTTTAACTGAAATGAATCATGCCTTCAATTATGCATGTAGGTAATAAAACAATATTAACCAAATTCATGACTATGTTATCAATACAAATCACAAATATTGTTATATCATGTTATTTATTATAGTTATCTCTAAAAATCGTATTTATCACCACTTTGATATCATGATGTTTACTTGACTTGCCTCTAGATCTTGTTATTTAATGCATAAGTAAAGAAGCATATATATTATTATGTCACAAATGTTTTTTAAAAAATATTTTGAGGCTGGGTGTGGTGGCTTATGCCTGTAATCCCAGGATTTTGGGAGATTGAGGCGGGCAGATCACTTGAGGCCAAAAGTTAGAGACTAGCCTGGCCAACACAGTGAAACTCCATCTCTACTGAGAAAACAAAAAACCAAGAATTAGTTGGGAATGGTGGTCTGTGTCTGTAATCAAAGCTATTCGGGAGGCTGAGGCATGGGAATAGCTTGAGCCCAGGAGGCAGAGGCTGCAGTGAGCCAAGATCGTGCTACTATACTCCAGCCTAGCTGACTGAGTGAGACTCTGTTTCAAAAAAAAAAAAAAAATTTTTTTTTTGATAACTCTATCTTCATACAACTGGCTTCCTTTGGAATTCTGTATATTTATAGGCATTTTAAAACATTCTAAGAAGGGAATAGATAGGCTCCACCACACACACACATTAAGAATCCCTCATATCACTTTGTTAATGCTCATCCCATTATACATGCTATGCAACATAGAGAAATATAGACACTTGACATTCACAAAAGAGATGTTCCAATACTGCCACGATTATCTAAATTCACAAATGCCCCCACAGTGTAGCAGGTATGAATCTCAGTACGCAACTGAGGTGTGTAACAATTTTAATTTTCTGTAACTTAATTCCCATTATGAGCTTCTTTACATCAAGAGGCAAAAACCTAGTCTCATTCAATTCAGGGTGCATTTGTCCTTTTGAGGGTGGCATCTAATTTCTAGGGATGGTAGTATAACTACCCAGGCATGGTGCGACAGGCCTTATCAACCCCTGTTCTCCTCTGCTGTGATAGCCTCGGCCCTACCTGATCTCAGTCCCTGGTACCACGGGTGGCTGCTGGGTGGTTCTTGGCCCTGGCCCAGGGCTCCTTTGGAACTGTGTCTATCTG